>NC_133903.1:47428303-48040215 GCF_964199755.1 Larus michahellis | reverse complement strand
TGACAAACAGTGGATCATGGTTCTTGCTCAAGAAAAAGTAGCTCACACTGCTCTTTTTAGGTCATAGATATCATGAGACTTCATTAATGACTCACAAAGTGCGCAGGGAGCTTTAAATGAGAACTATTTTCTTTGTGTGCAAAATAAACTGATATTAATGGCTGGAGCAGGAACAAGTTGGCAAGGTATAGGCAGACCACAGTGTGGTCAGCACAAATTACTGTCATTTGCTAGAATAATTGCAGTGGCAACTGTTGCTGTTGTTGCTAAGTGGGTTTTTTTTTTCCCAGCCTGTCTTTGTGGTGCACGCTATTTATGGCCAGATTCTGCCATTCCTGTGGAGTCAAGGCTGCCCCCTCTGAGGTCCGGATCAACCTGGCTTGGGCTGTTCTTAAGGATGGACACAGCTTCACTGCTCCCAGCTACAGTCGCTGCCCGGGGCAGGTAACTCTACTGACATTGGATTTTGTGGAGCGGTAGGATGGGATTATGGCCTGTTCTATTGCAATTTAGAGGCTGCGGCCCCTAAATCAGTGGGTGGGAGGGGGCGAAGGATTTTGCAACATGCTCCATGTGTCCTGCCACGTGGGGAAGGATACCCCATGTCACTTGGCAAGGGGCATGGGACCACTTTCAGGCTTGCGCAGAGCTGGTGGTTGTCTCCAGCTTCCTACGTCTGCCACGTAGGACCTTGGAGCGGGGAAGACTTGTGGCTCTGTGCTGGATGCCAGCGACTTCCCCAGGGGAGCGTGAAGGAGAAGCAAAGGGTGGGGGCTGAAGCATCTTTCTCCTTTTCTGTCCAACAAAGTAACTGAATTGTGCATGAGCCAAAGCTGGTCACCAGAATGGAGGTAACAGGGTGTTGGTCTTAACAGAAAGAATGGAAGAAAAGCACAGAGCAAACCAAGGAAAGGGGATAAAGAGACACGAGTGTAATATTTGTTTTCCAGTCACTAGAAGCATTTTAAATATGGTGAACCAGAGAGCTGATTTATTAGCATCCAATTACCCTACGAGAGCAGAACAAAGAGCTGAAGCTGTGCCTGAAGGGAAGGTGATGCTTTCTAACACGGTCGGCCCCGAGCTCCCCCTGAGAAGTGTACCTGATAATTAAAATCAAAGAGGGCCAGGTGCAGCCTGGGTACAAAAGGGAGAACAAAGAGGTGAACTGCTCTTTGAGTGAGAAAGAGCACGATTTCCCTGTTGCCTTCGACAGACACAGCTTTGTATTCTCAAGTGATCTCTAACTTCTGATGTGCCAGGACTCTCCATCACACATGATATGAATGTGGGAGATGCCACCTTTGAACTCTTCGTGCTCACATTAAAGCTCACAATGACACCACTCATGAAGGACGGATGCTCAGTCCCCTTGTTTTACGTACCTCCAAACCTCTCCCAACCAAGTTACCCACACTTTGTACTGAGGGGTGCAAGGCCAGAGCAAGAATAAGATAGGTTAAGTCCAAGCTGGGTGGCTCCTACTACCTGTTCTGGAGGTGAAAACGCAACATCAGAAAGACCTGAACTGTCTCTGGGCTTCAATGGTCGCTGCAGACTCAATTCTTTTTTCTGTGTGTGAGAATTTGAAAGCAGACAATACATTCCAGCTCAACACTTCAAAGATAAAAAGCGTCCAAAAACTATATTGAGGAAGTACTTAAAAAATTGCACAGCTTCAAAATCTTAATACCAAGCATTATGGCTGAATCTTTATCTTCCATTATTAGTCACAAAATAGTGGAAGATCTTGACTTTTCATCTCACGACTAAAAAAAAAAAACAAACCACTAATATCCAGTAAAGTATTGCAGTACATAAAAATCATATCCAACATGAGACAGAATAGATCTCTCCTGTTGCTCCAGCGTCTGAAATTCCCTTCTCCATACTCCCTAGAGGATCTGCGTTCAAAACACTGCCATTTAACTAATTAATACTGTCATTTAGCATTCAAACACAAAAGCAAAACAAGCCCTTGGTGCAAGCTGGGTCTCTGGCCCCCTGACTTAGTCCCAGCCCTCCGTTAGGAGCGAGGAGTGAAAGAGTTTTTTCATGCAGGAGATCACAGGGATTTGGCTGCAGCATCCCTCATAAAATAATGGATTGGCCAGTTTATTTCAGCAACAGCAACTACGCCATTGCTCCCTCTTCTTTCTCCTTCCTCCCTCCCTAGTTTTATCTGCATAAATATTAATACTGCAACTCCTAATTAAATCCAGGAATATATTTACCTTCACAGATGAGATACTTAAGCGACAAGAGGGGCCTCTTGTTTCCATGAAACTTTGCAGCCTGTAAAATGCAGTAGTTCTTTCCAGGGTTATTGCTGCTCAGTAAATAATGGGAAAAGATGAGGAATATTTCTGAAATAGGTCAAGTACACTCCAAACAGAAACATGCTAATAGGGAGAGATGTAAGAACAATGTCAAATGTCAATGATCACAAAGTAGCTCACGAATATATATTTACCGAATGCAATGCTTCTCCGCTGAACAGAGTTGACATAATGACATGCTCTTAGAGGAAACTTTCCTGGTTATTTTATTAGAGGTGTTTTTGTTTTTTTTTTTTTTTTAACTGAAGTGCAACTGGAAAGTTCCTACCCTCAGAAGACAGGCTCTTTGAATAATAATAATAAAATAGAAGTCTGGAAAAGGCAAACAACGCCTGTTTTTCTCAGAATGGTTTTTACAAAGCAGTCAGCACAGCCAATGCAACAGTAGAGCCGAACTAGTATTGACTAAACTGTTATGTTTACAGGAACATCACACAGATTGATGCTAAAATCAAGGTAAAAGACCCCAACTGCAGCTTCCCCGCCCCCAAGAACTTATTACCCTGTTAGGAGAAAAATCTAGGCTGATTTGACATGAGATTTGATAAATCCACACTGTCTGGTCCTTATCAACCTTGTGCGTGCAAGCAGTTTGATTGATAACCTGTTATACCATTTATGCTACAACCAGCTAAAAAACTACTTCCAGCGTGGACATTGGCCGACCCATGTCAAACAGGACATACTGAACGGGGTTTTAAAAAGTCTGTCTGGAGCCTGGCAAATTGGTGTTCATGAGCTGGATGATGTGTGACAAAGCAAAGCCGGAGGGCTGTTATTCCATTAAGGCTGTGGGCAAAGTCCAACCCTTGCACAGTTCCTCCCTCTCCTCTGGGCCACTGCTCCTGGCTAATCAAAAGCCAGTGTGACACATCCAAGGGAAAAACTCAGCATCATGCTGAAATCAATAAACCAAGGCATCTTACGCAAGACACATGAGCTAAGTCTGTCCCACTGCTCACTACCAGGAACGTCTCCGCTGTGTTTATCTTCTGCTACTGCTTTAAAACTCCCACATCCCAAGGGACCAATGGGAAAAAAACACCATGGGATTTGTTTGCTTTGGACCCAGTTCAAGTCAAAACCATGAAAACAGTCCATAACTAACTTTTGATCTGAGGTGATCAAATCCAGGGATAGGCAGACTTGGGGGGAGGTCCCTGAGAAAGGCATGGAGCAGCTCAAATACAGAGGAGAGCAACAGCCACAAAAAGTGGGTCAGAAATCTAGAAAACATAACGTATGAGAAATGGTTGAAAATAAGTGTGTTTGTTAAGTCTAGAAAATCCAAAAAGGACACAGTCTAACAGTCCACTGCAGTGGTTTGGGCCGGGTTGGCTGATGGCAAGACAACAGATGCTCTCCCCCACCTCTCACTCCAAGGAGAGGAAGAAGAGAGATAAAGAGAATTATAAGTTTAGAAAAAATCTAAACTACTTTAATGAAGTATTAGTAATAAAATAAAAAAGGAAATAATGAAATAGATACCATACATACAAATACACACAAAACAGTATCAAGCTCCCAGGGAGATGCAACCAGGGAACTTCGAGACTGGACTCAGTGACAAATGGGAATTGGAACACACTGACTGGGATCAAAAGGCAGATGAGATGAGGGGTTCCTCTTCAGACATCAGTCATTGAAGAAGGAGATCCACTGAAGAAGCAGTCCATCAAAGAAGAGCCCTTGGAGAGGAGCCAAAGAAGAAGAGCCAACCTGAGCCCTTTGGTCCCTCAGCTTTTATACTGAGCAGGCAGGCGGGATGGAACACCCTATTGGTCTGATTGGGTCACCTGGCCTGTACCCTCCTCCCCACAGGTGCGACCCCTCATCAGGGTAAACAACCCAGTCAGTGACCCTGGTTGCCATGGCAACGAGTAAGCACAAGAGCCTCTCACTAAGCACAAAGTTGGCCCTGCTCTACCCCAAACCAGGACATCCACAAACCCACGAATGAGAAGAGGGAGGTTATAGAGTTCTGGGTCTCCTACAGGAAGGAGACAAGGGGTCTTGTCCTTGAGCTGCAGCAAAGCACGGAAGTTGTTAGACATTACAGGGAAAGCTGTTCAAGGTGAAGACAGGGAGCACTGGAAGAGGTTCCTGATGGAGGTTATGGTACCTCCATCATTAGGGAGTTTTAAGAAGAGGCTTGATGTGCATGTGCCAGGAATGGGTTAGGTCTGACTGTTTAGGTCTTGGATGAGGAGGACGAATCAGTACCTTGTCAAGGTCCCTTCCCACTCTGTCTTCTAGGATTTGGTAATTCAAGCATATATAAAATTCACTGGACACAATTCCTCAGACACAGCAAGGTTCAGTTCATTAACTACAACCTCTGTTCTTTGGAGATGGCCTTACCCAAAGTCTTACAGAAAAAGCACCATGCATTTCGGTCTCATTGGACTCCAACCCACCTTGATGCACTAAAGATGGCTTCATAAATCAAAGCGGGGATGAGCAGATATCTTATCCTGGTAAATTAAATATGGGCATCCTGATAGCTGGGGATCCAGGAAGGCCTAGGAGAGTTGGGGACCAGGGGTACAATGTGGACCTGGCTCCACATCTGAACACCCCCCAGCCCCAAGATGTTTACATCCAAGCTGTTGGTTGGAGGCCTCCCTGCAACTTTCCCATGTTGGCACTATTGTGAAGCTCCACATGAGGGGGTTTTTTGTGCCGGGAAGCCTTTCAGGGATCTTTATTTTATCTAAATAAGGACAAAGAGCTTGTACAGTGCCAGCGCTGCCCCACTGGAGTCAAAAGGCAGCTCTGTTCAAACACTAATGGCGCGAGGCCCAAAGATGCGCAGCTCTGGCGAGGAGGACCCGGGAGGCGACAGTCTGTTCCTGCCAACCAGAAACGTGGCTGTTTATCCAAAGGAACAGTGCTCTGTATGAATGATGATAGGTTTATTTTGCAGTCAGCGTCACAAATTATGGCGCTTTTCCATCTATTGTCCTATATGCTAAGTAAACATCATAAACCATTCTGTGCTATGTGCTTCTGAAAATCGCAACGCAAGAGTTTTACCATCAAGGAACAATGAAAGGGCAAACAAGGAAGCCAAACCATATAAGTTAGCTTTGTTTTCCGTACAGCGGAGTAGTGTATAACTTGGTTTCTCCTGTCATGTCTTTTATGGTGTTTTTTTAAAGCTACTATGTCGTGTTACACGGCTCCATTCATAAAATTAAATTCCACAGGGCAGGAAATCATTCCCTTTTTCATGATCATATCGTCTGAACCCATGCTGCAGGCGACAGGGAGAAATTACTAGTCCTGATGCACATTTAAGGAGTTTCTTCTGCTGCACGGTTCCCACATCAATAAGAAACTCTGCACATGCAGCAAGGCAAAAACCCACCGGGTAGGCTGAAATGATTTTTGTGTGTGCATGTGTGTGGTTTGGTTTAATTTAAAGATGTGCAGATAGAGTTTTCACTCAGCGCGCGGTATTCATTAGTGCAAGGCAGCAAACTTGCCTGAAGATCTGAAGGCCCCAGAAATCAAGCTGTGGGCGGGTAGTGATTGGAAAGGTTTAAAGGGTGATGACTTGATAATTTCCCTAGTCCAGAAGCCTGCAGAGAACACACACATACAAAGTCTGGTCTAGGACTGCCCCATATCCCAACTGCCCTGAACGTAGGTTCTACAGGGCCATATGGACACTGGTCCATATGGACATAGTGATGAGGGATGGACCCACCTAGGGGTCCTGCAGACAAACCCAAGTAATGGGATGTCTCTGTTCAAGGCCTGTTTGGCCCATGGTCTATGGAGGTCTCACAACTGGCTACTGAAAACTAGAGAAATAGCTCTTAAATGTTCAACTGCAGTTTGAAAATGAGAAGACAAAAGATAGCGCCCATCCCTAGATGATAATGCAGCTCCTTCTGGGTTTGCCTTGATAAATGCTCAGACACTGCTTGGACAAGCCTGGCAGCCCAGGTGGGACCAACCTACAGGTCTGCATGAGGTTCACCGGTGTAGTTCCCCCACCATGGTGCTGGAATGTCCCTGGCACTGTTGCTGTGCTAGAGCAAAGATGACCTAATAACCTGTCACCCACCTCATGTACGGCAGAGCTTGGGAGCACCTCTGCAGCAGCAGCTGTTGGGAACAAACAGTGGGACCAGTGAGGCCCCCCCCACTCCATCCCATAAAGGACTGATGGGAATCTTCTCCCACCCTCTGCCTCCAAACCACCCAAACCTCGACCACCACCTGACTCACCTGAGTTTATGGACTGAATCTTGTGGCTGTCAGTCACCTCAAAGCCTTGTTTTGCTCTTCTTGCATAGGATGTGTACAGCACACAGGGATTTCAGAGACATCCCACCACGATCCAGGCTGCAGCTGCATGAACTCAAAATTCATCCTATTGCAAAGGTTTCAAGATGTAAAGACAAAATGTCCCCTATTTTTAATAAAAAATATCGTCATGGTCTTTCTTACCTGTTGATTGCATCTCTTAGCAAAATATACCACCAGACAGAAATACTGGCATTTAGAAAAGGGTGGTAAATCATAAACAAATGCCGTTGCCAGCACCGTAATAGGGCATTTGGACGGTTGTGTGAGCTTCCCATATCCCTGACATGAACTCAGCTGTGTACTCACATACGAAAAACAAGCTTTCGGAACATAACCAGAGAGATCATTTATTATTTGGAGTCCTTTCTCAAGAGACCTCATTACATTTTATTGAAATAAAAACAAAACAAAACAAAACCAAACCAACAAGCCCCTTATATTTCAGCTCTGCTCATTTACTGTAAATATGACACGGTACAAAAAACTGCAGAGCTATCAAAGTAATATAGTATATTACCTTTATACTTTCAAAGCCATTCTCTTATAGCTTTAAGAAAGCTCTAGCTCCCTTCTTCAAATGTGTATAGCACATCCAGAGTCAATCTTATGTTGTTGCATACTATAAGTTGAATATATCTGCACATGCACAGCTGGAAATACTAATTCTTGAATCTGTGGGTGAGGAAGCATACTTTAAAAGCCTATATATTATATATAATACATATTTGTAAATGCACATCCTTCCCTATCCTGCAAAATATACGTACAGTTTGGTCTTCAACCATTTCTCTACCTGATATATCTGAGGAAAGGGTCATTCTGTAGTTATCCAACTTCCTAAGCTTTCACTTGACTTCTCCTGCAGTCGAATATCCCACCAGGCAGAGAGTACGTGCAGGGCACCCGTCTGGCTGCCCGGGCAGGGAGCAGTCCCACTTCTCCCCCACCACAGGGTATAAACTTTATCTGACTCTAGTCTACAAAAATCACTCGGGCACCTCACTCACTGACCCCCCGCTGGCCACCAGTGGATGAAGCACTGTCTTTAGATACTTTCCTCCCCCCACGACCAGCAAACCCTCTGCTATGCCATGGGTGTTTTGCTGAACTGCACAGTGAAGCCTTGTGAAAAAATGTGCGTATTAATACAGCAATGATGAAACCCCTCCTACAGGGTTTGGGCTTGTCACCATTTAACCCAGCTTTAGAACACGATTTAGCTTAAAGCAAGCAAGATCCAACCCCAAAGTGAAGGGTGGGCGGGAAGAGGAGGAAAGAGAGTGAATGGTCTTTATCAACACGCAGTTGTCCTTGGATGGGAGGTTGCGGAGATGGGAAGGGATGCCCAAATTCTTCCCTGGATACGGGAAATAAAAAGTGAAGTGTGGAAAGTGTGCAAAGCTCTTCCGCATTCCCACTGCGCCCACCTCTGGTGTAAATATGGGGAGCAAAACACAGACCTGGGAGAAGCAGCTGAGCGATTTGTGAGACAGAAAACGCAGACCCAGCAGCCTGCACCCCCTCCCTCCCTCGCTCCCTCCTCATCTATGTCACTTGGGGGCTGAAAGGATTATCTTTTTTCAGCAGTTTTGCACCTCTGTCTCTCTTGGAAAGTTCCACATCAGTGCAGGGGGCTCGTGGATGGACATGCCAGCCCCGCTGCTCCCCACAGCCCTCAGTGCGGGGACCGATGCGGCCGGTGTCCCTGCTCTCCCGAAACTCAAACGCAACACTGACAGACGGGTTTTAATCATGCAAGGGCCGATAACCATCAAATGCCACTAATTTCCAACAAATTATCTAATCCAGATGCTTGCCGGATTTGAGTAAACACTGCACCCAACAGGATCATAAAACAAATAAGCACAAAGCGGTTTAGGGTTTCAGCTCTCCCCCCACTAGCCCGGGACCCTCAAACGGGGAAAAATGCAAATCAGGTGATCCAGCACTTGTGTTTGAAACCAGATCGGTTCCCATGGGATCACATAAAAGTCCCCCGTGTCCCCCCCGTCACCGCAGAGCAGGCGGGCAGCCCCCTGCCCAGGGCACCGGCAGCAGGGGGGCAGGAGTGGGTTTGGCATAGCCGGCGCTCCGGGCAAGACGGGCGACAGCCAATATCGCTCTTGGCAGGAGGAATGATCACAGTTGGGAACACGGCAGCCGGCTGGGAGGCATTTAGGGATGTTGCCGCCTCCCGGTGAGCGGAGGAGATTTGCAAAACCTCGCTGGGACCCTGATTCGGCCCCTCTCCCCCTCCCATGCGGGGAGATGCTCAGCCCCAGTGCTGCGGCATGGCTGTCCCACAGCAGCGCAGGCTGACCCCCACAGCATCACCCCGGCAGGAGGAGAGGATGGCATGCCGACGGAAAGAAGCAGAAAACATCTCCGGCCTGCGTGGTTTGTGCATACAGGCAGCTGCCTGCAATCTGCCTGCCCGAGGAGGGAGGCACGGGACTGCGCTGCTGGCCCACCGGGGCTGGGTTGCCTCTGAAACCACCCCAGATGGTTTTCCAAGGCAGAGGAGAATATAGAATTCACGTTTTTGGAGAGAAGTGCGCACAGAAATTTTAATGGAGAAGCATGGTTTTGGCAGTGTGAATTAATTTGGGAAATGGTTAGTAGGTTTTATTCTGTCTTGGGGCAAGATGTAGATCCCATCTCATGTAGGACCCCTTTTTAGACTTCAGTTTTGCAAGGGCTGTGACCTGGAGAGCCACACAAGAGTGTACATATACATACACAAAGTGTATCTATAGACACACAAAGTGTATCTATACACACACAAACACACATCATTATAGATAATTTTTCCCCCCCCCTCCTTCAGCACCATCCTATTTTCTTGAATAATTCTCCTCTAGGATCACACATAAGACGTTCCTCCAAAGGAAAGGCATATTTTCTACAGTCATATGGTATTTTTCTGATATACACATATGCCTTTTATAAAGTGTGTAGGCAGAGGATATATTTAAATATACACTACATACAGTCACGGACCGATACTGTATGAGTGCACATGGCACAGCCATGCTCTGCCAAGTCCGGGGACTCATGTAAATAAAGGATTTATTTTACAAATTTCCTTACACACAAACACGCACACGCAAACGCACTGGAAACATATGGGATGGGAAACGTTCTTTTGCATAAGTCTGCAATATTGGATTCAAAGATACAATTACCCGGAGGTTATGTAAGCTTTGAACAAGGAGGGGGAAAAAATGTAGTATGTCTGAGCGGGCCTTCTGGTGAAAAAAGGGGAAACGGCACCTCCCCACTTCCAGCGTATTGTCTATTCTGTTTCAAATTGGGGAAAAAAAAATGTTTTCCCAATTCCATAAACAACAGCCATCCTTCTTTCAGCAATTCATGGTGGTCCTCGTTCACAAATGTTCATAAAAAAACATAGCCCCAACTATTCGCCTTCCCAGGCTTTTTTGCCATATGAAGAAATAAACCAGCCGCGTTGCCTGTTCCCGAGAATTTTCCGTCCTCCCTCTTCGCAATTAAAGCTGATCTCTCCTTGCAGCTTCGCTCCCCTCCACTCCCCCTCCACCTCCTTGTCTGTCTAATCTCCCCTTCCCCTCCAAGTGCGCTATTTGGGTTTGGAATTATATCTATTTACCCGAGGTGGAAGTTGCACAACGGATGTGTTTATGCGAGAAAATTATATCACTGACAAACGCTGATTGGCATGTGGACATTGGGAGAGAAAACTACAGAGGACATTTTCATCAGCTTGGAATAACACAATGATTGTGTTTTCAGCAGAGCTAATGGATCACATACCCCTGCTCACCCTGATAGCTGTTTACACAAAGGACGGCTTCCCAGATGCAGCCAAAAAAAGAAAAAGGAAAAAAAAAAAAAGCTTAGAATAAGAAAACCCGCCCCAGCAAACGGAGTAATAATGGTAATAATGGGCGATCAGGGATAATCCTGCGGAGGAAGATCATGGGTCTAATTCTTCTTTGCACTGAGATCCCTTCACACGGTGCTGCTGGGGAAAGGGGCGTTGAAGTGGATGCAAATGATAGGGTTGTGCGTAGGGAGGTCTTCACCCTGCCGGGGTGGGACGAGGCCCCGGGGGGCATGAGGACGAGCCCTTTCCCCCATCTCTGTGCCAGCAGCGGTGCCACAGGGTGCGGGTGCTCCCCGGTCCCACCACAGCCCCTGGCTTTGTCTGGCCTTGGGGAGGAGGATTCCTCCTGATGGAGATTTCGGTGATGGGGGCCTTTGGGGTAGTGTAGGGAACCTGTTCTTTTGTCTCACAGGCGAGCAAAGAGAAAGTTGGATTTTTAGCACGGAGATCATCTGGTCGGTCTCTGCTCGGCCCCGCTTCGAAACAAAAATAAGGAAGGGGACAGAAGCGTAGGAGGCCAGGGGAACCACAGCACCCTCCCCACCCCAAAGCCCCCTCCCTTCTCATCATGCATTTGACCTTCTCTAGAGCTCACCTATTTCTTATGCAAATATGTATATCAGGGAACAAAGCTCTCAGCCCAGGGAAAACACTTTACACAAGCTCTCATCGCTCAGAGCCAGGCTCTGACAAATGAGATCGACAGACAGAAATACACAATTTTGTCAAACACTTTCCGTCTGTCTCTATATATTCTCCCTTCTCTCTCTCTCTCTCTTTTTTTTTTTTTTTTTTTTTAAGCAAAGATGCCATTCATCTAAAAATCAAACAAATGACCTGTTGGAATCCAGACGGTTCATCTACCGCATGCTCCCAATTTCACATCTATTCGTGCCCTTGAGAAATCTAAATCTGCCACATGCTGTCCAGGGAAACCTGGCTGATTTCGCTCTTTATTGCTTCTTACATGCCTCGGTGTTTAAAGAAGACCCGTCTTTTGAACAGCAGCTCACAATCTGATAATATTTCTCTTTGAAAAGTCAACATACTATCATTGTTTCGAATTCAATTATACAGCCGGCTTTCTCTCCGTGGTATGCAAGCACTATATTTAGGTTATATTAAATTATGTTTTAATAACATCCAATGGCTTTTTTTTATCCACCTCAGCCTTTAAAAGTCTTAGTCCCTCCAAAGGAGGGGGTGGGGGGGAAAGCAGTTTATTAGTGCATCACTTCAGAATTGTTTTTTAATTGGAAACATTTTGCGGAGAGAAGACTATTAATAAAATTCGATTCCAAATCAAACTTCTCTGTGTATGTTATTTTTACTCTGCAGTCAAATGCTTTTATTAGATTTAAAACTTTCACTGTTCTTTTTTATCTCTAGCTGTATAATGTTCTACAATAAAAAATAAAGGGCCTAGCGACTCCAAAGTCTGGCAAAATAATATACTTTTTTGGATGTCTGTGTATGTTGCCAATTAGTTTTGCTGTAAATACAGACCTCCATCCATCATCAGTCTCTGGGTGGCTATAAGAGATCTAATTTGTTTCAGATGCCTTGTGCTTGCCGAGCTGTTCACCAACTCTGCTGACCTGCTGCGAAGACCAAAAGCTGCAGAAGGATGACTGACACGGGAAACTGGAGAAAGACCTATCTACTCAGGGACGGATCCTGCCTCCCAAACGGGGTAGGAAGGGCGCTGTAGGCTTTCCCCCCTCCCTCCTCCCTTCCTCTCTCCTCTTTTCAGAAGCCCGCAGTTTTGGAGAGGAGCTGAGAGGCGTAAGACCCGCGTTAGGGAGGCTATGACAGGGTAATGGAAAACTCTCCTCCTCAATCCAATCTCCCACCTCCCCTCTCCTCCTTTTACAAGCCATGCTTCAAACCTCCCTTTCCCTAGGAATTTTATGAATGCCTGAGCCCAGCCAAAATAAACTCGTAAAGGAAAAGTTTCAAAAAAAGGTCACGGACCCATACGGCAAGTGCAAACCGGTAAATATCAAACCTCGGGCCAAGCGGCATCGCGCAGGAGCCTTACGGCCGTACGCAGCCCAGCCGTGCAGTGTTTGTCAATCGAAAGGGTATTTGATTCTCCGGTGCCTGCACCCAGGTCCTGCCAGCTTTTTGTCCCTTCCCACTGGCATCCCACAGTCCCCAGGAAGGCACCTATGGAGGCAGCGGCACCCCCAAAAAGGCACAACACAGGGAGACCTTTTCCTCCCGAGACTTTCATTCTGGGGGGGGCCAGATCAGAGCCATCGGCTTGGGGGCTCATTGCAAACAGCCAAAAACATCCATCTACATTGTTTTTCCACAGACAGTTGGGATTCCCACTGACTGCACGGTTTGCGTTTTGCGTGTTTGTGTGTGTGTAATGTCCATTTCTTATTTTTTTTTTCCCTACAGAAATTATTTTCTACAGGAAATGATCCTTATCTATTTAGGGGGGGATAGAAAAAAAAAACAAACAAACCCACCACCAAAAAATTAGCCCATAAACAGAAAAATGAATGGCTGCTCGCTTACTGCCGTGGCCAGGATTCGGCTTCCCCCCGCAGCAGCACCACCGGTGTGGGAGCTGCTTCTGAACTGCTCCCACAAACCTCACAGCCCAGATCCATCACCCCGGCTTCGTGGTTTGGGCACTCACCCCACAGGAGGGAGATGGGGGTTTCAGGTCCCACCTTCTCTCGGAAGGCTCAGACTCGCGGTCCCCAAAGGCACGCGAGCAGGGACAGGGTGGGACCATCGTGTAGGATGGGTCATGTAGGAGGCAGCTCAAGAGCTGCTGGGATAAGGGATCAAACAAGGGAGTTCGTCTTGGCTGCATCTGCTCAAGGGTGCTGGAGAAGAGTCCTGGGTGCTGATTATTGCTATAATTTTTAAAGCACTTTATATGGATAAGTTCCTGGGTTGCAAGCCATAGTAGAAACAATCCTGAGAGCTGAGACCAGAATAGCTGAGAAGGGGCCAGAGCAAAGCTCCTGCAAAGGACAACATTTGGGGAAGGAGAACATGGTGCTGCCTCCTCACGCTCCCGCCCTTGCTCTCCCAGCAGCAGGCACGTGCGTGGTGCCCACACTCCGCACCCAACAAATAGGCTCTGCCACAAAATCCTTTCCCCTGCCTGTTTGGCAGTTCTGCTCCGGGGGTATTTTTTGGCGAGCTCAGGGACCCAGAGCAGCCCCGTGCTGGGGATCAGCATGTGCAGATCACCCCCGAGGGGTCCAAAACCCACCCCAACTCGGGAAGCCCTGGGCAGTGATTTCCCAAGCAGCAGCAGTCGGGCTGAACCAACCACGGGCGGCTGTTTCTGCGGTCGCATGGTGAAGGAGATGGGGAACTGATCCTGCATAGAATGAATCCAGCTACAAAGACTGGGGTTTGGGGGTGCATCCACCAGGAGGAAGGGCTGGGAATGCTTCAGTTAGCATCTTTGCTTAAAAAACCCACCACCATAATAGCACAGAAGGGTTTATAAGTGCCTTACTGTGTCCAAGGTTAAGATGCTAAAATTGCTTTGAGGAAAAGGCTGTAGGAATGGAAAGGCTCGACAGCCAAACTACACCAGGACGGTGGAAGTGGTTCCCACCATCGCACCCAGGTGCTTGCTCCCTTGCCCTGGCAGACGGCGGGGGGGGGCACAGAAAGCACCGTATGGTGGGGGGCACTCCCAGAGATCCACCCCCACTGGCAGTACAAGCAAAGTTGGGCATCCTGGGAGGACCACCTGAGCCCCCAGCACGCGGCCAGGATCTGCCAGGGCAGCTGGGAACACTCACGTCCTAACCCAGGCCAGCTCCGCAGCCATCTGTCCAGGTTATGGAGATACTTGTGAAAACCTGACACTGCTTTTCAAAATGAGCATCATTGTTCCAGTGCTCGGGGAGGGGAGGGGAGCGAGGGGAGGACCCTCCCTTTTCAATTGCAGGGCATGCTTAGTTTTCGTCGTGTTGCAGGGGGGAAATTACTTTTACTCAAAACCATATGTAGAGCATCAACAAATGCACATCCTGTGAAGTTGGGCGTGTTGCAAGAGGGATTACAACGCTGGCAATTTATAGCAGCTGCCTTAGTAGCCTCTTCTTCCACGCATTATTCTGTCAACATTGTATTTTCCTTGGAAAAACATCTACAGTAGTTTAAATCTCTTTACTGAAAACAGATCTACTACAGGTGCTTTAGAGTTCATCCACGGGATATGAGAAGGTTGAACGTCCCCAAGAAAGGGAAATTTATGTCAGTAATGACTAATTGATTTGCTTGGCTTTAAAATCCCTAATGTATTTTCACATTTTTCCCCCGCCTTCTTTTTTACAGTGCTAATAAAAGAAGCTACATCATATATTTGTGTTATGTGTGGGTTTATTCTGGGAAATCCTTACTTTTGCAATGTGTTTATGTTTTCCCTCATTTCCTTTTACCTTTCCTTTATAAAAGGGCTTGTTTTTATAGCAAATCAATAGGTTAAAGGTGAACATTAATGAAAAAAAAAAAAAAGAGCGTGTTTGGAAAATGTATGGTGAAAACAAGGCAGAACTGGAAACCAAATCTTTGTTCACTGGAAATTAAAGACACACTTTCCACATTGAAGTGGGATAAATGCAATATATTGTGGTAGAGCACAGTGAGAACTGCACACTCCTCTCCAAAGGCTCCCAAACCCAATCCCAATCCCCAAAGTCCCTAGAAATGTTCTGATCCTCATAGGGATGACGAGAGGGGTTAGTGCATCTCTGTTGGGGGTCTTTTATGGAAAAGGTTCCAGCAAGATCCTTTGCAAAAATAAATATTTTTACTAAATCTCTGGAGCAGCTTACAATTCCCCCAGCTCACAATTACAATTTCCCCATTAGGAAACTTCCTTGAAAAACCCACTTTGGCTCAATTGGAATGTGTTTTTTCAACAAAGCTGAAACATTTTGATTTCAGCCTTTTTTTTTTTTTTTAACTTCGCTCTGCAATCATTCATCATCCTCCGACACAGAGTATTCAACAAGACAAAAATGGCAAAGTCACACAGAGCAGTCAAACGGGCGGTTCTGAAAACGACAACCCATTTCATCTGGAGGGAAACGTTGCTCTGTTTTGGGGGAGGGACACAAAAGAAAACAGCGGTGATAGCAAAATTATTCCCTTAAACATTGCGATTTCCAAAGCAGCAGAAAGTGGTTCCACCCAGGCTTTTGTTAACGCAGTTGCAGCGTGTGCCAGCCTGTCCAAACATCTACCTGGAGATGCAGACAAGGGCCCTCTCTATGACCTTCGAGGCCACTAGATAAGTTTCAACTGAATTTAACACATGATTTAGTGGCAGAGACAGAGGCAGAAAATGGGTACAAGCATCATTAAATCCCTGAGCACCGTGGCAAGGACAGAGGCACAGAGAGGGGTGCAGGAGGGCTTTGGTCTTCGTGGCTCTCCCATGGCTTGAAGAGTCCTGTTGGGCCAAATCACGTCACTGCACTGTGCCTCAGTTTCTGTCAGCGCTCCGAGGCAAGCTACGGGAAGAACCTTTTAAAGCATGTTTCGAGATTTGCAGGTGACATTGTATCACAATGTGGCCAAACATATGTCAGCATACCACAGTTTCCCCTCTATACCAACCAGAGAATAGGATTATTTAAAAGACCGCTTGGAAGGACATCAAGTAAGAAATGCTGTTGTCTTTAAAATAAATTCTTCATCTCTGCGAAATTAACGGCATTCTGCTACAAAACTGTCCCTACTAAACTTGCATTCCAATTTTAAAACAAGGAGACTGAAGGAATATGCCATGAATCACTAAAAAGCCATCTAGGAACAGAGGCATTCCTTTAAATTAGAAGGAGTATAGGAGAGCCTGGGAGAGGGAACACGAGGTCTCCATATGTCTCTATATGTCCATACAGCCTCCTGCATACGATTTATAAACACCCTATGGAGCAGGGAACCGAACTTGCAAGCTGACAAAAGCTGTGGAGGTTACGGAATGGATGGTTGCCCATTTCCTCCTGGGATCCTACTGTCAAGATCTTCTGGGATGCAATCCGTTCTAAAATCAATTAATTTTTACAAGGACCACTCCCGCTGAACCTTGCAATATCCATCCTCTGCCACTGTCTACTCGAGTTATTACCCTCAGGTCACGGGAGCTTTGGCACACCGAAGTGTGCACATGGTGGTGTAGGTTGCTGGAAGCTATTATCCCAGGGAGCTCACAGGATACAACAACTTGGGGATGTTGTTTCCACCGAGAACCAGAAATCACTTTCTGGGCTGACTGATGTTTGAAGAGGGGCCATCTGTGCTGCCCAAATCGATGCTGACAACTGTGTTTGATGTCTCTGTCTCAACCGGTAAAGAAAAATCACTGCTCTGTTTTCTTGACTCTGCGATTTCTGACTTTGTGTCAGTGGAGGATAAGATGAGGAGTTGGAGGCTGACACTGCAGGAAAAGGGTTTGGATAAAATATTAGGGAAAAAGAACATCTCTTTTACACAGGAAAGCCTGGAAGAGGTTTTCTGGGGAGGTGGTGGGATCTCTGAAGGTGAGAGCCATTAAGAACAGGTTAAACAAAGGTCTGACAAAGAGGCTTAGTCAGAGCTGGACCATATTTGGGGCAGGAAATGGACAAAGATGACTCTGATGGTCATTTCCAGCACTATTATCTGTTTCCAATAACGCTCAAGTAACCTGTGGTGCTTTAGGTTGAGTGTCTTTCTTAAAAGGTGCTTAGTCCAAATGCTGTCCAGAGTTAACTAATTCAGATCCAAGGGGCTGAAATGGTCACACCAACCACACCTCCTCCACCCAGTCTCAACCAAAGCACAAGAAAGGGAAACAGACCCACATCCAGGGTTGATGGAGGTCAGAAGAAAGCTCCTCTTGGAGAAATGGACTCCATGTCAGACATGAAACAGTGTGTGTTTCACACTGTTGAGTGAAGAGAAAGCAGTTCAGAAGCAGAAACCCCAGAAGATTATTTTTAATTACTGTGTTAAGTTGCAGCATAAATTGGAATATCAGGGGCATGGGGACAGCTGCAGAATCTCTTCTGTGATACAAGTATTATAATTACCAGTGAACCACAGTAGTAAGTCCTTTGGAGTACCTGGTATGAAACACAGACGTGCCAGGATTACCCCTTTCATACTTGAGGCTCTTTATAAAATCATTACAAAACCAATTACAGAAGTTCTAGAATTATAACGGTTAATATTATCTTTATATCGCAAGGATTCTCTATCCCAGCCCAGAATAGGGAGGAGCTGCCTTGGTCCAGGTCAGCGTGATGTCAGTGTCTCAAGATGTCTAAATGTTTTAACCCAAATTTGGCAGCCATATGCGTTCACCTCAGCTATCTGAAAATTAAACATCTATGTGAAATGACTCCTCTAGACCCTTCCTCTAAAGTCACCAGAGAAAGGTTCACCTCTCGGGAGAGGTCTTCGTTCCTTCCTACAGCAGATGTCTACCTAGGCCGGATGAACCATCTCACGGAGACACCACGCTCACCATACAGGTTATACAAGCAGTCTAGACGATATTAGACATCTAATATCTATGCATCTGACAGGACGTGATATCCTATCCCTAGGAATATTTCAAACGAATGGGTTAAATTTATCAGTGTAAAAACTCTACCTCAGTGCTTTATATCCATGATCCAGTTTCACGAGAGATCTATTTGATTTTCCTAAAGAGAGCGAGCCAGAGCTCTGCCTGTTACGAGTCTGCAGCGCTGCATGGTCCTTGCTTTGAGGGAAAATGCTCGTTCCAAGACACCAGAAATCTTTGGTAAAGGAAACACAGGGTTTGGGTTGGGTTTTTGTGTTTCTATCAAATCAAGATATCAGATATGGTTGTTATTATTTAATAATGATAATAGTAACAATTTCTCAGATGTAAAAGTAATACAATAATGATAGGCTTCATGGAACATACAAAAAAAGACTAACAAATATAATCAGTTGCAGAAGGAAGTGAAGAAAATCTGGGACATGAAAAGCAGAGTAACAACTGTTTGTGGTGAGCTGGGCTTTCATGATGGGGGTATCACAGCAGCAGCATAAAATGGAAACAGGGTCTACTGTAAAGCCGTGTGTCCTCCAGATGGCAACATTGATTGGTATTTCTAAAGGATTTTGGAAGGAACAATCTTTCTCTGGGATATCCGGATCAGTCTTTGACACAGACTTGCAACAGTGCTGTGGCAGGAAAAGGCAATATCTTTGACAATATTCATGACAGAAAAAATGAGGCGGAAAAGTGGAAGTCACTACACAGCCTTCGGATTCAGCACATTATTCCCAGGAAAAAAAAAAAACCACCAAAACATTAACATTTATGACACAACTATCTGGCAAAGGACAAGGAAATATTTTAATCCCAAAAAAAAATCCCTAAGAAGGGATGAAGACCATTAAAGCTGAAAAAATGACTGTGATCTTAAAGATGCTTCAGTGCCTTCTGAAATCAAAGTATTTCCCCTAGTGTTTTGGGTCACCAGGGCTGCTGGGATGAAGACCACTCTCATTCTGCAACAGCACCTTAACCTCCACAAGTCTCGAGATGAAGAACTGACAATCGAAGGACATGACGGTAGCACCTTGGGCTGCAATAGTAATGGTATTTAGTGTTCTTCCAAGGCTTTTCATTGAGGATTTCGTAACCCTTCAGAAAGGAGATTAGGAGGATGAATTGTAGTTAAGTCTGAGATTTACATGCCTCGGCCACAAATGAATTCTAGTCCCTGAGCTGAAGCCAGGTGAAAATAAAGAAATGGATTAGCTCTTTTGCTTTTATTAGCTTTACCGAGGTATAATTTTCTTTCCGGTGAACTATAGGTCAAGTTGCACTGCAACCACATAGTACGAATTCTGCCTTGATTTTGCGATCACTACAATCTCCGGAGGTCCTGCTCTTAAACTGGCCAGGGTGCAGGGAGGGCTTAGAGGTCAAACACCACATTAGCACGAGATTTAGGACTAAATGACAGGCTGGTGTGAATTGGCTCAGCACAGGTGACTGCAAAGGAGTGTCACCCAGTGGGCTGGGAGGAGAATTTAGTCACGTATTCAGGGTTGGAAAAGGTGATTCACATTGGCTGAAACCTTCCACAACACTGCGAATTAGAGAGCAGATAAAAAAGAAAAAAAAATCTATCAATTTCTTAGATAATTTGTTTCTTTTTCATTTTTTGCTAGTTCATGCTCAAAATGTCTTGAGGTTTTCATGGCTCGGCTGTCCTCTCTAGTAACGCTGGCTATTAATGAAGGGTTTCCTGGAAAACAGACGAGTTCGAAGTTTCAAAAATCCTGTTTTCCATTGAAGTTTAATTTCTAGAATAATTTTCCACTTTCAGCAAGAATGAGACTGAAAAGCAGAGAACATTTTCCATTAAAGTCTGCGGAGAAATTTCCTTTAGTTTCTCACAGAGGACTGCAAGGCTTGAAACAGCCTCCACTTTCACCACCACTGCCAGGACAAGAGCCAACATCTTCTGCTTCCCTCTTCTGCCTTAAATCAGGCCTGAAAAAAACCACTGTATTCCCCATTTCTAGGCACAGATGTGCCATTAGTTCTCCTTTTACGTGTCATCTAACCAGACTACTTGTGATAGTCATATTCCAGCCCTCGCTTGTTTCAAAGTAAACGGAGTTGCCTCCATATACCTGTCCCTACTGAAGGAGATGAAGCTAATCTCTTTGCCTGACGGGGAGAGTTAAATGGAATTAATTTGCCCAGGGAAGGGCTAAGACCATGGTAAAAGACTTTATTCATCCCTGTAGATCTCTAAGGTGATGATAATTCTTCCCAGTCCGCTATGCTTCCCATATATTTTCCATAATGAAGGCTCACCAACAGGTTTTGAGGCAGCCCAGGTGTGATTTCAGCCAATATTTTGGGTTGGTGGGTTTTTTTAAGTGTCAGTCCTGTTCGGACTGCTGTGAACATAAAAAAATTAAACAAAATACAAAATGCTACAGATGTTGAGATTAGGGTTTTAGGGATACAGGATGAGATCAGGACTTTGATATCTTTGTCCACCAAAAAATCTAAAAACTTCAATGTTCAGTTTTTAAAAATATAGTTTTGGGTAAAAAGGAAAAAATAGTTTGGAAAGAATGGGGTTTTTTGTTGGTTTTTTTTAAATATCTTCAGATAAACTTGTAAAAAATCAAGCCATACTTTTACTGAATACTGAGAACGGTTGCAGAAAGCTTTTTCATTAATTAAATTTTCATTGGAAACCACCCAGCCAAATGTGTTGGCTCAGAGCCGTTCTCCTCCACAAGCAATCTCTTACCAGGGTGGGCCTGAACCAAACCACGGGTGACATGTGGCACCTTCGCCCATCATGGGCGCAATCTGTGTGCCAGTGGTGGGAGGGCAAGGTTTGTTTCTTCTCCCTGTGTCGTACTCGCCAAAATTGAAGCAGCGTGATTTAAACCTGCAGATGTGGTCTTGGGTTGTAGATGGGAACCGATGCAACAATCCTTTATTTATTATCTTGGTAAAAGCAAGGCTGCCTTTAAAATCCGACTGATGTGCTCACAAGCTAATACACGGGTGTTAGAAGGGGATCGCTGTCCTTCCAGGAGATGCAGACAGCAGAGGATTCTTCTGATGAAGCCGCAAAGCTAAAATGTTAATCTGATGAATTCTACCTCTATGGCTCTGGAGCAAGAGGTTAACAAAATACTTTCTGTGCCAAGAAGCTGTAAAATAAGCTTCATTTTAGATGTGATAGGGGAATATCTTCTTACTAATTGTACCAAGGTGCCTGCTGAATTAGCTGAGATATGATATATCAGCAGTCACTGTAAAACCTCTGTGTGAAAACATCTAATAGAGTCAAAGAAACCGGCACTGGAACAGACCCCAAGGCATATCAGCTGTGTCTAAACCTAAACCAGGCTCAGCAATGCCCAGTCACACTGCACGAACCCCCTGTCTGAAAGGAGATGAGCTGTGATTATGTTTGTTCCTATTCACTTCTGCTGGGTCTGACTTCCAGTGGGGGGATCATTCAAGGCCCACAGGTGCCCATCCCTAACCGTATCCACCGATGCTGTTATTGGTACAGAAGCAAAGCTGAGACCAAAACCACACTATGACTTCACCTTTCCCTAATCTCTCTTCTAAAAACCATACAGAGAGAAGCAGCTGGAAATATTGTTATCCCTATTCTACAGGTGAGCGTGAAATAGCACAATTATCCCTGCAATTTGTGCCATGGAGATACCACGACCAATGCTGTCTGCATTTTAGAGAATGATGAAAGATTCAGACCGAGCCTGGTTTTTCTACAGCCCTGGAAAAATGCAATCACAAGGTCCTAAGCAAGGTCCAAATAGGACCCTGGCTTAGATCCCAATGTCATATGGAAATCTGTGATGGAGATGGGAGTGGAGCTCCGATGTCCCATCTCCCAGGTCTGTGCCACCGCTGGCAGCGCCGCACTTCTCTTCCTATTTTTCTTTAGCCACATTATAGCATAGACTTATTTTTCATGTTTTCAAGACCAAATCTTCAAAATTTGGGTCTGGTTTGGAATTGTGTGTGGGCCTTATCTTTTTGCTCTCTAAATAAAGGGTCATTTCCAATATTCTACATCCGTTTCAGTAGAGGTGATTTTATAGCGGTAGATTATTCTAAAGTATGTTGGGTTTTTTCCTCAGGCACCAGTAATACAAGATCATTTACATGTCCAGTGAAAGCCAGCATTTATTTTCAGTAATTTCTCCCAATTATGTTTATCAATAGGTATCTCTCAGCAAAACGCCAAATCTCGCAAGCATGTTTGGAAAGTCAAATATGTTTGCGTAATACAAACCTGTGTCATGTCAGGAATTAGTTTGACTAATAGGCCTTTAATTAAATCCTTGTGGGGTCTTGGTGTGAAGAATAGACCCAGTTTCCAAAAAATTTAATTTATAAGATAAATTCACAAATATATCCGTCTAATAAATCTTTCCTACATCCAATATTTGTCCTAGAAACAATAACAGGACAGATAATTTATTAGACTATTTCCTATTGCATTATAATGACTACACTTGATACCTTAAACGTGTTCTTCAGAGCACTGGAGTGATGGAGGCTATAACTAATGAAGATAAAGATTTCCAGGGCACATTGATCCAGGAGAGACATACTTAGTGTAACTTCCAGACCTATATGTAATCACAGAAATATTTCCCTAGAGAACACAAATTATAGATGGTTCTAAGGTAATACCCAACTGCCACTGGAGACATTTTGCAGAAACCACAACAGGAAATGTTTATTTTCTCAACCCTAATAACCCTTTCAATACAAATTATTTTGGATTTTTGAGAAAATTACATTAATTTTCAATTATTTTTTTTCTTGCAAGATACTTCACATTTGTATAAAGATCTGTATTTTTCTTCACTGCCTTTTCTTAAGCCAGATCCTTGGTTTCTCCCTTAAATGGCGGTTGTGTAGGAAACAAAATGCCACCTGAAGTGTCTCCATTTCTCTTCCCTCAGAGAACAGCACGCTTGCAATACAGATGAGCACAGCAAAAGGTCAATTCTACTGCGGCGAAAACACATGGGAATCTTAATAGTAGAGAACGGAATGGAAGTGCCAGCTCTAAGACGTAGTCCCAGCAACCAGAAATACCATTCTGGTATTTGTAAATACTTTTCAGAGCGTTAGACCTATTCCTAATCTATCAAGCTGCCACCCCTCGAATTCAGAGAGATCAGAGGAAACGTGCCCTTGTCGCCCTTCTGTAGCATGTCTGGTTGGAGCATCTTCTTCCTCCAGTGGCAGAGGTCCTAGGTTTTTTGTTCTTTACAGTCTATTTATTTTACTTCATATTGATCATAATATTAATAGTAGCTTTTCCTACCAAACAAGCCAGTTCCAGGTAAATCTAGCGAGAGACCATATGTCTGGCATGGAAACCGCGCAGCCCGCCTCCTCATGTGAACCGATGGATGGCTTCACTTAATTCAGGCTGAGGGGGAGGAAAAGGAGTGGAAGACAACAGCTGAGGAAAGAGTTACATTATGTTTTGATCAAGCTTGTTGGAAGGCTCGGAAGTGCTTGATTTATTCCTAATTGTATTGGATAAAGTTCAGCTCTTAAACGGGCTTCTCAGCATCGCTCCCGCTCAGTAGGCAGGTCTCTGCAGGTACAGCTCTTCAGCCTTCGGGACACGCATCTGAGGTCAGGCAGCCACTCTGGCTCCAAAGGCTATCAAGCTGAAGTCAAGATAGCCACCTCCCCAGGAGTCTGAAAAACAAAACGCATCAAAAAGAAAACGCCAGCTTGGGTTGCTGATGGTTTTTAGAGGAAAATCTAATTTGCAACCTGTGGTTTGGCTTTCAGTGTTTTGTGCGCGTGGATTTCATAGTGGTGGAAACGAAGCACTTAGTAACCTTGGCTAGTGCTAGCCCCGCTCTGGGCAGACGCTCCCCCAGGAAGTCTCAAGTCTCCCTGGTCCAAACGCCACCCCTGCTCCAAAATCCTTTGCATGCGATTGCAGGCAACAACACAACTATTCAACACTAAGGAGTGTTTTGAAGAACAGGGGACACAAACAAGTTGGCAAAGATGTTTCCCACCGGTTCAGAAGAACCGTCATGCCTGAGGACTCATCCTCATCCCTAATCCAATGAGCAGGGAATGCACTTGGTTTTTCACATGGGTTTTCACACGCACCAGACACTAAGCCCCCGGCACCACAAAGACCAATGTTTCTGTATCACGCCAATTCATTTCCTGCTGCCAAGTACATCTCTACCTAGGAACGGAGGAGCTAAATGAGATCAAGTCCCCTGCAACTGCAAAAATGATGGAGACATAGGATATACAGCGCTTCTGCTCCTGTCTCCCCTCTCATATTCACAGAGGAAGCTGCAGAACATTTCCCCCAAACTTGTAACAAGCTTCAAACAAGCTGCAGAAAAGACCAAAAGCCACAAATTACAACATAAAACAGGAGGAGAGCAGGAAAGATTACAGGCACTGAGATGCCTTAGGGGTCCTGCGAGCAGCAAGGGGATTTGTTAGGTGCTAATTCCCCAGTGATCCTCAGCGGCGGGCTGCGCTCTGTGCTGCAGCTGAAGACAAAAAGGGGTGACAGGTCCCAGCTTCTGTCATCTGATGAAAAACTTATGCCTGACCCTAAGCTTGATGATTTAACGCCCGTCATGTGAGCAGGACTCCCTGACGAGGCTCCAGAGAAATTACTAACACCAGCTGGAGTGCCAACACAACCAGCTCCGCGTCCTGCCTCTAGCTGTGGCCGATTTCCAGTGCTCCAGAAAAAAGCAAAGAAAACTCTCAGAAGCCAAGTTACGTAACATTTACACAATATTATAAACTAACACGGTTCTGGTTTGTTTTTTTGTTCCCATGAACATGATATGACTCAATGGAAACTACTCTGCGGGGAAACAGGCGGCACATTTTGAATCTTAAGCTTCCAGAAATAAGATACTGCTCACAAGAATTTGGAAACGGCGTACCCATTGGAGGGATGAGCCCAGCTCAAAACCTAGAGCTGAAGAAACCGGGAGTTTGGGAACAGGTGAAAAAAACAACAACAACCTGCCTCTGGTCTGACTGTTGCACTTGTGGTAGCACTGGCCCGAACCCAAGCTGCGCATCTACGTGAGCTGTGTGTCAATATTACAGCATTCGTGCCTACCTTGAAACAAAACAGAATAATCCCATAGTGGGACCTTTTTTTTTTTTTAATTCTTCCTTTCTGAGTACTTCTTAATGTCTGCACCAGCATTTCTTAAAATCCTGTTTCAGCTGCTACTTATAATCCTAAAGTGGTTTTTGAAATCTGCCTCTGAATTTCAGGGTGTGAAGCCAACTCGAATCTCTTGTCTCCCCATCAGCTCTCCTGACAAGGATAAAGAAGGACAAAATGTTATGCAGACTTGTTGACGGAGGTGAAACCCGGTGGTTGCCAAAGACGGTTTCTGGAAACAGTGCAAACCCTCCACTGAAACCCTACTGGCATGCAAGACAATCTTTGCTTTTTACTAGTAGGCCCAAAACTAACATTTTCATAATAATTTTCCAGTATCAAAGTGATAGTTTTTATCCAAGACAGCTGAATACTACAGAACTGTGTAACAACAATTCAGTGCCAAACATATGCTATGTATATATTTTAACACCTTTGATAATAATAAAAAATGCATGTTCCTAGCAGTTTTCTCAACTTTCATTCAATAACAACATCCTCGAGTTGATGCTTTTTGTTTTCCTTTCATATTATTACGAACCTGTGTTTAATTCTCAGTGCCAGTTTGGCTTTTTAACCTCTCTTTCTACATTCCACTAGTAATGTCTGATTAAGAAATTAGCCTTTCAAGTGCTATAAAAAAATCCAAGAAATACAGTAACACAATACCATGGAAAACTGATATAATCTTTTCAAAACTATAAAAATTGGTCACCCGAAGGAACATCTGCATGGTAAAAATTTTAAACAAACTGGAAAGGAATCAGATAGCTCATAAAGAACCAAGAGGCTAGGAGAGCCATTGGTCGTTTACATATTTCGCTGTCATCCTGACTTGGAGAAGACTATCATTTTGAAGCATGTTTCTTCAGTTTTAGTTACCAGCATCTGGAATGAATTCCAGGATGGAACACTGAAAGTTTTTAAAAGGAAACTCAACCTTACAATAATTATTCCTTAAATCATTAATATGGTGAAAGTGCCAGATGTAAAAATACGAACAAAATAAAATAAAATGTGCTCCCAGGTATCACTCAAATCCCTAATGTACATCTGTCTGTTTTCTCAGTTCATTAATATCTGTTGTAGCCTCAGATATTTTCTTTTATGTAAAAATTTCCACTTGCTTGTTATGTCTTCTGTCTCGCATTAGAGTTATTGCTCTACCTCTCAGAAGAGCTCTGGCTGTGTACATTGCGGAACTGTGGATCTACTGCAGTATAGGCTTTCCTCCAGCAAAAGATAACAGCGTATTCGTCTTCTATCCAATAGCATGGGAAACTTTTGGTTTGATGGATATTCAAGAAGGACACCATCCTGGAAGAGTGATTTCATGATGACGCCAGGGCTTTGTCAGAATGGAGCTCCTCACAGGGTCCAGGTTTTATTCACAGCCACAAGATATGATGCAATGAGACCTAGGTGTGAGGGACTGTTTGGCTTGGTGAGCTTGGAATAGGACCAAGAGCCTGAAGACCTGGCAATTCAGCCTACAGCTTCACACCCTGTTCATGCTTTCAAAGCAGCAGCATGAAGGCAGCAGAGGGAGGGACGAATCTCACTGTAGATGAATACAAATAGTTTGATGGTCCATTCTTTTCGGGACGATGACCCAAATCGTAAGGCCAAAATCAAATTCGCGTTTGCAAGTGAATTCACTTTAAATGTGGTACAGATCAGCAAATAGTTGCACTTAAATCACTCGGGAGGACTAACTTCATCAAAAACTCCTGGAACACCTAACTAGACCCCACCAAAGCCCCAGCCATTCATTGGTTTCCACTAATGTCCCCTGTCCCTCCACAAAGAGAATGTCTCCTCAGAGCTCCACTGAGTACTCCCAGCACCGCTAAGCATTTTTGTAGATTAATGCTTGTCTGCATGTTACTAATTAGGCCAGGCAACTATATAATGAGATGCTTACAAAGTTTATTCATCACTAAAAATAAATGTTAAGCATCTGGTTTGCAGGCTATTCCCATGTGCCATTCAGGTCTGCATGCTGTAGAACCAGATGGAACCGGAGGGAGACCAATCACAGCGCAGAGGGATTACATGTCTTAAAACCATGGTTAACTTAAATAAGCAAGTTGCCATCCCTCCATAAATCCCACATCTACCACCAGATGTGTGACAAGACTATTGCACGGGGCTTTCCAGCTCAGGCTGCCCTGCTCTGAGGGGGCAGAGGAGAAAGCCGACTGCTCAAGGCAAGGGCCATCTCTCCCTTGTACGCAGCCCACTTGTCAGCAAAGCCACTCTCTGTTGGTGACTGTCTGAAAAGAAAGCCCTGGTGACTCACAAAGCAAAAAAATCATCAAATGGGGCTCTGCTAAGCAAACTCTCCTTCTCTCCCGGGCAGTGGTTGAAATGACTCATCTCTCGGCTAAGCTTTGGGGCGAGTTTCTCTCTGCCATGTTAACCAAACGCAAAGTGGGTTTCTCAAGATGGTTTTTGCAGTGAAACTATTGGTGGTGTTTGCTTACAAGCCCTGATTTAAGTACTTGGAGCAGCAGCAGATCTAAACAAGGACACTGTGTCTCCTGAAAGCATTCATTAGCCTGTGTACAGGCTGCCAGAGAAGGTGGGATGACAGCTGGAGACCTGTATTTTCCTTTTTGCTCCTGAGTAAAGCTGTGCAAGAAGAAGCACTTGCTTGGTGTCATGGGCTTCACACTGACTGTGAAAGCAAGATCTGGGAGATCCCAGGGTATGGGGGAAAGGATGTCATTCCTCATCCAAAGGAAGAGAGGAGGAAGGGAAACAACCCAATCCAACATCAGCAGAGGGAAGGGAACAAGCTGGGTTTTCCCAGAGCTGGCTGAATCAAACCCTCTGGAGGAGAGAAATATTTAAACTGTATTTCTCTTTTTGGAGAGGCTGCTTTCAGATTGGGAGCCTTGTCTTGCTGAGCACAGCTGAGCATAAATAGAGGAGCTGATTTCTTGTCATCCTCAAAGCGCCAGCCATCCCAGGAAGCACCGCACAAAGGCAGAACGGATGGAGGGGATAACTTTCGCAGCAAAGGTAATTTTTTAGCACTTGCGGTTTGTCCCTAGAGAGGAGCACAAGATGATAAATTCGTATCTGGATTTCAAGGACCCCAAACTCAGGGTTTTCAGATTCTGGGGTTTTTTTTGATTCAGTACATTATATTGCTAGGGAAACATAATAAAGTATGTTGCTTTCAGAAACCACAGAGTACAAGTAAACTATGTAAATAAGATTATTAGCATAAGAAAAATACTCCTTTCCTCTGACATGAGAAATCTGCAAAAGCTGTCTGAGTGTAATAAAGGAACTATCTCCCACTCTTTACAACAGCAGTGGACCTTTTAGCTGACTGCTATCTGGCCGTTGTTAAGTGTTGCACTCTACAACATTTACTAGATTGCCCAGAAATACAAAATGGCCACATGTATGATGAGTATGATTTTCAACCTTTGATACCCCAAAATACCAAGATTCTCAAGAGAAACTGTGGCACAGAAGAAGCCCACAGTGCCCCAACCTCAGACAATCCAACCACAAGATGCAAAGCTGCAGGACGCATGACTCCTGAAGCTCCACTGCTCACTCAACTGGCTGATGCTACATGGTCCAGATTTCCTTTCAATTTGCTGCCACCCCCTGATGCCGCAGAGTCCTTGATGTGGGGTGGAGAATGCTAGGAAGAGCCGCGCGGGGCCGCAGCGGATGTGATCCACGCTTGTCTGTGTGATGATAAGCAGAGACACAACAGAGTGTCAGGAAGGGTGGTTTTGTGGTTATGTGGTTCGCCCACGGCCCAGAAAATCAGTCTCCACCATAGCCTTTTTTTGCTTTATCGGAAGCAAGTCCTTTAATGTGGCTGTACGGCACTGAGAGCTTGAGGCATTTCAGCGCTGTGCTGGTGGGAGCCATGGAGGTGTGATGCATGGGGAGACAGACAGACAGAGGGACAGAGAAAGGACCACGATCTCATCAGAGCTGACTGTGTTAGAGCCAGGTTAGACAAAAGGGGATGGATTATGGACAGCTACAGCAAAGCTGGAAAACTTTTGAGGAGGTTTAGTAGCACTAGATCAAAGGTGGTCATCTCAGGAGGGGAAGGAGCTTGAACACTTTTTAGTTACGGAACCATCTCCAGCTAGCTGGAAGCAGTGGAGACCCCTTCTTTCAACTTCACCCAGTGCAGGAAGAGAAGCCAGCGAAAAATGGGGTTGCAAGGTGTAGATGGAGAACAGCACAGGTCAGGAAAATGGGGTCTTCTGGAGCTAAATATGCACAGGTGGTGATGAGAAGAGGGAGAGGACAATTGCCAAACTAAACCTGTGTGGTACTGCAGCAGAAAAAGAGGTAAATGGCAGCAGAGAGGCTGGGAGGCAGGTTCAATCGATGCCTGGAGAACCAAGTGCAATTCTCACAGCCCACCCGACCAGAAAGGACCAAACTGCTTCCATACACAGACCCAAGATCACAATCAACTACCCATATACAGCCATTACAATGGTTTATTCCAGCTGGAACAAGCCTGAATGCACCACTGAAGAATGGGGTTGAGGAGAGTGAGCTATAGGTCATTGCTGTGGACCATTTGGCAGGATTAATCCATGGATCCCCCAGGGAAAATGAAGGTGGACCAACTAGTGAGCGTAAATAAAACAGCTGATGAAAATGAAGACTGTCCAAGTAAGGAGAATATTAAGTAACAGGCGTAACGCACCGGCTTGCCTATGTCCTATTTTCAATATATTTCCTATATTCAATATATGTCCTACATTTCACCTTGGCAAATGACACAGACGCATATCTCGACAGAGAAACCACCAGAAGTTAATGCCACAAAGTCAGGGTATAAGCGCAGGCTCAGTAACAACTGCACATCAGTGCCCCAGGCAGGGTGTTCTCTATTCTGGTTTAGGTTAACCCATCTCCAAAGCAGGATTAAGCTAAATCTTTTGAGAGCAGGCTTAGGACAAAAACGTATGTCCTCATGGGGAACTAGTGCCTGATGCCAGAACTGGGGCCACTTCTCCACGGTTTTGAGACCACTTGGAAGAACTGAAGCGAAGGAGAAAGCAAATGATAATAGAGAGGCTCAGCAAGGACCACATAACAGCGCAGTTAGGACGATGTCAGAGGAAGTCATATTGCTCCTAGCAAAAATATATTGTGGGTGGCATGAAAATACTCCTGCTGGCTTGTGTCCATTTTAATTGGCACAACGATCAGTTGCTATCACCTTGGAAACTAGTTCATATTTTATAGTTGCGATTTATGGCGTAGGTTTAAAAAACTCAGAGCCAATAAACAGATAGTATCGGGGTTTTGGTACAGAAAAAAAAAATAAATCCCTCCTGACATCACTAAAGGATTTTACCCATTGCTGTTCCTGAATGCCTGAAACACAGCTTTTGGGCTCTGGCTACAGGGAAGTTTTGAGGCTTGACTCCTTTTAGTCCAAAGGAAAGTGATCTCTCAAACAGAGCCAGGGTCTCGTGTCCAGTATCTAACAAATGGAAGGGGAATGGGAGCGAGACGGAGCACATTCCACAGCCTGGTGTGTTTAAGGAAAGGGGTATAGCTTTCACTCTCCCGCTGTTAGACAATAATGCGCTGACTGAAAATGTCAAGCTTCAGTTTAAACAAAATAAAAGACTGGAGGGCCCAGGGCAGAGAATTTAAACACGTATTAATGAGGGCTGCTAATACTCTGACATTTGCTGGATTTTTAATAAACTGATGAATATTTCTCCTTCATATTTCAGTGACACGAAATCGGTGCAGCACAATTAATTTCAACAAGTTTCGGTCAATGGGGTGAGGAAGGGAAACGAACATACAGCGTCACAGACTTAAATTGGAAGTACTCTCACTTTGAGCAAGTAACATGGAACCCTCCACATGAGAAAACTGCAGCTTAGGACCTTGAGAGGAATTTATTTATTTGCAGTAACTGATTTACTTAGATAATAATAATAATTAGACAAAAAGAAGAGGAAGGCAGAGAGAACAGATGATTAAAGCTCCCTTAAGAGTGCAACAGAATAGAATGAAAGACATCCTAAAATGTGGAAGGACAACATTTATGTTAGCATGAAGTCTTAACTTCATATGTTGATAACAAACCAACAGGGAGAAAGAATATTTTCTGGAAGATGTTGAAGGTTCAGTTGTTATTGTAGCAATGAGCACTAGAGCAACATCTCTTTACTGGGTTATAATCTCTCCAGAGGTGCTTACACAAGTGGTTCAGAAGGTACCAGTACCTAACCAGAGCAGTAACGCTGCCACACAACCAGCCATTGAACGCTGTAGGTTGTCGTAATGTTCCCAGCCTCTTTGGGATAGTTCCTTCCCCTTTTGTTAGCTACAACAATATTTCTTTACGCGCTGAGAGGCTTCAGGCATAGGCTGGGTCCCTGTTGTGCAAGCTTTGGTTGAAACGCCCAAGAAGCAGAAGTCTGGCCCAGAGCCACCTGGGAAGTTTAGGTATGGGTTACCTCTCAGGCCAAAATGGCACAGCAATAGCAGAAGCCGCGGCGCTGGTACAAATTGAGATACAGAGCACAACTCTACTATCTGAAGAAAAGCAGCCGGACAGATGCTAACTCTTGCATCACTTAATGTGTTACGGCACACGTACTCAATCACAGCGATCCTGAAAAAGTCGCATACACATGACTATGCTCACCTCCTGCTAGTAAGTGAAATTTGTGTGCGTGTAGGGGTCTTAGCTTTGCTAAGAGAAACCCTGGGGTGCTGTTATCCTAGAAAGAAATGGGCTGAGAATGTACATTCTGTAATAAAGAGAAATTTTTTAGCATGTAAAATGCTAGCTCTCACACTAAGCACATGGCGCTGAAATCCTACACATAAGAAAGTTCAAGCAGAGAACAGAGATGGACATCCTCTCTCCAGATTTTAGTGAAATTTTAGATTTTGAAAATAAAGCGTTCACATTTCTTCATATTTTTTTCAAACTATCAATCTACAAAATTTTGAAATAAAAACCTGAGAATCTTGAAATCTGAATAACCTGTAGTTTAACAAAATTTCAAATAAACATTAAAAGGGGATTTTTAAAAGTCATTTGGCTCCAAAATGACAGAAAGTGATTTTGTGTCAGGTTGTGGCTGTTATTATTATTCCTTCTATTATTATACTCTTGTTATTGCCAGCATTAACAAAATACTTGTATCCACTAAAGCCTAAGAATGTCTATCAGGGACCCATGTGCTGGGTATTTTACTGATGTTTATTTGAAAGACTGTCCTTGCCTCAAAGAACTTCTAATTCACTGTTGCACCCAGGGGAACAGAGCACAGGAACAGTTGCTTAGCACAAGAGCTGGATTATCACAGATTCCTAATGTCACAAGATACATCAAAACCCAGTCCATCATCATCAAGAGTAACACAGGAGACCTGAGGTGACCCAGGAAAGCTCAAAACACCACTGCGTCTTAGCGAGAAGTAGACCTGACCTGAAGAGCTTGCAGACTAAACAGATGCAGAAACAGCCGGGATAAGGAGAAAAGAGAGAGGAAAATACCGATTCAGTCCTACAAATCAGGAGGTAAGAAACTTCAGCACTGAGCTAGCAGAGCACGGCACGGTGGAAGAGTTTCCCAGAGTCACCCAGATACAGCAGATCCCCAGTGTCCCAGCCTGGAGTTAAAACTACAAGGACATTCTTTGCAGATAGCACAGCATGCAACGGGAAGGGTGTCTGAGAAGAAAGTGCTGTAAGGGAGTCATTACAGTGTTAAGTAGCTAATACATACTAGGATAGTGTTTAATTAGCATGGCTCAATGAGCTACCGCCACCTGGCTGGACCATGGTCACTGGTTATATGGCTATTCTTACTGAAACTAGAAGTTTTACACCTGCAAAAACTGCCTTCCTTGTAGTCTAAGCCAAGGTTTCTTGCCCTACCACTACAGCAGGCCAAGGGCTTTGGTACCTGCCCAGGTACCCAAGCTCTGGTCCCAGTCCTTCCCTGAAAGCTGTGGTCCTTCCAGCAGAGGTCGATGGGCAGGAGACCTGTTTGCGTTTGCACCTCCAGAGCTTGCTGCTTGGCGCTGCGCCGTGAACAATGTTGATTTTAGTAATACATCAGGCTGGGAGCTGCAGCAGGACAGATCTGCTGCAGGATGCCTCTGGGGAAGGGTTTGCTGGTCCAAGCTATGAGGGCAGTAACGGCATCCACCACCATGGCTACCTTCAACAGGGAGCCCAAATCAGTCCCAACCCAGGCCCACAGCTCCTCTGGGGGCTGTGTGGCTCCTGGCAGCTCCTCATGCCGCCATAGATGTTAGAGATCACCATCTCCCAGACCCTAGAGATCATGCCCAAACCCTGATGGTTTTTGAGGCAGATAAGAAGGAAGTTGAAGGAAGCCTGGAGCTTATGGAGGCGTGTTTCCCTTCTTGCTCTGCACAGTCAGAGTATGGGAGCAACCTCAGCGCTGCAGTTGGCAAATGAAGATGGTTCCCCTCCCCGCAGCCAAACAAGCATCCCCAAGGGAGAGCTTTTTTTGCAATCAGGCTCATCATTTAGGTTTCATCTAGTCCCCACAAGCCCACAGAAAATGTGCAGAGAGACTCCTTTCAGCCCCTATTGGGCATTACCAGTGTCAATCCCAGCGTACAAAGTAGAGCCCTCCTGTCTCCACTTTAAATTAAGTCTTAAAATATGGGTAAAATATGATGGATTTGTAGACAATTGCTTAGGGAAGGAAGTGCTGAAGGGGATTCATTACACTACGGGCTGACGGCTGATGCCTAAGTATTGCAAAACCCATGGGGTTTCCAGAAGGAGCTTGACATGAAATATGTGGTGAAGGAACAGTACGGGCTGCAGAAGCCACGGCACCCTGGAGAGACAGATATGAAATGGAAATTACTGAGGCCAGTGATGGCCACAGAAAGAATAGGGAGCTGGGAAATACCCAGCCCAGTTGGAAGAGATGTGGGACGGGGAGGAGAGAGGAATACTGGATCCCAAACAAGAGGAGTTCAGTTCTTTCTCTTCCTTTCTAGGGCAGTCCTCCTTACGACCTGTACAACTCAAGAGATAAGCTCTTTGTGATGGATGTTGGTGATTTTGGTATTAGATTTATAGCCTGTTTTATAGGAATGGGAGTCTGGAGACCTGGATTCTTGTATCTCATCTCTGCTATCGATTTCCTGAATAACCTTAGTGAGTCGTACAGACCCAACTTTTCAAGTGTGGCAGGCTGAAATTCCATGCACAACCCCATGGTCAGCCCCACAGCGAATCCCTCCTACGACCTGTAAGGCCCGCTTTGTAAATTGGGAAGTTGGCCTCAATTCTGTGAGGCTCCGTTTCCTAAACTGTTGCTAACGGTATTATCCTTCTGCAAGGTCCTTCCAGAGGCTCCCTTTATTCATGCTCACAAAGAATAACAAATGCAGGCACAGAGGAGGTATGGAAAAACGAGCCAGATAAAAGCATTATCTGAAAACTGCATCACCACCTCTGCAAGTGGAGCTGTATCAGAGGGGCAGAGGAAATTATTGTTTCCCCTACCACCCTCCAATCCTTCACTCACATCCACCCCTACAGAGACCTGACCAGAAAGAGACTTAGTTGACACTGAAAAACAGAAACCAGCAACCCTGCAGGATTATCTAGGGCTACCCCAAATAAACCCACCCAAAAAAAAGGCTCATAAGTACTCAGTACTCATTCAGCACGTCACCTGATAATCTTGGGGCAGCTTACAATGTCTGGCTAGGGAGCAGCAGGCCCAAGCATTTTGGAATAGCAGACTAAGTTAGATGACTAAATATGGTATTTTTTTATGAACTTGGAGCACCCACTTTGGAGTGTTTGGCCCAGGATTGATTCCTTTTGAGACCTAGGCCTTTGATCTCACTGCTAGACAAAATAATTAAAGGAACTGAAATACAATCGAGGTTTCTTGCCAGCTTAAAAAAATTAAAAAAAAAAAATACTTGGATATCTTTTTTTGACTCTTCAGATAAAACATCACGTAGAAAAACAACATGGTGTCTCGAGCTTATTCCATCAACTCCCTTCTTTTATTGGGAGGGAGAAAAATTGAAAGCATCAGGTAACCCCAGGGGGGATGCTCGACTTTAAACCAGACGCATTTCCCCTCTAAGGACCATTACCTAAAATGCTCTTTTCATACTGAATGCCCCTGCTGAGGGGTTTTGTTTTGAAAGGGGGCCTCTGTTTGGAAAGAGGGTTTTCTTTGTTGTTGCAGACGCAGATTTGGTAATTTGGGTGGTACTTCATTTTCCTTGACCCAGTACTGGCCAGCCTGCTTGATGGCTCCACTTCAGTGACAAAGACCATGTCTCACAAAATAGACAGGAGATTCCATGGCTGGAGCAGGAGGGAGAAGAGGTCCATGTCACAAGGCTGTGGAAGGATTTGATGGGTTTCTTATAGTTCCTGCCACCCTGTCTGAGGTCTCAGGTCTAGTTCAGAACAGCCCAGTGGTGCTTTTTCTCCTCCCCAGTGAGAAAAGAGAGTGGCAGAGTGGTTGAGGGGGTTTCCTACAGGTCCAAAGGTGCCAACTGGAACCTCACTTGGATTTTATGCTATAAACTGTCCCAAATTAACCCCAGTGGGAAAGGATACATGGTGATTTGGAGGAAGGAGTCAAAAGCAGATGTGACATAGTAACTTCAATCACCTCCCTGGAGACCTTAGGTTCTTCAAGTAGGCTACATCACTCATGAGGACTGAAAGAGTCACCTCTAGGGGTTTCATCAGCAAATTCTGATACCTAGAGAGCGAGGGCTGAATGAAACCTCTAGCCTTGTCTCTCAGTTTAAGCTAATTTTGCATCCTCTGACCATAAACTGGTGTTCAAAAGCCAATGCCTGGAAGTTGAGTGAAAAAAATCAATATTTACCTAAAAGGGCACTTTTTTTATCCTTCACACTCACCTTCCATCATGAGGCATCTTTCTCACCCCCCTATGCCTTTTTCTCTTTCTTCCCTTTTCTCCTCTCCAGCCTCACATTTTGAGATCCTGACAAGGTAGGAAGGCAGAATTCTGGATTTCCCCATCACTAAGCCAGTTAAAATGGCTATTTTGGTGATGGTCCCAGCCTCGGATAGGTTGCCAGGACTGAGGCGAACCCAGTGTGACCACACAGTCTGTGAGTCCTGGGCTGGCTTTGAAACCCTTTGGAGCAAGCACTTCCCACTCCTTGCAAGCATTTTGGACGACATTCCTTCATTTTACATTTTGTTCTGTGGGAGTACATTTGTTATTAATCACTGGCTTGCACATTAGTACAGTGCTTTCTAACAGTTAAACCAGATATTCCATCCTAGCAACTCAAATTAATATTTGTTTGAATAATCTATTTAAGATGATGTCTGGCCAGCAGTGTGGTCTGGCTGGCAGCACTCTGCTCTCCCAAGCGGACGTTTTCATTTGGTTTGTTCCATATTTTCTTCCTCTGCTCTTATTTTATATCGTCCCCCAAAATCTTCCATTCAAATTGCTTTCTTCAGCAATGGTTCCTCTTGCATTCAGTCCATGCGGGTCAAAGTACTGTTTTTGTTGCTTGTCCTGACTGTTTTGGACAAATGGCTCTATTGAAACCAAATATTTTTGAGGAACTTATTTTTGTGGTTTGTTGTATTGTTTAAGATTCAAGTTTAGATACATATCCTGAGTACAGAGCATATACGATACATGAAACAAAATACGCTGTTTGTATGGTATGTGTGCATCTGCGTTTATTCTAGTATTTTGCAGCATGGCCATTGATTACATATATCATCGCACTGATGTTGTTTCAAGGATTATCTTCCGCAAGATCAAAGTCTTTCTGTTTTAATTAATTTCTACCACGATAAAAAATGATAAAAAACTTGAAAATAAGCAGACGCTGATTTAGGATGAGTATAAATGCTCTCGTTTTTTTGAGAGTTTTGAAGTCTGAAGCCAACTTTCACAGTTCAAACTTGTCTCTAAAAAACATAACTGAGCAGCAATTCATGTCCAGTAGCAATTTCTCCACTGAATCATACTCAGACTCTGGTCCAAAGTCCTTCTGTGTTTTGAGGAAGTATGAAGCTTTTCTGGCCTGGGTTGACCACAAATTGTCTTGGAAAGCAAAATTTTCAGAACTGTTCATTTTCAGAACGTTGCACTGGCAGAAATTGGCTTTGACAACACTCCTCTGAGGTGCAGGGATCAGTGTAATGTGCTCTGACTTGACAAGATGCTGCGAACACAACCTGTGTGGTGGGAGTCAACTCTGCCCTGTCAGCTCTGGACCAGGTCCACAGAGAATAAACGTACGGGAAGAGGTAAGAACACAAGTTCTCCAGACCTCAGTATTTTTCAAACCCTGAGACACTATACATGTTGTGGGGCATTATTGTTCCTTTTTACTTGAGTATGTTTTCATAAATCTATTTAAATCAACTGTGATTGCAGAAAAATAGCTGCAAATGACTGCTTCCCAATAACACGTGTTCTAGGAAAATGATTATAAAATTTTTCCCTCATCTAAAGATGTGTTTTCTGTAACGCTTCTCACTGAAATTAAAAGAGACTCTTCCGTTTGCCCAAAGCACTAATTCTTTTTCTCCAGCTGCAAAACAACAGGTAAACTGCAATGGTCAGTCTAAGAATTCCCCGCTTAACCAAGGGAAATCAAGGATTATTCTTATTTCTTTAACTTTTTTTAAAAAAATATACCCAATTAGGATAAAGTAATATCTTTTTCTGAAAACCTGCATTTAAGTTGATAGACACAACAACTTCCAAGAAGTTGTTGCACAAGCCTTTACATCACAGATGATTTCCCTTTATTTGTAGTCTTTCAAGAAGGTGGGAATCCTGGAAATTATGTATGTTCGAGTCCTTATTTCATTTATTTTAGTCATATAATCATTACTAGAAGAAAACAGCATAAACCAGAAAAGTAATCTGCCTTTCTGTTGTGTAACAGTTGCCCTATCAAATTTCAGACTGGGATATTTAGTCTTGGAAACACAGGCTATAACATATATCCATCATATGTATACTTACATTAACTTACAATTTCATTCATCCAAACACATGCTGTATAATTGCTGCAATTTATATGTCCCTTTATGATTATAACGTAAAAAGCATTAATAAACTGGCAAGACCCTTGACCGCATGACCATCTCTTCAAAAAACCCATCGCCGTGTACTCCCAGGTGTTCCAGAGAAAGCCAAAGTCCGAGTTTGACAAACCATACACTCCCCTGACTTTATGTCCATCTCTCCTAGAAGGTCCTAGTATGCTGGGCACAGGGAAGCCTCCCCTGTGCTAGCACCTTCCATGTGCTCCTCCATATGAAGGTGTTGCCTTGGGAATACATGTTTTGCCCCACTAAGGATGCGCTAAGGTCAAAAGGCCCACTAAGATCTAGCTCAATTTACCAGGGTCCCACGAGGACATGAGTAGGGACATGGAGAGTTTCCTACTCCAAAAACATCTGCAGATTTTGGAACTCATGGTTTGTTTGTTGCAAATAGGTATTGCTCCAAAAGAAGTCTCTTAAGGCTGGAGGATGAAAATTTCATACTGGGAATGCTTTTTACCTCAGGCAATCCTTTTCCTGTCGTGACATCTTGCCACCTCAAAGTTCAGCTAAACAAAAGATGTTGACCGGAACAAGGACACCCATAGACTATGAAATTCCTCTCCATGAGGGTGAACTACCAAAGGACCTCAGCACCCAACGAACACAATAAGAAATCAACCTCTTTAAACAGGTCGGCCTTCAACAATTTCTGTACATCCATGAAACTTTCATTCAATCACAAACGATAATAGCAAAATAGTAGCCCATAATTCGTATACCAGGCAAGATATTTTCTCCTAAAGACCAGAAAAGAGGACGGGGAATAGAAATATATTATTACAGCTGTATCCATTTGTAGATATGTAGAAGAGCTACAGATAGTACTGTGTGGTAAGACAAATTGGGAGATTCAACCAGATACTGGCAGGTTGGTAGATCACTGAACACAGAACACTTTACTAGTACATGACCAGATTTTACATAAAGGCGACACCTTTAAACACTTGCAATCCCTTTTTATGTACAGCGGTTAGTAGGATGTAGAAATTTTATTGTTCTGTGCTTATTTGCAAGACCTTGTCTTGAGATTAGTCCAGGACAAACCCTTTCTGTCAGCTCACTTCTGAAATAGAAGAGTTTTCAGCTAATCTTTGTAGAAATCTATTGCAATCAAATTTGCTCCGAACAAAAGCCAATATACCATACTTACTTTAAAAGCTCTTTCTGTCAATGACCTTGGTGTGAAAGCAGTATGCTCCATTGCTATTTTTTCCCCTCTATTGTTTACCTTGAAAAGCAGCTGGTCCTTTATGAATATCTCACTATTTGACTCAAAGGCAGAGTATTTTAACTCCTTTCAGGAGTTATTGTAACTCCTCTTGTAACAGACCCTTCCCTTGACCTCACTCCCGCCCTTGCCACCTACAGATTTCCACGAAGGTTAGAATGGAGATTTGCAAAACAAAAACGATGTAAGATTTTCATTCTGCATCACTAGATGGCAATTGCTAATTATTAGCAGGGCCTAGATGCACAAAGTACTGACTGAGCTCATAAAAAAGTATTTATCACTGATTTATGGAGCTGGGGGGAGAAGAAGGAAAGGAGAGACTTTCCCCTGAAAACTGAAGGTCTCCTTTTCAGTGCTTTGGTTTGTTTTTAAAAAAATTTTGGGAAGACGACACGGGGGTAACTGTTTCTGGGGTTTTGTATTAACTTTAAGAAGTTTCAGTATTTGTTAAAACCACCTCTAACACTAAGCTTTTGCAGCTCCCATTTAAGTCCATGGGAACTGCGAGCCCTTCCAGGACTGGACCCTCTAAACACTGGCTTGCTGTAACCGGCTTCACATACCGCCAATTCCCGAGCCTTTATCCAGGTTTTACTCAGCCTTTACTCAATCAAAGCTCCCACTTAGGGGCAGTAAATAAGGACTTTAGGAACCGGCCCAATGGATAGGTTCCACAGCAGGCAGGACAACTATTATTAAGTGTGGGCGTTAGTCAGCAATAAGCCCTCCTCCAGCTCTTAAACTTTTGGTGTTCCCACAAGGGAAGCTATTGAAAGCCTGTGCTTTGTAAGTTCAATTCCCTTTGCTGGCTTATAACACAGCTGCTATATATTATCTTATACATTTGACCACAAAGGTGCATTCTATAGGCAAGATTCATCCGCTCCTGCCATCCCTTTTTATTCATTCACTGCTTTTCAGTGTAATGTTTGGGGACCCTGTTCTCAGCCACTTGTACATTTCAGCACTTGAAACACACCAAGAGGGACAATCGCTTGACTGATATCTCCATCTTAGTATCTATACCCGTCTCTCTGTTTCTCTAGCTTTCTACCCAAGCCATTGTGTGCGCCAATTGTGCTATCATAAAGCAGAGTGTTGGGCTGTTTTGTGATGATGAAGAACCATGCAATCACAAGCTTTATTGCATACCATCCCATCCAGTGACCCCTGTTCTTATCATGAGAGCCCATTCAAGGGGAAATTACACCAGACTTCAACGGGGAAAGTGTCCCTCTGTTTCCAGGCTATTCAGGACAAAAGGTGAGAACCGCAGAACAAGCCTCTTCTGCTTTAATTGTGAAATGTTTCAAGCAATTGGGGGGGGCGGGGGGGGGAGGTGGGAAGGGGGGCTAAGGGGGATGGGGAGGGAGAAAAAAAACAAAAAAAGAAAAACTCTATTGAGATCAGGTGGTCCCATTTCCCAGAGATAAACAAGTTCAATAATATACTGGTCAACAGAGTTACCCTATCCTCAACAGGCTTTTGTTTTTTAAAAAAGGACTAAAATAACCACTTGGAAATGTTAAACCAAGGCATGGCATTTTAATATGAAAATGGAGGCCTAGTATATTTTTGGTCCCTCTGACAACGATTGCCCTCAATTAGATCACTTATACTCAGTAAATTGGTTGCTGCGAGGGGTTTGTGATCATAAAAATAATTCATACATGCCAAGTTGCTTTCAAACCTGGGGTTGGTTTTTTTTGCTGTTGTTGTTGGGTTTTTCTCTGCTTTTTGCTTATTGCCATAGAAACAACAAGTGCATATTTTGGCTTGCTTCCAAAATAATATTCAAGAATGTTCTTTCCGTCCATTTTTAAGAGGAATCATTATGAATATTTGAATTATATTTTCCAATTAGGTGAACTGAAGTGTTTTCCAGCAACTCTGTTTTTTTTCCCCTCATTTATAGAAAATGTGAAATTTTTATTACACCAAGGACTTTCAAGACAATAGCTACAGAGACTATTTTTCAGTACTGTTTGTAATATCTAATTCAGAGCTAATTTTTAATGGACAGGGTTCCATGGGGATTTGTTTGCAAATTTCATCAACTTGAGTTCCTGCTTCATTTGCTGAAATGCAGTACTTGGAATTGACCCAGTGAGCAGGAACACTCTGGTTCCTTTTAAAACATTACTGTATATTACAATAAACAGTGACTGATTATCAAAAATAAAATGCTTGATTGTCTACAGATTTAGAGCAGGCATTTTTGTCTTGGATGAACCATCGAGTTAGATTCACCACTGACACAGCTTAAACAAACACATAAATTTTATTTTGAGCCTTCTGTTTCTTCGGAAGCCGATAGGATGTGCTCAGTTCTGAACGAAAGCAATTTCACAAGGAAATGCTTCTGTGATGGACACATTTTGTGCTTAGCTGTCTTTACTAAAAAGCACAGCTGAGTAAATCTCAGCACCTTCTCTCTGTTTCACAAAACATTGTCATTACAACTCTTTTAGAGTCTCCAATGATATCAGTGTCTTCGTCCTTTTTCTAGCATAATTTTAAATTTTCTCTTCTCACATGCTCCTTTATATTTGCCCTGGTAACACGCTCTTTGGCCTGGGTCCTGAGTGGATGAAAGCAAATCCAAACTTGCCAAACCCACACTTTCACCCTCCTTCAGCAGTAAAGTGTCTGTCACTTGAGAAGGAATCCAAAGCCCTCAAATCATTAAGGGATTGCTTAAAAAGGGCTTGAAATGCTCCTGTCTCTGGACTCTTCTACAAAATATCTGCTAGTGGGGTTTTACTCCTGGCCATTTCAGGTGAACTGGACAAACACAAAAGAGAAGAAAGCATTTTTAAACGCAGGAGCTCATTTTAGCAGAGCTTGTTTCTAGTGGCTCTATTGTAGACACCAAGGACTTGCTGAAATGCTAGTGATGCTGGGTCAATGGAATCGACATCTACAAACTCTCCAGGGTGTAAACGCTGGGATTTGTTGCAAAAACAAGCTGTATTTTCCACCTCTACCAGCATAAACCCAGTCAATGTGCTGTGTACTTCTGCAGAGGGGTAGAAATAGCCTCACATACTGAACTCATACAAGACTCTCTTCCAAAGCGGGCTGTAGATGAAAAAGGTCCTGAAACTTCTGAAGTGTCATCCAGGGCCTCTCAGCCTCCCTTCCAGCCTTGGTCTTGATACAGGATTCTGACTCAAAAGCCTTTGAATCTCTGAAAAGCCATATCTACTGGTCATTGTGCCTTGTAGGAGCACCTTGTCCCAAGAAACCGCTAAGATGAAACATACCGGAGATGTCAAAAGCATAAGGCATTGTTCACGTGGCACTGGCGGAAGGCGCGGGAGTGGAGGAGGGATTCTCAGCTAAAGGGAATTTTACAATGCCAAAGTGTGATGGGCTCTTTGCAAACAAAGGTGGGGGTCTGGGTACGCCAAGTGCCTCTGATCTCAGAGTATGGTGGATTAGATCTATAGGCCCTGTTTTGTAGAGTTTCAGGCTAAGCAGGCAAAATAAACCACTGTTCTATATCCATCCTGTCTTTCACTACAGCATGAAATAAACAATTTAAAAAACCCAACTATTCGGACATGTTTGATCAGAAAGCACTTAAGCAACAGAGAAGGAATTCGCAGCTTTTGATATTACATTAATACACTAATATCTTAATCCTTTACCAGTGACGGACTACACATTTAAATCCCTAATGGGACCTGGTTTCCAAATTACATTATTTAATGTTTATTCAGTGAATAATCCAAATAGTATTTAACACCACTGAAGAAAAAACACACACACACCCTGGGCGGATTGTCTGCGTTCCCTTTGCTTCATAATTACCCAACCAAGGGCCCTATTAAATAACTCCATTTTTTATGATCTTAAAGTGAAATGAACCCTCCATTTGAACATTGAACAGAAGAAACACTTTCAGCACACATGTACACTGTATAAAGTCCAGCTCCCCGTCAAAAACTTTCTACGTATCGAGATTGTTTTGATCCATTTGGGGACTTTCTAGCCAGACATATTTAACACCCATGGGCCTGATCCAGGCCCCATCCTGGAAAGAGAACAAAAGCAAACACCAAGGGAACATCAAAGAAATAGAAATGGCTCATCAATGAAATCTCTGTGTGTGGAAGAGGGGAAGTCAATTGCCTGTAACGTTATAATAAAATTAATGCACTTTCAATAGGATTTGTACCACCCAGGTGTGGACACGGCTGGTGGGGCTGTAATCACCCAAGCTTCCTCATTACCCAGGAAAAAGGCTCTTCCCCTTCTCTGTGGTGGGAGCTCAGGCAGCCGTGAGGCTAAGGGAGGTCTCTGAGTGATGGGGCTGCTGTTGGGTGGCATGAAAACAAGCAGCTCTGCACCACGACAGCATGTCCTGGTGCTTCCTCCCCTGATCCCCGTGGTGCTCCCCTCCAAGGCTTGCCCCGCAGCGTCCCACTCCTGTGGACCCACAGGGATGGAATGGCGCATTCAGTCCTTTGGGAAAGTCAGTCCCATGGTCAGCAGAAGTCACTTGTTTCCCTGGGGAAAGGTGCTTGGTTTCTCCAACGAACAGAGCACGACCCCTCCATGGTCAAAGCACCATTTCTAAGAGGTAAAGTGTCTTCTTGTCCCCATGCACACCTTGAGTAGAGGAAATCCCTACAGATATATTATACCTGCAACAACCAGATGCTCCCATCACAGTCCCCATTTTCATGCCTCTCCTTCAACCCTTGCTTAAATAAAGGCCAGGTTTCGTTCTTCTTTCATTGAACATCTCTAATTGAAACCTTCAATCTTTGGTACAGAAATCAATTTGAGTAGATCCCGAGGCTGTGAGTTAAAAGGTCTGTGCGGAAGCAGAGCGAAGTTGGGGACACGAAAGACAAGTGGGTTTGCCCCTTTTTGGAGTGAAGAATAATTTGGGGATTCATTTGTAACAGCAGCAGAAAAAAGGCTTTTCGAAGAGATCTCCTTGGCTAAGATCTGCTTTGTATTTGTCACAAATAGCCAATGGTGCTTGATTCTAGCATTTAACTGTTTCAATCTGCATAGTTTAAAAAAAAAAAAGTAACAAGCACAATTCCAGAGACACGTGTTTTGACATCAGAGCTTCTAGTAAGCTGTCAATATCTCCATTAAAGAGCCCTGCTTGGAGAACTGGACATATCAACAGCTTCAAGAGCATGTGGCTGCCTTGCGATAGAAGGCAGACGTGTGAATGGATGGATTCAGGGATGGATGGACAGACAGACAGCTCCTAGTAAACCATCAGCTTCTGCAGCGTGAAGTTCTGTATTCACTCCTGCTGTCCCAGATCATGACTAGCTGCTCCTAAAAGAGAAGCTGTTCAATACAGGGTGGCCCAGCAACTCCCTAAATGCACTGCAGAGGGACGAGGCTGGTCCTCCCCTGCTACTCCGCAGCCAGACTGGCAACGAGGGGTCGGTGGAAGACCGGCCGCCCCACACACCAGCACAGGGGCTTTTGGAGGGACGCTGATTTAAAGACTGCGTCATGAACGCATAGCACCTAGAGAGTGCAAAGCACTTGCTCTCAGCATGAGACATTCGACTTTCCTGCCTTAATAATACAAGGAGATTTTGTTCCCAGCATTATCGTTCATTTTTATGACATGATTGGCTGAAAAGAATTATAGGTCTTTTCTGCAGACCAAGGCAAGCATCCCCAGAAGCTATACTTTTCAGAGGGTTTGGGTGGTATTTTTTGGACTGTTGACCATAGGGTATATTAGCAGAAGCAGAGAAAAGAAGAAATAGCACCTGATTCCTTTCCTTGTAGAACAGGGAACCTCAGTTATTAATGAGATATATGAGGTGACTCTTATACGGGCCTCACTGTAACAAAGCCCCTCATAATCACCGGTGGATTTCATCCTACCTTTATACGAGGCAGTGAATTTTTATCCTTACTGCACTGAGGGGGAACTCCAGCACTGATGGAGTAACTCCCCCAAGGACTCCCCAGTGGGGTGGGAACCTGACCTGCGCCTCCTGCATCCCGGTCCAACCCGCGCTGCTTTAAGCAGCACGGTGTTTCGGTGAGTGATGCTGGGAGCCAACACAGGGTTGTGTGGACGTTGCAAAAAAAAAGAAGCCAAAATGCGCTGCACAGTCTGAAATCTGAATTTACCGGCAGGGTCAGGGAGCTATTTTACTTGCTACCACTGTGAACTCCGGGAATGGAATCAATTAGTATTAGTTTAAAACATCATCTGTTTCAGTTTAACAGAAAGCTTCTGTTCAATGAAATACAGGGTTGGTAAATGAAAAATAAAAGTTGATTTGGTTTTAGTAACTCCTAAGGTACTATTTTAGGTGTGGCAAAGAGGTATATCATACAACTGCCACAAACGTGTGTGACAATACATTACTCTCGTTTTTCTTCATTTCTTCATATAAGAATATCCCTGCGTGTCACGCATGAGTGCAAGTCACAAATCTGTGCTTAGCAAGATGTTTCACCAGCAACTTTGCAGACGTGTGACAGCATTTTCTTCAATGATACTCTTAGGTGATAAACCAGCTACTTTTAAATGGACATTTGCCCAGGTAATTAAAACCATCTTTAAAATCTCGATGGAAGAATTCCTTTCCAGGCATCTATTCTATCTTTAGAGAGAGAAACTCTCTCTATGCGTTGGTTGTTTTTACCATAGATTTTACCAGGCTATTGTAGGAGGATGCATTAGAGAGCCGCAAAATATGAGAGTTTTCCAAGGCAATGAACTCACTCCAAGCAACACTGAAATTTTTTTTCACAAAAGTTTTTAAAACTACTGTCAACCTTTCCAATTCAAAAGAGTCCTAACACATTTCAGTTCCTCAGGGGCACCACCAGCTTGCTCCTGATCTAAGCGTCTTGCAAGACTAACAGCATATATTACTTTATAGGTAAAACAGGAGCGATGTTATTGAAAACTGAACTGACGGTGATCTTACCTATAGAAAAATAAATCTATCGGCTGCAGTTTCACGCTTTAGTTTCTTACCCGCAGTTATGAGACCAGAGCTAAAGGACGCTACAGAGACAATTCATTTTAATGTTACTGTTCCAGCATTACTACTAAACTGCTTGAATTTCTTGTCCCATTTTTTTGTTCTCTGAATGCTCTTTCCCTCTTTTAATACTTTTTTTTCCTTTCTTTACTTTTTGGAGAAATAAAAAAATTACAAAAAAAAGTCAGAGGAGGGAAGAGGACCGGGAAGGTTTTTTTCTGTCCTGCCTCCTCTGCCATTTTAGAAACAAAGAGACAGAATGAAGGGAAAACCAAGGGAGGAACAGCAGAATATTTTTAATACTCCCATCCCTACCTAAGCAAATAATGACCTGTGCAAAACATCACCATTTTTCAACCAGTTATTCAAAGCTTCATCAGTCCCCCAGGTCCCTCAGCTGCGCCTACTCCAGCTGGCAGAGCAACCCTCTCCTCTCCACGTGCCGTCTTCACACCACGACAGCCATAACTGGCGGTGGCACCACTGCTCGCGCTGCGCAACTCCCTTCAATCTACTCTCGTGCTTCAGCAACGCTGCTAAGAAGTCCCCATGAAGATAGGGAGAGGAAAACAGAGACGAGTGGGGTTTATTTCGCTGGGGACAACTCAACCCTCAGCGGCGTGATGAATTGCTGAGGGAGCTCGAGAGGAAGGGCCAGCCCAGCCTCCTGCAGACACCCAGCGCAGCGCCAGCGTCGGCACAAAAAGCCGTGGAGCGGACTCGGGAGGGAGTGTGGGGCGAGGTGAAACAGCTGCTGGGCTTCCTCATCGGTGGAAAATGGTATCACGGCCCACCGAACACTGCAGCAAGGAAATGCAAACGTGGAAACTTATAGACGTATTTTTACATGGTGATAATGATTTTAGCATCTGCATGAAGTGCGTGAGCCAGGGCCTGGATCCCTCCTCACTTAAATCACTTAAAGTCATGTTCTGCCTGAAAGTAATAATCTGTTTGCTTTTATTGCTGTCTTATAAACTTTCCATCCCAATCTACTAATGAAATAAAGTGACACAAGGACTGTCAAATAAAGTCTGCAAGGGGGGTGGGTGGGAGAGGAAAGAAAGGTTTGGGCTCGGTAAGGCAGGGCAGCAGGAGCACATTGAAAAAGTGAAGTCCAGGGGAAGAGGGTGGTCGTTGATCAGGAAAGTGATTCTCTGCCGCTTCTGAACTTTTCTAAGCCTACAAAACCAACCCTGAAGCATAGCTACCAGCTTCCTGCTAGATGTTTGCTAGGCCACCAGTAGACCTCACTGAAGGAAGACCACTTTATGCAGGGAGCTGAGACCTCCAGTGACGAAGTATTAGGAAGCTATTCCCTTTCCAGATGGTGTAACTGATGCTGATTAACCTAAATTATGTCATGCAGTGAAGAGTATCAACCCATGCTGTGTGCACCATCTCAGATTGCAAGAGAACAATGGGGAGTGGAGAAGGAGACAATGGAGGCCACGGGAGTCCGGTACACGGCAGGGTCACAAGGTACAAAGTACAACAGTAAAATAGGTATTTTCAGCCTGCATTTTCCTTTGCTGCCGATCTGCTGTGCTTCTGTGCTGCGGGACAGAATGACATGACATCCTCTTCAATTAAACGCGTTACAAGGTAACTGGGAAAGCAGAGATATGATTTCGCTTCTTGTTATCATTATTATCTGTTACTATTCTTTTTAATAAAATTTTTAATAGATGGGGACCAAACCTATATGGAATCTGACCCACACCACACAAGACTGAGTCTGGATTTGCAGAAGTGGGAATCTGCACTATCCACGTGGGCTGATACATTTTGCCATTCCCTGAAATAACCTAATACACACTTTCATGTGCTTATAACACAAATGGCTGACAAAAGCATTAATTTTTATTACAAGGAGAGTTTTTTTTCACAATTCTCAATATTTCCTGCAGAACAATAAATGCATTTTAAGTTCTTCTGCATCCATCTACCTGAATGGACTGCTGGGGAGAGAAAGAGGAAATAGAGATCTGTTTGAGACTAAGGACAGTCTGATCTCTCTAGGGATAAGGACATACGTATTTATGTACATTTATGTCTGTTGTTTATCATAAGATTATCTTCTGCAGGAACACAAATCTGGGAGACGGGAGGACAGAGGATAAACAACAGAATAAAATTAATTATCTGCTCAGACCTAGATCTAAATGACTGACGCAGCTCATCTCTGCATGAAATTACTATTGTATAGGTATATAATACATTCCATTGGAAAGCCTTCAAGTATTAAATTTCAACTCTACTCCTGTGAGGAAGGACCAGTTGGTCCATTAGACACTGAGTATGTGATGCTGAATACCAAATACATTGTTGATCAACGTAACCAGTGAGAAAACAACACTTGGCTTATTCCAGAAAAAGAGAAACCCTTGACGCTCGTGATTTCAAGTCCTCTTTTTAAATCACTCTCTGAGAGCAGACTAGATGAACGTGTGAGAAGTGAGGAACTCCTGAAAGAAGAGCAAAAAAATGGGGCATTAACAGATAGCAGACATCGCCTTTGGGGAAGAAATCCCCTCTTTTGATTCACGTGGCTCCAAATCACCCAAGCTGTCAGCATAAATTTTAGCTTCCAACAAGCCTAAGATATAAAAGATAATTTTAGACATAATAGCCTTGTTCCTTACGTCTTGCTCCAAGTCCACGCGCAGCCATCAGAGCTCTGCTTGTTGCATTCTCACGAAAAACCATAACATTGACCGAGGCTAAATTAACCCATTTGTCAGCATCTGCTGTCCTGTGCACCTGCGTTGGAGTTTGTAACAAAATCCTAAACTAGCATCACTGGGCTTCAGGTTCTGGCAAAAATGGCTTGCAGAGTACATGCTACCCTTCTTGAGACTTCCCCAGGGGATGCGACTCACTGGAGAGGTGGATGGATACTTACACAAATGTATCCAGATCGGTTTAACCTAGAAATTTCAGGAGATCAGGTTCCCCAAGAGATTCCCTCGGTTGTTAAAATATGTTTTATCATTTTTTCCCATTTTCCCTGCGTTTGATTTTTTCATGAAAAAGTCACTGTAGTGCCATTGGTTCTCAGAGAACAAAGAAGCGCAGACGTTGCAAAAAAGAAGGAAAGAAAACAAAACCAAATAATTGAATGAGACTGTTTTAAATAACTCCCGAATTGTCGCAAGATCGCAGAATTCATACACGAGGCTGAAGAGAGGGGGAGCTAATTTTCTCCAGAAAAAAAAAAAATGTGGTCCTTTCTCTATATTACACCATTCTCAATTTTTCATTTGCAAGTGTTACGGCTTACACATGTAAATATTCATATTCAAAATATTCCTCTTGAAAAAGCATGCGTGAGAGGGACATTATGGAAAAGTGGCTGGATCAATACCAGGGTGAAAATGGGATTCAGAGCTATTAAGGCATCTGTGTGCCTCAAGCCCAGCGTGCAGGCTTTCACTTCTTCCCTTTTCCTGGGCTCTGACCGCTACAGCTGAGACCCAAGATCCTTCCATGATGGACAGACAGGAGCGATGAAACGACTTGAAGACTAAAGAAATTTAAGGAATTCCCTCTGTCTAGCATATCAAAAAGTTCAAAAGTTACCACCGTCTCAATGGCTAAGCAGCAGAAATGTCAGGTGTTAAAATATTTTTTTAGAGAAAATGAGAAAGGCAAAAGAACCACCAAAGGCTGGGTACGAGGTCCAAGATAACTCAAAGAGAATTCACACACATATTTGACACACCAGGCTATTTTCCATCAGACTAAAATAGCAAGAGAAATTTTATATTCTCTCTTTTTTTTTAGGTGTTCATATTAAAAGTCTGTATCAAAATTGCAACAAAAATTTGGGCTGCGTATTTTCATTCCCCAGAAAACGCAAATCCAGGACAACTTATTTAGAAACACATACATGCCAGAATTGTTGACCTTTTGACCCAAACCACCTATATAAGATAGTGCACAGCAAGAACATAAAAGGAGCCAGATTAGGAGCTGGAGATCCGTAGATTCTCTTCAAAGGATTTGCAAAAAGTAACTCATATAAACAAGTCCATATCCAGTAAGATGAAATTTAATATCTATTTTCTGCACTTCTCTTGCAGGCATTTTTAGGATCCAACATTAACAATGGTTAAAAATGAAGAAATTTAATCTTTTCTCTTTTTTTACTATAAAAAAATAAATCTAGGGACTTTGAATGTGTTATTTAATATATGACAAAAACAGTTTAGTCTTTTCTAATTCCATCATACCTTCATATTGATAAAAGTGCCCCCACTTTTATTGGGTGGGAACAAGTAAGGAAGGGCTTTCCATGTAGAAGAAAAAAAAAAAAAAAAGAAGTAAACTAGACCCAAAGTTGTCTTCCGAGCCCATCATTGGCATTTCTAAACCAAAAGATCTCCTTGAAAAGCCCAAAGAAACATATTTTACAAATAATACAGTAGGCTTGCATACAGCATTGATGCAAGTAGATCTGGCAGGAAAAGCAGGGAGCAGAGCCCAGGCAGAAATCTGTCAAAATATAACATAACTGGACAAGGATACATGAAGACGGAATCAGGGAAAATCCACATCCCAGAAAACCATAAAGGGAGAACAGACAGCACTGGCTTGCTTTGAAAAGCCACATCTTAGAGGAAATTTGAGATCTCTGAGGGGCATAGCAGGCAGAGAAAAAGATACTACCAGAGAAAGAAGGTTCAGCCTTTATCAATTTCCAGAAAATCTTAATGCACGGACATAGGAACTGCAAGGAGGAGAGTATCTGCCTGCTACCAAACCTAGTTGGAATTTTATTTTGGAGAACCCAAAACAATAAAGTTGTGAGAAAATTAAAAACCTTCATTTCAGCAATTTTTAATATAATGCTTTGACTTTCCTTTTGGGAGAAACTCTATTTCTCCTTTTTAATTATATCTACTCTTTAGCTAATATGCAATACACTGAATAATTTTGGAAAAAAAAAAAAAGTTAAAATCAAACAACACATTTTAATTTTCTTGTTTAAAGAAAGTTTATAATAAGCTAAAAAGTGAAACTAGCTGAAAAGGGATTTAGAAACCTTCTTTAATGAGAAATTTGGAAGTTGAGGACTTCTTCTTCAGAAGCAGAATAGAGCCAGACCGTAAGTTTCAAATTTTTGCCATGTAGAAGACTTGTAGAGTCTTCTGTGACATGTAGAGTCACAAATAATGAATGTTCTGATAAAGTTGTCCTACCAAAAATCCCGTCCCTTCATTAAATCTGAATCATTAACAGGCCACCCAAGAAAGCAAAAGAAAACTGGATTTGACTTTCTAAGGATATTTCCTTTATTCCTGGTGGTCTCTGCCATTCTTAGAGACTCATTTTTCCTAAGCAAACAAACTGGCGTGAAAAGAAAAGCTATTCCCATCCATAGATCGATCAGATTAGATCATATCAGATCCCTGTCAGTCTGTTGAAATCTATGGGGTGCTTTTGCTCTTGGAGAGCTAAGACTGCAGCTGGTAAATTTTGGTACCAAAAAGAAGAAATGAAGATCGATAAAAGCTTCCTTCTCTTTCTCTGCCTGCCTAAATATATTCAATCACGTGGTGCAGAACACAAATACATACAGCGGTATAATAATTTAAAACAAGCTTTTGTACCATGCAACACTTTCCTTAGAGACACAGGAACTTTTCTATAAGAAGTGGAATTTCTATTTATTTTCCCTGAAATTATTTTCCTTCTATTTATTTTCCCTGAAAATAAAATAGTGGCAACAAAGAAAAAAAAAAGCCTTCCATTAGGAATGTCTTTAATTTTGTGTTACTTTTTCCATCTGTATTCTTTCTATAGAAGTAAACCTCAACTCCAAGATGGTTTTTAAGATTTACATGTTTATTTCATTTTGTTCAATATCCTAATCGGTTCACAGTAAATTTGACCACACACACATACACAGTGATCCCAGCTGGTTGAACGTGGCGAGCCAAGCCAAAGGCACAGTCAAAAACACAGCCCTGCTGCTGAAAACTTCACAAAATTACGAACAAGACCCTTAAAATTACTGCTTGGCATCACATGCCAGCAACCACGATGATAATGCTGTTTACAGGAAAACAAGCTAAAAAGAGTTCCCTGCTCGTCGGTGCTTAAAGAGTTACAGTAGAGGAAAAACTTGCATTTAAATACTGTTGATGTATAGATCTGCTCCTGATTTGGCCCAACGTCGTCATTTTCTGTTGTGGTTTGGGCAGAAGCAGGTCTGACGATGCTGTGCGTTCCTTGCAGGTAGGAGAATGACACAAATTAATATCTAATGAACTCGTTCTTCCAGTGTCTTAACCCTGTTTTCTCTCTCTCTTTTTTTTTTTTTTTTTTTTTTTTGGCAGTTAATTCATTATCTGGTGCCACTCCCATAATTCATTGAATTGTAAACTTTTTTCCTTTCTTTTTTCCCAATGAATTGTAAAGTCCAAAACCAAACAAACACAAGGGCTTGTTTGCAGCCTTCGCGGCTGCTTTACATTTCACGGGAAAACATGGGGGGAAAGCTGAGGCTACCATTTTTAAACTATAAAACCCCCCAGTTTCGAAGGCATTTGGTCTGTCCTGAGCCGTGGCACACTCTGTTCATCAAAACCCACACTAGAGTGAAAAGTCCTTGGTGGAAACACCCAGGACATCGGTGCCGGGAGCCGCCAGACGCAGTGGAGAGGGATGGTTCCCAGAGGTGAGCCATGACCTGGGAACCCTGCAGGAGGAGCAGCCCAAGGATCTGCCACCGGTCTGTGAAACTTTGTCCCTTTTCCCAGGGTTTTACATAGAAAAGGCACTGTGCTGCAAGTACTTGGCTCTCCTCCCTGAGAGGAGACCCAACTTAAAATTTGGAGACGGATGCAGTGATGCTCAGGGAGTGTGGACAAGGGCTGTGAAGATACCTGCTTCCATTGCCTGAGCCACTGCCTTTATTTTTTATGACACTGGAAGCCCCAGTAAAGCCAACAGAAATTCAGACTACATCTATCAGTTCAGTGGAGGAAAAAAGACGCAGAACAAGACGACCAGATTTAAAAATAAAATGAGAGAAAACTAATATTCAAAAACTTTTCTTCCCAAGGGATGCCCTCGGAAACAGAGCCTGAGTGTGGTGGGATGGACAAAAACACACTTTGTTTCTAAGCAGCCTGGACTTTCCGCAGTACGTGGGTGCTCTTTATGGGAGACCTGGATGAGCAAGGGCGAGATCACAGGGTGCAAAGATCAAATACACCCTCCATCAGAGCCAGATAATGACTTGAGGACACGGAGGCGTTTTGTGCTGCCTGCAGCTCTCCTTGCTCCGCCTGTGAAGCTAATCACGACCCGAGCCGCGTTGCCCTATAAAGCTCGTTATCAAGATTTCACATCTGGCCCGCACATCTTAATTTAATGGTGATATGGCAGCACCCCCTCTCCGCTGCACAGCACAAATTATCACGTTGCTTTCTAAGGACATAAATCTCATTTAGCATTTCTCCCCCTTCAGGGAGTTTTACAGGCCAGAGAGGAGGAAAAAGATACCCACCCGGATGCGCGTTAAGGAGCTGCTTAGCCCCCTGTCCCCGCCAGATGCTGCAGCTTTGCGTGTTTAATGCCTTCCCCTAAACTCCCCGTGCCAGGCTACAGGATGGCAGAAGACCACGGAGGTTGATGGGCACCAGCTGTGAACGTGGCCCATTTTTTGCGCAGAGCCCCTCGAACCACCCGCCTGTCACTTCGACTCGCTCCTGTTTCTTGGGTTTTTTCACAACAGACATGTAGAAGGAAAAATTCTGCCCCTTTCCTCCTTTCTGGAGGACTCCTCTGGTTTGAGTTCTCCTCCCCGGGCAGCAGGCAGAGGTTCCATGTGCTCCAGAGGCTGGTGGGTGCCTCCGGAGCCCATGGTGGAGGCAGAGCCGAGCTTCTCAGCCACCCCATAACAGGATTTTGGTCCTGACATCTTGATTCAATGCTCGCCCCAAATTCACAGGAAAACCAGTTTTCTGGCTAGGCAAATTAAATCAGTAAGAGGGGAAGAAATTCCCAGCGCTGTAATGGGGACAGTGGTGTCCACAGCCCCATTCTTTCTCGAAACTTTGTTATTATGGGATGGAGTGTTAAGGATCTGTCAGCATTTCTATTACAAACCTCAGTCTTTAGAGGTTTATAAACGCAGCCATTTAAAATAACACTGCATTAAAAAGTAGGTATGTGAGTTGTCAGCAGTGGTGTTTCTGTTTTCTTTAAGATGGTTTAAAGACGTTTTAGCAGATTATTAGCCTTAGAGAGGTCAAAAATAATCAGAGGTGGTTTTTCGGCTACATTTTTGGCTACCTCTGGATAAATAATGGTTTAATTTGAAAAACATTGAGTACATAATATGAACTGTATTTAAGCAACAACAACAGAAAAAGGAAAAGCCTCAGTTAATGGCCATGCTATTTATGCTTTAGAAACGGCTCCTGCACATGCACAGCGAATGCTCAGCTTTTAAAACTTTCCCTGTGATGTGGGTAACGCGATACAACAATAGTGACATGGACGGGGCAGTTGTTCCCGTGTCCTGAGCTCACTCCTCGCAACCCCGCATCACCTCCAGGGGACAGGCCACCCCCGAACGGGGACTGGCCCCAGACAAGACACTCAGCATGGGGCCCCAGAGGCTCAAGGAGGGGGCACAAGGGCACCTCAACCCCCCTGTCTCAGCCCGACCTCCACCAGCCGTTTCTGAGCAGAGCGAGTTCTGACCCCACTTCAGAGCCCAGGATGTGTTGGTGGATGAGATGGTGCCCTGCTCTCCAGTGGGTACCAACAGCACTGGTACCTCCTCCCACGTGAGAAAGCCCAAGCCATGGGTGGGCTAACCTCCAGCAGTGTGAACAGAAAACACAGACAACAGACATTTAGACCTTCACCTAGGTGAGCATTTGGGCCATCTCATCTTAGGTGAGCAAGGGGCACACCTAAGTTCATGACCAGAACGATGATGTCTTTGGACTGGACCTTGCCATGGACCTCAACCAGCTGAGGATGAGTCCTGGAGACCTCATGGTCTGTGAAACCGAGGGGGAAAGAGCAGAGAGAGAGGGAGAAACTGCCTCAAAACCTGCCTGTGTGCCATTAAATGCTGTTACCAGCAAAAAGTAAAAATGGTATTTTTTTCTTTCCCTCCATGAAGAAAATTACAGGCCTGATATTTTGTTACAGCAATAATTGTCCCTGAGATTGGCTTGCAATTATTTTCGTGAGCCTGACCTTCGAAAGTGAAATGACATGAGCGGCACAGCATCCATGGACCCAGGTAACAGCCAGCTTAACAGCTTCTAATTATTTCCCATCAACTCTTGATCTTCTTTACCTGATTGTTGCTTCAAAGTATTTCAGCAAAGAGGAGATGGCCTCAGCACTCTCCATTTATCTCAATGTCTTGGTGAAAGTTTTGGAGCACTTTCCTTGGGCAGAGTGTAGAGACTGCCTGTGCTGCCCGCAGCACATTTTAAACTAACAAAGCAATGGTTTAGTGCTAAACTTATCATTTTACTCAGACAAGCGATTTGAGATTTTTTTCATATTTAATTGTTAGCGTCTTTGCTGGAATATCTATTTTGAAGAGTGTTCATACACAGGAACTTAATGAAAATCATGACCGTGGACTAGTTACTTTGTAGTAATTATGTCAAATGAAAACTTTGAAGTGGGAGTCTCTTATTCTGGAATAAATAACCAATTTCAGAGCTGGATGAAAATAAATGTAATCAAGATTACGTTATGGACAACGTAAAGAGCCTGCTTTGCCTACCCTTCACTTTGCAGAACCCATTGCTCAAGAGCGATGTGAAGACAGCCCCTCAGTCTGCCCGGAGCAAGTGCTATGGCTTCCTGAAATCTTCTCCTGACATCCCACTACTTCAGCCCCCCCCATTCTGAGAGCTGACCAGAACCCCCCCCGGAAAGGACCAGATGATATTTCCCCCTCTCCTCCATCAGCTCCAGGCACGTGCCAGTTGCTGCCCTGATTCCCATTTCTGCTCTCCCTTTCTCTCACATGTCTTTCTTCCTTCTAGAATTTATTTCTTCTCTCTCTCTAGCCTGTTATATATTAAAAAAAAAAAAAAAATCTGATCTAGCCAGCCAAGATTACGTTACTTTTTCTGTTTATTTATGTAGCTGTATTTCTGTGAGCCCGCGACCAAAAAGGCAACAAAGAGCAATGCCTTAAATAGGCTGCCCGTGGTGGGGTTTGCCTGGCGCCGATAAGGCAGGGTGCTGCCCCTCTCCGGCACGGAGGCCTCGCCGTGACTTAGCTCCACGAGCTGTTTTCTAGCTTTGCTCTTCTTTTCTCTTCCCTTTTCATAAGCGCTTGTCCTTGGGACTTGGTTTTGCTTTCTCCTTCCAGAAAGCAGACCGGACTCCAGCAATAACAGTAGCAGCAACAGCCCCAATCTGTCTTCATTAAAACTTTCTTTTCCCAGAAAAGGCAGTTTCACCATCTCTAACACTGTCTAACCATGGTCAGAAAGGGGTTTCTTCATGACAATGGATCGGGATTAAGGGAGATCATTCAAAAGCGAGAGCCTTAATATTCTGCATTTCAGATGCTTTCATGTCTTTTATTCTGCTTTCCGGAGTCAGAGATCTTTGTATTCAAAGCCTCAGACATTATTTATAGCACTTTATGGAGACAGACCCATCAGCACCAGGCTCTCCAGACCCCTTCATCCGATTTTCGTTAGCGCCGTACCACAAGCCTGCGACACTTAGCAAATGAGAAACCAAGACTCAGAGGCACAACAGTGCTGCATCAAATTGAGCCTGTGTCTCTGCAAACCCCACACAAGCATCCCAGCCGCCCGCGTAGCCTTCCTCCTTCGGAGGAACTACAGATTTATTTATTAGCAAAAGGTCGGTTGCGCTATCTTCTTGCAGTCACCTACAGCATCTTCTTCCCACCCACTGCTACAGCTGATTTGGGGTTTCGCCTGTTATCCCACTGGAAGAGCGGAATTTGACCTGGTGGTTTCACTTCTTGCCGGTACCCAGGGCCATTTTGTCACCCTCAACCCAGGAGAACGGCGTTAATCCCATAGCACTACGAGGCAGCAACTGCACAAGACAAAAGAAACGATAGGGACGATAAACTCTGCAACAGGGGATGAGTAAGGGCTCTCACGCCTTCACCCCACTAATTTCTGCTCAGACCTTGGAGAAGCTCCTACCTTCTCCCCGTACCCCTAGACCCAGTCACAACAGGCACTGGATCAACCCCAGACCACAATCCACGACCCACCTTCTGTAAGCGGATACATTTTGTATTTAATACCACGGTAAATTAAAAAATGGCAGACCACATCAAGCTTTTATTTCGCGTACAATAAAAGGGTTTCCTCAGTCATAAAAAAATGGGCAAGGAGAGGGGGAAGAGGCCACCGCACAACAAATTCCTTCCTTAGAGTCTAGAGAATTTGCGGGGGCGGGCTAGGGGGGAAATTTGCCAGTTAATAAAATGTCTTGTATGAATTATACGTCAGGACTGGCCCCAAACGTGAACCAGACACGGTTTGGTGTGCTGGGATCACTGCACTGGCACAGTGCAGGATCACGTCCAGTTCTGCAAAGACTGGTGTACAAGCTTATCTCCAAGGTTTAAGCTCCTCCTGCCTCCAGTTAAACAACGAAGGACATGTGCAAGTATTCACATGCTGAAGGACTTAGTTTTACAAAGAGCGCTTTGTTCTGCAAAGGTTGCCTACCCTGGAAGAAATACTAAAACAATAGAAAACATCACAACTGTTTATCCTCTTGGTTAACAAAAAAAATAATGTAAGCATCCAAATACATTCGCCTTATAAATATACTGAGATTTTGCCCCACGTTTTTTCTGATGTACTGGATGCAGATGTTAATAATGAATTTCCGTACCCAAAATTCATACACATCAGTAGAGGAAAATCCATTGACTTGAAGGGGACGTTGCAGCAGCCCAGGAAACCAGCTCTGTCGATCTTCCAAATTGAAACCAAAACTGATTTTAAAAATAACTGCGGCGACGATTGTTGCCTTTGTAACAACTCTGGCATTAAATCCCCTTATCATCGGTAAATAAAGCAGTTACGTATTCTGCATATTGCTCACACTGCTCAGTGCCTACCAGCCCCAGGACGGTGCTGGGCACTCTATCCACGGCAAGATGCGCACAGTCCTCATCCCAACGTCCTTGCGACGCGTGGGTAAAACCCCAGATGGGTGGCAGGAGACCTAGGGATAAGCTTCTCGGAAAACCGAAACAACTCACGTCAAGACAGAAAGCAGTGTGTTTCCGCACCCCAGCTGCCTAACCATTCATCTTTATCACGCTATATTTATCTGCCGCTCATAACAGTTTGTTTTATAACGCTTTTTTGTTTAGGTACGGTAGCCTTCCAGATTTACACAAGGAAAGGAGACGGGGTTTGCAGAGAGCCCAGCCAGGACAGCGCAGGGACTGCCGCGTCCGGTCATCCTTTTGTCGTCCCTATTTCTCTTCTCCGCGGCAGAGCAGAGCTCTGTGGAAGCCTCGTTGCGTTAGCGCGGTTGTGGTAATTTTAATACGGGTTCCCGCAGCAGAACGAGTACATTTACTGCTGCGCTGCACAAACACCACGTCACGAGCGGAGCGCGCCGAGGACTCCCACAACTTCCACACCACATACCTCCCATGCAGCCATCCTGATAAATACTTCAGGGGGAAAGAAAGGGGGGGGGGGGTGGGCAAAAAAAGGGAGGGGGTGGGTGGGAACAGGATATTTTAATTGACTTGACACTAAATTCCACTCCCCGCATTGAATCAACCGAGCATTAAATTCATGTGTCTATTATGGCATGTGCAGATGTGTCAGGGTACACACGTAAGTGTTTCCAGTCGCTCACTGAGTTATTTTCTTGTTGAATAAAAATAATGTGAAACCCATTAAAGGAAAGACCAACAGAATTTGATAACAAGATGCAACAGCTATCTAAGGTTTTTGAACAATCCCAACAATTTCGGGCGAGAAACAGAACTTTTCAACACTTCTTCCTAATATTCACTAGAGGTAAAGTATTTCTTGGGGTGGAACCGAGGGCTTTTTTGGTGGTTGGCTTGTTGGGGTTTTTTTGAATGCTACTGACTGATCTTACTTTTTTTCTTTTTTACAGAATAAAATTAAGGGAAATTGAAAAAAATCAATATTTGATCTGTTTTTTTATAATAAGATCTTTGTCAATGCTGGAGCAAAATATTTTGACAAATAAGATGTAATGTTTTCCAGCATAAAATGTCTTCAATTTAAAATTAGTTTGAAAAAAAAATAATAAAATTGAAAGGAAAGGCCTCAAAACTTTTGAAACAAAATATTTCAGTTGACTGAATGAAGGAAATTTTTTTCTGATTTTTGGCACATGTGAAATTAAGACATTTAATAAGAAAACGCATAACACCTTGGAAAACTATGCCAGCAATGTTTACAGGACAGAGGGACCACGATGCCATCACCTCTGTACACAAACAAGAGAGGGCCAAATTCCCTGCTGGCCTAGCCAAGAAAAGGGTATTAAATCAGGAGAAAATTTGTCCTCCAGGAAGAAAATAATCTTTTTTTCTTGTAGGCAGAGCATCCTCTGGGCTGGTGTAAACCACCGGGATGCAGTTAGAGGATGTGGCCTCACGTTTTTTTAATGATTCCCATCAAAATGCCGGTGGGAGCCAGCGGGGCTTCGGAGCCCTTCTCCGTCGCGGGGGTTTGTACAGATCAGACTTTGTATTGGAACGAAGCTGCCGGTCCCTTTCACGCCACCAAAGTCCCTGAAGTCACCGCATTCGTTTGCACGATGCCCGGGATTTCTAAGCTGTTTCCCCGTCTTCCTTTTTAATTTTTATTTTTTTTTCTTCTTTTCCTTAAAATTACGATTTAAACTGCTGAGGGGAAAAACGCTGCCCGTCCGTCACGGCGCAGGGGCTGGGGAGCGATGGGGTGGGGGGGTGGGGGGTCGGCGGCGAGAGCAGCGGGGCCTTTCAAACACAGCAGCCGGCCCAACCTATTGTTATCTAACTCACCCGCAGAAAATAGAGTCCGATATTTCCCTTGAATCCAAAACGATCTACCACAGCAATTTTCATTACTCCAAGAAAAAGAGAGCGAGAGATGAGGGGGGGGCGGACGAGGGGGGGGTAAGGGAAAAAAAAAAAAAAAGACATTACTTCTCTGAATTACACGCCACTTTCATAATTCTCCCTGAAGTACCACACAGGGACTGTGTTGAAGGGAGGAAAATGAAAACAGCTGTGGAGGTTTTGGGTTACACTGCAGCTCCGTGCTGCCTTTGGCCCTTGCCCACCAGTGCAGTTTGTTCTAATCCTGGTCGTGAATGTCCGTATTTGTTACCGCTCGCTAAGGCGAGTCTTCTGCCTCTTGGAATAATAAAAACTGTTGTGCGCTTATCTGCTAAGCTGCTTCGACAGTTGCAAAAAGTCATCAAGTCAGCAAACGCGCCCGGGGCTGTCACTCAAAGGGGCTGCCCAAGGCCGCCGGCTGGGACGGCCGCGCCGGATGATGGGGGCTGGTGTGCGGGCAGGGAACGCCGGGCTGGGGGAATCTGGGGGTCCCCCCTTAGGACTGGCATTGCTCTTGCACCCCAGAGCTCCCCTTTCTCCTCCTCTTTTTTTTTTTTTTTTCCCTCCCTTTTTTAATTTCTGCCACACGCGCCTCAAAACAAAGAAGGCATCTCCATCGGTAAACCAGCTCCTAAAATAGGTCGCATCATTTTCAGAAGGGATTTTTTGGCTCCCGAGGCGGATTTTGATGAATACGAGGTGGCTTGCTTTCAGCGGGGCTGTGATTTAGAGCCACCCAGCCCTCCCCTTCCTCGCTCCCGCCCCGCCGTGCCGGCCAGGTCTCCTCTCCGTCCTCCGTCCTCCGCTCTCCCTTCAGGTCCCCAGCGCTGCCATACTATTTCCTGCTGCTGGACTCCTATTTTCTCCCTAATCCCTGACTTCCTCCGCACTCTCCAAATAGTTCTCCTCGGCCTCAACTTTATTAACTTAAGCTGTTTATTCTTCTGCCGCTAGAAAGTAATTCTGTGCGTTCCCTTTTCCTCCCTGTGTCCCCCTACCCCCATCCCCAACCTCGCTGCACGCTGAGAAAACGTTTGTCCCTTTGGAGAACCGGGAATATTTTCCCCCCCAATGCATTTGGGGAGAGACAAGCTGGGGGAATGGCGAGTTCCTGGCAGCTCCCCACCGGAGGATCGTATCTGTTTTTAATTTAGATAGTTAAAAATCGCAGCCCCGCTGGAATCTGGAAGAGGAGCGTGTGTGCGTCTCTGCGTGTGTGGTTGTATAGGCGCGCATTGTTTTTGTCTGTATGGAAATAGGGTGACATGTTTATTGTGTGTGTGCACGCGTGTTGTTTTTGCTCATGTGGAAATGGCGCGGCGCGTTGTTTGTGGCCTGCGAGATGCCGGTGCCTGCGTTACATCCGCCGAGCCTGACGTTTCTACCCGCGCGGGAAAACTCCCAGAGAGCAGCCGATGGTGATAGCCACTACGGATCGACCAGCTCCACCACAGTGACCTGAAAACCTGCCCTGGGAAAGCCGGCTCACAGCACAGCACAGCACAGCACAGCACAGCACAGCACAGCACAGCACAGCACCTCAGGGGCAGATGCAGAACAGAGAGCAGGAACGGAGCCACGGCCATGGATTTGGAAACACGAGCACCTGCGCTTAAGCACCTCGAGTCCCGCAGGGAGCAACAGCAGCGTGGTGTAGACCGGGGTTACACCTCCAAAGGCCAGGCTAGACGGGCAGCACCGGGATGTGTGCCCAGTTGTGGCTGAGGAAAGCCGGCAAGCCACTGGTATCTACTGGTACATCTCTCCTTATCAGCAACATCAGAGAACTCGGTTGTATTTTGTGCTCCTCGGCCCCAAAACCTGAGGATCTTTACTTCCACGTGCAGTACACACACAGACCTATATATTAAAAAGCACATACAGGACCATATATGTATCCATACGCATGCACACCCACTGAGTCTTCCATATATTCCTCCACGCACAGTGCGTGGAACTATGGAAAGCAGCCTGTGAAGATCCCAAGGCGGCGTGGAGGGGAGGCTGGGGTAAAGCCTCTGCCTCTAACGCAGCTCACTTCCCCTCCGGATCCCAGCAGAACTGACTTATTACAGGAGCTTATAAAACTTCCCCTGAAGAATAATTGCAAAATGAAATAAATTGCCCTAAGTGGTGGCCAATAATTTCTCCGGGGACGGAGGCTATTAGACCAGCCGGGAAGGTCCTCGTCTCCACTCCACTCTCCTCCAACTGGGACAAGCCCCGTCTAAGGGGCAATGTAGTCAGAGCGTATTTTTAGGGGGTGATTAATTTGTGTCTCTATCAAAGGGGAACTGAAATCACTGTTTGCCCAGAGCCGCTCTTGGCAATGGGCATATCCCAGCGGCAGGGCTCACCCATGAGCAGACAGACAGACAGGCAGCCACGAGCCTGCTGCCAGGGCTTTGCTGTCCATTCGGTTAAAAAGTTTTCCCGATGGATCCGAAGCCGCCTTTCCGCAATCTAAACCTGCCACTCCGTATGTTACCCACGGCAGGCGGAGAGCGCAGATTATTCACGTGGTTGCTGCTCCTTCGGGATATTTGAAGAATATTCTCACATCTCTCTCAGCCTCTAAACTCCAGAGCGCAGTTCACCTCTGGAAAACCTCTGGAAACCTCAGCTCCTTCTCGTTGTTTCTCTCTGTACTCCTGAATTGCCGAGGGAACAAATTCCCTCTAGCATTAACCAGTATTTTTGGCCTCTGCTCAACAGCTGACCCAAGAGGAGATGTTCTATTGAGATTGAAAAAAAAAAAAAAAAAAAAAAGAAAGAAAGAAAGAAAAAAGAACCCAGCGCATTCCCTCCCCCTTTTCCTCTTCCTCCAAAAAAATAAAATAAAATAATCACACAAGTGATGAAAAATGGGCCATGTGTAAAGAACTGCAGACCCCAGGGGCAGCTCTGGATTGAACTCCCTATTTATACACGGTTTTACATTATTATTTACTACAGTAATCAATGTAAAAACACTGCCTACCCTAGCAACCCCTGTGTCATATGGTGTGTATACATCACCTCTGGGAAGCAGGTCAGCTCTATAAAGAAAATCAGCCATATTTAACGTGAAACTCTGTAGTTTTTACAATGTTTTTAAAAAAGTTTTACAACATGTAGAAATGCTTCCATAAAAGCAGACTTATTAATCCCAGTTTTAAGCTGTCTTTTAAAGTGTAGTTTTCTTACACAAATATTTTCCTTGTCTCCCCACTGCTCCTTGCCTGCCCCCCCCCCCTCCTTTTAAATAACGTTATAATAGAAAAGGAACCAGGTCCTCAGGTGGGGAAGGCAGCTCAGCACCATCCACCTTCACAGACCCCCAGTTTCCCCCCGGAAGACGGGGGAAAGAGCATGGTTGCCTACCCTGGAGGAGATAACTCTCCTGGGCACTACCAGCCATGGAGGACATCCGCAGACTTTAGCATGTTTTCTGACGGTTATTCCAAGACTGAGAGTCTTTGCATCAAACGTGAGGTTCTCAACCCAGAAGCCTAAATTAGGAACCTAACTGGCCCCTTTCCCCACCAAGGGAGGGCTAGAGACAACTCAGGTCTGAACTGCCCTCTGGAGATGCCTGTCCCTTATGAATACTGGAAAGAGTCTAGTGTAATTACTTGCCTAATTTAGGAACGAGATGAAAAACAAGCCTAGGATTTATTCCTGGAGATATCTCCCTGCTCAGTACCCACCACCGCTCGCTGCCTGAGCCCCAGGAGGGCTGCCCACCACCGCCCTGCCTGCACCCCTGGCCCCATGCGGTGGGGCTGAGCTTCCCACCACGGTGTCTGAGGTACCACGGGTCCAACCGAGCAGCATCAGGGCTGTGTGAAAGGGATAACATCCTCATGCCACGGGTCCAACCCGGGGCTGCCGACGGTGCTTCGGCTCCCGGAGACCCATGAAATTGTAACTCGGTCTTTCACTCGTGGAGAAGACCAGAGAGACCCCAGGATGACCCAAGGAGGGCACCAAACCTGTGGTGGAAAGTTTGGGCACTGCGGACATGGCTGCAGTGGTGTCAGACCCCCAGGGCATCCCAGCAGCTGTGTCCTGGGAAGGGGCTGGGATATGGAGGTGAGCGCTGCAGGTCCTCCCGCAGCCTGCCCACCTAAGTAAAGCCACAACACTGATGTCCATTTTTGCAGGATCGTTGCTTAAATCTGCCTGGCAACTCCTCTGAGGAGTGCTACAGATCAGAAAAGCCCTATACAAATGAGAGCTCTGTATTACTGCTTTATCATGACCAATATATTAAATAAATTTTTAAAAATCCACTGTGTTGGCATTTACAGTTTCCATTAGACAGATATATAAAAATTAGCTCTCAGATATAACAAGGTGGCCTGCCCACCCCCATTTCTAATCCTCACAGCAATTCCCTTTGAGTAACAGCCCATTTTACAGATAGCAAAACGGAGACATGGAGGACTTGGAAAGGAGGCCACACATTTTTTTTCTAAATCCTGTCAGCCAGCGTTCCAAAGCATCACCTCGTTACAATAAGGACTGGATGCTGCAGCCTTTCCGTGATGCTGGTCCCTGCCATCTGGCTAAACCTAATCACACCCACCGCTGGCCTCATCTCCGTAATAAGCTTGACCACTGCGATGGGGGGATGCTGTTTATCTTTCCCCCTGCCCCGACCCCACTCCGCAGCTTCCCTTGCTGGTCCTTCATTGGACCCAGATTTCCACCCTGCCTGCTGTTTTTCCAGCAGTAGCATTTTGGCTCCTGGCAGACTGGAGAGAGACATTTCTGTCGGCAGCTCAGGAATTCTCTTTGTGTCTTTCCCGAGTTTAGGCTCACCTTGATGCTAGTCTCTGACCCCTCTTTAATGCAGAGGAATGTGTGAAAAACTTATTCCCCTTTTCATTAAGAACTCATTTAAATTCACCAAAAGGTGACCTGGCTCCCTCCACTGTGGCTATATTGTTCTCTGCCGAAGCTGTTTTATTTCTGACTTCGAGTTCAACAGAAAAGTGAGCCTTTGCTTCCACTGATCCAACAGTTTAATTCTTTGGCATCAATGACGAATAAAACAATGGGGAGACATGCTTGAGGTACGCTCCTCATGCTCATAAACAGTCCGACCAGCTACAAGGAAAGGCTGCGTGTCCCTGGGTGCAGCGTCCTCCTCTTAGCTTGCTTAATTAGCAACTGTGGTAAGAATGGGAATTTGATTTTCCATTAAAAACTTAGAAAAATATTTGTTTTGCTTATTTGTTTTTCACAACACACCAAGCGAAAGCCAAACCCATCATTTCTACTCTGGTTTGTTTTGTTTTTTTGACAAGTGAAAAATCGACAATCCCAAACTTGAAGTGTTTTGGGGGCTGATCTGGAAAAGGTGCCAATGCAAACAGTGTCATCCTTTGTGCTAAACTTATCCAGCTTTTTTTTTTTTTTTTTTAAAAAAAAAAAAAAAAAAAGGAGAAGCCATTTTTCATCCAAAAAGCACTTTGGGAAATCAAAGCCCAATTGTCAACTCACTTTATTCTCAATCTGATTCTTATTATTGTCCCTTAATCTCCTGCGTGCTCGGAGCTGGACGTGCCGCAGCAATGCGCGTAAGTCTGCAGGCACACCACGGAGATACACGGAGCTGGATACATTGGGAGAGGCAGCAAAGGCACTTGCCCAGACGACCCCATCATCTTCGGCGATATGAGGCGCAGGGAAGGGCGGTCACCCCTCCTAATGGAAGGGAAGGTGAGGCAGGGGTAGGGAGGACAAAGGGCGCAGGAGTTGCCGTACTCCCCTCTCCGCTATTAGATCAAGGCTTTACCTGGCCAAGACGCGTTCCCTCATCAACTCAACATCATCCCTCTCCAGTGCATTGACCGCAAAATTACTGTTTGTTTCTCCCAGCACATCGGGAATGCTGGGCAGGCAGAGACACCCCTGTCGATCCTCCTGCAAGCACCTTAATTGCAGAAGAGACCTGCTGATGTCCCCAGCGTGCTGGGGCAAGCTGGCTACCCAGCGTAAAGCCACAGCCAGCTGCAGTTTTCCTTATTTGTGTCACTCGTGTATTTGGCCTTCAGAGAGGGGGAGGAAAAGGTCTTAATACAATTTATTTTTTAAATGAATCTATTTAAAACTATGGATGCCGACTTTTCAGTAGTCTTCTGGGGGCTGTTACAAAGGGGCCCTGGTTGAAATCTATCTGAAGGGAGTTAACCACAGCCCTTTGCTCACACATGTGGTATAATGTAGGCTCTTTATTGCTTTTCTTTACTCCCCACACACACACATTTAAGATACGCAGAGTAAAGCTTTTCTAAATATCCTACAAGTGTGTTTGTGTGCACACTGGATTTATGGCAGAAAGGGGAACCTACTTTTGCCCTCAATTAAAGAAGCCTGTGAGCAAGCAGGACTCAACACCAAGCTCCACACAAGAGCCAGGAAGGAGCTGCTGGAGGGTGTAAAGCAGCCTAGTGGCTCTTGGAGATGACAAACACCTCAGACTTATCAGCAGAATGAATTCACACCCCAGGATTTCAGAAGAAATGATCCCCAGACACAGGACTCGTGCGTCTCCTTCCAGAGAGAGAAAAGCCGATCCAACCGTCCATGACTAAAGATCAGTCCTGCAAAGAGCCAAAGGCTTGGATTGATCTCCTCTACCTTTTGGGCAGCCAGCTGAGACACACAAGCTGGGAGCATGGTCACCTGAGACTACCTCTGTGGTCAGAGGAGAGAAACCAGCTCCTTCGGGGGCAAGTTTAAGGCCTTAGACTATGCCTGAAACATCTGTTGGAGATGTTTCTGCCTCTCCGATGCCTGTCCAGCCGCCTGGGCTCAGGCTGGGTGCTTCCAAGCCCAGCTGCATGTCCTCCTCTCCCCCGGGCACTGCTGCAATTGCAGGGCTTCGGCCTGAGTGAGATGAGACAGACCTCACCTATCACAGCCAAAGCCAGTGCGCCAGGGAAGGAATATTTGGACCACCTACCATGGCACCTAGGACAAATGTAGGTGTCAACCACGACATCTGTGCTCCAGAGCGCACAGAGCTCTGTGAAGCTGTGCTTCACTCATCTAAAATTGGCACCTAGTTCTCACACCTACTTCTCTCGCTTGACCATCAAGAGCAGCCAGCATCCAGGACCACTGGACAGATGAGCTGAACATCTCCTCCCTGCCATACCAGATGCCCTCATGGTGGTCTTAGACACTCTCTGTCCACCCCTCACCTTAGTGTCAAGATTTACACCAATTTTCCACAGCAGCCTTTTTCAGATGCCTGGAGATATCGTGCATTGAGTGGTGTCACAAAGGGACAGAAGCTCAGCTGGTGTAGATCAGCTCCAACCAGCTGAAGTCACCAGCTGAAGACTTGGCCCACAGTTGGCATCCTAATGTTTAAGAATCCACAAATTGCAAATCCAACCTCAGTTTTAACCTTGTGGGGTTTTTGGAGCTCTGCTTTGCTGCGCTAATGTGCTTTTAACGTTGTTTCTTCCCTGGCATGCATGTTATATTAGCACACACGCACACGCGCACCCTGTGTACACAGAAAGTCTATAAAACAGGGCACTCGTATAATTTTAAAATAGACAAATCAGTTTAAAGCATTAAAGCAAATCTGGTAAAAGAAAATCTCTCCTGGGTTGACATTCCGTTTGCCAAGTTTTAGCTTGGAATGAATTTTTATGACCGAGTTATAAACCCTCGAAAATAGAGGTTTATAATGGAAATCTTGACAAATCCTTAACACAGGCCCCATTGTAACATATTCTGTACATATCCCATTGATCTATGGTAATAACAAGCTTTATATAAAACATTTTAACCATGGGAGCGACGTGGTTATCTTCAGGCTTCCAAAAATATTTTTCAAATAAATAGGTGGCTATTTCAATTGGGCAAAATCAAGGAATTGAACATTGAAAATGACATCTAAATATTCATCTGGATTTTTAAAATGCAAAAAAAAAAAATAAAAGAAAAAGTCACAATAATTCAGAACCCACGACGTTTCTTTGGCTGAAAAGCAGCCACTGACTAAGCAGCAATTCTGCTCTGATATAACTCTCAACGCAGGACGGGGTATTAGCCGCGAGCAACAGAAATGACTTTCTCAGAGGATTAGCTGTAGGCCTGCAACAATGAGCAACTTAAAAAGCAAGCTATTCCCCGAGCAGGCACGCTGATAAAACTAGGATTCAAAGGATTTTCATGTTAGGTCCCCAAAACCTCCTTCTGTCCCACAAGACACCCACTGCCTTTGCCCTGGCAGCTCCCCACCGCTGCCTTGTCTTGGGCTTAAGCCCAGGTTTGGGCTCCCTGGCATGTCCAACCCAGGTTACTGCACGCTTTCAGCTCTCCTGAGGCCAGGGACACTGTGCCATAGGGATAAGGGGTAGCCAGAGCCGTGCATTTTCTCCTGCCTTTGGTATAGCAGAGGTGGTGATGGGTGCTTTGGGGATGGAACCAGGTGAGGAGCACAATGGGTGCCTTTCCATGACGCCTTCCACCCTCAAACCTGCATTTGACCACCACGCCAGATCCTGGACCTACAAACCACAAAGTGTCCCCCTAGATTCTAAAACACGGGCATCTTTAGGTGGGCAACCTCTCTAAGGGAGAAGAAAGGCAAACACTAATTTTCAAGGCAATTATATTTGCAAAAGTACTTTAGTCCGTTAATTAGCAAATGCTGAGACTGCAGCTGCATCAGTCCAAGGAGAAATAAAAGTCCTTTTTTTTTTTTCTGCTGCTATTAAAAGCACTCGCTCTCTCTGAGATATTTTTAAAACATGAATTTTCCTAATATCCGAAAAATTCGTAGTCCTTGCTATTCAAGGTTCAAGTTCACAGATGGGAAACTGAGGCACATAAATTATGAGGAACTAGAGGTATTTCAGGCTTTTTGAAGATATTCAGATATTGAACTGGACACGCAATCAAGATGCCAAGAGCTTTTTGTGAACTGGAATGCAAAGGGAGGAACCATGTCATGTGTATTTACTTGTCGAAGTGAGTTTTCCAGGCTCTCTTGTGAATCAATTTAAGAAGACACCTTCACGAGATGATTCAGACCATCCTAGACGCAGTCGAAATGAACCACGTGCTGGACATCCTTGTCTCTCTTTTCCTGATGACAGAGGGAACCTAAATGAGCAACCCCAATAAGTCCCCTGAAGAGAGTCGAATAGCTTGTCTTGGTAAAGCAAGAATTTAGACTTGCACTTCCAGCACCCTAGAGAAGCCTGGAACTACCTCACTCACATCCAAGCAAAGGGCAAAAATGGGTATTTTGATGGTGCGTAAACGGGCAGACGAAATAAAGGTGCTTCTGCGCAAACAGATACACGTGCACGCAGAGAAGTACCATCGCCAAAAGCCTGATTTGCTTTCACTGATAAAAGCAACTTCCTCTTCATGCAATCGTCCCAGCCCGTAGGTCTGAATTCCTGCACTTGCATCCAAGGGAGCGAGCCATTTCCATCTCTGATGCATTCCTCTTACTTCCATTGAAACCGATTACTACACTGCCGCTTTAGCATGAACATAAATTTTTCCGACTTAACATGTTGCTTTAGGACTCGGTTCCACTCGACAGTAGACTTCCATATGTGCTGTAATGTTTGTGTTTCTAAGCAATGCCTCGGTAACCACATCAGGGTTGCCGAAAGACGAAAACGAAAAGCCTGCTTTTTAATTTTCTTTTTCTGGCGATCTCAGTTGGAAACTCGAAGTAAAAGAAGGTGGTCCAGCTTCCCCAGAAGAAACGTAGCCCGTAGGGCCAACGTGTTGTTGACACACACCAAAAACATTTTGGTGGCATGCGTCTATTTTAGAAAAAAAATAAACAAACACACTTCACTGCGATTAGGTTGGGAGAAAAAAAATGTTAATTTGCTGACATGTGAGAGGCATAGCAAAATATCTTGTCCTTGTGGAAAATGCCAGCAGGTGTTGTCTAGGGACATTTTTTTTTCTTTTTAAATGCCAGAATGCTTCCACACACACAGTTCTGGCAGCACCCTTTTGCATATTTTGTCGAACGATTGACAAATTAGCTGCATAAACTTGCATGAATTCCATTCGCCAGCTATTCATGAGCAAGCAACAGTTTATTCAGATGCCTTGACCAGAGAGGATAATAGCTTTGCTTTTCTTTCCCCCTCCCCGCCCCCCCTTTTTTTTTTTAAAAAAAAAAAAGGCAAGATCTAAATCTCATTGTAGTCTATGGAGAGATGCAGAGGTTTCAGGATCATTATGAAAATCTGGTCTGACACGTACTATAGAATTTCACTCCGCTGCTCCTGTAGCGAGCCCTAGAATGTATGCTCGACTGAAGACCAGCCCCATTATTTTGCTGGGCTTTGAGAATCAAGCATTTATGCCTTGGTTCTAGAAAGCATTTAAACACATGCTTAAGTCCCTCCCTAGTCAATAAAAGCACTTAAACACATACTTTGTTCCTGCTGAAGTCAACTGGATGTTGACACAGCAAGTAGCTTGCTGAGTAGAACAGGCTGCTAACGGGGAGCCTCAGTGAATTGCATTACTGTACTTGGGAGCTTAGAATTGGGGATGCATTTCTATTTTATAGCAATCAGACGATGGACTTTCCATCCCGTGTGGCTTTTAAGGACGTTAAGACTGGGTCTCCTCTGGCGCTGGGGTGCAAAGTCAAAAAAAAAAAAAAATAAAATATATATAAGCATACATTTTGAACAAAGCACAAATGTTCTCAAAGATGTCGTGCTACTCTTTTACCAGGGTGCCTCAGCCAGGCCAGAGCAAGCCTTTGCAATGCTCCCGTTCAGCTTCTCTCGGGAGATATTTATACGCAAGGCAGCCCACGCCAGTGCCAAAGGACCACTTCCCCCAGCCCTCCCCGCCGCAGAGACACAGAACCGCCCGTGGCAAAGGGCTCCCAAACTCCCGCCACATCTGCTTCCACGGCGCTAAACCGCTCCGATGGAAAATATTCCCCCTGGTCCCCTCTATCTCAAACCGTGGTCGTCTCCCTATGGAGCAGACCACCCCAAAGCAAAGCTCCAGCTCTTCGCCCCACCGCCCCCGCGGAGGCTGCCCCAGCCCCGGACCTGCCTCCCACCGCACGGAGCCGGCTCCTCTGCGCCTCGGTGAGGCTGCGGGACGCGCTGGCTGCCTCTGCTTCTCCTCTTCCCCATTTAGACATTTATTCTAACCTCAGTGAAGTGGTTAGGGGCACTTAAGAACCAGTTATGGCTCATTAGAGGCTGAGCTGGGTTGGTGGGAGCAAGGAAGACTCCGAGAGCTGCTATAGCCAGGTTTAACGGGATTTTGCTCCCCGCAATGGCACCTGGATTCAAGGGGGCAGCAAGACCCCTGGGAAAGAGCCTAAAAAGGAGAAGCCAGATTTTTTTTTCCCGGACCGCGGCAACTGTGATGCCTCCCCTTTGAAGCCCAGCAGCGATAGTCCAAACCCCAAACGATGATCCCCTGCCCCGACGCCCCGGGGGGAGCGCGGGCTCTCTGCACCCCCTCCCCGGCACCCACACCTCGGGCGAGGGGGGGGTCCCTCTGCCCACGCCACAGGGCAAAGTCGCATAGAAATGGAAGTTACTGTAATTACAGCTTGCCTGAACATATGGTTTCAAGGATCTTTCGGCGTGTAAAATGCATGAATATGCATCATAACTGGATGTCACCGCTTAAGTTACATAATCCTGCACAAACATATATTTAAGAAGGGCCCGACATCCTCCGTTTTTAAGGGGCTTTAGCAGTGATTAATTCTCTGAGCTTATTAATCACAACATGTGTTAGTGTTTGATAAATTGCCCAAAAGTTGCATTAGCTAATAAGTGTAAGAACAAAACGAAATAGTTTCATCTGTTTTTATAATAAGACAAAGAGCATCATGGGAGCATACACGGTGGTCATGAATAAAAGAGAAACATTCATTTATGATAATTGGTTTCAGCTCCCCGTTTGGCTGGTTCTTGTGACCTAAATGTATCCAGTTGTTTCCTTTCTTTCCCGTTGGTTTTTGGGTCACTCCTAATGGTTTAATTCAACAAAAAATGTCTACCATTTCCTGTAACCTCTGTCTTTTTTCATTCCTCCTTCCAAAATGTTTTTTTCTGTGCAGCATCTAGAGAAATCTCCCTCTCTCTCTCTCTCTCTCTGCTTCCTTCCAAGTGAACAAAGTCAATATTGTTGACAGAGAAAAGGTTTAACTCCAGGCAAAAGGAAAAAAAAAAAAAGTAATAGTCATTTATTTGTCTCCACTTTTGAGTTCACAAGGGTTTTTTGTTTGATCCTGGCGGTCAAGACTTTGACACGGAACATGCCCCCTCTGACCATGAACAATTTATGGAGGGAGAAAGAGACAAAAATCCTCATTCATGTTTAAGAAAGCAAAGGAAATGGCTGTAGATTAATATTTGTGCATTTGTAGCAAAATTTCTGATAGGTCTGTAACACATTCAGCCACCCTGGTTGAGAAACACAAGAGGCGAAACTCAGCCCTGGAGAGTTGAGTTTTGTTACTCTTGGACACCTTTCAAAACATCAGCCCTCATTCTGCTTTTCTTAGGGCAGCTTTTTCTTCCAGCAGAGAGTGAAAAATACTGTATGGCATTTGCAAGGCGGCGGCGGCGCGCGCTGGCGGGGTTACCTTGAAGCACAAGCGGGGAGCGCCTGCCGCGGCCCTTCCATTTGCGCTCACGCCTGGTGCTCCCTCAACATCGCGAAGTGGTTTTACGTCTCCCGTTTGTCCCGCTCAAAGCGACAAGCAATGAATTTTCTAGCACGAGGTCCTGAGATCAAGCTGGCGGGAGACGCGGCGGCAGCACCGCCCTGGGATGCCAGAAGGCTGTTAGCACTCAGTGGAGATACCCTAACGTGTGCCATCAGGAGTCCCTGTTCTCAGTTATATTCACCACATTAAAACTATTTGGGCTGAAATTCTCCTTTGCCAGGTGTCTGCCTCCAGCAGAATTTTCTAGGAAATTACAAGGAGGGTGGGAGAGGGGAAGGCCTGGCAGTATTCCAACACAAGATTAGAGAAAAGTGCTTAGTCGATGTAAAAACAAATTCTAGCAATTTTTTTTTTTTTTTTTTTTTTTTGGAGACTCTCTCACGCCTCCATCCTCTGGAAAGGGGACTGGAAATTTGGTGTCACCCTGGGAACAGGGATGTGCCTTTTGCATCCAAATTTGGCAAAGCGAAAAGCCTTTGAAAACATCCCACTGAAGATTTATTAGCCTTTGGGAGAGAAACCTCTACAGATTCTGTCTGCCTTGATCTCACTCCATTTTGGGGCTTCTGGGGCTTGCTTCTGGGGATTGCTCAGGACTTTCCTTGCTATGACTCCCTTCTTGGCTGCTGGATGCGGCTGCGGCTCCGGGCACAAGAAGAGAGAGCCAGAAAGCCCTCCCTGTCATCTCAGCCCCTGGGCTCCCCCCGTAGTCCCTCGCTGCCCAAATCACACGAAGAGGGGAGCAACAGAACTGCAAAGCAGGAGAAACCGGGGAATGACCAGGGGGAAGCCAGAAGCAAACAGCCGGGGGAGAGATTGAGCCTGGGGGGACACTTGCTACAACACCAGGGCATTGGGACCAGGCAGAAAAATGAGGCAGGATAGTCTGGCAATGATAGGTAATAAAAGCATGGACAGATAAAACATATACACAGGGAAGTGCATGAAGGCCACAGATACGGCCTTAATTCTCATGTTTCGAGGCTCCTGAGTATCAGCCTTAAATTTCTCACGCGTAACAGTTTGTGTCTGTTGCCGTTTGTGGAGCACCCAGAGCTCTCCACCAGACCAGGACACCAAACAGCGAAGCATCTCAACTGCTACATCAACCACCCACTGAAACAGCCGACAGGCTAAAAAGGCACAGCAGGAAGACGTAAAGAGAGGGCAGAGACGGTTGGACTAGAAAATGGCATAATTTTGAGTATGCTGATTGTACGCATGAGGTTTAGTGAACTGCAGTCATAAATCAAAGTCTGCTCTCAAAACTCTCACACGGCTGTTATCCAGAGACCCTCTGGCTGGAAATCGCTTCCCCACAAAATCATGAGTTTGACATAAATACTCATGTGATTTTAACTATATGATATCTCGGAAATTTTTAGCCCTTAAGAATCAGCGTTCCTTGCAAACTTGAGCAGTAGAAATTCTAGTTTTCTGTAATTGAAAGCTGTCCTTGCCCACTGGATGGCACACCTCAGAGGCTGAGGCTTTCAGAAAAGAAATCCAACCTGGAGAAACTCCACTTAAAATCACGGGCATCGCCAACACTTCGTAAACTGGCAGTACTCATTCCTAAGCATGCCGTAGAGGCTGAGCGCATAAATGGGTTCAAGGCATGATAGGGCACATTCGGGGAGGACAGCTGTATCTGCAGCTAGTAAATGCAGAGGCCCAAGCACAAATTGCATCATGAGCAATTGCTGGAAGATGCTTCAGAGAAGACTTATGCTATATTTGCCCTATTCCTTGGGATGCATTGAAGACGGGCAACTGGGTCCTGGCTACATGGACATCTCCATCAGGGCAGTTTTCCTTCTCTCTACAGGTGCAACCCATGGCAGAGCTCCAAGTCACAGCCTGGATCTGGGGTCCTTAGCTTTTGGGAATCACAGCTCACGTGTGCCATCACCGAGGGTCATGCGAGGACTCTCCTGCCTGCAAAGGAAGAACGGCCACTACTTCCCTGAGATGGTCCCCCCCTTGGCTGCTCTGGATTGGGGCTGTATTTTACTCGACACAGCCATAGGCTGGACCCCCATATCCTCTGCAGCATCACCCAGCGCAGCCACAGCCACAGCGAATTTGGCTGCAAACTCAACGTACCTCCCCTATGAGTACAGCAAAGCTTGCAACTGCAGGCAAAACAGCGTGCGGAAGGGCCAGAAAACTCCTTGCACGTCAGAAAATTAAAACCCACTGTCTAGACAAGAGATCAGGAATTATCTTAAATTCCAAGCAGTGATAATTGACCAAGGGGAAGGGAAAGAAAAAATGAGAAAGGCCTTATTAACAAAAAGGATGATTCTTCTAGAGTATGTCATACCAATAAGAGGAAACTATATGATTTCACTGTCATGATGCTGCTAAAGGCTCATTGCAGCAGGTTTTCTTCCTAGTTCTGCACTTTTCTGTCTCGGAAAACCCATGCCTTTTATCACATGGAGTCCTGGTGCCAAAACTTTCAACGGAGACAGGCTTGTTACTGCACGAGACACCTGCTTTGTGTCCGTTTGCATTAGTCATGACTGAAAACCTGATTTAAGGGAACTGCATATCTTCTTAGAACATGACAGGCATTAAAATGCTATTGCATCCTCTCAACAGCTTCAGAAAACTGTTTTTCTCTACCCTTATCCAGCCAGGGGAACTGGTGAAGCCAACTTCTATGCCAGGATAACCACACAAAATACAACTACAACATGGACTTCGGATAGAACGGTCTAAGGAGCTTTGTGAGAAAAACTAGCACATTACTGAATACTCAAATTCCCTGTGCGTAAGCTTTAACACCCAAAACCACTCTGCACACTCCTAGGAGCTTTCAGAAATCTCCAAAGCAATATACCATAATCACTTCTCATACCTAGTTTCAACTTCTAAAGATTTTGGGGCACAAGCCTGCACAGAGCTGAGCCCCTCCGCTCCCCCATCACTTGGCACGATGTTAAAACATCATTGTGAGTCTCTGCCCTTGTCTCCTTTGCCTCACACCTCCGTCCTCATCCTCCTCCACAGTCACAGCTCAAGGCTGCTGGGAGATGCTTTGTCGCAAACCCAGCTGACAAACACCGAGCAGGCAGCTCAACCGGCTTTTCGTTTGGGTTTTCTGGTGAATGGTGTTGGAAAAACTCCGAAAATTCTCCTCTTGTGAAAAATCACATAACTAGGAGCAGGGCACAGAGAGCAGCAAGATTCACATTTTTCTGTAGTAAGACTTGCAATACTCAGTAACAATACTCAGCAAAGTCAATATTCAGTAACAAAACCATTTGGTAGGAGAAACGCATCTCTAGTTTCTTTTGGAGGCAGTAGGTTAATTAATATTGAGTGCCTGTGTCAAAGACTGGGGAAATCTTGCCGGGTGCTTTTTGTTTCCAGATCGGCCTGACAATGGTATCTGCAGCTCCTCCAGAAATACGAAGACATACCTTTAGCGACACATTCTGGTTCAGTATACCCCAATTATCTCGACAACACTTCGAGATGATCTGCAATTCTACGCAAAAGCAGGCGTGACAGCCAGTTTTGCATCACGCGGCATCTCTGCTCCCTGCTTTAGATGAGCTCTTCTTGCTCTTGAGGGGGACTCTTACACGTCCCCCAGCTCCACAGAGGTCCTGCAGGGCTGTTGGTGTGTAGGTTTAGCTGCGAGAAGCGACTGGCTCTAAATCTTATCAAATTATTTCGATTGCATGAATTGAGCGGCTTCCTTATATCCCCAAATATCCCCAATTAAGCACGCAGCTCCGCGAGTGCAGGATTTCCATCTTCAGAGACGCTGGTACGAGCCTTCCCACCTGACCTGAACTGACCATGAAATAAAAATGCTCGCTGCTTCCTGAGGTACAAAGATTTACATCTTTGTAAATAAGACATGGGCTGGATCTCTATCTGCACGGGGCTCTGGCACGGGAACTCACATCTGCAACTTTGCAAACACTAACAGTGAGCGTGACAACAGCTGGGCCATTTTTCGGTGCCGTTCCACCCAGCCACGTTGCAATGGTTCCGTTTCGTTATATCCCTGCGTGTGTTTTCTCCTGTTTCGCTCGCTATCACGCCAAAAAAAAGATACCTTTAATCTAACAAACAAACAAACAAAAAACCAAACAAGTGACTCTTCCATTAAAGTACGAGCGCTTTCTATCGTATTCTTTTTGTTTTGCCCATTTAGCGGCCCGCGCAGTCCGCTGAAGGGTGGGTGCGTTGACATGCGCGGCGTGTCAGCGTATCTGCAGCGTGGTGGGATTTACGCAGGGTTTTGCATATGAGAACGGGAATTGCTCGCCTTGCAAGCTATGCGGGCGACGTGCTTCTCGTTACGACAGGGTGAGAGCTGACCTGCCCCGTCCCCAGCCGGAGGCTGCTCCAGGCACACGTTTCCTTCCTTCTACCGGCGGCTGAGGCTTCTTTCCCAGACGCCGAACGGCAATCTGGGGGGATTCACCTGATGTCTCCAAGCCCAGCATCGGCTTGCGGTTGTCACAACCCTGCGAAGAGGCACAGTGGAGAGAAGCTCTGCCGAAAGGCAGAGTGGCAGGATTTATAAAATATTTACCGGAAGAGTAAGTAACTCCCAGAAGCAGTGCACGCAACCACAGCCAGCTCTGCTCCAGCAGGGCAAGGCAGAAAGGAGCGTCACTGCAAGGTGCCCTCACAGAGGTGTCACTTTGGCGAGACGAGGTCCTGCAGCGGGTTGCTCTGCCGGCACCGCAACCCTTCACAGACCGTTGGGGAAAAAATCATTTGTAGAAAAGACGACCAAAAACCATGCAAAACTTACAGAAAACCTCACCCTCTTTTCAAGGTGGGTTTGGATCACAGCACAGAGAGAGAGCATGGCTTACCCGGGCTGGCAAACAGCGTAAGAGGGCAACCAGGCAGTTTTACAAAGCCAGTTTCCAGGTCCGGCTCCCACGAGCCCGCAAAGCACCCGGAGGCAATGCCAGCGAGCACCGGCATCTCTCCGCGCTCCCTTCTCTCGCCCTCGGCAGCGGAGGTGCTGGAAGCGGCTTCTGCTGCAGGAAGCCCTTTGTGGGATCAGGGGCACCCCCACCTCACACCCAGCACCCACGTTTCAGGCATGGTCAGGCCTGCAGGAGCACCGTCCCCCCGCATCCCGAGCCAGCTGCAGGTGCAGCCCTGGCTCAACCCAGAAGCGGGGTCAGAGCGGAGAGCACGGCGCTGGCCCGGTGTCTTCACAAGTTGGTTTTTTTTTTAAAGGTCTGCAGTTTTTCACACTTCAATCCAGCCAGGCAGGCAGCAGTGCCAAAAGATGGCTGTACAAATTCGTTTTGCCTGCTGGACGGAGGAACTGGGATTAGCAGAGCACGGGCTACCAAACTGCCCCGCAGTCCGACAGGGGAAGGGTGAGAGACAGAGGTGACGTCCCAAAAATGGTGTTGTTGCCATCCTACCAACCTCAGGTCAGACTGAAAACCATGGTCTAAGCACTAATGATAAAGCAAAAGCCTCTGCCAAAAATATAGGCAGGACATTCCTGCCAGAATATACGTTAAAGAAAGACACACAATTATTTTTTAGAGTTGCTGGCACAGTGCTCTCAGGAAACCTTTCCCTTTAAACACTAAAATTAAACAAACACATGAAACGCAGGGAGAAATGTAATTACTTTATAGCTTGACTTTGGTCTATTGCCTCGGGTATCCAGTTCCTTTTCTTACTGATGTGGAAACTCAAATTCCCCCCTAACAGTGTCATTAATTCCTTGGCCTGGGGAGCCCAGCTTTCCTGCTGCATTTTGCATCAGGAAATCCCAGCTGCCCGCACCTTGCTCCGAAAACGGCTCTGCAGGTGACAGCGGAGCCCCTACCCCGCTCCCGGCACAGTGAGGGGGCAGGAGGGCTCCCCTCTCCCCACCCCCCGCCACCTCCCTGGGAAGGGGGGGATTAAAACAATTGGGTTGACAAAAAAACAATTAAAGACCCAGGCGAAGATCTAGCTCCTCTGACCTCTAGCCCTCCCCAAACTCCCCTCACCTGCCAAAAAAAATGACAAAGGGTGTCTATTTCTGCTTGCCTTTTTCCTAAGAAAAACACCTTCCCCTCTTCCCTCCTCATCCCCCCTGCGGCTCTTCCCCCCCGCACACAGTTGGAGCTGGCTAAGGTCGGCGTTAAATGAACGCCCAGCCCTAAAACACACGTGGGACACCGTCCAGAGGCTGTCGAGAGACTCCCACTGACGTGGGTGAGCGTGGGTGCCTCCCACAGACCACCCGCCCCAGGATCAAAACCAGATTTTGGTGCCCTGTGGAGAAAGCCAACGGGTTTGGAGGAGCGCTGGGAGCCCCGCAGGAGGAGAAGCATCTCTCCTGGGCTTACCTTCCCGCTGCCCTGCCTTCTGGGATGCTGATGAAGTCCTCACCGTCGGGTGCCAGCCCGACCAGGCTTCCACCCTAGCTCCTTCCCTGTGCCCGGGACGCTGCTCCCAGAAAAAAAAAACAAAAAACAAAAAAAAAAAAAAAAAAAAAAAAAAACCAAACAAAAAAAAAGGCTTTCTTGGGCACCGTGCAGAACTTCCCAGCTCTTTTCAGAGAGAAATCTTTCGAGGTCGGTCCTGGAAGCAGACCGGTAGCAGCCTGCCCTTTGCAAGCTGTCATGTAATTTAGGAGGAACCAAGACGGGCTCTGTGAGTATATATACCCCTGTGACACACACACACACACACACACAGAATGTGCCTGGCATCTGAAGCAGCCGATGCTGGATTTATCCCTTCCCTTTTTGCCAGTGACTGACATAAGTGCCGGGAACTCTTGGTGGAAAACTGCTTATGAGCTTTGGGCCTGATCCAAACCCCACTGAAGACAAAGGAAAGGCTTGCGATTGCCTCGGAGCTGGCTTTGGATCAGTCCCATTATCTCCGCTCGGAGAGCAGCGTACAAACAAAGCAGGCGAGGGCTGGGGCATGGTAAGCCTGTGCCCGGAGGCCCATCTCCTCTGAGGAAGAGAGAAACAGAGAGGCACATCCCAGCCTTCCTTAAAACATCAGTCCACAGCATTCCCGGGAGGGGACGAGCCTCAGGAGCCGCACGTGGTCATGTCCAGCCCTCACTCCTGGTGGGAGATGCCCTGCTCGGGAGCTGACACCCAGATTTCCCTGCTCGGGGTCGGTATCAGCCATAGGAAACCTTCAGAGCCAGACCCACATCGTGCAAATCACCCACCCCACAGGCTGAGTCTACTTTTATCCATAAAACACCATCGGTTTGGATATTCCAACACTGCGCGCACCCTTGTGTCTCAAAGGACACAAGGGTCCCCGTAAGCTCTTTATATTCCATGAGAGACCCAAAGAGTTACACACTCGCAGGCTCCCTCCCACCTAAAATCCACAAGCCCATTTGTTTTGTCAACAATTAAGCAGCAATTTGCATTCTTCCTGGGTAAGAGGCAGCCTGCAGGACTGAAAAATGGTTTGACACTGTTTCATTCCACTTCTCCTGGCAGCGCTACCTTTCTTCTCATTGACTTAAAAAAAAAAAAAAAAAAAAAAAGACAAAAGCTGAAAAAATAAATTGTTAAGCCATGCTTTTCTATTTTAAGGCATTTGTTGTAAATATACAAGGCTTTTTTTCCCACGGGGGGAATAAATGAGAACCACGAATCACACCAAACTTACCTAAGCAAAGAGCAAAACGATTCTCTATCCTGGGATTACAGAGTCGCAGACCCCTGACCCTTACTTTGTGGAGTTTCAGCTACACAACGTTTGCAGCAATAAACGTATTTCCATTGGAGATAAGAGGTTTTTTTAACCAACACCCTTCTACTCGTGCCAACCCTTAGTGTGGATACAGTTACGCTACACCATGACAACTCTTCTTGGGAAACTGGTAAAAAGCTCCCTTGCACCCCCCAAAAAACATTTGAATCGCTGCATTTTAACAGGCTGCCGTGTGTCAAGTGAATGACAATAAACAGCGACGTGCGCGTCCTTCGAACGAGATGAGCGCGAGCCAAAACGACTCACCCTCAGCTCTTTTTCACTGAGGCTGAAGCTGGGGTCTGGCTCGTGTCCGAGATGGGCTCAGACCCTGCAGGCGATGACGGGGGCTGAGCGGTGGGTGGGAAGGTGCGGCGATGCACCGACCTGCCTCCGAGCTCACCCCGAACAGCGCTAGCCTAAGAAAGGCTGGCACAGCTTCAACTATGCTCAGGTACCCCAAAAGGGGGCAACCCTGGGGAGCAGAGCAGCCCCTACGAGTTTCAAAGCCCTTTGACGTTTTTGTGATGCCAGACACCGAAAATCACAGCCGGTGTAAGAGGGTCAGGTACCCCCGAGCTTGAAACACACAGCGCTAAGTTACTTTTCAATCCTGGCCTGAACTACAGCCTCGCAAAAGCATAAGTCTCTAGGATTTCCCACCCCTCTTCCAAAGAGGCAGGGAAGAGAAAGTGGGGATTTAAAGGGAAATAAGTTAAACCTCATAGCATGCAAAATGAATTCCCTAACCATAAGGGTCTTGCCACATCCTCGGTACGGTGTCACGGCTTGAAAACATGCCTTGTTTTCTAAGCTCATTTATTTGCTAGAAAAACTCAGCAACTAAAGCATGTCTTAAAGAAATCCCCAGAAAGGCATCTGCAAACAGTTGCACTGAAACTTCGATTGCTGCTGAACGTAATTCACGGCAGAGCGAAACCCTGGAATCTCTGTGAGCGTGGGGTACAAACAGCTCAAGGAGGTGTTTGGTACGGAGGAAACGGTGATGCTTCTTCCATTTCCCATGAATATCATATGCACAGCTCCAGCCATATGTTGTGTTGAATCTGCCACATTCTTCGGTGGTGGGCACAGATGTGGACAGATCTGACAGATCAGGGTCCTAGGGTCACACAGGAGTAAATTGGGGGCAGATGATTTGAGAGTCACAGCTTATTTTTAGAAAAAAAAAAGGGGGGGAAGAAAAGATTGCTAAGAATCATTTCTGCCATGTGTCTGAACAAGAAAAGCATTTATCTCACGAAGAAAAAAAACCAAAGAAGAGTTCCTCTCAAATAAGGGGTTGGTTTTAAGAGGGGTTGACAAAGATTTTTCTATGCCCTCTATAGATCATAGGTGCTGCAGAAAAGCAAATATGTTGCCACGTATTGCTGTGCTTCATTAACAGGTATGATTTTCATGATGGTCTGCATCATGAAATGGTCAGATTTCAAACGGTCTCCAGCAATGCTCCATCTTTGCAGAAGCAGAAGCAACACCTTCAACAAACAGGCAAAGTTTCTTCTCCGTTGCCTGACTAAAGCTATCCTCTGGCTGTTCCTCTGATTAGTGCTATTTTGCTTACATGTGCGCTGTGGGTGATAAAAGACATTGAGGAAATGGAAAACTCTTTCCTGAGAATACAATCGCTGCTAGAAGATGGAACAGGGAAAAAAAAAAAAAAAAAAAAAAGTAAAAAGAAAATCAATGCTAATTCAAACCCTTTAGATCACCAAAATACAACAAAAAGTAGCAGACGCACTTCTGCACATCTATTATTTATGCTCGTAAGAGCATATTACACACACACACGTGCTCTCTGCCTCCTGCTGTACGAAGTTTAATAGCAGAGAGTGAGGACGAAGTGTCACATTACTTCATTAGTCCCACAAACTGCACTGCTGAGCATTTACTGGTACGCTGCGAGGCTCTGCAAAACCAAGGCACAAATCAAACCCTAACAGCATTTGCCAAAGTACAAGAAGAGTTTTACAACACTGCCTGCCACGGTACAAGAACGTCCCTTTCCAAGGCTGCTTTGAGAAGGAAAACAGAAGAAAAACCCTGGACCAACCGGATGGCGAGGACAAGGTGCTGATGGCAGGAGTGTCCTGGCCAACCTGGACACCTCAGTCTTTGCATTATGGTCGCGCCCAGACATTTGCAGCGGATTTTTCCAGGCCATTGGCTCAAATTACTGACGGACAGCCTGGGACACTTTTATTTGCACCAAGTAAAAGCTTACCCTGGAACGTGCCATGGATAAGAGCATCCCAACCCAGGTCTCAGAGGTGTTGGAAATTGCTCAGAGAACAATGTCACCCCTTTGCTCCCCAAGACGAGTGCTCTCCTGGGCCCGGGCAGGAACGGGGTGAAGCTGCTCCTGAAAGTGTAGCTGGAGCTTTTCCATTTCCTTTTATGAGCCACTGAGGAGTTGTAGGTGCAATCAGTCGCAGGTTTTTTTCCTATGTTTTTCCTGTCTGTTTGGCTAAAAGTAAAAGCCTGGGTTGATACAGCTTAAAATCTACCAATGTCCCTGTACCTCAAGGTTTCTCGCTGGCTGCTTCTGGGTCTTCTGAGGGGTCACACCAATTGGAAGAAGGATTCAGATGGGATTTAAGCTGTGTGATGCTGGGCCAAAGCTTTATGAAATGTAGCTTAGTGATTAACTTGTTGGAATAGGGATCAAAAAGCCCAGCTTGTTAGGTAAATATGGACATTTCAGCCCAGCCATACAAGCTCCGGGCAGGGATCATGCCACTTAAACTCTTATGCCAAGTGTCTGAGATCTCAGTGCTGAGAAGGGTGTCAGGCAGGTGGAGAGGATGGTATTGGGCTGCTCCTGTGCTTTGGAGACTGCTTGAGCTCATCAGAGTTGCGTTTTGCTCAAACACCCAGCACCGAGCATGGCAGACCGGCCAGGAGAGTCAGACAGAAGATGAGATGCTACAGGAGCTGCAGTCACTTCCAACTAGCTTTTCTTTTCTGTGGGATTTGTTTTCAGCTGGGTCAGCTCCCTGACCTGGGGAAGCACAGAAGTTTCCACATACAAGGCAGGGGACTGGACCCAGGGTGAGGAAAAAGTAGGACCACCACTCCCAGAGGAAACAGGAGCTTATGCCAGATTAACCCGGCCACTTAACTTCAACTTGTCCCTAGAACTTGGTGGTTCAGAGCACTTCCCATTAGGCCAACAGACAACCAGGGGCTGGACGTTTCCTTCCTGGAGAGATGTTTACCCCACAGAGGACAGGCAGAGACTGGGCACTTGTGGGTCAGAGCAGTACCATCAGGTAACGGCAGCGTGAGATGCAGCGATGGGCAACGTGGGGGCTGCAACAATGTGCCAGCCTGACATAACTCTGGGGACAGACCTGGAAAGCTGGGAGTCCATGAATGCCTACCATCCCTTACAGAGTGGAGCCGCTTCCAAGAAATGAGAAGCTCACCCCAAGCTAGGATTTGGGAGGAAGGTTTTTTTTCTCCCTGACCACTGGTTTCAATCACTTCTGTCTTACCAGTTGTTTCGCAGGACATCAAATAAGCAAACTTCCCTTAAAAACTTATGTTAAAACAATGACTTTTTTCCTCCACTCGAAAAACAGACTACCAGCCTCAAAATGCATCCCCTGCTGGCAGAAGAGAGAGGGGACATTTTACACACCCTCAGTCCCCCCATAGACAGGCTTGTGCCTGATCACTTCCATACATGTGCAAATTGCATCACAAAAACATATGGGTTTGCGAGATCACAGAATCACAGAATGGTTTGGGTTGGAAGGGACCTTAAAGATCATCCAGTTCCAACCCCCCTGCCCTGGGCAGGGACACCTCCCACTAGACCAGGCTGCTCAAAGCCCCATCCAGCCTGGCCTTGAACACTTCCAGGGATGGGGCATCCACAGCTTCGCTGGGCAACCTGTTCCAGTGTCTCACCACCCTCACAGTAAAGAATTTCTTCCTGATATCCAATCCAAATCTACCTTCTTTCAGTTTGAAGCCATGACCCCGTGTCCTATCACTCCACTCCCTGATAAAGAGTCCCTGCCCATCCTTCCTCAGAGATCGTCTGGTCTGTCCCTTTGAGTGCAGGCAAACAGCACTTGAGAGATATGTGCCTGGTCTGCTTTCAGACCCCTGACTGAAGACTCCAGGCAACGCTAGCTACAGCTTCACTCACCTTCCCAACAGACATTTTCTCTCACCTGAGTCTCCCCAGTTATAATCCAAGCTCCTCATCCTCTCTGCAACTTCCCTTGCCCAATGGGATAACGTGTTACCTAGATGCTGTTTTCTCTATTTTCCTTTCTGTACAGTAAGAGAGGAATAAAGAAGCAGAAGGGAAAGGCGGAGAAGAGAAATGGAAACCGTGACAGGAGAGAAACACAGGTCACGTTTATGGGTGCCACCCTCCAAAGGCGGCCCCGGCACTGTTGAGAGCTGAGGCTGGAAGAAGGGGTAGTTCAGGTCCCAAGCCTGCCATAAGCTCCCTTGCAGGTCTTGAAAATTAGTGTCCCTACTTCGGTATGTCTCAAGTTTGGGTCAATCTGCCGCTTAAAAAAAAAAAATAAAAAATCTGCTTCTCTGGACTGTTCAAAGCTTAAATGAACATTTGCAAAGCTCTAGAAGGAACGGGGTGACGGGCGCTTTCAGAGAGACAAAGCGTTATCATCATAAAGTGTAATCTTGATGGTTTTTAAGGGCAAGCATCAGCTTCCAGCAGTAATCTTTAAAGCAACGTCCATTATCCAGAAAATCGGCTTTCAGCTAATGGTCTGTTACAAGTCACACTTGGTAAAACTCCATGCTCATTTTCTTCCTTTTTTTTTTCCTAAAAGCACTTGGAAATCCTGCAACAGCTGCCTGAGGGGAACACCAGAGCCCAGCTGGCCGCCGGCGTGTAGCAGCACGGAGAGACGAGGAGGAGCATGTGCCTGCTGCACATCAGGGGAACCTCCAACCTGGGCACCACGAACGGCTTGAGATGCCTCCACGGGGCAGAGATGTCACCCAGCCACCTCTCCACCAGCCTGCAGGGCTGGTTTGGGGACAAACGCTCTGTGTTAGGGCTCTGGTCGGGGATGAGGGTCTGTCACAGACACCTCCTTACATGGAAATTTGGGCAGCAAAAGGCAGAAGGGGGTGGTGTCTTTCTAAACAGATTTCTCTCAGTTGAGACTCCCTGGAGAACCAGGTTACTTAAAAGAGCTTGAACCAAAGTGCCCAGAGTGGTGAGAAACCCCACTTAGCCAGGCTGAGCCCCTCAGCATCCCCAATGTATTTACTGCCCATCTTTCTAGAGCTCGTGCTCTCCCAGGTGAGGAGGTCTGTGAGGATCACAAAAAGGTCTAAATGGGAGCAGAAACCACCAAATCTTTGAAAAGTCATTTCCCAGCCAGCAACGCATAGGTCAAAGAGCAGGTCAAAGATGGAAAGCAGGAACCTCCTTGCCATGGCCACATGGGGCTAGGACTCAGTTGAGGAATCTTCCTTCATTCTTGGTGGAAAATATGGATAAAATGCAAAAGGGTTTGGTGGGGTTTTTTCCCTGAATGAAAACAAAATTGCTCTTCATTTTAATATTTTTGTCATTTTATGCCATGCTGCCAAAAATGTTATGAACGTTTCTAGAAACCAGCCATTTTAAGGTTTTGGTTGCCAAAAGCAATGGAAGCAAAGGGTGTTTTTTCAGCTTTTTATAACCAAAGTCTCATGGGGAAAAATGAAAATTTTCACTGCGAATTCTTTCCCTTTTATTTACTTTGCTAGAAAATAACTTTCTACTGGGAAGGTGATAAAAATGAAAAACAGCCATTGTGCAGTCATTTGACTAATCTTTTCATGGATTTGCTGGAAATGCAGCAGAAATAAAAATCCCACCCGTTACCATGACAGGTCTTTCCATTTTTCTGAAAGTTTACGGCACCCCAGCAGGGCCGGCTTTGTTTTTAAACAAGCAGCGGCTAAATCCTGGGTTTGAAGCCAGCTGATAGACGATCTCAGAGGAAACAACACCACTCTTGTAAAGTGCTATTTTTCTTCCTCCCCCCCAGTTTTTGGATTGAATGGTTTATTTATGATATGAAGGAGGGAAATATTTTCATTTATTCTAATGAGGAGCAAAGTCCCGGCTGCAGAGTGAAGGTAACCTGGTTTCTTCACAGCTCTCCCAAGGATTACTTGGGTAGACTGGAAGAAGTTTTACTCCATAGCCCCAGGCTTTCTGCAGCAATAGCAGGGTGAAGACCCCCCCCCAGCCACCATGGGGAAGTCCACACTCAGTGTCAGGGTAGACCTGAAGGTTAAAAATGAAAAGCATTTTCCAGATTGCATCCCGTTCCCGGCTGCAGCACCCCTGGGCCCTGATCTCCAAACTCAATGACTCATAAAATTTGCGAGCAGACTATGAACAAATGGAGAGCTGCAACGAGACCTCCTAAAAGCAGAGTAACCCAGCTCCCAGTTGCAATGTAATCTACTGTCTGCCATGGCTGCTGGCTAACATTGGAAAAATAAAACGGGGGGAGAGACCCAAGACATTTCCAGCTTCTGTGTGGCTGAGGAAATCCCAGCTGCTTCATGCAAAGCCTCTGAGCCTCCGGGACTCGATCCGGGGTCCTACTGCCTGTTTTGCCCAGGGACCAAGGAGAGGAGAGTAAAACAGCCAATGGTTTCACTACAAGGAGTGATCAAGCAGGTCCCCAGCTGGAAAAGAGATGCACAAGGGGAAATGTGATTTGGTTGTACAAAATCCTGGGCTTGGGCAAGAAGCAGTTGTTCATGATCTCTTCCAACACCAGAACTGGGGTCGCTGGAGTGGGAGCATCAAATGAAACTAGCCTGTGGCAGGTTTAAAGCAAACGCAAGGAAATGCGTTCGGTGGTTCAAATGCAACCTGGCGTTAAGCTGTGGGACTTCCACAGGATGTATAATTAACAGGTAATGCAGGTTAAAGGGGGCGCTGCACGAGTTCGAGAAAAAAATAAAAACACCGAACACTGAGGGTTGTTAAAAAAAGATTAAACCACCTCTAGTTGAGGAGGTCCTTGGAGAGTACTTGGAGGACGGGGAGTATTTGGACATGTCCTGTGTGCTTGCCCTACACCTTTCCCCTTCTGTTCATACCCCACTTGCAGCCTCAGTCAGAGACAAGATCCTGGATCAGACAGACCGTCAGGGTGGCCACCTCTGCTTTCTGAGATCAAAATCCTGAAATGTCCCATGGAGACATGCCCAGGCCTCAGCTGCCCTCACACCTGGAGATCCTCCCACCACCTCCAGAGAAGCTGCCTGACTCCAAACAAAGCACGGTGGAGAGCTGACGTGTTGAAGATGTACAGCTGCCATGACCTACTTCTCTGGCAGACGTGGACCTGCAGAGAGCCAGCCACCAGTTTTGTGACTGACAGCTTCACAAACAACAGATCATTTAAAATGAACCAAACCAACTATTGAATTTTCCCTGTAGTAGAAGGAGCTCCCTTTTTTCTTTTTCTTTTTTTTTCTTTTTTTTTTTGAAAGGGCAGCAAGAAAACAGCCCCGAGTACAAAGAAGAGACCCAGCCCATAGGAGTGCGCTCTGATAGTAAACTCTTTCCACAGGCACACACATTTCTGCCTCTCCAGGGTCCCTTCAGGCCCTAGACTTCACCGTGAAAGCGTGCAGGACCACACTGGGGACCATGAGGATTAAGGTTTTCACTGCCTCTGTGTGTATGGGTTGGAGGGATAAGTAGATGAGACTAAAGGTTTGACTTCTTTCCAGTTTAAGGTTTCCTACTGCAATTACAAACCAGGATTCACAGCCTTAGTATACAGGAGACCAGCACAATCCTCCAGAAGCATCTCAGATGCCGGTTTTAGCTACAGATGATTATCCCATTGTTATTCTTCTCCAAGTCCCAGTACTTTCCTCAAGATCCCCCTCCCCAAGCCCCACGAAGGACTTCCTAGCATCCCTGAAATTCGGTACAGAGCTAGGTATCTCATGCTTTGCCCAGCACATGTGGAGAGGACCAGGAGAGGAACAGCTTATGTATGACACAGCTTCCAACAGGGCTCAGCCGCGGAAGGCGTATAAAACGGTATCAGCAACAGCTTGGTAGAAAGGAGCCGTGTTGGTGTCATTTAACACAATGAAAAGCATAATTGGTTACAGCTGACAGACACAGAATTGCATTAAACAGAACATTGGATGCTGGGCCATGGTTTACATCAAATTGTCAATCTCAATATGGCAGTCCCCTAAAAAAGCCGCTTTTTCTGTAAGCCCTCAGGAAACATAGCAAATCATGGCAACATGTTTATAGTCCTCAAATGCCACACAAGGAACCTGATACGTATCTTTTATGGTGGGATATACTGAAGGGCGTTTCGGCGCGTCCATACTCATTTTCCAAATACATTGCACAGCTTCGTTAAGCCTTCCTGAATCTCTCAGAGACAGACGTTTAGATGGAGCTGTGGAGTGGGCAATCCTCAAGGCCAAACTCACCCAATAAAAGTGAGATCGCTTGCCTTATCTCCATGTTGGTTTCTGTCTTTGTGTCTGGCAATCAAGGCTGGAACCGGCAGCGACGACACGCAGATCTTTACAGCCTGCCCCTGAACTTCGCCATCTGCCGCTGCCATATAAACTGGTGGCTGCTCTCGGACTTTGGCACTAACTTGACACCAGCAGCCGCAGTAGAAGGACGATATTATTTACGTCCAAACAGAAGTTTGTTTCCGTGCTTACTGTGGCTGGAATTCAAGTTATTCCAAGATGGTTCGGGGTTCCTGCAATTGTTTACACAGCAGGTCCTTTGGGGAAGGGTTGCCTGGTCCTCGCTGCACCCTCCGCCTGCCTGCAGCCCCCTGCGGCGGAGGGGCGGGGGGAGAGGGCACTTGGGTTGGGGTAAATGGAGAAGGCACCTTCCACTCAGTCAAAAGCATTCTTTGTTTGGGAAGATACACCAGGTCTTGCTGCACTTACAGCACACCCTGCCGTGTTTGGAGGTTTCACGAGTGGCAGAGCTTACGAAACCTGGCGTCCTGGGAGGTTTGTGGGTTAGATTCTCCGGTGTCTAATACTCAGGCTGAGGTCAAGCTGAAGATTCCGGGGAGGCTAACAGAGCCTCTTCCCTTCACCCAGCTTCAGATTTTCATGTCTCTGGTAAGTAGTTAGTCTTGCTAAGACCTCCAGCTCTGTGACAGCTTTTCCACCAAATCTAACAGGTCAGTGGAAACGAGGGCAAACAGACAGACAGCATACTTGCTTAAGGAAAACAAACTAAGAATTCACACAGTTTAACTTTCAACTTCAGAAGAACAGAATTACTTACAGCAGGAAAAAACATTTTAAAAACTCAAACAAGCTGTTTAAAATGATGATCCCAATTACCTACTCTGTAGATGACCTACTGTGATATCGGCATACCTTCAAGGTTTCAAGATAAGGAACTACAACGCAAGGTAGATCTTTACAGCAGGATGGCAGCACCCTGATTTCATTCGAAGTTCTGTTTTACTACCGTGAGTACTCGATCAGCCTTGCAGAAAATAGCTTTGAGCTAACTTTATTAAAGAACAAACAAGAAGAAGAGTCAACAAAACTGTTCTCTAAGTTCTAAATGGCAGGAGGGGAGGAAGCTTTATTGCTTTATGCTACTACATTACACAGATACAACAACAGCTGTCAACAATAATATTATCTGTATTACAACAGAGATCCCAACTGAGACTAAGGTCTCATTGTGCTGGACACTTATAAAAAACAACAAGAAACACACTGTAAGAAACCACCCTCTAAAGAAACTCCAGACTAAATAGGCAAGAGGGAAAGAAGGGCGGGAAATGAAACGACCCCTGCTTTTACAGATGGGAAACTGAGGAATGCAAAGGATAAGTGACTTGCCAGAGGCTGCAATAAGAAGTCTGTGGCAGAACCATAACTGAGCCCAGATTTTCCAAATCCAACTCCAATACCATCCAAATCCGGTAGCAGGCTTGCCTTTAAATCAGCCCTAATAACATTACGGTTGGATCTCACTTGTAATCTAACTGGAGAAAATCAGAAGCGGATACACATTTCTTTTTTTTTTTTTCTTAAGAGCACTCTTATTTAGTCCACGCCACATTTTGCTCAGGACTGTAAATTCTTCGTAAAATGGGTCCTTTGTGTCTAATTTTCTCCACTTAACCTAGAGGCTGCATTTTTAGGTGCTGTGCCAGACACAGACTTGTTCCAGCGACTGGGGACCCCCCTTCGTCTTCTTCCTAATGCTCCTTTACACGCTGGAGGCTAAGAAACCTGCTCCCCTCCTGCTCCCTCCGCAGCATCTGCAGGAGATACGGGAACATTTAACATAACCCTCACGCTCCCGGCACGCCGCTGCGAACGGGAAGCTCCTGAAACAAACGCCACAGCCCTGTAACGCAACGCGTTGGATGAACACTTAACACTTACGCGGTTAACGAGAGTCAACATGATGATTCGATGTTAGTCAAAATTACCACGGTTGGCTTACCCGTTTTTCGGCTTCTCCTGTTCTAAGCCGTCTCAGTGGCCTGCATTCATAAAAGACACAGATCTACCCATTTCAAATTGCCCCGTCGTGTAAATACTGTCAGTACAAATAAAGTAATTACTGTCAAACCATCTGAAAACGATCAACACGCTTCGCTGCGAAGTAAGCAAAGTCCATAACAAGATAGCAATTTGCACCTTTTTTTTTTTTTTTTTTTTAATTTGAGGAAAAATTCACTTTCTTCGGTGCATAAGTTAAGCATGGAACATATTATTTAATCCTAATGCAAATCACACCAGCAGGAAATGTCGTAAAGAAAAAAGTAATCTTCTGAAGGAAAAATAAATTATCGACCACGTTAAGAAGGAAAGAAACATTCTCAAATAATTTCTTTCTTTGTTGGTATTGGCTGGCAGCATAATCCTTCCAAGTAAATTGTAATTTCCAAATTAGATTATACATTATGTCATATTAGTTTTATATTAGAAAAACAAACTGACTGAAAGGAAAAATGCCAAAGTCGACTTGCCTGGTAATGTAAAATTTTTGTGTTTCTACTGTGAAATGCTTAATGTTTCTTTCTTTCTTTTTTTTTTTTTTAACAAGTTTTGCAGCAAACATAAAACCTAAATTAAGGCAAGATATTTACTTTACCTGACCAAGCCCCGTTTGAAATGCAAATAGGAAAGGAAAGAAGGAGCGTTTTCAGGACACCATATAACCATAGCAACAGCTATCTCCGTGCATAAATACAGATACCGGCATGGAAATTTTTATGAGTTATGCATCAATCAAGAATATAAGCACCTATTGCACTCAAAAACATCTTACATTTAGTAAAAAATTAAACCTGCACAGGTCAAGTGATTTAAAGACAGGAAATGGCAGAATTGAGAAAGTCTGTGAAACTTTTGCACAGCTCCTTGGCTGTCCCTGTTAAACGAGAGTCTTTAAATACACCACCCTCTATTTGTTTTTTTCACACAACCCCTGCTGCGGCCACTGACCAGGAAGGATGGCGTTTGCTGGGTACAGCATTGCCCAATGTGTCTTTATAACCTTCTGGAGCTGATGCTTGGCCCAAGCCTCCTTCACAATGTCCTTCCCAAACCCTGCACCCAAGAGGGACCGCGAGCGTGTTCTCCACACGCTTGGCTTGCACTTCACAAAACCTTAAAATACCGCTGAGCAGAGATAATGCTTTAGCTACAACGCACGCCAAACGAGGTGCAGAAGCATGGAGTGACCCAGGAACAAGGCCGTGTGGCATCCGGGAAGAAGGCAAGGTAAGTACAGGGCTGCAGGGAAGATGAGACTGAAGATGCCTCAGCACACGTGAGTTGCTGAGACCAACGAGTTGCAGGATATTTTGAAGACAAACATCCAGGTGTAAACATGGAAATACTGCAATTTCTTCATCACCTGCTAAACTGTCCCGAAGAGCAAAGGTACGTCACTGTCACTGCAATTTTTCAGTAAGTTAAAAACAAATTGTAAAAACAATCAAATAACCCTGGGCACTGCAGGAACCGAAAGCCCAACAGTCTGTTTCTCCGAGCAGTTGGCTGCAGATGCTCAGGAAAATGGACACCTAAACTGACCATCCTTCAGCTCTTCACCTGTGCTTCTCTCCCCTTCCTACACAAGGCTGGTTACCTCCTTTGTCACTTCCTTCTCAGCATGGGGAGGGGAGGGGGATACAAACACCCTGGGAGACCCTCTGGTCTCAGTCCCTAAACTCAAAAGTAGAGTAACCACAGAAAAAGTCCAGCTTGGACATTGGGCAGGGAAGATGTTCGTAGTCCGCTTTGGGGACTGATTTTCACAAACAGGGCGAAAATCATTCCCCTTTTATCGAATTTCTACTGAGCTCAGGCAAACTTTGATTTTTTCTTTTCAGTAGCTTTTTCCTGGCCAAATCCACACGGTCGTCTTGCAGATACAGCAAAATCTTTCCCACCTTCTCACAAACAAGGAACGATTTGGATTGCTCCCTAGGGAGCAGTAACATCCCTTGGAGCAGCACTTTCCTTTCTCTCTCAAATGATGGTATCGTTTGGGATGCAGTTTTCTTGGGGGACAATTCTAATCAGCATGGAAAAGTTGAGGCTGGAAAGAGTAAGTTTAGGGAAGTTGGAGGCAATCAAAGCAGGGGTGTTACTGGGGAGATTTCTGGCAACTCTGCCACGAGTATAAGCTCCCGAGTGTGTTTTAGTGTGTGCTTTCTTACATGTGTACACATGAACACTTTACTGAAAGCTGTTACCGCTAACCATGAAGTTCTGGAGATAAAATGAAAGGAAAAGAAAATACTTTTGTTTTCTTTTTTTTTTTTCTTTCGTTTTTTGATAATGGGAGTACTCCTTTATGGCGTTTCCAAGTTCAGATCAGCTGGCAAATAGAAAATGCTTTGGTATTAATTAAAGAAACCGAATAGAGAATGTAAAGTCTTTATACATATCTTTATACGTATAAAGGGAAAATAACCTGTAATGGGAAAGGAAATGTAAGAAAGGAGGAGAGATCTCTGCACTCCAATCCAGCCCGCAATCACTGCCTGTGAACCCTAACAGCGATTACTTTGAAAAACTATGTTCAGCATCCTAAAGTTACTTTTGCCGCTGGACTCCTCCCCAATGACAAGACCACCAAAAACTGACCTAGTCCTCCATATGCCCAAAGGAATGTCTGGACATGGAATCATCTTAGATGTTAAAAGAAAAAAAAAAAGAAAAAAACGACAGAAATTTGTCCTCTAAAGACCATTTTGAACTCAAGTTTTAAATGAACCAAAACAGAGTTTTACATGCAAGTTCCCACTTCATCTCAGCTACAATCTCACTACTCCCGTAATATAATACTATAAAATACAACAGGGTGGTTTTAACTCCAATATATTTTTATATCATCACAGCTACAGCAACATTACCATTATAAAACAGACAGATACACAGACATGTCTATCTCACTTCCTGCAAAGGTTACACTTACAAGCTTTTTAAGAGGAGACAAGAGATTACTAATAGATGTACTAACATGGTGGCGAACATGAGCACTGCAAAGTACAGGCCATTACAAAACCCTCGGTAAAAGGTAGCTCTGAGCCGTGATTCTACACAACCTGTTGGCTTCCATAACAGTTTATAATCTTTTTAAAAACATCTATTAATCACCTGCTAATCCTTAGCAAACACTTCTAAGTGGATTTTTCATACATGTATAATCTTGGGATTTTGTGTGACACTGTCATTGATGGTAGTGCAAAGCAGGCAAGGAGCCAAGCTCCATGCTATGTAGCCTCACGTGATTTTTCTGTTTGATCACATTTGATCATGGGTATCATGGGGCACCTACTAGGATAGTTTATTCCCAGTTTGGTCTTGTTGTGCTAAACCTCTAATGATTTACACAGCCCTTTCGGTCTCATTTAATCCGTTATATACATTGTTTGCATTTAGATGGCTAGAAATGGTTTACTAAGATGTAACCCTATGATTACGTCACGTTTCATGAAGGACCAGAGATATTACTTTAATCTAAACCTCATCACAATGAAGTACAGGCCCGATAAGAGATTTTGTAAGTGATTTGGTGTGGTTTTGATCTTCCCTAGTTTCATCCATCTCAAACTTGGACATTCAGCCCAAACTTCTCTACTTAGACCAACAGAGAGGACTTCACAGAAGAAGGAAAAGAAACAGTTTTGCATTTATTCTTTTCCATCACACCTTAAAAGAAGGGCAGCTGATGAGCATGCAAGTCTGCAAGATGCTTTATTTCTTGATTCCTTACTCCTAACCCATGGGCCTTCCTCTCCCTTGACATCACCAGGTCCAAGAGTCTCACTGAGTACGATAGAGGATGACATTCTAATGGAAATTATAAGGAACTCCTCCATGATACAGCAAAGGCACAAAACGCAAAAGATATAATCCTTCAGTCTTCTGTAAAACAATATCTAATGTATGTGAGCAAGAAATTTATTTCCCTGACATCTTGATACAAAATTATCTGCTACAGATCTTTGAACTTTACCTCTATTATTGGTCTCAGTCAAAGAAAGGGCTAAATGAGTCATGACCTGACATGGTGGGTCCCACCAACCCACCCTCTCTCGTGCAGGAAACCAGTACTTGGCTTTGGCGTGAAGTATCTTTTCATGTTTTCCCTCCCAGGCCTGATCCCAGATATTCCTTTCTACGATAACATTCCCAGAGACACAATCGATGTAAGATCTGTTTTACGCACATTCATCAAAACATCTATTTTCATCTTTTCTTTTTTCCCCCCTTTTTAGACAGAGCTAACAGGGATTTTGCTGGAGGACCAAAATGCAAGTTCAGGTTCTAAACTCCATGCTCAGAGTACAGCCCTTCACAAAACCCTTTGTGACACAAAATGCTACCAGCGGCTAAGGAGGGGGGAAAGAATAAAAGCAACAATTCTGAAAACCAAAGGCTCTCACGATGTCCATAAAACAGCAGTTTCAAGAGAGTCAGAATCCCAGCCAAGAAAAGACAAGACACACATACACGGACATATACAAAGAGTCCTGGAGACCATGTCCAGAATGATATAATTGGCTTGCAGGCACACTTCAATCGCTCCTTCATTTAGTAGACTGCCATTATTTAGCTTAATAGGAACTCAAAGAAAGGAAGGCGGAAGTTAAATGAAGTAACCTCCCACCCAGCCCTGAGGTATTATACTGGCTTCCTTTATACCGGCTCATTTGTACCTATAGAAACTGTTCTCAATGACACAGGGACCAGGGATTATTGTCAATAAAGAACCTGACTTGATCATAGTCACCCATTACCATGAATGCTACTCAACAGCTTCTGCTATTAAAAAAAAATAATCCTTTTTTAGCACAATATTTCTTGCCACTGAACTCCACTGGAAAAACGTATACTGCAAACATCTGCTTTTACACACAGCCTTTGTGCTGCGATTTCAGAGGAAGCCTGAAAGGCTCAGTCCAAGGTTGTTATCCGGGGACACATTATTTAAATGAGGATCTTTAATACACCATGTCAGAAGGCCATCTTCATCTCTGTGATTCCAGAGAAGTGGAGGCGCTGCATTGCAAAGAAATTTGGCTTCTTACCTACATAAAATAAACAGTTTCAATGCCTGTAGGTCTCAAAAATAGTAGTAAGGGTTCTTTTTTAATAATCCTCAGTCTACTATTTCAACAGCTAGACTACACATTGCATCTCCCCCCACGTATAATACAGCTGCTTTATGTTGGCCTTCTAACTGTTCATTATTTTTGTTTTTATAATAAGAAATGTAAGGAAACAAATGACCCTTTCAAAGTGCCGATCTGTTAAAAGAAATAGCAAACAATCCCAAAGCCACAGAGACTCTTCTGTTGGCACAAGAATGGTGGCCCTTAGTCATTTCAGGCCCCAAATGAGATAACACTTTGAAACAACATTCATTAATGTTTGAAATCCCAATACAGAGCAATTTAATTCAACCGGCTTTGTTCTTTAGAAGAAACCTAAAGGGGAAGGCGGGAAGGGTAAAAAGACAGCTTAAGTCATATAAACTTTCACCAAAGAACAAATCAAAACATCTGAAGTTCATTCAATAGGGCTGACTGGCCTCAGCAAGAAGACGACAAACAAAGAAGCATTGTATTGTTCCGCGGAGTGAGGTTTTTCCAGGAACATCCCGTCAGATGCTTTCCAAGCGAACACCATGCAGCTGAGAGTAGGTGGATTTGAAACAGCGTAAGATCAATAAAAATCCAGCTTTCCATTTCACAGGAAGTCGACTGTTAAAACAGTAACGTACTTGTCCGTAGCATGTAAAACAGAAAGGCCACACAGAGGTTGGGCGTCGGGTTACTGCTCAATGTGTCTTAAAACGTGGTACATACATACTGAACATCTTCCCCACCCCACCCTGAAAGCTTCAAAAGCCAAATAGGCCAAGCCTTTTAAACAAATGAATGCAGATAATCTGTGACAGAAGGCAAAATCCAACCACCTTTTCCAAAAAACCAAACGGTCCCATTTCCTCTGTTAGCCCTGTAAAGACCTTCTTAATACCGCATTTTGTCACCCTGTCTTTAAGTCCCAGGGCTCACAGAGGGCATCAGTAGTGAGGACGTTACTGACTGTGCCCTGACTCAGCACAAAAGGAAGTGATGGAGAGGGCATCAGTGTGACACCAAGAGTTACGCTGGTCTTAGTTGTCTACTGCTCTATTTTTTCATGTCATTTGTTCTTCAAAGTTATGCACGGAAAGAGATCTGAAGAAGAAGCCCTGATTCAAATGGTCTTTGCATGCATCCGCATTTGGACCAGCAACACGACAAGAATGACCCAAGGTCTTGAATGGCTGCTGCATGGGGTATGATTCAACAGAGAATGACTTCTGAAATTGGAAGAGATGACTAAGATGGGATGTGGTAGAAATCAGTGGGACCTTGACTACAGTGAGTAGAATGAGTTGTTTACTCCCCTTTCCAGGACAAAGCCTGGGAGATAGAGAAGAAAACAGTAAGGAGCAGACTGAGAACAAACAAGCAAACAGCTCTTCCCCCAGCACCTGGTAAAGATAAGGAACTCCTTGCTTAGGATGCTATGAAATGTATGTGGGTGCAAAAAGTGACCAGCAAATTCATCAGAAAAAAAGGTTAAAAGAGTGATGCCTGAAAACCATCACCAGACGCTTGCCCTGTTGTTGCAGTTTTTCTTTGGTGTACCTTGTTGACCACCATCAATGGCAGAGTATCAGGTTGGAGAGACCTTTGGCGTTGTCCGGTATAACCGATCTTACATTACATGAACTACCACAGCCACTGCCTGTGTGTGTTCCTAGCCTGCAGCAAACATGAGGTAATCTGGACTAATTTAACCCACCCAGAAGGAGGTTTAAGATAGGTTGAATTGCCTCACATTTGCCAGTGGCCAAAACACATACGCACAAAGTTATCTCAAGCTAACCACCAGCAGCCAAGACACTGCCAAGCCCCGCGGCACTGACCATCGACTCCACATGGTACAGAGTTCACTCTAGACCCAGAAGATAAGTCCATCTCTAGGCTTGCTTGTCTGATTGAGCTTCCCACAGATCCCACCAAACCAACCATGTTTCAGTCACAATCTGGTCTTTGGGGTGTACCTTCCAGCCAAGAGATCACAGAGATATCCCAGTCGATGCTGACGAGGTTCTGACTGGTTCAGGTCTTGGCCACACCACTCGTTTGGGAAGAAAAGATTTTCCCAGGGAGGTAAAAGCAGAAATCAGGTGAAGCAATTCAGTTTTGCCTGGTTGGCTGGGCAAAGCCAGCAACTTTCCAGGACAATTTCCAGTTTAATGTTTACAGATCCCAGCTCAGGCCCCAAGTTCACAGTGAGTATAACCTCTGGTTTCAAGACGAATCCTCAGCATTGCTGCAGCCACTTCTCAAAGGCATCTTGCTAGCCCAGCTTTCCAGGTTTGCTACACAAGTAAACGTTCTTGCTTTTGAGGGATTAATCAGACTCTCTTCAGAACTTCAGGGCAGCTTTTTTTCTTGCTCTGGTAACACTGCTGCAAGGAATCCATGCTGACGTCGATAGTCTCCCACAGGAATGCTGCTGCAGGACCATCTGCAAGTGATTAATAACTGGGAAAGAGCAAGACAAAAAGGTTCCAATTGGTGATGAGGCTCCAATGGATGCTCCTGGGGTGTCAGAAGTGTTAAGATGATACTCAGTCTTCTTATCACCATTTGCCTGCCTTTCCAGAACATGGATGTGAAGAACAGCCTGGAGGCACGAGTGGGAAAGATCAGCAGCCCCAGGGAGGGGAGATGAAGTGACTGATCCTTCTGTATCAACGGCCATGTCTGCAAGACCTTGCCTGTGAGTCGCATGGATCTTCTTAATGGTAAGGGGAACCAGATGCTCATTAGTCAAAGATGTGGCTAACGTTCAACCAAGGGGATGCTGGTCTAGCTTTTAACCTGTGGGTTTGTCTGCCTGCAAAATGGCAATGGGACCCTCTAGCAGGACTGTGTGGGAGTTAGCGATTTCAGCACAGATGGATTTGTACAAACGTATTATTAGATTACCTGACTCCCAGGTTCTCTGAGTCAGGTTGGATCCTCACCTGGGGGCAACAGAGCAATTCAGCCGGCTAACATGGAATCAGGCTAACTTACACCAGAGGAGGTGGTGAGGGATTGAAATAAAGCCAGCACTTAAAGCAATCAAAAACCTGAGTTTCTTATGGAGATGGATCCTCCAAGGTCTCCATGGAGGGAATTCCTATTGACTTCAACACACAAGGAGAGCTTAGAGGAGCAGACCCCTGAACCTGGGTCAAAGCTATGAACGATACCCAATTCTGCTGCAAACGACATAAATCAGACACATTCATTCCAAACCAGGCCCTGCAGCATGACCCTTAACCAACCTTTCAGTGAACCTGAGATATGGTTTTCAAATTTGTAATGAAACCTGAAACTAAGTGATTTTCACCTGGCTCTGGCTTTCACAGAAAACATTTCACAGCAAGCTTTATTCCCTAGGTGTGATCCCTTAATTTCTTTGTTAAATTCAACCAGTTCTTTGAGCTGGGAGAGCTGAAGAGTAACGTGGTGACAATTACCTGAAATGCATTAAATTTTGTGTATGAATATGAGCTCATCAAAGTGGACACCTTCCATGGAGTTCCCTAAGGAATTCTGAAGACACACTGTTTCAAAATCACGTGTCTCAAAAAAAAATATAATAATAATAAAACCTATGCTAGATTTTCATGTAAAGGTTTCCACACCTGAGTTGTATCCCTGGGCAGGGAATGATAAGAGAAAATAACAGTAGTTAGTGCAGCCATCAATCATCTTGAAAGCTAGTCCCACCAGGACAGTGCTGGTCTACAGAAGGGCTTCCATACCATAGGAAAAGCCAAGTCTGGAGTAGGCTGTGTGCCATTAACGTGGGCAGCTCTTTCATATTGTCTGCTGGCAAAGAGTTCCTAAAGGTCCTTTCTGAAGGACTGAAAGGTCCTGCCTAGTTGAAGACCATTAACAAGCCGGGAAGGGAAGGAAAGAGAGAAGGGAAGGGGAAGGGGAAGGGGAAGGGGAAGGGGAAGGGGAAGGGGAAGGGGAAGGGGAAGGGGAAGGGGAAGGGGAAGGGGAAGGGGAAGGGGAAGGGGAAGGGGAAGGGGAAGGGGAAGGGGAAGGGGAAGGGGAAGGGAAGGGGAGGGGAAGGGGAGGGGAAGGGAAGGGGAAAGGAAGGGGAAAGGAAGGAAAAAGGAAGGGGAAAGGAAGGGGAAAGGAAGGGGAAAGGAAGGGGAAGGGAAGGGAAAGGGAAGAGGAAGGGAAGGAAGGGAAGGAAGGGAAAGGGAAGGGAGAAGGATCTGCATAGATCTAAAATGTATTAACTTGCCACCCCCCAACACATATCTTTTAACACCTAAATGAGTCAGGACACACAGCACTGAACCAAGGAAAAAGTCAACTGCTGGAGCAATATCCTGATTGAAGATGGAGCAGAATAAAAACTCAGCAAAATTCACCAAGCCTAAAAGCAAGTGCAACAGACTGCTGAGGGCCTGTGCTCAATCCCCCAACTAGACTTCTAGTTCAGATAGGGCACACTGAGTGTCCCAGAGCATCACCGAGTGTCTTAAGTCCAGGCCCCCAGTGGCTAATTCCAAACCTTCACAATCCACGCAGGCACCCCATTATCCCTGCAACCGTGAAGGAATAGGGGCCATAGGTTAGTGGGGAACCGGTTGAACAAAGCCAAAGTATTGCTGCTCTTACCCTCCTAACAGAGTAGCCCCGATGGTAGAGAGCAACAACTCAGAGGAGAGGTGTGTGGCAAAACACCCCTTTAAAGCTCTGCTCACCCCAAAACCATCACTCTGGGCAGTCTTTTGGCTGGAAATGTAACCTCTGACGCTAGACCCATATGTGAACTGAGTTACCAGCAAGGGAGCTCATACCTCAGTGCACGGGGTGCATCAATGGCCACCAGAAAGCAGAGACGCTCAAGCATTCCCAGAGCTTCACATCCCGCTTGGTCGCCAAAGATTTGCTCAATAGACACGGTCCAATCAACCACCCTTTGAACCAAGGATCAGTGCCTGTTTTCTTTCACACTGGATTTCTAGACAGGTAGCGTTGCCTTACGTTTGATAATACCCTTGTTATAAAGGACACAAACCCATGATTTACTCTGCAAAAAGCATAACGCTAACTGAAAATAGCCTAGGAAGGATATAGCGTCATACCTAACACTACATTAAATGCAAACTGAGAACCTGATATATTTTAGGAAAATTCAGCACACTCTAGACTAATAAACATTTTACAATATTATTGCACATGTTCGTTTCACTTTGTACAAATAATCATTCCCTTCACATCTAATAAGTCTGCTTGACACATTTGTGGCCTTATAAAAACACCTTCAAGGGTCTTGTTTTGAGGCATTGATCATTTATTTGTACGAAGCTCAAAGACAATAGCTAACGGTTTCGATGGTATAAAAGTCTTCAGCTGTGATCTTTGTCTTGCTGTTTGTTATCTCAGAGCTCTAAAATAATTTAGAGGAGATTTTATTTTAATGAATGAAAAAATGGCTTTTTTTTTCTTTTTCTTTCCCTCTGGCAGCAACATCAAATCAATCAAAGTGAAGGAAAAGACCAGAGCTGTTTGCCTTTTAGCGTGTTTCCAGGGCTGGAAACAGAGCGCAATTCGGAGCCCTTATTTGCAGTTTATGCTGTCTACACAATTGCCGGAGGTGCCAGAGGCCGGGAAAGCACGGACTGAAAATCAGGCTTCCAACCATTCACCTGTGGGGACATTTGGAGTCGACTTTACCCACTCTCCAGAGACAGAGCTTAGATCTACCACACCTTAAATCAGAAATAACTGATGTAGATGGAACTAGAAGAGTGTCAAAATCCTAAGTGTAAATGGGCTCATAAACCTGGGTACCCCAAAGCTGGTGCACGTTTCTAACCTCACTCCTCACAGCAATACCACCTGGTTTTCTTGCATCTCAAAGCAAACCCCAGCTGTTTGTCTCTAGTGGGCCAGATCCTCAAGGAGTGTAAATTAAAGCGGTGTCATACACACCCGTGAAATCAGATGGATTTAGGGTAGGGAATACGCTTATCTGCGGTGATGGTCGCTCCGTGGCGTGTTATGACACAGCAGTCCTGGGCTGACAGAAGGGAACAGTCACCGAACGTGGCACTGCTTTTCTAGCCTTTTTTTTTTTTTTTTTTAGCAATCCACTAAAATGACAACGTTTTCATTAAGCTCATGATAGGTGATGTATGCTCCAGAGTTAACCAAAAGCAGAACCTCCACTCCAGTTATGACCTCAGATACATGTAAAGTCAAATGAGGTGCCAGGGAAATATGATAGAAATAGGAGAATTATAAGCACTTACGTAACAATACAAGCATTCTGAAGCTTGGTTTACAATTAAAATGAATATATAATTAACTGCATTTTACTAGGCCCAGATTACGTTCAAAGCACGCTGAAGTAGATTAGCAGATTTACAGAACACACGTTAACTAGTTGTACGAGACTAAGTTTCCCCCCAAGCCAACTCTCCCTCATGCTTTGGTGTCATTGCTTTTAACGTCACATGATACCCGACAGGACAATGCAAAAGTTAAAGGCCAGAAAACAAAACAGCTGCTAATCTTAGGAGATGTCTGAAAAAAATCCACGGCCTCCGTTTAAGGCCCAGCAGTGGGGTCACGTCCTTGTCAACTCAGCTTTCCCTTTCTCCCAGCCTCCAGAAGACCTACCCAATTGCTCCAGGTACATCCCCGAGGGGTAAAGCCAGCACCACCCCCAAACCCAGGTTAACGGTTAGGAAGAAAGATATCCCGGAGGACACCCCTAAGGCAGCGTGTGCATTCAGGCTCGGACCTGCTCCCATCTTCTTGGGAAGAGTTGCAGCAAGAGAGTTTGGTCCATACTGGTACCAGGAGCTGGGACTGCTCCAGGGGTGCAACAGACCCTCTCCGGCTGGTGCTGGCTGAGGATCTGATGGTCCCTCAAACCCCCTCGCCTCATTGTGCGCTTGCAAAGATTTACAAGCCTATCCTAGCAAATTACGGTGGATCTGCAGTTCTTAAGGATCTGCTCTCACCATGTTTACTCAGCCTTCTTTTTTGTGCTTGCACCCACTTTCATTTCTATTGGAAATTTACCAGAAAATGTACAAAACCCTTAAATCATACTAAAACCCATTAAACCTGAGATTAATTTAGTCTTAAAGGTTAGCTCCATTTTCTTACCACTATTTCTGTCTGCAATCTGTCTTCATCAGACACTAATTAATAAGCAGACACAGCTTTGGAAAACTGCCTTTAATCTTGGGAAAGTGTAAATACTCATGGTTACTAATGCAAAATCTCACTACACAATTCATCAGGAGATTGGAACATATAATTTTCCTTTATAACAGCTTACTGATTTAGAGGACTAAAAGCACAGGTGAAGCTGAAAAGAAATATTACTTTAGAAGTTTAAAGCATTTTGCTTTATTTTTTCTCTCTGCAGTGCCAAAGCAGTTGTATTTTCCTAAGACATTTTCTTTTTTTTTTTTTCTCAGGCAACAGGATTAGATCCTCCCATGATTTACACCAAGAGCCTTTGCTTGAAGTCAGGGTTTGTTACTCCTGATTTACAATGGTGCAAGTCATTTGGGGATTAACCCTGTCCAGAACTGTGCGCAGAAAGGGGGGTCTTGTGACAGCTAGGAGGTAAAATATTGCTCTCCAAATTATATTTTTAATGATCGCTTCCTTTCATAATGATGCAAGATTATATATTGACTGTGAAGAGCTATTTATGTGCCATGACTAAGATACGTTTTCATCAAACATTTACTTCTCATGCCTAGAACTAATTTGTATTTGATTAAAGGTTTTCTACGCGTTTACAGGAAAAGATTATTCACGTTGAATTGCTTTTCTCAAACAAAACAAAACAAAACAAGTTTGCGAGTACTGCCAAAATAGCGGTTTAAAATACATCTCTTTTTACTCTGTGCTTCACAGTAGGGATTTCTTAATCAATACCATGCTGGCTAGCGCAGATACGCCGGCGGCTGGGCGAGGCCAGAGCAGCCGCGCTGTGGCAGTAGACGACGCGCTGATCCCTCGCTGGAACTGCATCCTTCGCCTGGACCAGAAATTGTCATCTGTGGGGTACACCGTGATCCGCAGATCCACAGCATACACATGGGAAGATGTTGTTGGATACATCCCATTGCCAAAAAGGAGGACAAAAAAATAAATCTTATGCCATTCTTTGTTCTTGAAGACCCTCAGTGATGGCCAGTCCAACTCTTCCCCAGGCAAGCTATTCTGACAGGTACTAGTTGTGCTCTGCTTTCATCCTCTTTCTGCATTTTCTTGGGTAAATAAGCTATGCTGGTTTGCTAAACCGTATCTGATAGGCTGCTTAGGCTGGAACAGCTTCTCTCTCCTTTCAAAATGACAAAGGTGCATGGAGCTCAAAAGTGGCTTCTTCAAACCACGTCTGCCTGCCCGGGCCATACAGAAAGCATCAGGGCTTTCACAGAACCATAGAATCTTCCCGGTTGGAAAGGACCTTTGAGATCATCGAGTCCAACCATACCAAAGTGGATTGCCAAATTGTAGACTCATCTCTGCAAACAGTCTTCAGAGAGTCCGGGGTAAATCCCAAATCACCCTCACACATGCTGCCTTCAGAGACACAGTACCTGACCCAGCGCTCGGGCTCAGATCCATCTGCTTTCCATCATGTTCCCCAAGAAAGTGGGAAAAGCGGGATTCATCTCAACTGACTGCAGCCATCTAAAACAGAGGTGTCTAACCCAAACTAGTCACTCGGGATCCCACAATAGCCAGTGGAGAGAAATGCACCCTCTCTCAGCAACTTCAGTACTTATCTTAGGATACGAGGGATCGCCCTGTGGAGAGCAGGTCTCCCCATTGACCACAAGGGAAACCTAGACTAACCAGGACCAGATCCTCCCAGTTAAGAAGTCTCTAAACATTCATGAGACCATTCCCACTGCAAACCCTTCTGTCCCTAAGTTCCCCAGACAAGATCTCCATGAAGACCAGAAAGGTTTAGAAAAGCAAAACATCCAAGGCAGTGATGTACCCATAAACGGGCATCGCAGGTCCATGCCAAAACCCCAAGATATAGGCAAGTCCCATCATTTTTGCACCTCTTGCTTACCCATTCTTTTCTTTCTTTTTTCACTATCACCCCTTCTGCTCTGTGCCAAAGCAAAGCTGCAATATGTTGAGCACATGGGGAAGAATTCTCTGCAGCGGCATTTAAAAAAAAGAGAAAAAGGAGGAAAAACTCCTCTGAAAACCGTTTTAGTTATTAAGACACTTGGATTTTTCAGTATAAATAAATTTATTCGTGAGAGCACTTAAGACAAGTTCTAAGGTTAACAAACACTGCACTATGCAACTCACAGCTGTGACAAATATTTAAGAAATCCGATACAGCATGCCTAAAAATTATTCATTTGCAGGCCTCGTTGCTTTTGAAGATCAACTGTTTTATTTGTAATTTTTGACATTTTCCTTCTTTTCCTGTTTGGCCTGTGAATTTGAAAGGGTTGTAAACACGTACTCCAGCTCTCTGCCTGAGGCGCTGGGCTGTTGTCAGCGTGCCAAAAGGAAAAGGAAGCTGATAGGTCCTTTGGTACATACCGATATGAAGGGCTTGTAAAGATAGTATTTGTTTGTTTTTTTTGATCTGACTTTGAATCTGGCTGTAGTACCCAGCCTTCAGGGAAAAGCAACTTTTAAATAAATGCTTCAAGATTGTGCAAACATTTCAGTAGTTTCAGAGTCCTGGTGTTCTGGGTCAGGGAAGGAAGAAAATACATGTCAGTCAATAGAGATGGAAATGATAAAAAATGGTTAGAGCTACGGTCGTAATTTTGTTCCTGAGCTGGGTGACGGGTTCTTTCGGCGGCTGCATCACGTGCTGTTTCACTCATGTGCCTTTTGGCCGGCCTATAAAATGCACTGTGGATTTTATGCATACGCACACACACACGCTTGGAAACAAATTAAAAATGCGCCCTTCTTTCAAACTCATTGTCCTTCGGTACCATGATTCACTAATATTGCAGGATCTAGAAAAAAACACAAACTTGCTAGTTTTTCCGTTAGTCCTCTGAGAGCTTGGAAATGGTTATTTCCTTTTAATTCTTCATTTTGGCTATATTTCTGCGTTAGTTTTTTTTTTTTTAATCCATTATTTATTGCCCAGCTCTCTGTAAGGCGAGGTGCTGTATCAACATATAGGTGACACCAACGCACAAACCGGTGGCCGGGGCAGTGGGAGCAGATCCCGCTCGCCTTGGAGAGCTAATGAACTCCAGGGCCAAAGAGCAGGAGGAGAAGCGGAGACAGAAGGAAGTGAAATGGCTCGTTCAAGGCCACAGAGCAAACCAGCAATAAATCTGGGAACATAGAATAGAATCATAGAATCATTTAGGTTGGAACAGGAGCCACATCTTCTGGACCTTTATCACAGCAGAATAAATCGGCCATTTCTCATTTGCCTTCTGTACTTGCCGGTTACTTCCCGCCCGTAAGTCTTGAATCTTTCAGCAAATTGCAAGGTATTTTTACAGTAGGGGGTGTGTTTTTCAAGGCAAAAAATATACTTTTCTCATGGGTCATTAGGGGAGCTGGGAAGGGCTGGGTGTCCCAGAGGAAGAAGAGCTGGGAGGACAAAGCCCATCCCTTGGACGCTCAGCAAGGAATCAGGGATAACGCATACAACTAGGGAAACACAGGTCCTAAACTGACACAAAACCAGGCATCAATTCCTTTTTTACATAACCTGATTAATACTTTTTTAAGTGGATCTGAATTTTTGCTGATGCTTTTTATCACCTAGAAATTGGAAGGACTTTTTGTTGGTTGGATCTTTTGCTAGAGTGTTTGTTGGGGTCGATCTTTACTAGGAAACAGCCCTGAAGGTTACACGTCTGGTTTAAAAACCTAATAAAGATAGGAAAGCTGGGAGTTTTGATCAAGCTGGCAGGACAAGAGGAAGATCTGGAGGCACGAGGTCTCACAGTCAACTCATACCAAAACACGCCTGGTCTTCTCGCTCATTTCTCCTGGTGCTAAGTCAGTGACATTAACAACACGCGCTTTTCCCAAGGGAAAAACCAGCCCTGAGAGTCCTGAGAAACGCTCCACAACAGAAGCACATCGCAGGGGCTTCTGCCCCATCCCCATGGCCCATGAAAATTTGCAATTGAGGAGAACCAAAATCTGCAGCAATACAGGGGGGATTTGAGGTGGAACAGAGGATAACCAAGAGGAAACCGGGGGGAGAAACTGAGGCACAACAGTTAATGATTTCCCAGAAGCTGAAGGGGTGGCCAGGGTGAGGGTTTCCCATCCCTCGGACCGCACATCTTCCCTCTCTGCTTGGCTGAGCCGCAGACAATGCACAGCGCCGGGGCACGTTCTCCCCCTCGCTGGCAGCTTCTGAGCGTGAAAACACTGGAGGCTCGGGCAAGGAGAGAGAGCAAGAGGAGGAAGGAGGAGAACTGATGCATCCAGTACGTTTTTCCCTGGCTGGGAAGCGCTGGCTGCCGCCGAGGGGCCAGCGCAGCCGCCGGGGACCCTCCAGCCCTACAGCAAACTCAGGGGCGCTGCCGCTTTCCAGCCAACGCCGGCCACGAAATTCAAAGCAGCCCAGGTTGTTCCGCTATTGCTGGACCACCAGGCCAGCTCCGTGGTGTGTTTGAAGGGAATCTTTCCACGCAATAAAACCCTCAGGCCGTTATTCCTCGGATGCTTGGCAGCGCGCTGCTGTCACGTTTTCATGGCAATAGCAGCCTGCGGGAGGTGGGATCCCAAGTGGAGACAGTTATGAGGCTGTTAGACATTTGTGGCACAAGCCAGGGTGGGGTTTTGTTATCCAGCATCTAACAGGGTAGCATGTCCTCTCCTCGGCCTGTAACTGCCCCACAGAAAGCACCGCTCCATTCTCTCCCCGGCTTTACCCCCGCTGCCGCACATCCATCCCACCAGTGGCTGGGGTTTGGGGGAATTTGTCTCTAAATGGGAACCAGATTGGAAAACGGATTAGCAGGAATAAGATAAAGAATTAAACCCAATCAGCAGGCGACCGCGTTTTTAAAAGGCACAGATGCACGCGATTAGCTTGCCGCATGTGTTCGAGTCAGATCTCAACATCAGAGATGGGTTTGGAGAAAACCTCAAATCCCCCAAGAGTCCGCCGGGGCCCCGGGGCGTGCCTTAGCGTGGTGAAGGCTGCGCGCGTCCCCGGAGCCATCCCTGGGAAGCGCAGGGACTCAGACAGTCCTTCGGCTCCCTGTCCCCCAGAATCCATCCCCTTCGGGAGAAGAGGACACCCCTCTCCGCTCACTCCAGCAGCGGGCAGGCATTTCCATGCCCCGCAGCGCTGGCTGCAGGACGCAGACTAAAGAGGAGACGGAGTAAAGTTAATCCCAACATCAGAAAGCCTGAATAGTCCCAGATTGTGTTTGGGGAGGGGGGTGGAGGGGAGAAACAGCCTTTTTTTCTCCTCCACACCCAGGTCACGGAGTGAGTCAGGGGTCAGGGAATGAGGGTGCTAGTCCAGCTCCACCCACTCCCCAAGCAAGGCCAAGGAGGGTGAGAAAAGTTAGGGAAGGGCTTCCCACCTCCAGCTGGAGGAGGTGATGGCCGTTTCATCACGTTGAGAAATGCTCCAGCGTCTCCTGGCCTCACGCTTACTTAAGACCCATCCGAAAAGTAAATATTGCCAAGAGACAGAACAGCATCTGCACATTATCAAGTTTTCCTGGATCTCAGGCAGCACTTGGGGTCACCAGCTTCAAGGGGTGGTTTTCTACTGGGGTGACAGGGATGGGACGGGGAGGGGAAGGAGAGGGAGGAAAGGGGGAGAGAAAGAGATTGAGTTCAGTGGAAGGAGAACTCTGATTTTTGGGAAGCCCTTTCTTCCTGGCAGAGCATCACCATCAAGTTCTTGTTGCTTCGACATTCGATACAGGTTCATGAGTTCAGTAGGAAAACTTGAAACCAGAAAGGGCCAAATCCTGACCCCAAACAGGCAGGGAAAGCACTGGCCCAGCCCAGGGAGTGCTGTAATTTAGCAGCCAGACCACCCTATCGTTCCTAGAACAATAAAATAATCTTACTTCTATAGGACTAAATCCCGAGCCCAGCATGGCTCTTTCCAATTGGTGACAGCAGAGTCAAGCTGTGTGGTTTGCAGCACCATCAGCTAGGGAGCTCGGAGGATTCTGCAAATATTAATTCAGAGGCAAAAGTCGACCATGAGAGGGGGGACAATTCTTTGGCTGTTTCACAGCCGGGGAAGCAGCAGCAGGGTTCAAACAACAACTTGATTTCGCGTGTGCTGAGCCAGGCTCTCTGCTGCTGCCGGACCTCACCTGGGCAATGCTGGATTACAGCCCCCAGGGCTCTGCCCGAGTGACGGCGCCAACCGCAAGGGCAAATTCACCAGACAACTGCACGTGCCCACCCTTTGCCCAGCCTTCTGCCCCGACCGGGGTCGAGAGCCGTCTGTCTGAAAGGACGATGCAAAAATAAATGCCCTGGAAGTGGTGTGTGTGGGACCATTTACCTGCAGGATGGTTGCCCCTTGCTCTGAAATAGGACTTCAGCAAAGGAGGGGTTAACCTAATGCATTGGGCTGTAAGGCAGCTGTGAACGAGGGCAACATTGCAGTAAGTTGCAGCACTGCATCTGGCAAATTTGCCACAGCTTTGTCATGTTCGGTCACGTATGATTTGAGGAGTCCACCTCAAAAGTCAAAGTTTTCTAGAGCCTTCTTTCCTGAGGTCTTTGTGGTCATATGTGCATGCAGGGGACCATCTACAGTGGATTTTGATCCAGTGGCTGATCTCAAACACATCTTTACCCAGGGAAGGAGACCATAAAGGTTCATCAGGACCAACCTGGTGTCTTCTCTTCAGCTGTTTTTAATCAGTTAATGTAAACTGACATTATTGGGCATGTTTTAAAGAAACGCTGAACTGAGTCAGATGCAGTTGCATCCTGAAGGCGCCCATCTCTCCCCACCAAAAAAGGCAGTGCTGTCTAGCTCCACAGGCATGTTTTTCTTGTAATCAACTCAGTTCAGAGATGAATCACACCTTAAGTTCCTGTAAGTTTTCTGAAAGTCTTCTTGGAGGAAAGAGAGGCCCCCTGCGAGGTTAAGGCTTGGCCCCCAGCAGGCACCAGAGACGCCCCTCGGGCGCTGACCCTGTGTCACCAGCCTCTAGGACTTTAATTCTCACTGGTTTTGCTGCTCATGAAACAACTTTCTAGCACTGACAACTGGTGTGCCGCAGAACAGCAAAATTGCACCCATGGTGGTCTAAGGAGATAAGCAAGGCTGGGTTTGAAGGGAGAAGGAATATCATTTGCAAAGTAGGTTTGGCTGCGTGGAAAAACACAGCATCTTCGTCATAACTCTGCTGTGAGCCCCACAGGTGACCCCCTGACAGCGGCGGGGTTGGGTCCTGCCTTGGTGATTTTGTTACCCGTCCATTCCATCCAGCCAACCCTCCCTCCTGACACGACAGCCACAGAGTCCCCAACACAAATGGCTTTGCCCAAACTCACCGGCGTGAGGCAGAAAACAGGGGTCAACTGCCCCTTTCCTCCTCCCCATCCCACAGCCACCCTCAGCTCCAAACCCACTCTCAGCCCCAGTGAAAATACTCCACCTCCAGTAGCCCACACGGCCACTCCAGCCCCAGCTGGTCAAATCCAAGAAAAAGATTTGTTTAAGCTTTTTCCAGTGTGCGTTTTACTGCAGACATTGCTTTTAATAAAGGCTGCACCACAATCCTTTTCATAATGGCACCGAGCAATCTAGCAATATCCTCATGCACTTAGAGAGTGAGTTAATGAAGGAATAGGTTAATTGAGATCGACTTCAGTATGGAGCATGAGCGGTTGAGCCGAAACGTGGCATAAAATAGAAATGAAAAGAAAACCCAGCTCCTCAAACCAGCCTGTAGAGCTTTCTGGCCATACACGGAAAAGAATTATTATTTCTTCTTCGTCTTCTAATATGTTCGACAGTAAAACCACCAATAATATGAAAATAAATTACACCTGGAGCAACCTTATATTGCACTAACAGTCTGGCTCTGATTAGCCTTGCCTTTATCATGCATGCATCGTATTAGTCCGTTTCAAAGAATTCGCGGAGAAATTCATACTTCGACCTTAAAACAGAGAGTAAAAACACAGCTGAATTTAATTACCCGCTGACCGCATGCACTGGGTTAGGTAATAAAATATAGAAGCAGTAAGATATGTAATGCTTTATTAAGCTATCTCAGATACAAGAGCATGCCTGGCAATTATGCCTGAAGGCTACTGAAGGCTACTCAGAATCTCTCGCGGACCACCCAAAGAGAGAGCTAAACAGAACCTGGTTCTCACTGCACAGCAAAGACATCCATAAATAATACAGCTACATGCAGGCGAAGTGCCTCCTTGCTCCTATCTGCCTTCAAATCCATATGTTTATCAAACACACATTGCCCTGGCATCAACCTATTCTTCTCAGCCTTGCTCGAGACATGGGTTTTTAACGCTTTCCCGGCGCACTCTTAAGCCCGGCTTAGGCCCCAAGTTTATGAACGTTTAAATAAAACAGTCAAAAATTAAATAAAGCCTAGAAATGGCCGGATGAGAAAGGCAAAGCCGAGCCTGCCTGCCCTCCTCATTCCTAAAAGGAAACTTTGGCTGCAATTAACGTGGACGGGCAAGACAGGAACCAGTTTGCAGAGATGTTCTGCAGATAAATAAAATGTTCAGGAGCGCACAGCGCATGCCGGTCACAGGGCTAGGAGACAGAAGCAAACAAATCCTATCTTAATTCCAAAATTAACAATTTAAAGGACTCCAGTAATAGGCACAAGCTGCAAATACCGGCCTGACCGGATCAATGTGTTGAGGCAGTAATTTTTGAATTACTCTAAACTAACATCAGCTCTTTTTATATGCTTCATCCATACATGCCCATAACCTGTAAACGTACACTAATAAAACAGAACTATACAATGAATAACAAAAAGGTTGTCACAAACAGAGAGAAAAAAAAAAAGCCCATCAGAAGATACGTTGCCAGGGAATTGTACTATAAACTGGATAACCCAAGTTTATAAAGAGATTCACATTTTCAGGCCTTCATCCAGGCAAGGGGCCCAGGTTGTGGGTTGCCAGGGGGAAAGACAGTTGTCTGTCCCTCTGCTCCTGCACCATCCCCACGCCATGATGTTGCAGGGTGCCACCGAGAGCTGGCCACCCCAAATCTCAGCAAGAGCTTGGAGGCGGGAGGCCAGGCAGCAGGATCAGCCCGGAGGCAGCGGAGCCAAGGGAAAGGTGAAAAAGGGATGAGATTTGCGGAGATCGAGGCAGATTCTCCAGCGGGAGGGGAGCCTGAATCAAAACCTCACATCCAAACTTTCCTGGTGACCACCCCTTTTTCTCTTCTTCCATTTCCCTTCTCAGTTGTTGTTGGCTTCGACTACAGACAATTTAGGGTAGGAACACTTTTGCGTGTGGCTGTGCCATCCCTGGAGACACCACACTTGGTTGGAGTCTGCAGGCTGTATATAAATATAATCACTGCCATAAGAATCGAATTAGAGAGGGATCCAATATTCACATCTAGCCCCTCTTACTCGTAACCAGCTGAACCCAACTCGCAGATCCCAGAAAATTTCCACCTCTGGCAATCTTCTCCCCCGTGCTTGCCATGCAGATCCGCTCCTCTTTTCCTGTGACGGGAAATCTATTTCTCTGTGTATTTAGGTTTAGGTTTTAGCTTTTTTTCATTTTAATAGGAGAATCAGCCCAAAGCAAAGGCCAAAATTTGAATCAAATCTTCCCAGAAAAAAAAAAAAAAAAAAAAAAAAAGAAGAAATAACCAAAGAAAGAAAAACCAACCCCAAGTTTGGGTCACTTTTTCCTTTCCCACATTCCCTGGCTCTTGTTCATTTGTTGCTCTTCTGCATTTCAAGCTATCTGGCCAGGATCAGAGGCAGACTTTCTTAAATGTATTGTGGTGTGAAAGGCTGCTCTGGAAGGATTTCTGGCCACCACTCTCAGCGCAAGATGGGTTGGAAATCTCCAAATAGTGCTGATTCTCAAAGACTTCCACAGCGCAACGCTGGAGGGGAAATAAAGAGCTCTGGAAAACAGCCATACTCGCATCTCCGGGAGCTTGTGAACTTTCATGGTAAAGGGGAATTGAGCAGCAGCTCCATCAAAGTGACACCTCTCTGGCCGGATCAGTGTTTACACGGATCACGTTGTGCTCTGCAGTGTCCTTTAGCAGAGCTAGCTGATAAGTCTCCTACTTGATGCCACGTATTTCCCACCACCGAGCCAAACAGACAGGACCCGCTCGAGTACTTTGCCTGCTGCTGCTGGAGATGAGGACCCAGGGGTTCGGACCTCAAACCCCCTCTCTTCACACCAGAGTCTGAGCGTTTCCTGGGGTGCTATATTTAACACAGGTTCCCTGAAATCTGTCCCTATGTTTCAGAGTGGGGGGTTTGGAGATAAAAACCAGAGCCTTGTATGCCAGATCAGGAATTCTCGCAGACAACGCCTGCACAAAGTGCCCTCGCAACAGGCAGCGGGGGAGCCCTGCTCATTCGCATTCTCTTTATAAACAGTTGTTTATTTTATTATCTTTATTTGAAACAGATTATGCAGCAGAAGACTTCTGGAAAAATCTTTTCCATCTGACTACTATTTTTGGCAACATACGGTACAGGATAGAAATGCGCTTGCTTGCGTTTATTTATTTGTCTTCATCCCAAAGGCTGCGAACGGGGAGAAAGATGTATTAGAAGTAACTTCAGAGAAAGCCTGGGACTGTCAATGTAAAGACAACTCAGGTGCAAATCAAAAGCCTTCCCCTGGGGCCATGTGTGGGCCACGTTCAGCAAGACAGAGTTAATCTTTCTTTAAGAATTAATTTTTGCCTCAATACTAGGTCCTATCTGAGCTTTGCCTAAGAAAAGAGCTCAGGAAACCCAATACCAAACCCAACAATCTCCACAACCAGAGCTGAAAGAGTGGCTTCCTGCTGCAAGGAGCAGAAGACAACCCTGATCCTCTGATGGGAACCAGAAATGAAAGGTGACAAAGACATCTCGAAAACTGCTTCATTGTGATACTCTTACACCACAAGGGACAGTTCTATTGAATCAAAGGCATTAACAATTTTTCTAAAGAAATTAGCCAAAATAGCTATAGAGCACAATGGAAGATGATAGTAGCCTGTACGATTCAGTTAAAAGCCTCGTTTCACCTTTGATATCAGACATCAGTAAGCCACAAGGACTATGGGCACAGGACGCACACGTTTCAAGAGAGGCTGGAGAAGTTTGTGGATTATGCGATAAAATTAGTTGTCAGAACACCAAAATACAACCATCCATTTCTCTGCATATGCAAAAAAACATGAAGGAAAATTAGGAGGGTGGGGGTGTCACTTCATTTGAATTGACTGGTTATTTTTCTTTATACCTTGATTACTGATAGGGGATTTTTTTCCAGCTTACTAGTAATTTTCACAGACATACACAATCCTTCCCTTCTGTTCCCCCATTCTCAACAGAAATGAAAAGGAAAAGAAACAAGAAAAGAAGAGATATTTTTTTAAAAGAATTGGGGAATTATTGCTCAAAGTAGAAACTATCCATTGAACTTTGCTTTGAGAGGGGGAAAAGAAATTATTTCCTGTCAAAAACATTTATGCAGAGAAAACCCCAAAAACCTCAGGCTTTCCCTTCCCGTGTGTAACTGCTGAACCTGTCTTCATGATGTACAATTTCTTTATAGGACATGAACACATGCATTCGTAAGCCATCAACAAGGCTTTCGCACAACCTGCAGTGCCCGTAACGTCCCTATAAAATTTTCACTTAAACATTATTCATTGATCCGCTTGTAAACTTCCCAAACAGCACGTCGCCTAATTAATCATTTTTATACTAGATGCAATTGTGTGTTTAAGCTGCAGAATGGTTTGCTGTGGCTAATCACATCCATGCACTGAGCAAAGACGGAGCTGTTTGACAATTGAATATGAAGCTTTAATTATTCTATTCAGAAACAAAGTTTTCATTAGAGAATCCCAGAGCAGCTGGTTACTGTAATGATGTCCCTAGTGGAATTACAAACAGGATGAAAAGGGTTGGACAATGTTATTTGACTTACAGCATCGCGATGTTCATTTTGAAAGCCATGAAGAGTTGGACAAGATCCTTTAAGCTTTCTGTTGCTGGTGCCAAAACTCAGCTGGAGTGTGTTTTCACGACACTCTCCACTTCCTATTGTTTTGCAAAACGCTTTTTCCACCTTCTTGAAAGGACTCTGAAAACAATACACCTCTGAGAGCGAAGATATTCTGCTAGGAGGAGCTACTGAGCTGAGCACAAACTAGATGTCCTCTCTGGATCCCTGTTGTCTATGACTGCATGGAATTACAGTGCGCGCGGCTTTGCCCTCCCACCTCCGAACTCTTTTAGGGAGCAGATGTAATAGGAGAAGGCGCCAGTGCCATTAACGCTGCCTAATATGGCACACATTCCCCTGGATGCAACCCTACCTGAGTCATGCAAATGTGGATGTTAACTGTTCAAAGATGTGGGTGCAGGGGCACGAGGAAGTCCTCGGTGCGAGTTGGACCAACTCCAACCCCACATCACACACTGCCCTAATGACTTTATGTCTAGCTGGGAAACAGAGAGAAAGACGCGTGGGCCCAGTCAGAGTGTGAAGGGAGAGCCCATTACTCTTTGCCCCGCTCCTTTGCTGTGCTGGGGGTGACCATAAGAAGCTGGGGCAGGAAGGAAAAGGAACTAAATAAACCTCCCAGTCAATTACATTAAAATTCAGGAAGTCCAGTGAGGCACCGCAGCTTTCAGGGGAACCTTCGCAATGCCATCATAAGCACTCTTCCCTATAATAAATTCACCTCAGCTTGTCCCAGTCTCTCCCTTTATAGCAAAGGTGGTGAAAAATGGAGTTCTTGACTCCTTTAATATATGCTCATCCTTCTAGAGGACTGGGAGGAGGAAGGAGGTTAGGGGGTCAGGGCAACAATATAAACTGTCATGAACGATCCTTTTTCCTACAGAAAAAGCCCTTTCCTCTGCACAGCCCCCTCAAGCCATACGTGCTAATGTCCAGAATTAGGCCCTGAAATAGAACATCTCTATTGAATTCTCTCCTCCCATGCTGCCCTCCCTCCAGGACTTCGCTAACCAGTTCAGGCTGTGGAGGTAAAAGTCCAAAGACTATTAGTAACATCCCAAATGTAAGCCCACCATGAGAAGAAAAAAAAAGAAAAAAAAAAGGGGGGGGGGCAGAAAAAAGCTCATGAAGACATATATCCTGCTGAGCCACCAGAGAAGCTCCAGGAACATCAAACACAGAACCAACTCCAGTGAGTTCTGATGTGGTTTCAATTTTGGATTCTGTCATTGGGAAAGTAATCAGGTCAATCAGAAATGTGGTGGAAACCCAGCTGAGAACATGAATTACTGCACATTCTGGACCACCCAAGACCAGAATAGGGGAAAAAAAAAAAAAGCCCTATATCTTAGTAATACTATAGCTTTTATCATTAGGGCTAGAATTATAGTTGCAGTGAAACCATGGAAACAATACAGGCTTGTAAATGCTTCCCATTGAAATCTACATCTATTTTTTAGCATGTGTGTCCTATTGCTGTATAAAACTACTGAGAAAGTTCAGTTAGGGCTGAGGGTTGGGGGTCACATCCTCAACGGATGCAAATGTGGAACAGCTCCAGTGCTGGGAGGATTCAGCCCTTTGTTGAATTAAATTCCATCTAGAGACCGATTTTTATTTTTTTTTCTCCCTCAGTTTACAGAAAAATCTATTTGGGGCATTTGTGTAAGTAAGTGGATGTGATTTCTTTTTCAAGGATGTTTGCAAATGAGAAACTGAAGCACTGGAGAAGTCTCTCACAAGACTTGGTAGTGTCCCTTTCCCCCCCCCACCCCCCCCAAGCAGCTGTGAAAATAGTCTATCTGGAACAAACATGTGGATTAAAATGGAGATATTTCACAAGTGCAACCCTCTGTAGCCAGGCTCCGCTCACCATTCCCTTTCCACAAGTCTCGCTGAGTTCCCTAGAGCATGATAGAGAAAAAGGGAGCGAGTGAAGGAGATAACTCCTTCTAGGCAATACGAAAGGCTTGGGTAGGGCCTGCAAACACTCTGTACCATACACAGATTTGTTGTAATCTAATAAACCAACTGACTCACCCTTCAGGTAAGGTGAAACGTGAACAATTCTCTGCTGTAAAACCAGCCCAGTTGAGGCTAGAAGCACTCAGAGAATAAAGAATGTGAGATGCCTGAAATGCAAGGGGCAAGTTAAAACCCGAGTCCCAGGGAGCCAGATTTCAGGCATTAACATCAGCCACAGAAGTCCAAGACTGTCACTTTCAATTTGGCCTCCACAAAAAGAGGCCAAGGTACGTGATCCGGACAGCGTGTGGAGCTACACGAGCCAAAAACAGAGTCCCCATTTCACCCGCCCCAATTCAATCCAAAGAGAAACCCAAAACTTTCTTACATTGAGGGCGGTCAAGCACTGGAGCAGGTTGACCAGAAAGACTGCAGTCTCCACCCCTGGAGGTGCTCTACACCCAGCTGGGCAATGTCCTGAGCAACCTGCTCGAGCGTACCCTGCTTTGAGCGGGGGAGTTGGACTAGATGATCTCCAGAGGTGCCCTCCAACCTCAACTGGTCTCTGTGAAGACTTTGCTTTTGTCCTGCCTCTGCCTGAAATAGGCTGATGAGCTCCCTCTGCTTGAAAACTCGGCCAAGAAAATTCTCTGAGAGCAGAGACTGGCCAGCGAGCAGCCTCCAAACTCCATGGATGAACAGGGAAATGCAAATCTCTTTCTCCACAAAATTAATATAGCACAGGACCCCATACACTGCAGCCTACAGCTTGCAGAGCTCTGAGGACTAGAATACATGGAAAATTTATTTTTTCTGTCTTTGTCTATCCGTTTTTAGACAGGAGCGTGGGGAACTGAGTTAGCAGGGTCACGCTCTCTGCCTCCTGTGGTCTGCCTCAGTCTAAATACTGTCCACAGTAGAGTCCAAAGCACGTTCTGCTATGGTAATAAAAAGATCATGGTCATTTCAAACGCAATTAAGGCTCATAATCGATTGTGTTTTTTACCACAGCCATCCTTGCCCTTGAAGCACACACCCAAGCGGAAAGGAATTGATGGACATTTTCACATGCCCTGCATGCCACTCGAAAGACTTCTCTTTCTATTTCTGGCTAGTCAGATCCCAAAAGTCTTCCAAAACCAAAACACTATGAAATAAAATCCCTAAGAGGGGACTGCTTTTACCACCTCGTCACTGTCACAGAAAATGAGAGGGAGAAGGCCACAGTGGTTCTAGTCATTCATAGCTAGGATTTTATCAATAGGAGAGGATTATGGTCCTGTGGCCAGGATCAACCAGTGAAGTTGGGCTCTGATCCCATGGCAGGGCAAATCCCATCAAGGCATATTATCTTCCTTTCACATGGGTGGTGCAGGCAAGTGACTGCCATCTCAGATGGTGTCTTCACAGTCACTTACAGGCAAATGGAAGCATGTTCTGCCTATGCTTCCTGCTGAGCAGATGCTCTGCAATATGGTGCTTGAGTCAGTGATAGTGCACAAGACCTCTCCATTCAGACTTGGCCAACTCTCTGATATCTGCCTGTAAGGAACTGCGTAGGTGAGACCTTGGTTTCATTTCACTTCTGCTGCGTTCAACTCTTCATCCCTGAAAACTAAGCATTGGAAATCTGATAAAAACCATCCCATCACCTACACCCCAGTCCCTTGGCGGAGGGAGGATCCTTGCTTTCTTATCCCTGACAAACAGATAACCTTGAAACCTTCCACCCCAGAAGCCAAGAGGCTCCTTGCTGAACAGGTACCATGACCAATCAAAACCTGCTGAACTGGGAAGAAGTTAAAATATTGTCGTCGAGAGTGCAAGGGATATTTGTAGCCCTTTGAAAGAAGAAAGAGACGAATGTGCCTTCCAGGTATCCTTGTTTTCCACTGTCTTGCTCCCTTTTGCAGGCCCATGAAATACCCACCTATAAGACTCAATTTAATGGGTCACATTCCATCATCCCAGGTGTTAAGGAAAGAATCGTAGAGCAATGAGTTCAGGACAGAGCCCTCAAGATCCCCAAGCAGTAGCATCAAAGTTTGACAATGAAATTATGATAATCACTTGCTGACTATTGGATCAAGCCAGCCTTACAGCCACGTTAGAGAAGATTCAACTCAGCTAGGCTTCCCCAGCTCAGCTGCAAGGCAACAAAGCTCCTGTTTTCTTTCAAAGCCTTGCGAAAATGATAGTCAATACAACAGACTTAGCCTTAAATTACTATATATACGTACGTGTATATGTATCTAAATAAAATAATCAGAGAGGGAGCAAAAGTTTGCTGGCAGCCTGAGGCTTCCCTCTGACCAGATGTACGCAGTTCCATTTCCAGTAAAATTCCATGGAAGCCACTGGCATCCCACTGGGATGTGCCATGCACATATTAACTTGCTAAAATAACAAGGAAGATTTGCATGTATTCTGCTGTAATCTATCACTTTTCTTTTTTTTTTTTTTTTATAGTCACTGTAGTATCAAAGCAAAACATGACCGTATGGAAACTCAGGATCACAGGCCAGCTCGCTCCTGCTCAGCAACCTCAACCTGCTGCGCTGGGTCCCCTGACACCCTGCTCACTTGGTTGGAAATTTCTTGGGCTAACAGGACTGCAGTCCTGACCTTCTGGTACTTCTCCACTGTCACCATCTCCCAGAGTTGGGATCTCATAGCCATGAGAGTCCTGCAGCCAGACTGATGAGTTGTTTGGCTCCCAAAAGACAGAGCACATCCTTTCCCTGACAAGTATATGCTTTGAGACACAATGCTGCAAAAAGTTCTTCATTTGAATAGACAATTACCAAAGCCTAAAAAACCTAATCATTAGCTTAATGTTTGCAATAACCTTCTGCCTCCCTTTGGTCTTATTTTGGCTTGAAGGACAGCTATGACAAAGAAGATACGCACAATTCACAATGAAAACAGATTGCTATATTATAAACAGAAGAGTCTGGAGATAAGCCTGACTCAAAAGCTCTAGTTCTAGACACTCCCAAAATTTTTTTGAAACCTCCTTAGAGACGCACAACTGAGCTGCATACCTCATAGCCCTTGCATTTGACCTCTGCTTCCCTGTGACGAGCTGGGGACACGAGCAGAACATCAGCTAAGTGCTAAGCGGAGCTGGCTGCCCTTGTGAAGTGTCTCTGCCTAGGACTCTGTCATCTCCTCCCACTCATTCATGCCCTCCATACTGCAGCCTCATCATCCCAGACCCCTAATCACTTGATGTACACACTGTCCATAAATTAGGAGACATCACAGTGTTATTTGGGGCACTGAACAAGATTACTGTGCAATTACACCAACGAGCCACCTTTATCTCCGGGCTTGAAATCATGCCTTTAATTAAAACACTTTAAATCAATAAAATTATACTGTAGCCATCGACAGTACATACAGTTTTGCTTACTGGAATGACCCCCATTATGTTCAACGGGAGATATGTTTCTGCCTGATTCAAGCACAGCAAACACAGACTTTAAGTAATGGCAAATGTCAAGTAGTTTCAGGAGGAAATAATTATAAATCATTCATGACACCCTGCTATGTCCTAGCTGTTGGTTGGTTTATTCCTCCTGATTAGTGCTAATTTGCATACAACTCAGACCAGTGCAGCGGTGATGGAGGCTCCTCCAGAGAAAGGAAGGTAGCCTGAAGCACAAAGGCAGGTGGGTGGGCCACGATGGGAGAGATGCTGTAGAGGTATGAGAGGTCCACAAAATCTTGTGTAGCATAGAGATGTACATAGGGAACGATCAAACCTTCTCTTCCTACTTAATAATCATCACAGGGAACCAGCAGGAAGAAGAATAAAGGGCAAATGGAGGAACGTCATTCTCCACGTGGTGCATAGTGATGCTGTGCAACTCCCTGCTGCAAGAGGCTGCACGTACAAAACGATTCGATAGGCTTCGAGTTCATCTCCAGGGACAAGGACAGTCAGTGCAGAAGACAGGGATGGAGGGCTGGTCTTCTTTTTCCCCACAACAGCCGAGAAAATGGATGCACACAGGTATCATCCACAGCCTGGCTCTGTGCCTGAAGGCACCACGGATGCCACACTACTCATCTGATGAGGGCAGCAAGCAAATTGGCTCCCAAGTCTGGATGCAATGGAAAGTGAGGACCAGCCTGAGGGAGGACGCAGCTGACTGCAGAGCTGCCACAGTGATGGCAGGCAGAGGACTTGCTCCTCAAGAAGCGGCCTGCAGCCCCAAAGCCACATGTATGATGTAGAACCAGAGCAGGACTGGTGTAGGCACTTCCGAAGGAGAGTGTGGGGAATCCAACCTCACCTTGAGTAACTTAAACTCCCTTTGTAGCCTTATTACACTGTCCCAGGAGACACAGGAAACTTTCCAGCGGGTCTAAGTCAATGGGGATTGTCTGACACAGTGACAGAGCCCTGATTTAACAGACTCCTAATTAACTTCATGCATTTCAAGTCAGGCAAACGCTGAGCATCCCTGTCGAACCAGGGCCTACACACAGCATTGAGATAGCTTAAGCCTGGAGAAGTAGGCTGGAAACATCTAACAACAAGAGGATTTCCCATGATAAATCTGGTACTTCCTGCTTCTGGCTGTGCTGGGTTTACCACACAAATCGTCTTTCTCACAGTCCTTCAGCGCTGCTCATTCCATTCTCAGCTGGGCTCCAGACGCACAGAGGTGCAGGGAAAGGAAAATAATGAGACAAATTTGGAGTAGGCAAACCTCGTGGTGCTGGAGGCTTTTCAAGGCTCTCAGATGCTTTGGTGGGTTTGCAAACGGATAAGATTGTGAACCACTTTTTTTTTTTTTTTCTCCCTGTAATTTAAAATGCATGCGCTCCCTTGTGTACCACCAAGGGTGGCTCAGTTATTAAAGGCATAAACAATTTTTTTTAATTTTTTCTGGGAGACTTGACTGTGCCCGGGGGAGTGAAGAAACCTGGACCACCTACCATAAGCTGGGTAGTCAGAGAATATTGCACATAGTCCATACCCTGTGTTTTCTTCCCATGCTGGTGCTCATCTGCCATCGCGGCGTCCCCATAGTCGCTCTGTGCAAACATTCCTTGTTTTCAAAAACGGAGATGATCCGAGAGTTGTAACACTCACACCCAAATCTGGAAACGATCTGGATTTTCCCCAAAGTCTGGCATCTCGTTTCAGGTCCATTGTCCAGAATTGACCAGAGAGCAATGCCCAAATTAGACCCTTGATGCAAGCTTGAGCCTCACAGAGTGCCACCAGTGGTTTTGGCACTGTTTCCCAGCTCAAATGCATCTTCTGCTTATGCTGTTCCATGCTCCAAAAGATTTCTCTTTATCCTTTTATAGAGCTGCATCCGTATGAGTTTCATCCCTTAAGCCTCCACCAAATTCACCTTAAATGATTCCTTTTCTGCCTTTGTCTGAAATTCATCAGTGTTTTTCAATAGCAGTGATTGTCCCTGTCCCATTAACTCCCCTCATAAGCACAGTCTCTCAGGTTTTCCCACAGTTCAGTCCTTCGAGCTTTTTAAACATGACCTGCTGTTCTCTAAATCCTGACTTAATGGTATCTTTGGACAACACCGAGACGTCAGTGCTTTTTGTACTCAGTGTAGAGAAGGCTGCCACTCTAAGCTCAGTGATGGGAGGTCTTAAAATGGCTGTTTTGTCCCCCGCCTTTAGCCCTGTATTAAGAACTTGGATTTCATCTGCTGTTCGCTATCATCTTAAGGTCACTTTCAGACATATTTTGTTTCTGGGTCCTCCCATCTCTGATTGCACAAGTTAAGATGGCTTTCAATTTTAATTTCCTTCCTTTGATGGCTTCATCTCACTCTTAACGTGACTTGAACATGGATTGCTTATTTGCTTTTTAGGCTTCCTCTGAACATCTCTGCTGACCAGTTACGGATTTACTTAACCCAAATTCACAATATACAGTTAAGAAAGTGAGACTAAATGGCTGAGCATTCATTAGAAACAGATCAAGAAGAGACGACATTAACGTCCCCCTGACTGCTGCTTATACCCTCACATCTGGCCACTAAGTGCCTCTATAAATCAAATATGGCATAAAAGGATGAGGAAAGCTGTAGGGTTGCAGCAGGCAAACACTGTCTCTGCTCCACCACAGTTTATCTCAAAGGAGTCTCCACACAGCCAAACTAGCATCAGCTTTGTTGACTTTCTGCCAGTCTGAATATCTCCTTGCCTTTTCCACGTCACTCTCCCCATCCGCACCCGTTCAGACGATCCATCTCCGCGGCTTCCCAAACCTGCAGTCTCAGACACACCAGCTCTTCTTCTGATCTCTTCCTCATCTCTGGCATTGCTCTGAAGAGCATGAGAAAGCCTAACACGGGGCTCAACAACCCATCACAACCACCCCGTGGAACACACGGGGTCCGTAAGCAGCCTCTATGGAGACCTAGCATCTGTTTTGTCCAACGCCAGCAGACTACATAGCAGGCTGAAACAAAGGATTAACTCCCGGCCTTAAGTTACACATTTTGCTATCCCATGCTAGGTTATAAATTCGTTACCCACATAGATAGTTAGCTATCAAGTTAAACTGGGTGCTTACTTCCTCTTCACTGTAAAATTTTCTACCTGATTTTGTTAGAAAGAGCAAATCCCGTCACTAATATTCTTTTAATGGGCATTAGCATGTTTCACGACTGTATTCCACTAGTGTAATCCAGATCAGATTTGAACAATTATATTTCCAGGGGCTTCTTGTTTATCTGTACTTTGAATTTTTTTTAGAGAGGCAAGACTTTGAAGTACCACAAAAACTGATTTTTCATTTTCAGCTTTAACTTATACGGGTCCAGGCCAAGTCAGAGCATCTAAAAAGAGCATAAAACTCTCTCCCTCGGTGTTCCTGAACACAAGTCTCTTGAAAATCACTGACCCAAAAATGACAGTCTTTCTAATCTAATGAGCCTTTTTTTTTTTTTTACTTTATTGAAAGCCCTGTTTCTCCTTGATTATTCTGCTGATGTTTTCTCCTGTTCACCTCCACCAAAATGAAGCAATTTTGGTTCTTTTCCAAGCAGCTTCACACTCTAATCAACAGTGCTGCTGAATATTTCCTTTTCCAGGTCCCTGTTAGCAGGTCTACCCAATGGCTATGCAGGGCTGTATTTCTTTTCATGGAGTCCTTCACCACTGCTATATCACTTCAGAGGGGGCATGATGGGCTTGGGGGTGAGTTGGCCACCCGACCATGACTATAATTCCCTGCAAATACAGTCCTTGGGCTTCGTATTAGGTCAGCAATTGCAAACTCATGAGCTTTTGGGAGCTCTTTGATGACAGCTAAGAGTCTCTCTGCAGACACACGAAGTCAGACAGCTAAATCAAGGCCACAAACCAAGGTCAAAAGCTGGCCTTAAGATAATAATAATAACAAAAAAAATTAGTTATATCAACCAATATAATTATACAGAGGTTTTATTGAAACAGTGACCTAAATTAGTCAGGAACAGGCCTGGGCAAAGAAGGAAAAAGCAACTGGTAGCCCAGAACCCTCCGTAGTCCAAGATCTCAGGGCTTCAGCAAGCTTCATGCAAACAGATTTGCAAGCCCTGCCGAGAGCGAGCACAGCAGTACCCTGGGGCAGGGGGTCTTGGGAGAAGTCATAGGCTAATTCAATGGACATCGCTTCAGGATGAAGCTCACGTCAGAACAACATGGTCCAGAAAATTTATGAAGAGTATGTTCCATCCGCCGCCAGCAGTGAAGAGACAGAGAGAGAGAAGGAAACTTCCATGCTCCTACTGATTAACCACAGTGCAAACTTCATAAACGTGCTCCTGACCTCCACCGCAACGCGCAGACTTGAGTCATTCCAATAAAAGAGGAAATGACACTTTGCCACAACATTACTAAGTCCACATCTCATAAAACCATTCAGGGAAGAGGTGGGGGGAAAAAAAAGAAAAGAGAGAGAGAAAAGCAAGAGTAAAGCCAGGCAATTATCTGTTATTAACCCAGTCCTTAGTGGTATCACATTGCTCCTAAAAATAATGACAGAGCAACAAAGCTTGTTTGCATCTCCTGTGTCCTTTGTGGGTTCCTCATTATTCTAATGAGCTGCTGGAAAAAGCACTTTGGTTCCATCCCTGTCGGTTATTTCACTGATCACCCCGCTTTCATTTCCACCTGGCACCGCAAGATGTTTTACAATTAACACTTTGATCCTTTCTTTTTCTTTCCTTTTCCTTTTTTTTTTTCTTTTTTTTTTTTTTTTTCCTTCTTAACCAAGGGACAAATGCAGACACCCACTTTGGGAGGAGCCGAAAGAGCTCATGGATGAGGCTGCTCCCACATTTCGCCTGTGATGTACGCTAGGTTTGCTCAGGCTTTGGGGTGACCAGGCTGGGCACGGCCGGCAGAGCCACAAAACGAACCGCCTGTGCTGGTGTGACGCCGCTCCCCTGCGGCTGGTACCAAAAAGAAACCAGGAACAGTTTAAGAATAGATCAGCGTAATGTCTGCCACGTGGGCTCGGGAGCAAAACAGGGAAGGGATGGAGGAGGGCAGCAACGCAGCCATTGCACGAGCAAACACGCTGTGGCTTGCTGGGGCTTTTTTTTTTTCTCTGTCACAGTGAGTCACACCACTCATTGCAAGTCACAGTCTGCCTTTTTTTCATGCGGAGTGGAAAAAAAAAAGAAAAAAGAAGAAGAAAAATCTTATTTGTTTCAACGAGCTTTCCTCCTTGCCACCTCTTTTTCCGCCCTTCAGAGCTATTATTCAAATTGTTTAAAGCTTCAGCTGAGCTGGGATGGAGCTGGCAAGGAGTAGGGTTGCCAACCTCTGCCTCTCCTCTTCCTCTTCTCCTCCTCCTCCTCCTGCAGCACCTCTCAGGTCCCCTGGACAGAGGGGATCCCTGCCCGGGGTCATCCTTTCTTTGGCTGGAAAATTGGGCCATGGTTGGGTACCGTAAGTCAAAGATCGGTGCAGGTTTAGAGGACGGGAATAACGATCTCTTCTGGGGGGGAACGGAGCTACCCAGCACCCAACATGTAGAGGGCCAACGACGGCAGCACAACCGAGGTACAAAGAGATACCCCTCACCCTCCACCAGCTACAGCCAACAGAGGGGACCTACACATTTCAAAAGTCTGAATATTGGTCGTTGCTGAAATTTGGGTAATTAAATGCATTTTTGTCCTTTCATCAACTAACAGCATTTTCTCATGACTGAACTGCCTCCTCTTGCACAGAAGTTCTATTTTACTTTTTTTTTTTTTTTTTTTTTAAATTTCAAAATAGCTTTGGAAAAGGTACCAAAATAGCAACAGAAAGATTTTGTATACTCCAAACCTCCCAACTTTAAGATAAGCTGGAGGGGGTTTGTGTGTTGTTTTGCTTTTAGCAAAATACAGAAAACAGTTTGAAAAGTATTTAAAGAAAATAATTTTAGCTGCTCTAGAAAGATACCTGGCTAACTTGAATATTAGAGATTATCATAAAAGTACTGAAAAAGGACATTTGTATCAAAGCTAACTCTTTCTTTGCAAACTGGCTGATTTATATGGAAATTTTAACAAAAGGGAAAAAATCCAAAGAAAGCATTTCTATAATGTCCTTAAAATTTTGGGGTTACAAATAACAATATTTGTTATTTCAAAAGAATATGGGATGCTATAAAAAACCCAAACATGAACATCAAGATGAAATGCTTCGCGTTGCCTCAACCAAAGCTTTCACAGCTTTGAAAATCTGGTTTCATTGAAAAAATCCACCTTTTAGCTCTTTGGGGCCAATTTGCGATTTCAAAGTGTTGATTCCTTACCATTTGGTTAAGAAACCGTTGATTCTTCCAACGCTTAAGTTCAAGCATAACTTTACTACAGCTGTATTTGAATGAGGGTATTTACGCGGGTGAACTCACGCACGCATACTAGTGTTGACAGGATGAGGGCTTCTGGTAACTTGCTGACACTCAATACAACCTATAACGCTGTACAATGCGCACTTTATGTACACCAGACTTTGACCTTATTCATCAAAATATCCTTCTGACTTTGCTCCAAGGGCTTTTATGTTCTCTGAAAACAATAAAAATTCCCTTTTATGACATTACGACTTTAATTTCAAAGTGTGATGAGTGAATGTGGTGTTGTTCTCCTTATTAAGGCACAACGAGCTTGTATGCCGCGGCTCAAATTATTTTTACTTGGGGTTTACATAACCCTGATACAACAAGCAACAGATTGGGGTCCAAAGTGCAAACCCGGGGCACACGCAATCTAAAACCCCACCTTCCAAAATGGACGATGACTTTGACCCCTGCAGCCATAACTCACGGGGAGCGATCCTTAGACGACAACGGCTTCTCCGCACAGCAAAACGACCGGCTCTGTGGCCCGAGGAACTTTTCCACCAGTCCTCAGATCCCGGAGTCACAGGAACAGAGATTTTCACCTCTTTTAAACCATTATTTTCTTTTTTCTCACGGATGCGATGAAGCCTTTGAAATACATTAGTCTAGTGGTGCAAAGGCAGCTGATACCAAAGTGTGTTTTTAAGGGTGAGGGGGTGATATTGTCGGTATCAACTTAAATTCCCAGTCATCGGGGAAGAGTGAAAAAGAGCCCAAAGCTCCATTAAACCCAATCCGAAGCTCCTGACTCCTTTAATTTTAACGTAGATTTACTCACAGAGACTATTTTCTCCCCTGAAAAAGATGCTAATAGCAAAAAAAAAACCCAGAAAAACTAGAGCAGATTGCCATTATGAAAAAACACACATGTATAAAGCAACACAGATGCTCTAGCTCAAATTTTTAACATGCTAACCTCCTCGGCACAAGTCTGAACAATGCTGATTCAGGTTCCAAGGCCAAAGCTGTGTTAGTAATGGTTTACTGGCACCTCTCTCAAGCCTACCTTCCTCACAACTGGCAAAAAGGATGCTTCCGCTGGGATAATTTATACCAGTTTCCCTAAGGAAATCCACTGTAACAGCAAAAGTGCTGTTTTGCCAGGATAAGCTATAACATTTACGCAGCATTTGCCAACATATATACATATATTTAAAAAATTTTATGGAAAGCCATGCCTCTCTGCAATGCTGTTCCACTGACAATGATTCTTTGCACAGATTTGGCTTGGAGCGTTGAGTGGAGATACAAAAGGCATTATTATACGAGACTGGGGACTGGCTCCAGGCTCTGTAGAAGTAATTGAAAATAGGAAATGCTGAAAATCCAACTCAAAGCATGTACACAATCCAGGAAAATGTTGCAAACCACTCTTTTGAACAATGGAAGTTACTCAGTCCTGAACTAGGTCCTCAGCTGGTGTGACTGGCGTAGCTCCACCAAATTCCTCCATGGTATATTGGTATGAACACGGCCCTGAAAATTTCCAGTTTTGGGGGTTTGTTGTGAAATTTGGATGGAGGCTACCTGCTATCTCTGGACACTTCTGCCGTGCGTTCAACTGCTATGAAAAAAAAGGAGATTCAAAGCTTCTGGAACCTCAAATACGATGAACTGAAATCAAAGACAGAGATATGACCCCAAGGAGGGCATCTCTTTCCATGTAAGGTTGACCTTTAGCTCAGTGTGAGTGAAGAAAAAAAAAGTACTAGAGAAAGAATGAGGTGAAAAGATGGAAGAAGGCAGTCAAGATGGAGGGGACAAATGGTGGGCAAATTCATAGGGAGGGAGGAGATGGAACCAAAAAAAAAAGAAGGGTGAAAGAACAAGGCAGATTAAGAAATAGGAATCAGAGGTGGAGGAAAAAGAAGGGAAGGGATGGGCAGTGATAGAGGGAACAGGGTTAAAATGAGTAAACAAAGAAGGCATGAAGAGAAGGGTTCAGGTTAAAGGAGCAATTGCCCTCTGGCAAACATACTGCAGCGTAAATGGAAACACGTATATCAACAAGGAGCGTCCTGAGATGTGCTGGAGAGGAAATAGCTCACATGACACGAGCTTCTGCTGGGAACCACCGCAGCCTTCTCCCTCAACTCCCCCACCACCCCCTTCTGGAGGTGCTGATCCCCCAATGTACAGCAAGGCGCTGTCAGAGAGGATCCCTGAACCCAGCCATGACAGCACCTCCACCCAGCACCTCTGCTGCTGGGGGTAAAGCAAGCTGCATCACAGCTCTTCAAGATGTAAATATACACGTGACATTTTCACAGGTAGCTTCATACACACTTGAACTCAAAAAAGAGCTTCAGAAATAGCTGATAAGCACACACGAAGGTATCTAGAGCTCTTACAGCTGAGTCCAGCACCTGAATCCTCCAGGAGCTCTGGCCAATGCTTAAGACCAGAATCCTTCATTTCACTACCTGAATTGCCTCAGTCAGGACCCAAGTCCCTCAGAAGCATCTTTTCCTGGAAGCTAAACTCACATAAACCATTTTTTCCAATTCCAACCGGCCTTTTAATTGATCCAACCATCCAGTTGCACCTTCAGACGTTTTCCAGAACACTTCTGGTGCTTTTGGTCTTCCTTCTTTAGCAGAAAGCCTAGGGAAGATGGCAGCAAGCCAACAATAAGAACCGTGATCTTCCACAGACAAGGGGAAAATCCCATGATAAAGGAAAAGGATCCAGCAGAGATCTATCTGCAGAGACTACCAACGCTGCTGCCCAAGCCTTTGGACAGTTGCTTGGGAGCTTCTAGCTGAGTGGACATCTCTAGTTGGGGTGCCATACGTTCAGGAAGACCTATTCCATGTGTTGCCTGTCAAAGCAAAATCTCTAGATATACTGTGCGTGTACAGCAGGGATATGCTTCCTCATGGCATTGGACCTTAACTGTCCAGGGTTTCCAAGGGGCCCAAGATATGCCAAGAGACGCATCCTGGGTAAAGAACCTCTTTTTTCTATGCTAAGGATTCAGCCTTCCTAGCTAACGGGATTCATGTACACTGGTTTCTGTGACCAGTAGCACAGAGAGAAGCGAAATGACTTAGTATTTATTCTCAGATGCCTTTTCCATGCCCAGCAGCACATAGCACACGTTTAGGGCGTAGCTCAACCAAAAGTGCGCCTGGGTCACTGCTCTCCTTAGTGATACCTTCTTGCAGTGCAGCTACTTCTGCTCCTGCCTGACAACAGCCCACGTCAACAAAAATGCTTTTATCCTGCTATTAGTACAGCCGTAAGTAGGGTGTTACACCACCTTAAAGACCCAGTTGGGCTGCAGAGATCATGTATTGGTATAGTCAACCTCTTGGACTACTACAAAGTTAATCTATGCACCATCAAGATACTGACAGCAAATCCATTAGCTGTTAAGCGTGTTACTGTGGAGAAGCTGACACATGGTAACTTCCACAGCGCTGAAATCCTTACAAGGACGTGTTTAATACACAGCACATCATGCGTTGTAGGAGGCTGTTCCCAACAGCCATTCATCTTTCTTCACTTCTGCTGTTGTGACTTCCCTTCGAAGTGTTAAGAAACACTTTTCAGATATCCTCCATCACTTTGTCAAGCACAGATCACTACATGTGTGACCAGGATCATTCATGCCTATCTACATAGACCTTTTGTCTATTTAGAAAAGATCCTTTAAATGTGCAGAATCCAGCTCTTTGCCTTAAGCCATGCTTGAGGATGGCACAGAGATGAAGGGCTTCCTATAGCTATAAACTCAGAAGATAGATGAAAGGTCAATCACGGACACTGCATCTTTTTGACATTTAAACATTTCTGCTCCAGAACACATGACAAACCTTCAAACAACCATGTTGTTTTATTTTTACAGGGACACCAATTAGCCTGTGTTGTTTAGATTGGTAATACTTGCAATGTATAAACTTTCATAGCACATGGCAAGTGAAAACAAATAACTTCCACCAGATATGCGTTTTCTATGTCAAAAGGGCGAAGGAAAATTAAGTGGCATTTCTGTAATAAACTGCCTCTAGACTTCCTTCCCAGAATCTGGAGAAACGTTCAAAGGTAGAAGCAGAAATGTACATGCTGACCCGAAAATAATTCTCCAGTGGGTACTTTTCTCCAAGCAAATAGTGTTGTTGTAACTATGATGGTCTGAAAATAGAGGGATGAGGTTTGTAGACAATAATCTTTTCCTGGATCAGCTGATACAGCTAAAGCAAACAAGCTTTGGGCACACAGAGTTTTCTAAACTCTGTTCACATGAAGGCCATCTTTCCTTGCACAGTTTTGGTGCCAACTCTTGTAGCTCTCCAGTCACTGAGGTTTTCCAACAGTTTTCTCTTGCTTTTCTCTGTGTTACCAACTGCCCAAGCACTCCCGAGAGGGTGGTCTAGATGTTCAGGAGACCTGGGTCCAATTCCCTTTTGTCACAAGCTGCTTGTAAGGCTTTAGGAAAGTTACGTGACATCTCTAAACACCCATTTCTCCATCACCTAATAAAGCAGGCTCAGTGCCCTCTTGCCCTGCTAGGTAAAGGGGAGCAGGAGGTGTTCAAGGTCAGGCTGGATGGAACTTTGAGCAGCCTGGTCTAGTGGGAGGTGTCCCTGCCCATGGCAAGGGAGCTGGAACTAGACAATCTTTAAGGTCCCTTCCAACCCGAACCATTCTATGATCACAGCTACCTGCCATACTTTTTTGTTTAAGATGCAGATGCCTCACCAGGCTGCTGAGGGAGCCAGTGGAGAGGAATGGAGAAGATGCCTGGAGGTATGGAGGTGGAGCAAGTCACAATCCCAATGGTTTTATGTGATTTTATCTCACCCCTGAAGTTTCATCCTACGGCTCTGGAACTCAATGATTGATTTAAATGTGTCGCTGTACCGATATGCAAGCATGCATCTCCTTCCTGCACCACAATATAACCAAAGAAATCATTTCCTTTTAAATTAGAGAGAATAAACCAATTCTACAGGAAAAGACCAGCATTACTGGATTTTAAGGCAACAGATATGTCAGAAACTTCTATGAAAGGGGAGCTAGAGAGATGGACAGCCACTGAAAAACCAAGGAGTCCAATAGTCGTGAGCAATCTATGCAGGTCATTTTTAAATAGCCCATTTTCTGAGCACAAGATACTGGTCTCATTTTAGAAAATGTAAACGCGTCGTGCTACAGAACTGTTTCAAAGGCAGATGCAGAGAGCTGTTTGTTCAGTGTCCTTAATCCAAACAAACAGTTGCATACTCTTACCTACGACATAAGTCTCTCATCTTCAGACTCCGGCCAAGAAAAATATTTTCCTAGCTAGTTTGTTATGAAAATGTTTGAATAAAAGAAGCAACATCAATAACTTATGTAAAAACTTCAACCTCTAATCAGCTGAGCTTTAATAAGGTTTGAGATAACAGCACGCGCATTTTGCCAAGCATATAAAATAATCATAAAATATTATAATTGATGTGCTGTTCTGGTTTATTACATCTCACAAACTAGATAGTTGATTACATGGAAGAAAACATTTTGGACCTTGTGTTAACATATTGCAATAATTAATACGCATTATTTGGATTTGGGCAATCTCAGTGAAGGTTTTTGTTTGTTTTTTGAGGGGGGAGGAGTTGTTGGTTTGGTTTTGAGGGATTTTATTATTTTGACAGCCTGTACAAATTTGGCCAAAGACTCAGATTTCTGAAATCAAATGAAACTATTTATGGCACAAAGATTTGGCCCATAGCGTTTTGAAAGAAGTGGAGATAGCAGAGCTTAATTCCTGCTCAAATTAAACCCTCAAAATAGAGAGGGGGGAAAAAAAAAAAAAAAAAAAAAAAAGGCCCAAACTGCAAATAAACCCTTGACAATAAGTTACACCAAGTTGTTTCCTTTTTGGAAGGTAGTGAGCTGCAAATAATTGCTAATAAAAGGTTCACTGTGTTTGGTGAATACAAATCTTTATTTAGTGGCTGCAGAGCAAGTCTTTTTCTTGCTCTCTTGACAGTTTAACTACACGCCAACAATATTTGCTTAAAGTCTTTGGCTCCATTAATCTCAAACCCTGCTACACCGTTTGCCAAAGCTGATGACAAACCCCAGTTAGCTTGGATCATCTACTTGCCCATGACAGTATTTTTCCCATGACATTAAAAGGATGTTTCCTCCCCCCCCCCCCCCCAAAGAGGGCACAAGTCTAGGGATTCTCAAGAAGGTTTGAAAGGATAAGTCTATGGCTTAAGGTGACTGATAGAGATAGCTGGGGACTGCAGGGAAACAAGGAGGAGGAAGAATACCCTTGCACTCTAATTGGCTTTTTTGTTTGCTCACAGTTGCTTCTGATATGGACAGATCTCCATAAGAAAACACAAAATTAGCACCTGTTAGGACAACTTAACCTTCAGGGAGAAAAGCAAACATCCTTGGGTTGTCAAGAGTTTGAAACAAAGGTTACAAAGGAGGCAATTTTATTTCTGGATTGTTTTAACCCTTTCTCGCAAAATGCTGCAGCTAATTAACAAAGGTCCACCACTGGTTGTTAGCGACCCACTTCTGAAACAGGTACCTGAAGCAGCACCATAAAACGTGGGACTAATTAACAATATCTTCATACCCTGAGCATCAAATGAGGAAAGTAGGCACACGTTACAATTATTATCAAGGGAAACTGAGGCATGGTAAGAAAAATAACCGCTTATCCTCTGCCCCCTCATGTCTGGCAAAGTTAAGAAGAGGCATTCACCAGTCAGCCCCATTAGGAGTCCTACAACCTAATAGAGAAGAGCTTGAAAGCACTCACTGCCACAGCTCTTTTTACAGTCACCCTCACAAAAATGGCTGATGAGAGGCAAATGGGCCTGGTTCATTAACGTTTTGTCAGCCTGAGTTACAATATGGGATCAGGGGATTGGAAGAGATGCCTTGACTTTGTCTTCCAAAGTAACGCTGCCATTTAAACCCTTGGGTAATCCACGGAAGCTCTGCTCTAGAGGAGCTTGCTTTCCTGGTACCTACATCTTCAGCTGTCAGTCTGGTCTGGAAGGTCCCATTTATCACAGATAGCCACTCCCTTCTTATGTCCAGTTTGGATTTACACATGATTATAATAGCGTCATTCGCTCCTGAGCCGACACCAGCCTTTCTCTGAATTCTCTGACAGCCAGACTCCCATGGTATTTATTCCGGGGCCACGTTCCCTTCTCAAACCGTGTTGGGAAGTGGGAGGTGAGCATCAGCAATGCCCTTCCTCCAGCCCAGCCGGAGCAGCACCCCCTGGAAGATGACTCTTCTCCTCTCCCCACCATGCAGCTAGACTTCCTAACAAGGTTCAACGGTGCTTTGTGCCCATTCACTTTACTGAGTAACACAGAGCTCCGGACAGGAACAGCATCCAGCAATGACTTCTCACTTTCTTCTTGCTTGAGAATAAACTTCTCAGAACCAGAAAATTTAAAGAAAACCCAGCAATTAAAAATCAGTTCTGCGTCCTCTTTCCTGACTCATCAGCAGGTGTTTTGGTCGAAACCACAGCTGTCTTGACCGAGTGACTGCGTCACCTGTCCCAGAAGCCTGCTGCCACAGGCAAACGCCAAAATGCTGAATTTGATGGGAAATACAAGAGATCTAATGGAAAAGCTGAGAAAGAAAAGAGGAGTTCCAAGTGAAAGCTGTGGTATTCAGCCATGGCTCTGGACAATGCAAGCAGGGTGTGTATTATGTATACCTGGCTAACAATAGCATCACCTCCATCACCCTGCCTGTGGCTCATTCTTGATAGATAATGACTTGATTAAGCGGAGGACTTCAGTGAAACTATTCATAAGTGAAAGCATAAAGCCTGCACAGAACTCTGCAGGACGGCGACCTCAGCAAGTAAATTGAACTAAAGTGATTGTAAATGAGCTAACATCTTTCACTTAACACTGCCTCCCGTTACTCTCTAACAGAGGCACCAACCTCTCTCTCTCACTGGAATCTTCCACTTCTCCGTCAAAACCACAAGCATCTCCCAATTTTTCTACACTTTAACCCCGGAGGGGTTCACACTGTAGCTAACAGCCTCCGAGAGGACTGTAATAAAAACTGAGTGAGCCTTTGTTCCGTTTTGCAGATTAAAGAGAACAATCCGCAGTACAAATGTAAAATAGCTTTCCCGAGTTTTCTTTCCTCTTTCCTCCCCCCTTTTTGAATAATCGGTATCTGCATGTGAAGGTTCAATGTCACCAAACATGAGGCTTGTGTACAAAAGCACAAGATCCTTGACTAAAGCACAGCATACTTAACAGCTCAAAAGCAATTGTTGTAAAACTTCATGGAATTGTGCCTGGCAATCATATTTTATTGTCGTTTGTACAGGGAAGCTTCAGCATTTTCTGGGTGGTTTTTTTTTGTTTTTTTTTTTTTTACCTCAAGGAAGTGGTGGATATTTGATGAAGAAACTCGAGCTCAGGAGTTCATGGCCATATTTACTGTTTTCTCCAGAATGTACATATTTTATACAAAATACAACCCAGGTGTTCATAAGAGAAACACTTTCCATTTATTCAGGTAAGAATATAGCACAAGGTCATATAAAAGCTTGTCACTGAAGTTTGCACTGACTGTGGTGCAATAAATAAAGGTCCGGTTTGACACAGCATTGAATATTTTTGTGCTCTGTACCAGGCTGAACCCAAAACCTTTACAAGAGAAAAGGTAAGGAGAAGAAAAAGAGAGAACCCTGAAGCCACGATTCCCCTGGGATTCGAGAAACACGGAATCTGCTCCTTCCCCAGCAAGGATTGAAATTTTCAATCCTCTTCATCTAAGAAAAGGTCCTTAACCACCACCTCACTGCCCCTCGCGCTGCCTCTCCAACGCAGGCACAGAGCTTTCTTGCCAGCTGGGTGAATTATGCACTTATCTCATCTTCACCCCCTTCTTTCCAAGGGTCCTTTGCATAGAAACAAGCAGGGAAACGGCAAGACAAAAACCACGCGATTCTTAAAAGCCTCCACACAGCAGCGCTAGGAGAAGAGGAGAAGGGCTGTTTCCCTCTGGCAAACGATTTGGGGAAGGAAGGGAAAGCGGGACGCTGGCAGGACTTGCGGCTCCCGTCCTCCAGCACCAGCACACACTGGGCACACGCGTGATGGGCAAGGGCAGAGCAGCAGGTTTCAAGCCCGATGCTCACCAAGGGATGTCCTTCGGCCCTTTGCCAGCACATCGCCAGCTGAGGAGACGTGATCTTGCCCACCACGTCCGTCCAGGCACAGCTTTCACAACAGGGAGGACATTCCTACCCCCCCAGTCCAGAGGAGGGTGGGCGCATGGTGTGGTACAGCACACCGCCGCGCCTGCTCGGATAAAGTGCCGCTCCAGCAGCAACAGCCAGCAAGGAAACACCTCCACAGCCTGGGACACATGCATTGCCCTGCCTGAGGCATAAACAAGGGTGCAGGGGCAGGTGGCTGAAGCCAACGGGAAAAGGAGTCCCAGGAAAGCAGGGCTTTGCTTTCCAGATGGAGCGGGGCACATCTGGGGAGCCAGCACCTCGCGGCAGAGGGGCTTTTCCTCCCAGCCGGCGCGCTGCGGAAGTGACACCCTGGAAAAGCACGCCGCACGCATCTCCTTGCCGCTCTGCTCAATATGCTCGGAAGCATATGGCACGTCCACAAATGGCAGTTTTAAATAGGTTTGGGTTTTTGTTTTGTTTTGTTTTTTTTAATGCTGGGATCCTTATCTGGACACCAGCTGTTTGCGCACATGAGGGTCTAAAACAGCCTTTCTGGCAACGCGAGCAACGATGCAGTATGTGTTTCTTTGCCTTAAGAGGAAAAACATATACACATATAGGTGAGCAGCTAAAGTAGACAAATGAAAAGACCTAGATAAAGTGAAACATGCGACTAGAAAGCATTTCTATCCGCCCAGCAATGACCGCAAGCTGGGATTGCCACATCTCTGGGTTGTCCTCTCTACACACCTTTTTCCTCCCTAGAAATGGTAGCGTGGACCCAATATCACGTCATCAGAAATTTCGGAGCATCCCTCAGCCTGAGGAGACAAGTGAATTTTATTTCCTCTCCAGTGCATACGCGCTAATCGATATGATCTATGCGCACATGTTCCGTGCGCCGTAAATCCTGCATAGCCGGTACCTGTCAGACATGCTATACATATGGGTATTTCCGTACGGGATTTTCTGCATGGAGGGGAAACCTTAGTAATCACTAAGTCACGGCCACACAGCTGGAAGGGATCTCAAGACATCCAGTCCCCTCTACAGCAGTATCCCTATCTTCTCTCCCTCCTCACCCCCAAGCCCTCTCACGGTCACATTAAAAAAAAAAAAAAAAAAAAAAAGGCAAGAAAAAAAACCCCAAACAAACAAAAAACCTCAAAACAAACCTCCACAACAACCCACCACACCAAAACTCCTTCCAGCTTTTACAATGAGGAGGTAAAAGAGAAACACTGAGAGACTCATCCTAAATTTCCAGGGGTGTCCATGGGAACAGTGATCCCTGGCGTCCAGCGCTACACCCAGATCACTCCCATCTCCTTGCACCCCCCCTATGGCCTCTCCCCAAGTGCCAAATAACTCACCAGCCTGGGAGGGCTCCTACTGCAATGCACAGAGTGAGCGTGTGCATATGGACGCATATATACACACACTTTTATACATATGTACACAGACGCATATGTATAAAAATCACAAAGACTTGAGGGGGAAGGAGGAAGAGGGAAATCCCTCCTTTCATCTGGACCTAAATGGGAAGACCTGGGTTGCACTGGAAGTGAGATTTCAGAAACGTAAGGAATGAATGGCCTGCTTTGTCTCCGCAGCTTTGATATATCAGTTCCTTCAGTGACAGACTTGTTAATCTTTCCAATGTTGCTTTTTCAAAAAAGACAAACACAGTCGATAAATGCGAAGGGCCAACCACATCCCCTCCCATAGGAAGTCTCGCCACATGGGCAATTCTTCCAAGTAAAGAAAACAGCCCACTTTATTTACAGGGTAAATCATTTTGACTTATCTTGCCGGGGTTTGCTCATAGCAAACTGACAGTTTCCCCCTGTTGCACAGTAAATGGCTGACGGGGAAAATGTTTTCCTTCCCACCATGTAGAAACAACCAGCCAGAAGGGAGGAGGGGTCGGGGACTTCATTTTTCTAATACTCCATTAATGTTCTCCAAGCTGACAATCACTGCAAAGGCCTGAACTCACCACTCCAGGCAGCTCGAGCAAGAAACCTGAATCTCTACAGGGATTTTTAGCTAAGTACATCGACTCAAGCTGGAACTTTTGGTCTTAGAGGGTAAGGTAACCATTAAAATGATTTTCAAGTAAGTGCCATTACTCTAGGAAAGAAAAAAAATAAATATCAAAAACACAGCGACCTAAAGTTTCTCCTTTTTCTTCTGTTTAAATCCTTGCCCTCAAAAAATGGTTACATCTTTGTCACCTAAAATGACAGGACAGTAGGGGTAGGAACTTTTTAAAGGTGTAATATTCCCAAGCTGATTCATTCATTTCTTTCTCTTTTATATACAATTTTTCCGTTACAATCCCCCTGTCCATCTGTTGGGTTTGGTTTGGTTTTTTTCAATGTACAGCCTAAACACAAAATCAAGTCTGGATCCAGGGCAAATTGCTTGTTTTCTTGCAGATGAATGTTTGCAGCTCGGGGGTGTGATTAGGCCCAATCTTTCTCCTATGGAAACCAGCGAGATCTTAAGACATCACCTTCAAAAAGTCAGCTCACTTCACCAGCTCTGATACAGATTACAGCAGTAGCTCCCTCGGCTTTTTAAATCCAGCCAGACCGCCAAGCGCATTTTCCTCGTGCCACCTTGTAAAGCAAAACACAAACGTTAAAAAGACCAAAAACCTGGATTTCTTACCGTGCCAGGCGAGCAAGAGGAGCGATGCTGAGGGAGTATTAAAGTGGTGCAGTGTGTTTGCTGAAGGCGTGCGCATCAAAAGCGGGACGGAAAGGGTGGATTAGGCAGGTCAGAGCAGTGCCGGGGTAGGCTTGCTTCGGGATGGAACAAGGAGAACATTTCTTCCACCCCACTTGCACCATCGCATCGGTATAAGCCACCCCACGCAGACTTTGCTAATGATGCTATTCAGCTAAATGGGGACAAACCGCAAGTGCAAAAGTCAGTCTTGCTGATTTCAGCAGCGATTGCGAGAGGATGCAAGTCTGCGCTTAAGCGTTTTCCACAATAGCAAGCCAAATAAACCATCTAAGATGCCAGCCGTCGTGCAAATAACATGGAGAAACCCACCAAGACTTTTAGATGCCCTACACACGCTCACAAAAAGAGCAAGAGTAGAGTTTTGCAATCTTAATAACAGCAGGTCAAGTAGTGTGCTTGTTCCACATCCCCCAATAATATCTTATTTAGGGGAGACATCAATCAAGGCTAGACCTCGGGCAAAATCCATGTAATTGCAATGATTTATACCTTTTGACGCTCTGGTCTGCTGACACTGGAAAGACAATGTGCATCGGAGTTTGCTGCAAATATCCACTAACACATTTTTCTGGTTTTGGGGGGGGTGTGTGCGTGTTAGAAATATGAAAACATATGTTCTGATTTATAAACTGCAGGTCAAACATGCAGGTGTTAATGGCTTTTTCCCTGAGATTTTCAACTCCAGCCAGACCTGTGTATGAACGACCAATTAAAAAATAGAAAATAGCAGAGCATAATGGTGTTCCCATCATCTCATAGTAACAAAAAATAGCACAGCAAAATTAGAAACACAGACCTTTCCACCAGGACTCAACCTCCAGGTAAGAAAACAACTTGGGATCCTGCTCGAATCCAACAAATGCTTCTGCTTTGACCTTAAATGGTGTGATTTACAGTAATAATAAATATTTTAAAGACCTTTCCAATTTAAATGGCTGAAAGTTGAAAGTTTTCACTAGTACAGTTAGTTGAATGATTAAAAGGAACTGTAACTCTGTTGGTAATAACGAAGGCTGCACAAAGGTTCAGATTGCCTAATAGGTACATTTTTCCTTGTTGTTTTTTTTTCCTTCGTTGTTCTAATATTCCCTTTGGGTCCCATCTGCACAGGTAAATTTATGATGTTGAGGATTATCCTGAAATATGGGCTCTATCTACACTGGGCTAAAAGCCCAGGCAGGTAAGTACAGGCATATCATAAGTTCTGGCGCGGTTCGGCTGTCCCCGTGGCCCGGTCACGAACATCGTGCTGCCCAAGGATGGTGTAGGTTCGGACTTCGCCACTGCTTGCTCTGCCAGTCTACAAGCAAAAAGGGGATGACATGAGAAGACCAGTCCAGGGCCAGGACTCTGATTTTCATGAAACACAGCAACAACCACTGTAGGCACTTTCTAAGCTATGGCCGAGAGAAAGACAGTTCCCAAGGACAGCTCAAGCTCCTCATTCTTAGGTGAAGCTGATTTTGGAGGACTGAGCTGCTCTCTGGAGAGTATTTCTTTGCTGTCTAGAGAGGAAACTCAAGCTATTCCAGCTGAGATGTCACAGTGAAGTCACAGAATCACAGAATGGTAGGGTTGGAAGGGACCTCTGGAGATCACCTAGTCCAACCCCCACGCCTACATGGGGAAAATCCAGGCCCGAATCACAGGGTGTGACATAAGAACACCTTTGCCTGCAAGTTCATGACTTCCAGTCTTCTGCATGTAACACAGCCATGTATGGGAAGCCCCGGTGTCCCTGAGGTTGCATGTCAGTTTGCAGCTGCTTCAGGTCAACACTGCCCTGCTTGTGGCCCACAACACACCAGAAGACACAACACTTGCAAAGGTACAAAAGAACCATAGAAGCACGGATGTGTTTGCTGGAAAAGGAACCTGGAGATCGCCCAGCAGGATTATTGCCAACCCCAGAGCAGGTCAGCCTCTAGCTAAAGCCTCCAGGGGCGGTGATCCTACAGCCTTCCTGGGTACCTGCTCCAGCATCACACCACCCCCTGAGCGGAGCGTCTTGTCTTAACCTGCAGGACTGATAACAGAAGACCAATGCATGCAGATGTGCAAAGTACAAAATGAGCATTTGAAGATTAGCCTAATTTTTTCATTGCAATGGGTCGCTTACATCACACAAACACACACACAACTCTTTGATACTTATTGCTGGTGTGGGTTATTTTTGGTTTTTTTTTTCCTTTGAGGCTGGTTTAGTCCTTTAGTTTACACAGGCCGAGAAACACTGCCCAAAACTGCCTGAAAAAAATTCCATGCACCATTTCTTCCTGTTTTAAAGAATATTTTCCCATCAGGTGACATAACGTATAATTAAGCCAAAGATTTGTCAAGACGGCAAGTCAATATTGCCTTGAGACCACAGAATTGTTGAAAATTATTGTTTTAATGGGGATTCAAAGTGGTTTTGCATCATTATATCAATCTATAAATCAGCTACGTATTTTAAAAAAAAATTCAGCTGGCCACATAATTCCCAGCAAGTCTAGCTTCTAGCAACAGTGTCATGAAGAAAACACCATCATTTTCAATCCCAGTAAAAACATGGTATATGTGGTAGAAACTATAACCAAAGAAAGCTAGAGAACATCCTTTAAAAACATTCCAAACATCTTTCTTTTTCATGCCATGAGAGATGATTTTTTCTATTCCTTGTGAGGCACTCTGCTGTTTTGCTTGTAATTCCCCAGCGACTAGTGACCTCATGAAGAAAAACAACCAGGACAGAATTAGCCTTTATTTATATATTAATAGTTTTACCTCCAGCAGTAGCAGATACAATTTTGAGTCAAAAAAAATCATAATTTGCGAGTGTTTGGATAGCAGCGCTCCTGCAAAGTTGTGGTAGCCGGAGTTGCCGGGGAAGGCTGAATTGCGGTTGCCGATCGCCGCATTTATTAATGATTGGATGCGAAAATTAAGCGCGTACTCCAAAACCGACGAAAACCAGGAAGATCCCTGGTTTTTGCATTCCCTGGATTTTATATCAAACCTTAAACATAAAGTAGAGTCATAGCACAGTGGGGGGCACTGACAGGGAATACAAGACAGCAAATCTCTTCCAACGTAAGCGCTCTCAACAGAACTAGCTAACAGGACGGTCCTGGAGGCTTTGGGGAGGACTGGCTGTCCAAAAGCTTCCCTCCCCACCACTGCCATCCCCCTGGGCCAGGGTCAGTTTAGCAGGTGACTGATCCTTGTCCTCACCCTGCCCGGTGAGAGGTCCCGTCCCTCTGCCTCCCTCCCTCCCTGCAACACCCCTCGTGGGGCTGCGAGAGGGAGCCTTCACCCCAAGGGCCGGCGAGGCGGTGAAAAACGATACGAACCGAACGGCAAAATCAATATTTGGTCAGGCCGAGGGGGGACTATCGATTCTTTTCTCATGATATCCATGTCTCCTGCACTTCCTGCTTCTCCGGGGCACTGGAAACCCAAGTCCCTCCTAGACCAAGGGTGGCCAGGCTTTGACTCTGCAACATCTGTACCTCACAAGAAGTTCACGTGTGGTCTCCCGAGCCGATGCTCGTCCACTTGAGTGGCAGCAGGGATGTGCTGGCACAAGGGCTACCGGGTAAGCCAGGAGGAAGCGAGACAATGGGAGACGCTGAGGGCAACAACGCTGGATCAATGCAGGGGAGTACCACATGGAGATGCTGCCAGCTCCTGCCTCTGCCGTCTTCCTCACAGCCGTGTGGCTACATCACAGTTTTAGCCTCTAACTTTTCGTTTAATTCCTCACATCCATTTTCTCTAGTCTTTCTTGCTGTCTCTCTCTCTCTCTGGCCCAGAAGTCGTATGTCCTGGATAAAGATAGCCATGAGGCCCACACAACTAGGAGGTCCAGGAATGGTTCCCAATCCTCGCATCTAGGAACAGTGCCTGGGCACATCCCAGCCCCATGTCTGGGGACCCTCATCCTAGCTCCAGATTTCCAAAGGGTGTGGTAACCAAGGGATGAACAGCAGCATTCATCATGTGTAAGTGCAAACACAGTCAAGACCAAGGGCTGCTCTCCTAAGAAGCTGATTAACACTTTCTTCCAGTTTCTCCCAATTCCCCTGTCACAGAGGGCCTTACCACAGGTGGCCACGGATGGTACATCATGATAGCCAGGACTGAGGACAGCAGATCAAGAGGGAAATAAAGTCACACCACCACCGTGTCACTAACCATAGTCAGTTCAGCACCTCAAAATACGGCAGTTCTTTTCCAGAAGAGTTACTATTTTAAGGGTCTTCCTCTGAAAAACCTAGGGTCTCCCTAAAAGTTACCCTAGATAAAGAGGGGTTTGCCAAACCACGCACTGCACTGCTTGGTGCCTCTGTTTGTCCAGTTGCAATAGTTTTGAGTGCCCCTGGAAAGGACACAGGGATACAAGGATGAGGAGAGCACAGGAAAGGTTTCCTCCTCTTTCATCAAAACATTTTGCTCCCGGGTTTAAAAGCAATACTGCTTGCAGCAGAAAGGCTGCTTTTAGCCAAGGCTTAGAGAAACCTGCCAGGTGCCTTGAACTCCGGGATGGAGAGCGACCAGAGAAACTTTCAGCTTCTTGCCTGGGCAAGAGGCCATTTTCTCTGGAGCAAGAGTGCGACAGTGAAACAGCTCTCCATGCAAACAGAATTATAGAAAGTGTGGGGTTGGAAGGGACCTTTAAAGGTCATCTAGTCCAGTTCCCCTGCAGTGAGCAGGGACATCTTCAACTAGACCAGATTGCTCAGAGCCTCATCGAGCCTGGCCTTGAATGTCTCCAGGGATGGGGCCTCCACCACCTCTGGGCAACCTGTTCCAGTGTCTCACCACCCTCACTGTAAAGAACTTCTTCCTAATGTCTAATCTAAACCTGCCCTGCTCTGGTTTAAAACCATTGCCCCTCGTCCTGTCACTACATGCACTTGCAAACAGCTGCTCCCCAGCTTTCCTGTAGGCCCCCTTCAGGGACTGGAAGGGGCTATAAGGTCTCCCTGGAGCCTTCTCTTCTCCAGGCTGAACAACCCCAACTCTCTCAGCCTGAGAAATACCTGCCTGAGACCCATAAACCCACCCCACGCCGAACAGCCATGCGTACACATTGCAATGACTGCAACAAACAAAACACTGCAGTGCACGAGTTGTCCTCTCCAGGGAGTGCACGGGGCCGGGGGGGGGGGGGGGGGGGGAGGGATTTCCACATTGCCAAGTTCACCCAGAATTTGAGCTGACGAGATAACCAGACCTCCTCAGCCATCCACACGTCACACCTGCTGACTCCTGACCTGGTTCAAACTGGGAATATCGAAAACCCTCAAATCCTGCTCTACCACACAGTCTAGATACAGGAGGGAACAGCCCCGCTGGAGCTGGCTTTTGCCTCGCGAGGTTTCCAAAGGCACCCCCAGGCTTTGCAGGCTGTTGGCCCCTCTCACTGCTCTGCCCTCAGCCAGAAGGACCTGATGGAGGTGGAAGAGAGCCTGAACTCTGCCCTGCTAACGCACAACAAGAGAAAGGCATAGGAAAGCAAAGGACGTTGCATTGGCCAAAATGGTGCGTCGAGGCAAACATGAGCGCGGCAGCAAGAGACTTGCCTAGGAGAAGTACAACCACGATGCGACCAGGTTTAGGGACATCGCCAAGAGCACCAGGTGGCACTCAGATGCTGCGGTGCCAGGGAGACAACAGAGGGACACAGCGCACAGGTCTACCTCCGAAAGCCTACCCTGAAATGAAATCTGATCAGCAGGCACCTGAACAAGAGCGGATCCCATCCCTCCTCGCAGGAACACAAACAAACCACGGCTCCAAGTGTCCTTTGCGGGTTGCATCTGGCCAAAATTGCCTTGCAAGTGTTGGGGAGAGTCTATAGAGAAAGCGCTCAGCCCTCAAAAAGACAAATATACAACAGAGCTGGCTAGGTGGTGGCTGCCCTTGTTAAACTTCATGGAAAAACACAACTTGTGCAAACCAAATTCCCTCGCTAACCTCTTCCCCTTGTTGAAATATTAAACAAAAATAACTTCTCTTTTTATCTTTGAGCCAGTGGGACAAATTCATCATTAAAGGAACTTCACTGAAGTCAACAGGGATATATCCGAGATGAAGAAATGAATTTGACCTATTGCGTTTTGTGTCCTTATGTTCTAACTAATAACTACATTGCACAGACTTTTAATCAAGGGAATTTGAAAACCTGGCCAAAGCCGCTTGCTTTCTTCCCCCCAGCGTTGCTATCTGTGCTTTCAAATTGCTTTCTCTTTAAGTAACTTTGGAAAACAGGTATTTTTGGTCGATTTAATCATGTAAATTTTTTATGAGTATATTGTCAAAATCTTAACACGCAGTTTTCACAGAATATTTGTTCCCGAAGCAGAAACTAAGAAATTAAAAACTATTTTCTATTTAGCAAATTTAAAATGTTACCAATTCTCACCAAAAAGAAGTTTTGTGGGCGTTTTAGGCACACACATTCGTTAAAATGACTCCAGCCAGAGGACGCCTAGTCTGATCCAAGGATCTTCCTGGAAGATCCATGGAATGAAGCAAAACAAAGCTGCGGCGCGCACAGGGAGAGCCAAAACGCTGCGTCTCGGCCCACCTACGGCTCTTCCCATGGAGCCGGGGCGCACGCTTCTCGCCGGGCAGAATACGAGGGATTCAAAGACAGGAAGACTTCCCGGCAAAGGAAGGGGAAGATGATGAAATATAGAAGCTACCGAAGCCGGTGTTAGGTGGAAGATGCATTCTGTGTCTCGTGTTATATTGCCTGCCAGTCGGTGAGGGTGCAGCCTGTATAAACACATCATGCGTGCTCTGACAGGGAGTCGGGGTGAAGCAGGGTGTCAGGGTAAAACAGAGGATAATAAAATCACTTTAGATTTATTTCTCTAAATTGGAAACTTCATGCTTACACCTGACTAAATCATCAGCCTGAAACTTTAGCTCGACTCCCACAGAAAAAGTATGAAACCTTATCCCATCTTTGTTTAACAAAGGCCAATCAAGCTCGCCTAATGAATTCTGCAGATGTAGGCGACGGGACGCGTTTGGCCATTTTAATTCTGCGGGGCTTCATTAGCCCTGTCTCCGATGTACCCATCTTACTCTTCAAGCGACCAAAGAGGTTTCGGCGCTCTCGAAGCCGGGCTGCGGCCCACGGGCAGAGCGGACGCGTGAGCGTGTTATCGGGCATTAGCCATGGCCTTCATAAATTCTGACAAATCTTAAGGAAAGCATCGCAGGTGGCTGGCGGCGGGGACTGGAGGATGCCAAGGGCTCGTCCCCTCGCTCCTCCCCAGCCCTGTAGGAGCAGGGCACCTCCACCACCGTCCCACAGCCGGCGAGTCTCCCCGCTCACAAAGTGCAAAAAGGACCTTTTTTTTTAAAAAAAAAAATTTTAAAAAAAAAAGTCCAACATATCCAGCATAAGGAGCTGGTTAAAAAACAATAAATCAGTGGTGAAATGTGGATAACAACCTTCTCTGTAAAATCAACATGGATTGTGTTCCTGCAGAGAGCCGTCTGACAGGCTGGTTGAAGTCTGACTGCTTGCAGCCAGATTTTTTTTTTTCTTCTTTTTTTTTTCTTTTTTTTTTTTTTTTTCCTCACAAGCTGGAGGAGTATCTTGGATCAGGGGGAGGCGAGGAGGTCTCTTCCTTTTGTACGTGGTTCTGCTGTGTTAGAAAATCAATAAGCAAGGTCCTGACCTCAGCATAACTTCAGACATCACTCACGACTCCTTTGAATTTCTTCCCCCGCAAAAAAAAAAAAAAAACAGTTTTCCTTTTTAATGGCACGCACCAGAGGGAGTGCTGGCAGGGAGGGGAGGTCTTGTGGGCAAAACCCATCTGCACCCATCTTTCCCGGCAGGTAGAAATCAAATTAGAAGAGGAACGCACCCGGGGAGGGCGAGGGGAGCGGGGTTAGCTGAGGTAGAGCACAGCCCAGCAGGAAATGCCGAAAAAGAAACCATATGGAGCGTGGAGGTGCTATGGATTAATATACGAGTTCCCAATAGTTTTGTTTTTTGGGTTTTGGTTGGTTTTTTTTTTTTTAGTTTTTCTTTTCTCAGAGGGGAGGGCATCAAAAATAAAACGCACGTTCTTTTTCCTCCCTTCTTCTTTTAGCACCGGGCTATTTTCTGTTAAATCCCCCCGCCTTTTTTTTTTTTTTAAAAAAAAAAAAAAAAAGGAAAACACACACACACAAACAGAAAAACAAAAACACGCTTTGCCACACGTTTTCCCTCCAGCCGACTCCTCAGGCTGGCTAAATTGGGTGATTAAAATATAGGAAGGCCTCCAGATTCCCCTCAGGACTGTTTTTAATATCTGTAAAACTGCCACTTTGTCTTGCCAAGGTAAACACCATCGCATGCAGTTCAAAGGTGAGCAAGCCTAAATGTTTCCCTTTGCCTGAAAGGAATCTGCCTTGGGACCCCGCGGGCCGTGCCGGAGGGGGACGCGGCCGAGCCCGGACCACGGCGCGGTGGCCGGAGAGGCATCTGTGTACACAACGCTAACTTCTCCCACACAAATACTAAAAATTTCTCATTAAAAATTATTGCTGTGTCAACATGTGAGGCCAGCTCAGACCCCAATCTGGAAAAGACGTTCTGGTTTTTTCCTTGCCTTTGCTGGGAAAGCGGCGGCAGCAGCGGGGAGAGGGGGGGGGGAGAGGGATGGGACGTGAGACCGGAGTCATCTGCTGCTGACTTTGGATCTCTTCTTTCTCCCTTGTCACTCAAGTTGAGATTTCCAACTGTTCCACTTCATCTATTTTAGTTACTTGCTACCCAGATTTTTTCCCCTCTCCTCCTTTGCTCCCTATCGCGGAGCTTTATATTTCCCTCACATGGCTGGGCTGGCCACGGCGCTTGCCGTTACTTTAAATGGAAATGCAATTTTAAGCCATCTCTTTTGTCGTAGCGGCTGCAGTGCCTTCAGAGCACGAGATTTGCTCTTATCTAGACCCATCTACACAGATGCAGCCGTAAATCTGAACTCGCTCTGCCCGTGCGCGATCTCTTCCACGGGTGGCCTGGAATTCGTAACAAAACAGCAGAGGGACCAGATACGTGACCAAAGCCGGCGAGGCCAAATTCGCATCAAAGCCCCATCAAGTCAGGCTCTTCGTTCTGCCCTACAACGCCGGGCATTTCGCTCCGACCCACCGAAATAGAAGTTTAAAAATGCGCGTTGTTATCGAGCGAGGTGAAAGACGGGAAAGTTGACCCAGGGAATGAAAAAAAAAAAAAATGGGAAGGGGTGAGGTGGGGAGGGCAGGGAGCCGGTTGTGTCCCGCGAAACCGAGCAGCCGCCCCTGCTGGAAGCATCCGTCTCGGGGGAGGGCTGGGTGGGCAGCACCCCCCGGACCCTGCCGATGCCCTGCGCTCCAACGCCACGCCGTGACGCACGCGGGTTTGGGCCGAGACGACATGAAATACAGCGACGCGTAATTAACCCGGTGTAACGCTATATATCAATAAGTTTAAAAAAAACCAACAACTTGCTTTGAGGTCAGGCACCCACACACGCAACTCAAACAGTGGAGACCTAATCCAAATTTATTGTAGTTTGTAACAGCTGGACTTATGCCTCTAATACCTTTTAAGTGCCTCTTTTAACAGTGAACTGAGTGTGTCTTTCATTAAGGTGGAGTTGAAAGTAAGTTAAGTTCATAAGCATGAAAATAGCCATTTAGTTCTCTTGGAGATTAATTCTGCCTTCAGTTTACTCTCATCGAACCCCATTAATGTCTGGGATTTGGTCTTTAGTCTCCCATTTGCATAAGCTCTGTTTATTATAGGGCCTCTCGATAATGTGAAAGTATTAAAATATTTCTTTCCCAAAATATAGAGCCATTAATCTTGGAATCCTCCTAATGTCCTTAATTTGCCATCAAATCCCACAACAGGAACAAACGCGCTTTCTAATCAGCAATCTTTTCTCGCTTATAGGCCCCGATCCAACAAGCTTTTAAGCAAACAATTTACTTTAAGCAATGAGTAGTCGTACTGGAACCAATGGAACGGCTCGTGTGTTGTGATGGATTGGGGCCATAGAAAATTGCCTTGATGAAAATGTCAATGCTCCCAAGAGCTGGTGAAAATATATTTTTATTATAAACACACAGAGGAACTGTTTTGATCTGAACATTATGGGGAACAAGCTTTGAACCAATGCTTTTTCACGGTCAGACCTAAACAGAAACTGAACACCGCCAGGTTGGATGACAGTTTAAAAAGGCAGCCCAGAGCCAGATTGATGTTTGTATATAATGAAATTTAGTATTGATGTGATATGGACACTGTCCAGCCTCTACGACTTGTTAGGGCGATGCACAGAAAATGTGGAGAAGATAAAAATCGAAGGCGCACTAGGAACATAAGTCTCAACACTAAGAGGAAACGTCGTTTTGAGGAGCTATTTTGCTGCAAATGTTTTGAAGATAAGCCATGGCCAGATGTAAAATACAGAAGTGACGGTAACGTCTGAGCACCATACACAGACACCTATGACGCTTGAGTTTAGGTCAGCAAATCAAAGCTGGGCCGTTCGCCAGAGGTGAGTTAATACCTGGACATGGGTTCACAGAGCCTTCACAAAGCCACCACTTTGTCCCCATACCAATACACCCCCACGGGCACCAGGCAGCATGTGGCCAGGGGATTTAGGCAGCATCTCCATCTCACCCGCCTGCGGGTGATTTCAGGCATCACCGCTCTGTAGCAAGGTACAAACCGTTTCAAGAAGAGACGTTACATGGCAGCACATAGGACTGCCGGATAAGAAGTGATAACAGACAGCAAATAAACCCCAGAGACCGGCGCAGGCCTAATCCCAGATTCCTGCTGCAGTGGATAGGGAATCACCCCTGTTCTCTTATGAATATCGTATGTCCAGCTGTTTGCTGGATGGCCATTGCGTTGCCTGCTCCGTGATTGCCAGGGCTTACTCCCACCAGGAGCGAACTGCACACAGGTCAGAGGGTTGATGAGAGCCCCCGCTGGTCCCATTCACCAATACTTAATGGACAACCAGGTGTCCTTCACCCAGAGGTTCATCTTGCACCACATCCAGCTTGGCAGAACGGGGAGAGGGTCCGGAGTCAAGCCGGAGCAAGGAACCTCATGGCAAATGAAAGTGCAGATCCCAAAAGTAGAAGGGAGGGCAGGAGGTGCATTTCGGGGAAGGAATGGGAGCCCTGGCTCAGGGACAGCAGGGATCTGCATAAACCACCCATGAATGGCTTCAACTAGCTTGGGTTTGCTGCTTTTTTTGGAGCACGTCACCTGCAAACTGAAGGGTACCTTTGAGCTGGAACAGCTTCTGAAGTTTGCCATGCAAAGAGAGGACAAACCAAACAAAATTAACCACCATTTCTCACACCACTGCAAAAAAGGGGTGGCTGCTGAAGAGATCAGGCAGCAGATTTCAAACGGACATCAGCAGCAGAAGACTTTACCCAGGGCATTGTGGAGACCAAGAAACCTCCATAGCTGGATTTAAGGGGAAAAAAAAAAAAAAAAAAAGGGACAAGACAAATTCAACACCAGACCCATAATTGACTCAAATGGAATACAGCCTCCACCTCACCGCATTGCTAAGCTTCTGACGTGGAAGATATGTCAGGGAAAGAATGACTCTAGGTCCCTTCTGATTTTTTCCCTAATTATCAGCAAGCAGACCCGGCCACAGGCACTGCGCAGGGTTGGATGTAGCCATGGACTGACCCAGGGTGGTGCATGGTACATTTGGACCCAGGAGGACTGTTGTCCCTGGTAAAGTTTCCAGCAGACAGCCTTCGAGCAGGTCACGGGGACCGGAGGCATCCCAACAAGCCCACAGCCTGGTCAACAAGTCAACCAGAGGATAAACCACAGCCTGGAAGTGGGAATAGGGGCGGTACCATCCCTGCAGCAGGGAAATAGGGAAGGGGAATTGAGGTGGCAAAACAAGGGGTGAGGTAGAAGAAGGAGCTACATCCCATCAGTGCCTCCACACCGGATGCTTTTGGATGTGGAAAATTGCTGGACCGGGGCGGGGGGGGGGGGGGGGGGAAGCGAGCAAAGAGCCAGAGAGGAGCAGGCTCTTTACCAACTCCATCTGCGACAAAGCCACGTCCTGACTGCAAATCTTGCAAATCAATTATGCCCACAGGTTGTTAGGTTGCAAAGGCGGGTGGGGGGGGGAGAGGGAGTTTGTTTGTTTTGCTTTTCTTAGTAAACCACAAGACCATTTCCTAGCATGTTATCCCGAGAATGACAGGCAGGGCCAGGGCTGCCGGGTGCCCGGGAAGAGGCTGCCAAGTCCCAAGGATCACCATTGCTAATTGGCTCCTCTGAAACGAGCGTGACAGAGAGCCACATTTTCTCACCCGCGGGTTTCGGGGTTATATTTAACTGGCCGAGGCAGAATTAAATGTCAGCTTGGCTGGAAGGGGAAAAAACAAAACAAAACAAACAACAACAAACAAAGTGAGAACTTGTCATTAAGCCGGGGGGGAGTCAGTGCTAAGCGCGCTGCGGACGATGCCCGCAGACAGGGCTGGCAGGCCAGGGCAGGGAGGAATTCATCCCCTTAAAAACACATAATTTAGATCCAGGTTGCGTATATTGATTTGTAAGCAACACAGGGGACTGGGGAGAGGGGAGACAGATGGTGGGGACATTTATCCCTTCTGATTTCTCTGCTGGGTATTCCCACCTGCCCTGTCTGATTGCAGCCACAGACTTCCACTTCCAGCAACGCCAAGGGCAGAAACTTCCAGCAAAAAAAGTGGATGAGGTGGCAAAAAGAGACAGGAACAGAAAACTCCTCAGACACATCTGGAGCCACCGGAGGAAGCTCAGTTCAGCTGGAGCACAGGTCCCTTTGGGGTGGTGAAAGAGGGTGGAGGAGGAAGGGGAAGGAGCAATGTCTCCCCCGCACACAGCACCCACTCCTAAACAACCGGCAGAGCTTCAGACAGCAACGCACACGCTTCCCTGGCACGGGAAGGGCAGCTCCAGGCCTCCATCCTCCTGCTCCACAACCCATGGGATCAGGCTCCCCTGGGGCATGGTACCAGCCAGAGCAAAACCAGCAACCCACCCCCTCGATCTCCTGCCTGCCTTCACCCCCGCTCCTGTCTGCTTCCCGCCAGCGTTCAGGGACACAGAGATGGGAACGGCCCTTGCCACAGCTCTCAACAGCACCCAGCCCCTTCCCCTTTGCGGGAGGGAGGGCAGTGCCGGCATCTCACAGGCTTCAAAGCCGGTATCGGGCTGTTGGAGATCTCAATGGCCCCGCTCAGATACAGCAAAGGGGATATTTGCCCTCTGCCAAACAGGATGATGCAGGATATGGGCAAAGAGACAAGGCTCTTCCAGCCTGCTTTGGTTGCTCCTCACTTGCTTTGGTTCAGGAAGAAGAGGACTACGTTACCATGTCCACTCCGCAAGTCACGTAATATGGACCCTTCTCAGGTCAGGTTTATGAAGGCAAGACCAGGACTAACAGAAGGGAGAGGCATGGACCCCCCAGATCATAATGGGCAACACCGAGTTGCTCCCACTCCAAAGGCAGCACAGCTGTGTGCCCTCTCCAGGGTCGTGGACTGGGAAAGGAAGAGCAGGATCACAGGGAGCAATGAGGGGAAGATCTTAAACCGTGGGAGATTCACAGCTTCACGTACATTAGCTAATAAGAAAATTAAACTAGGAGTACAGGTATGGTCCTAATTTTGCACTACAAGGATTTTTTCTTTCCTCCACCAGAAACTATTGTTTAATCCAGGTAGTCTCTTCCTCCTCCCATTCCCCAAATGAGAGAAAATGTCAAATTCTAGGAAAGTAGAGCTACTCCAGGAAACTGAAAGCATCTTTTCCAAATGCAAGGTTTCGCTTTCCAGTTTGGAGTGAAGTATTCCAGACGAAATTGAGTTTAAAATCATGTTTTTCCAAGTCAAAATGGACATTGCAAATGGAATAATTTGTTTTGAGGCAGCTTAACCTCGGGAGGAGAATGACAGAGTTAAACTTTTTGGCACTATTGAATCAGAACTTCTTATTCAGTGGAAACAGGTTATTTTGACTTTCTCATCTTAACCGGGGACCAAAATTTTCAAAAGCCCAACAAAATGTTGACGCATCCAAATTTCCTTCAGGCTGGCAAGTCTAACCACCCCTTCTTAAATGAAGATGGAAACATTAAGCCTCAGCTCATATGTCTACAGGCTTATTTTCTTTAGCTCCCATCTTTAAAATCTGGAGACCATAAATAGCCTGGTTTTTTTCCCTCCAGACTGCAACACAGCCTTTTAAACCAAACATTTGTAATCGTCACAGCTGTAATAAGTACAAGGTTTCTTCAAAGGGATTACATTGGACTGTGGTTTTCAGTATTGCTTCGTTGTCTGTTGTGAAATCTCCTCGCCATAAATTAATTTGATTCTATTATCTTGCCGATACAATCTGCTTTCTGACAGATCGGTTTTATCTTGGCTCATTCCTGTTTCTTATTGACAGCTCAGAGGACTGTTGAAGAGATGTGAGTTATTAATGTTGACAGGGTTTGTAACGGAATATCTTTTATCCAGCAACGTATCCTTTGTAATGTTTTTATTCACCCTTCTCTGGCTACTTTAAGAGGCTAAACAGAAAAATCAAACAAGCCATACAGCTTGACTTTCCTGGAACCCTTTTCAGCTCTTTCTGGAACATCTTTCTACATCCACCGAGGATGTTATGGTATAAGGTGTTATTCATATTGGACAAAACTACTAAAACAATAACATACTGAAGGTTAAGTACAGTGCAATCCTGTTGGAAATCCAAGCGCTGGATCAAACGACTTAAAAGAAGTTCATATTTTTACAAAATGATGTAATCCTATAATGCCAACCAGCATGAGAAACAGCGAAGGAAATTAGCAAGACAGCTTATGTACCACCCGAACTTGAGATAACACCTCCCCATGCACCACCAAATCACAGAGGGGGGAGAAAAAAAAAAAAAACGAAAAGAGGCATAAAGAGATTCAGCCCATTAAATAAGAGGTACTTGGCTGGATCACTGGAAATTAGGCACCTATTTACCTTCTGTAGGCCTACTCCTAGGTCAAAGTAGGGAGCTGAACACAAATCTTCTCCACCCTGTTTTAGCACTACCTTCAAAACACCCTTCCATTCCACACATGATTCATTTTGCCTTAAATGCTTACTAAAGATTTTCTTGAAAACGTTAAAACTGTGCAAGGAACACAAGAGAAGAATTAAACTGTCACGCCTCTCCCTTTGCACCTTCTCTGCTGGAGCAAATAAATTCCAGGCACCAAAACTTCAGCAGCAGCGATTGTATTTATACCAGGGACAGAGGATAAAACACCTCTAAATCGGTGTAATTCTCCATTCAGCTTCTCCTGCAAAAGCATTTTACAGCCACCCTGGGTTCACGCTGCACAAGATACCAGGATTTACGATTGGGATTTAAGCAAATCTGTAACTCCTAATGAATGGGGAAAGGCTCTGCGTGCAGGGAGCGTGACCCCCACCAGCCTCCTCGTGGTTTCCTATCTCTTTTCAAAGCGCATTGTGCTGATGCTGCCAGAGGCAGCAGAGGGTCCAGGTGTCCAGGACTGGCCCAAATAGTCCCAGAATAGAGCAGAAACTATTCCTTCATCCACAAAAAAAAAAAAAAAAAAAAAAAGCCTTAACAATCCCAGGCTTACACCTGGAGCACAAGGTTTTCCCACTGGTGTCTTACAAGCTTCACCATCAGGAATGCATCTCTCCCAACAGCGTGGCTGGAGAGGACTTCGCCTCCTGCCTTGCTTGCAGGAATTCGCTAGACCCAGGGCTGCCTCAGTCGGACGTGTCCCTGCATTGACATTTACTGACTGAGAGGATTTTCCCTAGATCTGTTGGTTTACTTTGACCAGCTTCCACGTTCTTATCTTACCTCCAAAACGATCAGGCCCTATTTCTTGGTATCTTTAGCAGTAGACTCTTAAAGCTTGTCCGGCTTGCCTTCTAGTAAAGTTAATAGTACCTTTCCCCAATTATCTGGAGCCCTTGAGAGCCCCCTGTTATTACTGGAGTGTTTTTCATTAGCTGTGCTGGTTCCAGGCTGCGAGAGGATGGAGCTCAGCACAGGAGTCAAACTGTTCTGGACAGAACAAACGAGAAACCCTGTAACACAATTAGAAGTACCCACAGGGTAACATATAACTTTACTGTCAAGCCCTGAAATAACACGGCTAGCTAATGAAATAACAAAATAAACTTTGTTTTAATTAAAATTAAGAACACTTTATCTCTCTCATTTTAGTCTTAAAACAGGGGCAGTTCAAAAGTCACGATGGAACAAATGGAGGAAAAAAAAAAAAAAAAAAAAGGTTTGCAAAAAGGGTTTGCAAGGCGAGGGGCAAGGCGTGAGGGCAACATCACCGGGTTTGGAGCAACCTGCGCCACAAACTCCTGGCAGGATCTTTGTCTGAAAACAGCCTGCGGTAGATGTAGGTCAAGCGAGATTCCTAGCAAGGATCTAAACCTAAAAAAACCCAGGGATTTTTGCACAGACCCACCTTCCCTCCAGATTCAGGCTGAGCAGAGGATATTCCCCCCATCCCAGGGCAGACCTGCAACTCAGGCAATGGGACACGAGCTGCTCAGGAGCAACCCGGACCTAAGAAGTTTGACCCAAACGCAGGCGATCACAGTCTCTGCCTCGTAACACCATGGTCCCTCGTGCCTGGGAACAGTAGCTCCGCTCCCCATGGGGAGTTTTATTCCACTTTGTCTTCACCCATCAGCAGCAGCTTGCTGCTGGCAGCGCTCCTCCTCGAGCCTGCGCTCCCAGGGTACCGGCAGTCAGCGACGGAGCCTTCGCTGCTGCCACCCCGCGAACCCGCTGTGCTGAAAGTGAGCCTGGCATCTCACTGCCTTCTACCAGCTTAGGCTATTTTTATTTTTTTTTTTTTTCCCTTTTTTTGAATGGTAGGGTTGGAAGGGACCTCTGGAGATCATCTAGTCCAACCCCCCTGCCAGAGCAGGGTCACCCAGAGCAGGCTGCACAAGAACGCGTCCAGGTGGGTTTTGAATGTCTCCAGAGTTGGAGACTCCACCACCTCTCTGGGCAGCCTGTGCCAGTGCTCTGACACCCTCAAAGAAGTTCCTCATGATACATTAAGGACAGATGGCACGAACCTCATGCCTCGTCCCTGTACAGCATCATGGTGCACGCCGACAGCAAGCAGCAGCAAGGCACCCAGAACAGGTCTGACAGCATGTGGCGTTTCTTCTCCTGCCACTATTGAAGCCAAGAACTGTTTCCACTATTCTCATTTCTCCTGGCCTCTTTTTCCTACAGCTCATTGTTTCTTAACTGTTCTCAAAAGCCCTGGAGGAGCCTGGAGTTACGCTGCGAGAAGGACACCACTGTGTTCCTCGTACTTGCCATGGTTATTCAGCACGGGAATGAGCCTGCCTTCAGACCCCCTGGCTGAACAAGACGTGCGATAGAAGCTTTATGCACACAAATGGAGAAAAGGGAGAGCTGGTAAAAATAATAATCAGCTTTCCCTTTTTATACATATAAAGACACATTCTGGCAAAAGGTATTGGGGCAAAAAAATATTCCACGCTTGACCAGTTTTAATGAACAACGGAGGTATGCGGGGAGCTAGACTGTATGATCAGAGTCTGATGAAAAGCAGAAATTACCCAGGGGAACAAAATCCTCTTGGTCGAAATCCCAGCTTTTTTCTCAGAAGTTCTCCAACAGATTTTCAACAGTTTCAACATAACCTTTTTTAAAACCAGTTTGATATCAAGTCCTGCTGTAAGTGAGACTTGAGAAATTTTTTAATGTTCCACGTATGCGCATACCACCAGTACCTCCACTATAGATATGGACGTATGCTTCCACACAGGACAAGCACCAGTGAAATTTCAGAAAGATTCGATTTATATGTGTATATTTTAATGCATCTATCTCATCCTAAAATTCTGTGGAACCTCTGGGCCACCATATTCATCCGTTGCCTCCAGCGTTCCCTAGCCATTTCTGCTTGCACAAGGTGAGTTAGAGAAGACAGATCAGAACCGGACTGCAATTGTGTTAGAGCAGGGCTGATCTGCTGGTTGGGCTTTTCCTGCTCACAGACCGGTCCCTCCATCTGTGCCCGAGTCCAGTGGAAGCACGAGTAATAAACCATACCACATCCTTATACCCGCTGGTCACCAAGGTTGAATTATACCAGAGGCTGCTCTGTGTGGAGCGTTAGATGTTCAGAAGGCAGACGGCTCCTTAACCCGTTTAGAAAAATCAGGCCCCTAGAAGTCCAACGGATCAGGCGCACGGCCCCTGATTTCTCAGGCAACGGACCTTAAATCACCTGCCCGAGCCCAGCCGCTGGCTCACTGCTTTGAGACACATCTACAGTTTCCCAAAGAAACTGGCAGGATCTGCAGCTTGCTCTGGAGGTCCTCAAATGCAGAGCATGGAAAAAATAAAATCCCAAACCAAAGAGGAAGTAACATCCGAAGCCAAGGAACATGAAATCAGCTGAAACATCCTCCCTTGCTTACTGTGAGAGCTCGCTTGCTCTGGAAGGGACCAGAAGATGGGCAGCCTTCTTTGGATCAAAGTTTAATTAAAGCCTTGACCTCAACCATTGGATCCAAAAGCCAAGACCTTCAAGTGAGGGGAAATCTGTCAGTAACCAGGCAGGACTGTGGCATGCAGCTGTGGCGGGGTCTTTGTGCCAAACTCAGCGTTGTAGATTAATTTTCTCTTTCTACAAGATCTAATTGCCAGAATATCTGAGCTACCATAGAAAGCACAAGGCAATGAAGGATACTTCTTAAGTGACCAACGTAGGTGCCGCAAACTACAGCATGAGCAAAGCTCTTTAAGGCTCTTTGATGCTGTGGTTGCATTGCTTTCTGATTAAAACCAGCTCAAATTTGCTTACATGTGCTGTAATCATATCTGGAGAGCGCTTTGTGCAAAGTGTATGCTGTCTATGACAAATATTACATGTCCATTAAAAGCAAAGAGACTTCCAAAGCCAGGGCAGGAAAGACTAAGGGAAGAGGTGTGAAAGGAAAAGAGCAGAGGAATAGGAATGAAAGTCTCAGAAGCAAACTCGGGATGTCAAGAAATAAGAAGTGATGTAAAAATAACACAGGATGTCAATCTCCAGTGATACCGTTCACGATTCAAGACCTGCATATCTTAAACAATCTAAACTTGTTCAATCCAATAAAAGCAACAGTTCTCATTATGCACTTACTATAGGGAAGTATTATTTCTGCGTTGGCTTACAAATTGTCTCCTCCTTTCTTGCTCAAACTCATCACAATCTTAACTAATACAAGTAAATCTCTGTGCATGAAATATGAACCACTGGCAGCTCTAAGGCTCGCTTTTCATCCCAAGCCTAATGGGCAGAGCACTGTGATTTCATTTCACGAGCTTTTCCAACTGAGCTCAGAGTCGATCATTTGCCAGAGTTTGACTCTTGCAAACAGCCTGCCGGAGCCGCTGAACTCATGGGGCCAAATCCATCAATGGTGCAACTCCAGCTAACCCGAGACACTTCAGGCCAGAGACCAGTTTGTTCCAAAGGACTAAAAAAAGTCTCTTGAGACTCATGATCACAGAACATTGTCATAACACTTAAGAAGTTATGGTATGTTAATTAAAAGTTGTCAAAATATACGTATGGGCCTGCCTGTGCTTCACTTGGATGTGCACAAGCCAAGAAGTTCATTTACTGGAGCGCTGCAGCTCCATGAGATAGCGACGCGTCTGTGCAGCACAGCGGGACGGGCTTTCAGGTGAAAGCTGTGTCGTTCCTCTTCGGCACACGGTTCCTGGCCCTTCAGCGGTGCTACCGGGGCTCAGTCACTCCTTTCAATGTCTGAACCAAAACCATGTATTTTCCATCTTAAATAGCATTGGCACTTGGTGTCCCTCTCCAGGAAGGGAGCTCTTGTAGCTCGAAGGAGCTAAAATAATTAACTCTTAGGCAAAACCAGGCAAAGTGCCTATAAATCTTGAGAGACCATGGGGTTTCCCCTATACCCAAGGGGAATGAGGGATGCCACATATATTTAAATACATTTGCTACTCACACAGTTTCAAGCACGGCAAAGATGAGGTGCAAACACCTACTGATAGAATTAAAGGCTGCTATGAAGGGTGGGGTGAATCAGACCTCAAAGCAGTGGGTCCAAGGAGAGCACTCCCGTGACAGAAAGTTAAACGCGTGCTTATGCAGAAGAGCTGGACCTCTAGTCATTTTCCCATCTCAATAATTTTATTTTTTATCTGTTGGAAATTTCTTCCTGCAACAAACGTGAAAGAAGAGCCAAGGCAACAGGAGGAGAGACATACCAGCCCCTGCCCACTCTGCAAGGGGACCAACAAATGGATCCTGGCTCCCAGGCAGTGTCTACGGACACTGGAGTGTCCCATGGTGGAGAGCCCCAGGACCATTGCTGAGGGAACCAAGGTGGCACCATAGCTCTGTGCGAGGACACAACATGTATCAAAGCATACCTGGAGCGTCGCCTTTTACACTCCATACGGGGCAGAAAGACTTGGCGTTACAGCCTCACTCAACCCACCCCTGAACTCTCCAGAAAAACCTGAACAGACCAAACCAGGGTTTGCAAGAGAGCCAGATCCCCCACCCCTACCTACTTGATAGTCTCCCGACTGCTCCGTTCCCAGGGGGTGTGGGATACCTTGGCCCAAACCCTACACCTTTCCAAGCAGAATAAAATCTGGAGCCGCCCCCGTGTCCCATTTTCACATCTTAACTAAAGGGCTGCCAGGAGTAGTCATTCCTCACAGAAACCACAGGGAAGACAACAAGTTTCCTTTAAAAATTTCATTTTTGACAAAGCTGCGATTTCCAAACAGGGGGTAGGGGGAGAGCAGGGGGGAAACGGATTGTCAAAAAATTCTTGCAGTGCTTTGTTGGATCTGAATGCAAAGAAATTACAGAAAGGATAAAAAAGTATGGACAACACACTACAAAACATACTAGAATAATTTCAATCCTTGGCAAAAGTATTTTAGTTCCTATTGCTTTTTGATAATATATCATAAAATGTCAGTAAAAGCATTGTATAGTAGCCTGTGAAAATAACATCATCTTACAAAGAAATACTTCGTTACTCCTTTCTGCTTAACTACCCAAGAACAGCTAGGTTCAAGAACTCGTGAAATTCAAGAAAACATGAATTGCCAAGAAGTTAAGTGCATTAATTGGAATATAAAGAGGCATTGGATCCCTCGTCAGAGAGAAAGGCACTTTTGCTGAGCAAAGATGATTATTAAAATTCAAGTCATGCAGGTTACACTCTGAATCCAACAGGCAAGAACTTTCCATAGTTACTGTAAGAACATTTTCATAATGTTAAGGTGATAGACAGTTAATTCATTTTAAGCCAATTATGCAGAATAAACAGCAATATTTGGGGTGGGATCTGGGAAAGCAAATAACGTTTCTTTCCAAAAGGGTTATATGGAACATTCATTGACTATTCTGCTGGGTACCTCTCCAGTTAGTCACTTTTGAGCAGAGAGCTGGCAGGAGCTAGCACTGAAGTAAGGCCGCCTGACTTGTGGCTTGGTCCCCGTTAAACAGAATAATAGGAGGAGAGAAAGTTAAGCCCAGAATAAAACCAACACAAGGGGAAAAAAAGAAGGCAGAAGCCTTAAATGACAGAGTGCAGAGCTCTGATGTCGGGTGCTTCCACCTTGGATGGTCTCAGCCAAGAGAGGAATGTTCACTCAACCACGGCACAGATCCTGTTTGTTCTACATTAATGGGTGTAAGCCCAGGAGAGGAGAGAGGAGGGACAGAGATCTTCTCACATCCTTTGGACTCTGGGTCACCAAAACAGCTCTAGATGCGAGTTTGAGCTGCCCTGGAAGGGCTATGATTTACAATTGTCTCCCGCAGGGATGCTTAGCACCATCCTCCTTAGAGGAAAATCCACAGAGGTGGAGGGCAGCACCTGGGAGGTTGCAGAGGGGGTGAAAGCACATGTACACCCTGGTGAGCAGGACCAGGATAGACCTGGGACACAGCAGGTTCAGGGGCCCAGCGGCCGCCCAGGGATCTCACAGGCAGAAACGGGATAAGCCCAGAGGGTCGCTCCCAACCACCATGTTGCGTGCCATGGTCGCCAGCAGGACAACGAAGAGGAGAAACAAACATTCAGCTTATCAAAGCAAGTGGCAGCTGGGAAATATCCTCAACTTTGGCACATCTGATCAACCAATTACTCTTCTTTCTCCCTGTTTCTTTCACCTAAATTCCTAATCCTGTTCTTGAAATGCCAGAAGACAAAAGAAAAAAAAAAAACCACAACCTGACAGTAACTGCATTGCACATTTTACAAAGCTCCGCTGAACTTGGCAGCAGACACTGGACGTTCTCAGAGCACTCAAAATTTAGGGCCTGAACCAATTCCCATTGGAGCCTTTCCATTCATTCAACGGCAGAGGGGTGGGGATGGTCAGTAAGAGGACAGGCAGGGGAGGGCAGCTGCCCGGCAGGGTGGGCAGCAGGAGATCCAGGTTGCTTTCCCATCCCTGTCCCCAGACTCACAGCCCAACAAGCCCCTGAACCTCCCCACAACTGTCCCCCACTTTGCCCTATCTTTGAGGACAACGTTTGGCCATTTTAGCTGCTGCGGCTCTGCCCAAAATTCACCCTTTTCAAAAGGGTTTCTCTTCCCCCCAGTCCACAAACTCGGAGACCAGACATGAAGCCTGGGAAAGTCCAGCCCAGAAGGGAACATTTTGGATATGCGTGAATGTGTAAGAGCAGGGTGTGGAGACTGCATGGGCTTTGCCAAAACCAGACTGCCCGGGTGCTAATAAAGTCCCATTCGGCATCCCAATCTCCTGGAAAAACCTCTTCACTTCTCCGGGATACTTGAGCAGAGCGGGAAGGTGGGAGGCAGCTAAGCGTTAACAGCTTGTGCTACAGGATCAGGACCTCCATCGAGGTCAAAGACGCTCTTTATTCCTGGAACATCTCCAGTCCCTGGCTGCCCTTGAAACCTGGGAACATCGCCACCTTTGCCCCACCTTCCCGGGCCGTGCCAAGCTCAGGCTGGCCACCACCCAGATTTGGGGCCACCGATTCTCATTTTTAAGTAAAAAGGGGGGAAAAGGGGAGAGGAGAGGAACCAAGACATGGAAAGGTCAAGTGTCTTCGCCAAGGCTAAACAGCACATCAGTGGCGGAGCTGGCATTCGAGCACAGGAGCGCCTGTTTTTTACGCCAGTGCTAAAACATCCAGACCACCCTGCTGCCTCCGAGACCACACCGCCTCTGTGAAATGTGTGGAAATTCGCAGGCATTTTCCCTGATTTTTACAGGGATTTTTTTGTTGTTGTTGTTCCACACTTGGCTTACAGCTGTTTGCCAAAATCAAATTGCTGAGGTGTTTCTGTCTCTTTAAAACTTCATAAACAGACACTTAGACAAAAACCATCAGTGAATCGCAGCTGTGGCCGGGGAGGGGGGGGGTTCGATTTAGCCATGGCAGGCTGAAAACGAGAAACCCAAACCGAAGTACAGCCCCATCCGTCTGCCATCCCAGGGAGGGCTCACAGCCGCACACAACCCACCGGCATCACCCGCAGCCCCTTCGCTTGAGAGATGCTGGTGTCTGGAGAACCAGATTGCTCTTCGATTCCTCCCAACAAATAAAACAGCATTTTCCGCAATAACCATTGTACTCATTACTTCCAAAGGAAAAATAAAGCAGAAAACATTCAGGTCCTCTCCTGTCCCACCGCTACCGGGCCCTGCTGCAGTTTGCCACCCCTGTTTCAGCAGGATGATGCTGATTTACTCAGTTAAGCACCAGCACCTCTCCCCGCCCCTACCCGAGCTGGGACATGTATCCCCAGCTTGTCACCTCGCTGCTCTGTTTGCGAGGCGTGCACAGGCCTAAATGTCTTGAAAGCCAGCCAGAAACCCCTCCTGCCCCTTCTCAGCACTCATCCCTGTCTGGGCGATGCTCATGCTGCAGGTGAGACTTCCTTCCCATCCATCACACCCGTCCTCGCCGATCCCACGGCCCCTCGGACCCCGCATCTCCCTATGGACCCACCCCAGGGCACATCAGGTGCATCAGAGTAACAGGGAAAGATATCCACGGCTCGCCCCAGGCAGAGGGAATGCCACGAGCAAAGCACATGGAGATGAAGTGACTATTTTTTCCTCCTTAAGAAAAAAAAAAAAAAAAAAAAAGGCAAAGCAAAACACCAACGCATCTGCGACCAAACCACATTCTGCAACTTGCCACCGAGGTTCTGCACAGCAAACAAAAGGTTAAACAAACAAACCCCGAGCAATGTCTCAGGCTTGCCAGATGCAAAAAATAAAAAAAAAAAAAGCTTTTAGCCAGTGACATTTCTCCTTCCCCAGCTGTAGGTTCATATTTTTAATGTCAGATTGCAAAAATAATAAAAAAAAAAAAGGGAGGGGGAGAGGGGAGGAGGAGGGGGAGAAAAAAAGCAAACATCTAGCTCACAACTGGATGGGAAATGAACTGGAAGCTCGTGTTTGTGTATGTTTCGCCCTGGCGAAGGGAAGCCGGCTGGTATGTGCAAGGTCCTGAAAACCTGTCCTGACACCGGCAGAAGTGTGACCAGCGATACCTCTCCCGCGCTGGCTCATGCGTTTTCTCCTATCTCACTTCATCTCTCACTAAGCTCAAGCGAGCCCGCGCTATTGCAGATTTATCACCATCTGAAAAACATTAAATATCTCAGGGTTTCAAATATTTGCAGACAGCTGAAGAAGTGGCTGTGATGGAACTGTCTCTTTCTGGCATAAAGCTATCAATTTTCCATGAAAGTTGAGGCCTGGATTATTTTTTTTTATTATTATTTTATTTTTTTACCCCTGGTAAAACACTGTAACAAATGACTTATTCCCCTTTTAGTGAATGCGAGGGAAGCGGACAGTCATTATTACCAAATGTGTGCACGCACAAGTAACTAAGGGAAAATAAATCCCATTTGAAGGTTAATTAACTAAGGCAGGGTCACAGCTTGACAATCTGCCCTCAGCAAAGGGGAAGCTCAACGTCGGAGGGTCTACGAAGCAGAGCCATAATGAATTGTGACTTGAGGCTTGTCTATGCCGGGAAATTACCGTGCAGTGGGCTACGGGCTGGATTTATAGTGCTCCACATTTACAGCCTTAGACCCTTTGTGCAGAGTAATTAGGAACTAGTTTACCTCATTTACCTTCTGACAAATGCTTCTTTGCACAGAAGCCCACAAGACCAAATTGAGCCCCATCAACTCCTCGGCTGTTGCCCCCACCACTGACTTGGCGCAGCAACCAGCAAGTCCATGCTGGGGAGCGAGGAAGGGGTTAGGAGAAACACATTCAGCCCCCAGCATGTGAGCAAGAGTTTGGGCTGGAGCTCAGAACCCTCAAGTGTCCGTAGCAAGCCCTCAGGTTCGGACAGAAACAAGCTTGCATCAACGGTCACATCCAGCCTTGGGAGACGGCTGATGGTGAAAGCGATGGACAAACCAGGGTGCGTTTGTCATCCCAGCATCTTGTTTAATCTATTCCCCATCCCAGCCTGTAGCTGAGGTGCCTTTCACAACCTCCAACACCCAAAGGAGCAAGAAAAGCTGCAGTGGCTTAGCCAAGGAGGCTGCGGGGAGTCAGAGCAGCGGTGGAGAAGACGGCCATGTTTTTGGTGCAAGGCACCAAGGAGCTCTGGTGGAGGGGAGCAGAGCTGAGCCCAACCTAGATTTCTTCCAAGGAAATTTCTTAAAGAGGACCAGCTGGCTCACTTTCACCCTGCCTGGCTTCTTGGCCAAGCCCAAGGGCACCAAGCCAACATGAGGCCACCTCAGTGCTGAACAAAATACACCCACCACAGAGGTTTCGCGCCGGTCAGCTGTTCTGCTTGCACCCCTTTGTCATACAACGAGCATGGAGGGACTATGGGGTCAGCATGCTGCAAAGGTGGGCTATGCTGGGCATCAGCCGGCAGAGGGTGGCAAGGGCCAGAACTGGCATGGGCAATGCCAGGCTGGAGTCTGGCCAGTAAAGGTGACAATATCATGGTCCCACGCGCTGATTGACAGCTATCTAAATCCAAGTCCTTTAGGGTTGCTTCACAGATGTAGGCTCACACAGGCAAAACTAGTCAAGGCACCAGGTGCCAAAAGTGCTGGGGAAGGTCAAATCCACCATCGCCGGTTAAAAACAAACACACTTCTTTTGGCATTTTGGCCTTTTGAGGCACCGTATAGGCAGGGATATTAGCAGATGTCAGGAGGAGGAGGTGGTGTGGGAAGATCAGTCAGTGTGGGATCTGCTGCCAGCCCCTACAGGCACCTTAAAAAAAAAAAAAATATCATTTCACCTCCCTGTGCTGCTCTTTCCCTGCAACAACAGAAGACAAGTGACCTCCCCCAGAGGAAAATTTTCCAAGTCTTGGGGGGTGGACAAAGCTCTGATAAGAAGCAACTCAAGCCATGACTTTCTTGGTAAATGCAGCTACTTTCACACCTCATTTCCCCACACAGCAGAGAGGGTGGCTGAGTTTCAGGAGTAAGCGCAAGGTGCAACACACACTTTCCGTACAACAGGGTCTCCAACACAGTGAAACAAGACAAGCCAGTGGGGGACATGCCATATGGTGGGCTAAAAGCTCCCCCTTTTGGGGACATCCCTTTGGAGACGGCTCCGGCACAGGGAGGAGGTGTCTGGCAGACACATTTCCGTGCTAAAACTAGAGATTGGCAGTCATTTCTGCTCTTATCTCTCATCTGCTGTGGAGCTAATGAAAGGGGTTCACTATTAACGTTCAATCACGCTCCTCCCCTTGGGGCTTGGAAGTCCACCACCTCCAGTCTGCGGAAGCAGTTTTTCATTTGCCACTTTATCTCATTTTTCTTTTCCTCCTCCCAAACCGTGGATTTCACAAAGCTTCCGAGACAGCTGCTTTACTGAAAAGGAAATGCTTAAAGCCAGCCTGACTACAAGGTGCGCCCTGCTGAAGGCTCAAGTCAGCTGGTGAACAGACTGTCTTCTCCCCAGCGGCCCAAAACCCAAAGGACGTGGAGATAAAACCATCAGAGAAGCTGCTGAAACGAGAGACAGGCACACAGGCCACCGAAAGACAGAGGAAGCCCCAAGAGGCACCGTCTAAGCAAAACCATATGGCAATCTCGGCCAAGCCGTCAAGAGGTGTATTCCTACCCAGCTCCTGCTAGCGTGCTCTCCAAGCGCCTCGTAGCATTCCCTCTTTCAGCACAGAAGCATCCCAAGTGACCTGCCCAAAACAATAACACCAAGCAAGCCAGTCAGCTAAGACCCCCCCTAAGCATCCTACGTGACCCTTTTCTCTTCCTCTGCTCTACCTTGCTTTTTCTTTCTCCCCCTCCACCACCTTCTTTACTTTCCACACATGAATATTCTTCCTTTACGCACTCCTAACTCATCATAACCTAAGACATTTTATTTTCACCTAGTCTTTTCAATTTAAGCACTGAAGAAATAAGCATCTTACAAGCTTTCACAATGCTGGCATCACACCACCAGCACCGGCCGGTTCCCTGTGAAATCAATTACAAGATAATGTTCCATCATGGCCCATCATACAAGCCCTTTCACCAAGAGGCACAAGAAATTTAAGGGAAGGAAAACCACCAGTGGGAAGGGGAAAAAACCTGTAGGCTTTTTCTTTCCAATGGGCTGTTTTAAAAGTACAGATTCACATTCACCACTGGATATGCAGATTGCACACCCATGAAAAAAATAGATGGCCCCTCCTGTACGAAAAACAGCCTAGGGAATAAAATAGGTATAAAGCTACATACTCTGCAGGCTGGTCCTATGATGTCACGGCCCACCGATGTGTGCATACTGTCATATGTTTACCCACTAAAATATAAATAATATTTTATGTAGGAGTTCATTTACGAGGCAGTGTTTATGCAGAAATGGGAGGGCCTGTTCTGCAGGAGAGAGGGGAGGTTACAAGGGCTGTGCTGCTGCACTGATTTACCGGCTGCCCAATTTAATTAGTATTTGAATATGATTATTCGGGGGGCTGTGGGTGGTCATTCACAAGGGAATGCCAATATCACCATTTGAAGGCTTTTCATTTATTTCATGGGCTCATGTAATTGTACGAAATCTAAATACATGAAACTGCCAAAAACCCAAAACATCCTTTTCAGGTACATTTGTATAGAACCTTTACCCAAAATACCACAAGAAACAGGTAAGAACCTTTATTCCTCAACCTCCAAAGGCAAGGTTGCAACATCCATTACCCAGATGCACTCTCTGGGGAGCAAAGAGGTTTAGCAGCCTCCTCCAGGACAACGAGGAACGTGGCTTCCACCGATGCTGTCCTGACCATGAGGCTCCCCTCCCTCACACCCCCACCCGCCTCATATTTCAATGCTATATGTGCTCATATAGTCTTATTCTTATTTTAAGAACGTTAATATATACATTTGAAAGCCCAAACCATTAAAAAGTAGTTGGCTCAGACTTTTACTGGAACACGTGCACAAATATGTTGTTTGGATATTTTTACGGCCATTAACTTTTCCATATATAACCCAGACCTCCCATTAGGTGTTGTGAACTGGATCGCCTCTTTACTTGCCAAGTTATATTTCAATTAAATTAAAGTCACCTTTGGTCCTAACGAACCCCTGTTGTTTGCCTAATGCCATGATTAATTCCAGCTGCAAGAAATGGTATTAGCCTGGGTGGGTACATGGTTGAAGACTCTGATTCTCCTCCAAGATTTATGGGTGCTAGAGAAGGCTCCATAACTCATGTTGCTGAGTATATGACTTTTCAGGCAGTAAACAGATGCCTCTGCCACAACAGGCCTCCGCTAGTGCTTCAGAAACCAGGATTCACCCTAAATTTGTTCCTGCAGTAGAAACTTAACACAGTCCTTTGGGCACAGATCATAGAATACCCAAGTCCTTCCTTACAAAGCTCAGCAGAAAGTTCCCAAAGACCTTGAACAGTCACCTGGTGCCAACCATCCTCACCTGGAGAACTGCACAGCCAGGAGGGACTACAGCTGGTACTCACCATCCACACCTTCCAGAGGTGAAGGGTTCCCTCAGACCATGTTACCACATCAGACCTGCAAGGCCCAAAAGAGAAAAGCAAGCAGGGACAAGACTTTGTCCTGTGATCTGAAGAGTGCTGAACTCTGGTTCTAGGCCTAAAGATTTATGTTGGATCCAAGAGCGACTAGTTAATATGGAAAAGTAGCATTGGAAGGAGAAGCCACGGGCCACCAAAACCCCAGGTCTCTCACATACGTGTCTAGCCATTAACATGCTCAGAAGGAAGAGGACATCTCTCAACACCCTTGAGAGACTGTACTTAGTGCTGAACTCAGCGCTGTTAGGGTGATCTTAGACACACCTGAAACACATCTACCAGACCTTCAGGAGATGCAGACATGAGAAACTTGGCTGTGAGCCAAAACCCCCCTATGGGTGGATGAGGTCTCAGCTTTGCCAAAAGGGGGTTGCCTCAGTGCTGTAGCAGGTCCCAGACTTTAGATGCCCCAGCACTTAAGAGCAAAGGTCCATTCAAGTGCAGACCCTCTTTCTGAACAATTTCCTATGAGGTAAAGATCTCCAAGATCAACAGCCACTGATGAGCTTGTCCTTCATGACTGTGTCTAATCCTCTTTTATCCCACTTGTACTTATGGTCATCATGGCACCAAACAGCAGAGTCCCACCACTTTATTATCTCTGGCGTAGCAAAGGCAGGCGCCTGCCACGCCACAGCGTGGTGCTGGAGGAGTTGTGTCAGCTCCAGCCACAGTACCTAAATTCTGACTGTATCACTCTGTAAGATCCAAAGAGAAGGCCATAGTGACCTACAATTCTCTCGGCTTTTTTTATTTCACAGGTTTACAGGTGAACTTGTTTGTGGCCAGGCCCTTCTCCAGTCCCTTCCCCTCCTCCTCTCCATATTATTAAGGCCGTAGAAGTTGCTTCGGTATTCAAGAACATGACTAGATTATCGGTCCTTTTATTAGTGCCAGCAGCAATCTGATACCATGACCCAGCCTGGCCACTTGCTTCACACCTTCCCAGCTGGCATAAGGTGTCCTTAACCACAGTTGCAGATATTTCCAGAGAAGAGGGGCAACTCAGCAAGTCTGGCACCACAAACTCAGAAAATAAAGCACAGTTCAGACTGTTCAGAGGTGGAACAGGATAAGAACAGTTGGGATATCTCAGCTATACAAAAAATTTTGCCTTCTCCTCCTCAAAAAAAAAAAAAAAAAATAATCATCATTTCAGAGAAAAATTCTGTTCTGTTGCCAGAACCCTGTTTTAGGATTGTATCTGTGTGAGATGATACCTACTGCTGACATCCAAGGCAGTCCTTCCCTGACAATCAGCCTGCGGGACTAATCCTTAGGAGAATTCTCCCATATTTAAGCCCAGATAAATCAGGAATAGCTCAAGCTGGGTGGAGTTTAAGACAGAGATGAGAATAAAGCCTACGATTTTAGAGGGGCCAGGGTAGCAGAAACAAATATCCATCAGTCCAAGGTTCAGAACTGCCTTACTTCGTACAGCAGTTCAACACAAATCACAGTCTAAGTACAACACTAAAAAATAGTTGCACAATTATCATATTCGGTTCCCACGACTTCCCTGGCATCCACCTCACCTAGACCAGGCCTGCACTTGAGCAAGAGCGAAAAAGCAGAGCCAAACCATGTTACGTATAACTCCGCAAAGAAACACAGAGGTTCAATAGGCTTCAGACAAACCCAAGAATAACCTTTACACTGTGGAAAGTATTTGCCATTAAAACATTTTTCATTAAAAGTGGCATTTCTGAGACTTCTATCCTGCTGAAAAGCAATACCAGCTTCACGTCAGAAAGTCTTTAAGAAAAATTTCCATCGCTATAATTAACTTCTCTGTTGAGGTTATATTGTTCCCCCTTCGCAGAAAATCTCAGCAAAATTTCCGTGGTTTAAATGCAGCCAAAAAGGGTGTCCTGTTCCATTTTTGAGGAGGAACTTGTGGTCGCAAAATGTCTGGGAGAATTTTAAGCTATACATAGGGTGCAGAGCAAACACAGAGTAAGCATCTATCCCACTGAAACCAAACGAAAGGTCCAGCTCATTCCGTAAGCCAGCTTTGACGCTGGAAGCAGCTACAAAGTACAATCCGTTGGCCAACAGTTGCCACAGGACCACAGAAGAGTCAGAAATAATGCAAGAGCCAGGCTTGTACAGCATGTTCCTTCTCCTGGTACACGTTTTCTTGCATCCTGCTACACCTTCATTACTGACTTGCAGAATAACATGTGAAGAGCCTACAGAGTGAAGACAAAACCTTAGACAAGGAATCTAAAAGGAGACCTAAGAAGCTCAAGCAAACCGTACCCTCACTGCAGCCAACTTCTATCCCGGCCTGGTTTTAAAGCCCTGCCATGACTCCAGCAGGGAGAAACCCTCATACATAAATGGGTCCTCGTCCCAGCAACTGCAAATTCACTTTTTCCGGACAGGTACAACTTCAATGAGGCCCTGTTATTTCCCTGATCACTGTTTTTGGGTAGCAAACGCATGCAGATTATTAGACCAGCCGCCACAGGAACCTGCCCCACACGATGTGTTACTGTAAAATCTTCTGGTTTGTGTGTTGCATTTCGGTGATGCGAAGGGTCGGGCGAGACCCTCCAAAGTAACACCCAGAACTGAGCTCAACCCAGTTACTCCTGCATTGAGACCAGTAACTTCCAATTGGACAGGACATCTAAGGGAACATTCATACTGATTTTAAGACCAAAGATGAAGATTCCATGTTTTCTTTTTGCAGCTTGCTCCTCACTATTTAAAAAAGAAGAGGAACGTGCTCTAATTCTACTTTGAATATAGGTGTGGTATTCAGGTGCTATTTTTCTTCACCCCCCACGAGGAGATTAACTAGTACATTTTCTCCTGGTGATAGCAGCCCATATACTAACAAAGTCACATTAATTTCATCTGAGATGAAAATATTTAACTTTATTCTCCTAACCTCATGAGCTAACTCTAAAGACACGGATGCGTGGATTCTGTTGATTTCTTCATTCCCCCCTAAAAATGTTGAACCCGTTCTCCCACTTTTTTTTACCCCTTGATTAGACTTTAATGAATTTAAAAAATAAAGCTGCTGAGAATTGGGTGGGGAGGGGGCAGAAACAAAGGAGAAAAAGAAAGCAAGCCCAGTATATGTCCCTCAAGACAAAGGAAACAAAGGCAGTTCAACTGTCCCATGAAAATGGAAATACAACCAGCTCAACACCACAAAGAGCTCAGAACCAGGTACCTCTTGGGCATGCTGCTGCCCAGAGAATCATTCGGACATCAGGGAAATGAGAGACCGTTTTGGACAAGAAGACGAGAAGTGAAGGTTGCAACAATGATTTCACCGGATTCATTGCTCAGGAAAGCCTTATTTTCCTTTGCTAGAACAGAATTTTCTTACATTTCAGGAAATGGGTCAGAAACAGCCTTGCCATTTAAGCTGCGCGTTTCCAAGATACAACCTTTAGCTCACGTATCAGAGAGCTGGTCAAGACATTGTGACGCAGATGGTCTCATTCCCAGCAGGAGGCATCCTGCCTAAGCACAGAGCATCATCTCAGCTCTTCTCCTCCAAAGCCAAGGGCGTCAGATTGGTGCTCAGACACCCAGCTCCCATAATACCTGATCTAATGCTGCCTCCCTCCATCAAAGCAAAGCAAACTTGAGTAGTGCCCGTTTCTGTGGGCTCTGGCTTCCAGGACCTGGAGCTGATGTTGCCAGAGACTGGGATTCTCTTGGAAAAGCCATGTTCTGTTTTGCTACTGAATCTTGGCCCAGCAAAACCCAATCTTTGACACATGTCCCTTCTCTCTACTGCTTATATATCACCGACACATATAATTAACAGCAGGTCAAACATACCACTCTTAACATTTTAGAGAATCTGGTTTCAGCTGCTGTACTGAAGCTCTTTGACTGTGCCAAAGACGGGTAACAGACACCAGGACATAACGCAGGGTCAAGAAATAGCTGCAGAAAGTTTTTCACCCAATCAGTAAGCAATTAAAATACAGATTATAATCCTAACTGAAGGAAAAAGGAATTTTTTTAGGATTACTGTCTCTGTATTGATATAAAACCCGTTTACACAGGAAGAATAAATGACAATTTTATACTTAGAACAAAATATTAGAGGCTTAAATGGTCCCCAAAACCATCCAAAAATTGGGCCTAAAGCTGAACAGACTGTTATCTTGGCCCTCAGAGTTAGTCAAGGAGACAAATTACTGGGGGAGAGAGGGAGAAAGCAAGCCCAAATTCCTTCCAGGTCTGTTTGAGTCCTGCTGATGTATCTCCATTTCTTACCAAACAAAATGCCCAATGCCTCATCCAGGGACCTGGACAAACAACTGCATGAGAACATGCCAGGGGATCTCATCAGAGCATGAAGTTCACAAGAGAAGCAGATGCATTCCCCAAAAATCTAGTAGCTTCAATTAGAAATTTATTTTCTTTCAGTGCCATTAGACAGTGCTCAGCCCCAGGACTTTGTGCCAGACGTGAGGATCACCTGGTGAAGCCTCTGCCTGGAGCTGGCACATTAGATGAGCACAGCTTCTGCTCTACTTATGGTTAAGCCCATCCAGAAGGAAGAATTCCCAGAAATCCCAGATCTTGCAAACACATCCTTCCCCAATAGGAAAAGAAATATTTTCAGCATGGTTTCATGGAGCCAAAAGGCCTGGTTTGTTGAATTAGTGTTTGATTACACTCCCAGCTACACCTGATCTCCTTCACTGCTCATTCACCATCCCCCGAGAAACACCTGTAGCAAATCACCCCACCTGCCTAAAACAACGTGGCTGGATAAGAAAAACAGAAAAATCAGACTTCAAAAGCAGTTTCACATACTGTGAAACACTACTTCTGCCACTCTGGACCATTGCAAGCAAATTGCAGACCCACATATATTGCTCAGTAGGCTTTTTCACCATGAAAATTCAGATTCTGCAGATGACCTTCTCCTGTCCCACCAGTCTGCGTTACTACCTGGGACAATTTAACAGACAAAGCAAATACATCCAGTCCCTTATTTTCAGAAGGCTTCCAAACACTGTTTTTAGAGGTCCATGCAATGTAACAAAACAAAATAACATTTCTTTGCAGCAAAAAACCCACACATTCCAGTAAAATTTGCTTTTGAATACAAAACATACATCAAAACAAGTTTTTTAACCTTCCCTTTGACAATGCAAATAAAACTGCCACCCATGTCACATCTCAGTCCTCAAACCTAGGAGAGAAGCCCTGCTCATCAGACAGGGACAAAGTTAGCCCTAAGCAGCATCACAAAGAACTTGGCCAGAATGAGCTTGTGAAACACCACAGGAGAACCGGGGACAGATTTGAACGTGGTAAAGTTGTGATAAGCTGCACATGGGTACAACAGAGCAATAACAATATATATATGTATATGACAAAAGTCAGCTTCACCTTTAGAGTCATCTCTTCAAAAATAGTAAATCTTTCTAATCTGTAAACCATGGCAGATGGCGACACATAAGGCTGAGAGGACAAGCTGGCTGCCCAGCATAACTGGTGGCGCTGCTTCTCTTCCTCTGGAATAAAACATTCCCCCATGTCCTTACCTTGCAATCCAGGTAGAAGTTTACAGCCAGGCACTGCTGTCCTGTTTGACCACCTATCCCAGCTGTTAGCACCCCAGGGAACCTGGGCAGAAGGCAAAGTAGAGACTCACCACAAGCTGCCCAAGATATTCCTCTCCCTCCAGCCCCCAACTGTCCAATTCTGTCAGTCACTAACATCTTTCTAAAGCGAGTCCTGGTGGGTATGTGGAACATGGATGGCCCTGGTAATGGAGGCTTAAAAGCTGCAGCCCATATCTCCTTGGAAACGGGCAGAAGAATCCAGTGCAGGTTCTTCCCTTTCTCTAACGACATCCCAGATGGCATCTCCTCCTGGAGATGAAGGTTGACACTTCAGGCAGATTTTGTTAGCTAACACTTTTCACCTGGGATACTCATAACTAAGCCCAAAATGGATCTGCTGGCAGTGCTCACCCCTTGCTGTCATAGTGCTGGCGCCCGGCCATATGCCTGAGCAATAAAGCAGACAAAAGCACCGAGAAAATTATGGGATGAACTCTTGGAGCAGCAATAGGCTCATGCAAGAGTTGCAGACCCTTCATTTGCAAATCAGTTCTGGCTGACGCTATAGCAACTGGGCCACAAGAGTCTTCCTTCTCCAGGAGGGGAGACAATTTAGCCCTATTCCCGTTGCTCAGCACTAAAAGGTTTATCCAGACTACAGTTATTTCACCATTGACTTACAGCACAGGCAGGTTTGGAGGATCGTCAGGAAAAAAAAAAGAATGTCTCTTCAGCAGCACTGCTCCACTGCTCTGCCTAAAAAAAAATAAAATAAAAAAAAAAAGTCATAGTTTTCAGAAGGTAATGGAAGGACTTCTGAGCGTGCAAGATGAATGCAATTATGCAATTTAAGACCCTCCAGTTAAACTACAGATATTTTGCCAAAGCCGGTTTTAAAAAGTGAAAGGCTCATTCCACCGCAATACAACTGTTCCCATCACATGTACTTCAAGAAGGAATGATATTTATTCTATAAAAACTGTTTTATAAATACTTTTATCAAAAAGACGAGGGGAGAGGGGCTAATCTTTTTATATCACTTTTTTTCTCCTCTCCAGCTGCTTTATCTTTCCCCTACCATTTCAGGACAGAAAAAGAGGAAATACCAGTTACACACAAAAAGTTCAGCTCATACTTTTTTTTTTTTTAATTCCATTTAAAATAGCTTCAGAAAGTGAGTAAAACATTTTTTTCCTCCCACCAAAAAAAAAAAATCAAGTTTTTCCAAAACAAAATTAAAAAACCCTCCAACCAGCTTCCCTTACTCAGTATTAACCTGGCTCTCTCTACAATTAGGGCTCCACTTTTAAAACCCTTCTAACAGAGGCATAACAAACCAACATTAAGCCCGTTTATTGTTACTCGCTAGCTCAAAAATTTCTGCTTTCCAGCTAAAACACCAGCCCGCGTCCACAGCCTCAGCAGAGCTAGATCCGAGGTCAGGATCCCTAATCCCAAAGCCTCCTTTAATTTTACAATCAACAAATCCATCGCTGGTGAACATCAGAGAGATTATTTTCCGAGCGGCAGAGTGAGATTGCTTGCCTAATTGGAGGACGAGCAGAAAAAAAAAAAAAAACTTGCAGAGGGTTTGCCAGGAACCTAAATTTCCTCTTCTTCCCCTCCAAGCAGGACACACGCCTCCGTCCTCTCCCCAGGCCCGGCACCTTGTGCTGCAGAGCAGAGGCTGCTGCAAACAGAGGGCTATTTGTAGGAGGGTGGGGCTTGTCGTGACTGGGTGAGGGCTATCGTGACGAGGAGGAGCCTGTTGTGATGCGCTGGGGCTAACACACGCAGAGGGTGGCCACCAGGCAGTGACAGACAACATCAGGGGCACCATTGCCCTGGCTCTGGAGCAGCACTGCTTCACGGGGTTTGGGTTCTTTAAATCATCTTCTTAAAGCGCACGGTCCGAATCGACGTCACCTATTGCCCTTTGCGTTAAAGGCGAAGCCGGGCTGGATGCTGGAGCACTCTTCAGTGCTTTGCAGCCGTTTTTGGCCCAAGCTACTGCCTCCAAGTTAGAGGGTGCCTGGGCTGATTGCTTGGCCAGAATGCTTGTCTCAACGGCGTTCAAGAAATAGAGGGGTCCAAGCCAACTCCTACAACAATTAAAGGCTCCAGTATTATGCCCAGTAGAATGAATCCATGCTAAAACTTTGCCGATCATTGTCCAAGTGCCGGCCTAGGAAAGGGCGGGAGAAATTCCCCTGCTACAGCCTGCAAAAGCTCGGTTTTAGTTCACAAGTGCTGCAGATTTTTCAGAAGAGATGGGAAGGAGCATCAAGCATACCTTGACCGACTCTCCCTTCCGCACTGAGTTTAAACTAGGTTGGCCACAAGCCTTCTGGATGCAAGCAGGGAAACCACCCCACGGCGGCTGAAGCCTGGCCAGGGCTTTGGGTAGGCTCTGTGTGGTATTTCTGGGGCTTTCCACCCAGAAGGGATCGTTAAAAGCTGTGCTTTTCGGCATCTGTGCTAGGAACTGAGAAATATAGCGTCTGAACGCTGCAATAGCTCACCTAATAATTTCATGTTCCAAATAACAGGGTTCTGCCTCCTCTGTCCCCAGAAGCAATGATCAGACATGAAGGTAGAAGGACCAAGAGATCAAAGGGGTCTCCTTCAGCTCCACCTCCTTGAGGCTGTGTTGTATAACCCTGGGGGAACAGACCAAATTAAATCTTCTTGGTGTCGTGGCACACGGCAGCTCAGGCGCCACCAGGGTTTCCAGACAACGGCTGCGTTCTCCTGAGAAAGCAGCGTCTCCAGCCTGCTCTACCCCTAGAAATACTCCAGCCAAACCATGCGGGAATGGCAGAGGTTTATCTGGGATGTTCAGAAATTAAAAGACACCAACTGGTGCTATAGCTAAGCCTAAAATCTGTTTTCATTACAATGAGCTGAAATAAAAAGCTTCATCTACCTGCAAAAGAATATATCTACTATTTTTATATATATATATATGCATATATAGATAAATATGTTATCCTTTCCATAGAATGGTAGAAGAAGACACTTTGCTCCACAACTCCCTCTTAAGTATTGCATCGCTCTGAAGACCGTGTCCAGACTGAGTCAATTAGGGCCATTTATTTCCCTTCTATGCCAATCAGGCTCTAATGAAGCCAAAAGCAGCTCAGTGTTGCCAGAGTCAGAGGAGACCAAGGCTGCCTGTTTGTGCTTGCCCTCCGCATGATCTCAGAGCCGTGAAGATGCCACGGGAGACACGACCTGTGTGGAGCGGGAGAGGAGGGTGCAGGCGGCGGGGAGACGGGGTTAGGACAGGTGGAGAACACCAGTGGGTGAGGACACGGCGTGATCTCCAGCTGCCACTGCAGCACCTTTGCAAGAAGCTCTCCAACTCACGAGCCAGCCCCATTTTGAGGTCTTCGTGTTATTTCAGGCACCATTTGCCAAGGCGCAGCCGGTGTCCGAATAGCATTTTTTACAACCAGATGCAAAAACACACAGACAGAGATTTACTGGGTGGTAGGAAGAGGACCAGATCCCTGACTCACCTCCACATTTCCCTGGCTTAATGTGGTACGTGTGCATCGCCGCAGCATCCATACATCCTTCCCCAACTCAGGCAGCCCTGGCTGCGGACACATGGTGGCTCGGCTGGGTTCTGGTGGCTTTTGCAGGAGAAGATCAGAGGGTTCATTCGAGGATACCCAAACTATCTGAAACAAACTACCCCATTCCTTTATGCTACAGTGGCCCAGAAAATACTGCTGCCCTTTCCCTGCACAGCACATCAGATGCAGAGTCAGGAGCTTGAACGCAACTTTAAACCATTGCTGTAGATGCATCATCTTTACTGGTTCCCCTCAGGTCTCTACCTCGTCGTGTCTCACACAACCCCGGATCAAAGCCAAGGGAAGGATAAACAGCACAGACAGTCTGGAAACGCTGGATATTCCTCTGCTTTCTGCATGACCGCCATGGGCTTGTCTTCCTGGTTTTCATAGCTCTCCCCGGGCTCGACCATTCATTTCATTGCTCCATGCTTGGCCTCTCCTCCGTCCTCCCCATGACTCCTCACAGTCGGGGGTCACTGGAGCTCTAGCTGCCAAGCTTCCCCGAGACCCCATCCCTCATTCACAACCCGTGAGTCATTTCCTCTCCTCAAACCCCACCTTTCAACTTCCATTTTTCATTTGCTTACGATTTTCTCTCTATCTCTGTAGGGTTTTTTGCTCTACACCATTCAGCCGCAGCCCTGTTGGTCCAGGCGGGAGCGCTGCTACTGGTTTCAGCAGGAAACGGTGGGGTGTGAAGACACCACATAAACACACAGGGCTAAATCTTCCTTCCATGCAACACAGTGCCAGCCCCTGTGGAGATGGCTGAAAATCTAAGCTGTGTTGCTGTGGTCACTTGGAGTTTCTTTTCTCTCAAGAAAACATCATTATTGGATGATCAAAAGTTGGTTGGAAATGGAAGCAAATCCATCTCAAAAATAAAAAGAAAAAAAATTTCAGATTTTCTCTCATTTCACTTGCTTTGAAACGCACTTTTTCTATTATTATTTTCATCGTTAATTTTTGTTGAAATTATTGTTATTTTTGGAAACCATCAGAAATATGGCTTTTGCTAAGAAACGTAGTGTCTGGACAATAAAAGAATTCCTATCAGGGTTTCAAAGAGCATAGTAAAAAATCACCTCTAATTCCATCAAAAGATACAAAAATATAATAAGTGCTAATATAGCTTCATAAAGTTTCGTTTTAAAAGAGTTAAAAAAAACTCAGCAACTTTTTGCCTGTGGAACACCATAAAGTTTAACTCATCATAAGACCGCACACGTTGGGGGGGGGGGGGGTGTGCCATCCTCAGCCCCTGGCAATCAGCAGCAAAGGGACTTCTAAATGGCAGGGCCCATCTGGGGCTTCTGGTCTCTGATGGACACATCCCCTACGGCTCTTGTCTCGTTCAAAGCATTTGCTCTAATGTGGTGTCTTCACTAAAGCGGTCCTTATTCTTGCACTGTGACAAGTATGAATGGGAAAGTCCTCTGTGTAAGCAGTGGATGTTCAACCACAGGGAACAAAAGCGTGGACAAACCCGGGATTTTAGCATATATATAATAAGCCGTACCCATGGTCGGAGCAGAAGTAGTCCAACAGCTACTATTGCCCCTTTCAAAATGTCACTCCTGCTTTCAGCATCCTCCTCCTGGGCCCTTCTTCCTCTGCACCCTTGGGTTACTACTGCTTAATGACAGTGTCATTCCCCAAGGAGTTGCCACCTGAGCACTCTGCCTCCTTCACCAAGAGGATGATCTTGCCCAAACAAGGTTCCTCCTCCTGTGGTCTCTTCCAAAGGTCCCAACCTCCGTCCAGATGTCTCTTCCAAGTGTCCACAGGGCAGAGAAACCTCTAGGAACTCACGCACCAGGGGTTGTATAACCCCAGCCACCCCAGGAGATAAGAGCATCCTTCTTAATTTATGCCACCTCATGACAGCAATCTCAGATCCTGCAGATGCTGCCCAGGGCCATGTGCACAAACTAGGAATTATGGCACGCACGTGACCTGCAGTACAGATTCATATGGCCACCAGCCCAAGCCTTTGACCAAGAAACACCAGGCTATATCGGGGTCTGGGATTGTTTCTCCGGCTTGCCAGTGGCTCGTGGACACCTACTTACTACACTAACTCTCCCCAGATGCACTCTGACAGCACCTTCCCTAATGCAAAGTCCAACCCTTTGCCAGGGTTTGGTCACTGACCACGCTTGGGCTCTCCCTCATCACCGATGGTTTGAAGGATGCAGACCAGGGAGAGAAGAGTGACCCCTGCCAGGGACAGGGGACTGTCCTCCCATGGATCCTCCCCTCCATCCCTGGTCACCCTGGGCCTGTGACAAGGCGCATGGCCCAGGGAACGAGGGACAGATGGGGTTTCGGAGGCTGCTCTGGTGCCTGCGCTCATGCCGGGGGAGCCCGGTAACGCGAGCGCGTCTTCCCCGTCCCCGGTGCAGCAAGCGGGAGATGAATTACTGAGGACAGCTGAGACAGGAGGCAAATGGCATCGCGCTGGAGCCGAACAAGGCCTGTGACTGTGCGCTGTGGGATCTTAAACATTTGGAGAGCAAAGGTCAGGAGAACAGGACACTCCTCAGCAATGACTTTCTTCCCGCCCCCACAGGAGGGACGTGGGGCTGCTATGCCTGGAATGACCCTGGGCATCAGCCACAGCCAGTGCCCTGATGGGTCCCAGGGGTTCAGTGGTACCCACAAGGCAAGTCCTTCTTCTCCTCCTCCAGGTTTCGCTTGCCACCAGAGCCCGGCGTGATGCCCTCCCTGAGGCCGGTGGGTATTTACGACAGACCTGATGTGGTGCAGCCTCAAGCCAGGAGAAAAGTGCCTGCTGGCCACCCCACATCCTCAATGGGGCACGGTGGGACCTGCCACCGGCTGGCTAATCCTTCTCGCCACATCCCCCTGCGCCCGCTGGCCAGGCCGCCGGCCGTTGCCAAAATAAACATTCGGGCATGGCAACGCTGACATTTGCTTCAGGCGAACAGGCGCTGGAAGAAGGAGGCAGTCACGTTATTTTTTGCAGGCTGGTCACGAGGCAGGAGACAACCTGCTTGACACGGGGCATTTGGGATCACATCTGCCCCCGTGACTTTGCGGCCGCCCCCGGTGTGCCCTGGCTGACCCCCTCCACATGGACCTCTTCCCTCCGAGCCCACCACCGCGTCCCAAGCCTTGGCGATGCTCCCGGGTGTCTCTGCAGGATTAAACACCTCCTGCCGCGCTTTGCTGTCCCCACGTCAGAGCCGGGGAGGTCCCCAGGGCAGCAGCCCCACAAGCGAGAGGGTCGAGCAGGGCACAGCGGCAGCAGGTATGGCCCCATCAGGCAGGGGACAGGCAACCAGCATGCAGTCCATCTCTTCCCCTCCAAAAAGAGCATCCCTCCATCGAGGGGGTCACAGCTCTGCCCGATGCCGGTAACAGCAGCAGCCCCCGCGCCTGGCTAGTGGCTATCACCGGGGCGTAGGCACGGGCGGTGAGCTGGGATTTCACCTGCTGGCTCTTTTCATGCTGGGGGAGGTTAAAGAGGCACATCATGGGAGGTTAGAGGGGTGAAGAAGTTGAACCAAGGGCCCTGCGGGAGGATGGGAAGGATTGGTCCATCAGATCGGCACAGAAAGTCTCTTTCCGCAGATTTGCTGCTCAGTTGTCCCGCAGATGAGCGAGACCAGCTGGCAGGAGGAGAGGCAGCCCTGTCACTTGTCATGCCTGCGGACTTCACCCCCCCGAGCTGCCGCCCTGGCTCCTTCCCTCCCCCGGAGGTGGTAGGAGATGTGCACATAGAGGATCCCAAGGCTGCCCGCACCCCAGCCCACCCGCAGGAACGAGCGTCTGTCAGACCACGGATGGAGAAGGGGACATCGGGATACTTCACAGGGGACCTGGAGGAGTTTCGATGAGGACATCCACCCCTAGGTGTCTGCTAACACCGCAGCCTCTCTCATCTGTCCCAATTCCCTATTCCCATCCCATCACGGGATTTGGGAATCAGGTAAGACCAGCTGACAGAGCGATGGCATCCCTGGGATTTCCCCCGGAGGGGTGGCTGGGGACAGAGGGGAGTCCCCAGGAATGTGGTGCCAGTCGATTTTATTCCGGGAGAGATGCCAAAGCTGAGCACAGCTGCCGAAACAGGGGGGGTTTCCTCACGAGCACGTTGTTGTCCCACTGCCCCTGCCCTTGGCTGAAGATTGCACATCCCTCTCCTGCAGCCCAAACCGTCCCCACACAGGGGAGAGGGATCAAGCCCCCCACCACAACTGCAATCCCAAACCCTCAGGTCTGGGGACAGCCCTGGGGCTGTGTGAGCATTGCTGTCACACTCATTAATTACCCGGATAATTCAGCTCAGTGCAAAATGTAGGGGTTTATTTTTCTGGTTATTGCCCCAGCCGGGTTAAGGCACCTGGAAACAACTCCCACGTTTTCAGGCTGATCTGAGTATAAAGGGACAAGTTGCAGCAGCAAGAGGGCAGACTGTTAAATCGCACGTCTTTTCATGAACACAGGGCGTTACAAAAACAGCCAGGAATCACAAGGCTGAACAAGGGAAACTGAGGCACGGGGCAGCAAAGCAGCATCCCCCAAGAGCAGACAGCATCCCCAGGACCACCCTCCTCTGCCCCTTGGCGGAAAGGCCCGGCAACACTCTTGCTGAGCCCTCCCGGGGTCCTGTCCCTTGGGCAGCCACAGGCAAAGCAAATTGGGGGGGGGGGGGGGGGGGGCGCTACTGAGGGCACAGAGCCCTCAGGGCCCGCGCTAGCGGCGCAGCTGAATTCCTTGAAGCCGCTGGATGCTTCTCGCAGCTGCAGAGCAAATTCAATAACAATACCATGAGCAATGCCTTTTTAATAGGCACGAGGTGAAAAGAACCCAGCGAGTCAATATTTGTGGACGAAAACAAAATAAGCCAAGCTGTTAGCACAGAGGAATGCGAGGGAGGCCGGGAGGCGGCTGGGGTAATTATTATTTCATCTGCCAGATAGCCACGGTCCTGCCCGCTGCCTCCTTCCCCCGCCTTGCCCACGCTGCCCGTGCCGGAGGGAGGGCAGGGGGGAGGCGGAGATGGGGCAGAAAAGAGCAAATGTTTTGGCTTGGGCAGCATCGGGCGTGTGGCCGGGGCTGGCTCGGGGCTCCGGCTGCCGGAGGCTGAGCGCTGCCCTGGCCCAAGTATTTAATGTCAGCGGCTGGAATGTGCTTAACACAACATTTTACAAGGGAACATTAGTCAAGCATCCGCACTGACAGAGAGGGTCAGCGATAAGGAGCCGGCGCATGGGAGCTGCAGGGAAGCGGCTCTTGTTTCAGGCAAAGGAGGGCAAGACTTGTCGGGGAAGGTTGGGAACACAAAACAGGTCAAATAGCCCTGCTTTCGGTCTGACCATCCCACCCAGCATCGTGTGGGGTGACAGTGCTATGCCAATAGCAGGGTCCCGCTTCCCACGCTCCCCCAGCTATCGCATGTACTGCCCCAGAGCCCTCCTCCAAGCCCCTGCAAGGTGGGATTTGGGGAAACCTGTCCAAAAGCCATTCCCTGCCACGCGCCCTCGTTTGCGGGAGTAGCGGTGTTTGGCTCTCCACGGGTATTAGGTACAGGTGGGAGCTTCTCGATAGCACGGCTCAGGCTTTGCTGCCTTGCAGCAGGTTCTCCCGAGCCAGTCCCTCACCATCAGGGCACGGCAAGGAGCACCCATCCCTAAACAGCAGGAAGGAGACATGCCGCAGCCTGGAAATCTCCCAGAAATGGGGTTGGTGAAACGTTAGTCAGCTTCGCCTGCAACCTGAAAATGGCACCACCCTCCATCTATTCCTAGAGCTATCCCCGTTCATTAGCCTTCTTGGCCCCCAGGCTTAAAAAAATCCCCCAGTGTCATGACTCCTTAATAAGATGTCATCTTCAGCCATGACAAACATGAGCGCTCAGTAAATAATAGCCCTGCCATGTAATGTCATGCTTCTCCCATCTGTTGTAGTAATGACTTTGCCTCTCTCACCTGCCACCCTCCCCCGGCTGCTCTGTGCCCACAGTGGCCGAGCCAAGCCAGCGCTTCCCTGGCCACAGCAGCAGCTCGGCCACCGACCCCTCCGACAGCTGCTGGCCTTGTTCTGGGGGGCAGGCAGGGGGGGAGGTGTGCTGAGACACAGGTGGTGGAGCGCGATCCAGCGTGGGAGAGGGGGAGAGTGACCCTCCGGCAGCCAGACACCCCGGGAACTGCAAAGGGGCTTCCTCACCTTCTTCCCTCCTTATTCTCTCCTTTCTTTCCATCTTTCTCTTTTTCTTATTATCTTTCTTCTTCTGTCTCTCTTCTTTTTCCTCCTTTCCTTCCCTTTTCTCTATTTCCCTTTCTTTTTCTCACCACCACTGTCCCACATCCCCATGCTTGGTGCCTGCAGGCCTTGTTTGAGCATGGTCTCTCTGCTTTTTGCTGCAAACCCATTTCCAAAAAGCTCTCCAAGCAGTGCCCAGAGGACAGAACAAAGCTGAAGGAGTTTTGGAACAGAGCTCTCCTTCTCCCCTCATCCTCTCCCACTAGAGAGCATTAACCCCTTTGTGCCTCAGTTTACCCACCTGCAAATCCGGATCAATGACCCGGACCAAACCTGTTGCCAGGGAGGAGCGGGCTTTTCACACTGGCTGGCTGCAGGCGCTTCACTCTGCTCCCCAAAAACCCACATCTCCTCTGAACCATGAAGAGGAGACACCACTACAGAGTAGCTATTGCTCATCACTGCTTAAGTAGCTCCCATCTCCCTTCTCCCCACCCCATGCCCATTACCACCCCTTGGTGCAACCCCTTGCAGGGGCTGGAGACACAGGTGCATCAGGTTGGAGTTGCAGAGCAGGAGTTAATTGTTAGAAGCAACTAAAATAATAATAATAATAAAAAAAAACCCACCAATTAAAAAAAAAAATTACAAGGACTAATCAAAGCTGTTTCTAGGAGGGGATTTCCAGTGTGTAATGTCCCCAGTCTGAAGTGAAGGTGGAGACAGACGCTGCCTTTACAAGATGTCTTTTTTTATTCCCCCTCCCTTTCCTGTGGAACTTGGGTTACACTGAGCCCGTAAAGGATAGCAGGACGCGGCAGTGCTGTTTGCCGTGAAAACTAATAGGGCCATGCCTGCTTTCATCAGGAGTGTAATCAGAGCCACGGATAATGTTTTAAAAGGCACAGCAGCTTCAAGTGCAAGAGGGGATTTATTAGTGAAAACGAAACCACGCTTGAGCCTTTGCGAGTCTTATTTTAAGAGCCTGGAGGAGAAAGGAGCGGGCTGGCTGGGGAGAGGCGAGGCAGCCGGAGCTCCGCCACCGAGCAGCGGTGACGAGCAGCGGTGACAAGGGCTCATGACACGCCTGGGCTGCCGTTCTTGCTCCGCCACAGGTTGTCCCCACGACCTTGGTCATGTCACTTAGCGTCACGGTGTTTCAGCTCTTAGCCTGCACAGGGGGACAAAAATCACTCCCCTACAGCTCTATAGAGAGATAAATAAGGATCATGGCTCAGCGGACACTTGCACTCTCTGCAGTCCCACTGGGGCCCTGGCACGACCCAAGGGGGTGGCCAACAGGTCCTACAGGATCTTACAGGCTCAGAGAGCAGCTCTGGGACCTTCTCCCAGTCTGGCGCTGCCACACATGGCAGGTGGGGGCAGAAGGAGAAAGGGGAAAAATGTCCCAGCAGGCAGTCATAGCAAACAAATGGATGCCCAGACTCCTAGGGTCTCTGGTTCTGCTACAGACCCAAAGTCCATCCCGTATTTAAGGTGCTTGGTTTCTGTTGTCTTGAAACAGAGGCAGAGCAGTGGCCCAGTGACGCTGCTGGAAGGATGAATTCCCAGTTTTGGCTGTCTCTCAGGGCTCCTGATGCTACTCAATAGACTCAAATAGCTCCTCTGCACTGATGGACAGGGGATGTCTCACCGGTCCTCAACTAGGCTGGGGGAGGCAGCAAACACAGTCAGCTCCTCTGTGTTCGGAGAGAGACACGAGTATGACCTAAAAGTGCATTTGAAGGCTGAATTTGCTGCTAGGAGGAGAGGAGACCATGCTCCTGAGAGCATGACACATGTTTAGGGTCTGCTTCTCCATCCTGAGGGCAGTGTGGCTGGTCGGCAGGGTGAGCTATGCAGAAAAGATAGTCCCACACCTGTTTATCTCCTTTTGAAAGAGGGGAAAGCCTGAAAAGTGAGCAGTTCTGCCTGGAAAAATCCTGTTGGAGAGGCTTCCTTGGCCTCAGATGCCCTTGCCATCTGCGCACATAAGAAACCCTTCATAAGGTTCTCATTTCCTCTTTACCTTTTTTATATAGCCCATAATAAGATCCCTAATTTTAATGGACTGTATGGATCTCGCTAGCAGGGAATGGCTCCAGCAGAGAGGCTTTAACCCTCTGTTTCAACAGGATCAGCAACGGAGCTTTCGGTCCCTTGCTCGGCTCCACTGCAGATGCTGGTAGGATTTCTCCAGCTACCTCCACCCTCCCGACCTGCCGGGAGATGCTTGGGCGTAGGTGCCCCATGTAGTGTTAGTGGGAACTCGCCCCTCTCCCTCAAATACTTATGAAGCAGTGCGAGAAAAATTATCAGTAATTTGCTAAATTGGAAGGTGTGGAGGGAGCTGGGCTTGTCCGGCCAGAGGAGAGGGCTAACGGGTGGTTATAGAGCAAACAGAGCCACACTCTTCCTGGAGGTGCGTGGGAGGCAACGGACACAAGGCACAGCAAGGGAAATTCTGCCCAGGTATCAGCAAAATAATTCCTAGTGAGACTAGTGACAAGAGAGTTAGCAAAGCACGTGGAAGGGTGACTTCCCTGGGCCGATCCTCCAGAGATCAGGGCACCACGCCAGATCTGGATGTGTGTTAAAACCCACTGAATGGCTTGGGTGAGAGGCAGGGGAGAGCATAACCCGGCCCCCAAAAAGTTTTATGGTGTCCCTTGCCTGGGGCACAGCTCGACTTGGACCTCAGCAGCCTGGCTGGGATCTCAGCTGGGGAAGGCAGCGCACAGGAGCTGACGGAGCCGTTACACCAGACGGAGGAAGGCAGAGCCAGGCAGCAAGGACGCACAGAGCACGTGTCAGGGGCTCTGGGCTGGTTCCTGACAGCTCCTTTCTCCCAGAGCTCCTGGACAGGAGACAAAACGTGATTTCTTGCTCCTTCCACTCAAAGGCGGCTGTGAAAGTCTGATTTATGCTCAAGACTCTGGAAAAGAAAAAAGCTTGGCTGTGGAACCAAGTTCAGCTCCCAGCCAGGAAACCCTTGTATGGGATCAACAAGTTTTAACCATGCAAATCGAATTTGGGTCCAAACAGAGCCCTGTTTCACGACTTCTGCCTCTCCCTTCCTCACTACGCAGGGCCAGGCTACCTCCTCCCTGAACAACCCCTCACATCCATTCCCTGCAGCAAAGGCAGGCCAGGGAATGTGTTGTAGATGATTTGTTGTCCTTCTTTACTTTTCCTTCTCTCTTCTCTTCTTTTCCTCTTCCTCTTCCTCTTCTCCAAGGCACAGCCAAACATGTCACAGCTCTGTCTTTCACCGAGATAACTCCCAGCTGCCAAAATGTACTGGAAGAGGTCCATCCGCCTGTGACCCTGTCACCAAAAGCCATGGCTGAGCGTGGCCTCATGCTATGTGACCCCCGGCAGCGTGGAGGAGTGCTCAGGGCACTGGGGAGAAGGAATTGCTTGGTCAAGTCACCAGCAACGAAGGTGGGCAGCTGAACTTGTTTAGCCGTGCCTTTGTTTCCCCATGTGGATGGAGCAGACCAAAGGCCACTGTATGACTTTCCCCAGATCCACCATCTCCTGGGTGACCCTGGAAATGGGTTGTGGGAGCAATCTTTCGATGTTGTTTGGGGTGTCTCCAGTCACAGCAATAGCAAATCCTCACCCTGTCCTTATACAGGTGAGACCAATTCAACAGCAGTACTGACACACCATGGAGGGGTGAGACCTCCCAACCAGGACCACTCACATGCAGAGTCCAAGAGGATCGCCTGGGGGGCCCAGAACTTGCCGTCTAAGCTGGGACCGTGTCTGAAGCTTGTGCACAATCATTTGGCTTCCAAGGCAGGTACAACAGGGCCTGAATTGGTCCCTGAAGCACCTGGACATCCACCCAAGGTGCACGGTGACAGAAGGAGAGGCGTTGAACACGAGTTGCAGAAGGGAAAGCTTTGATTAGATATTAGGGGGAAAATTCACACTGAGGACGGTTACACACAGGGGACCAGACAGGTGGGGGAATTTCCATCCTTGGAGACATTCAAAACTTGACTGGACAAAGCCCTGGACAACCTGATCTAAGTTGGCTCTGTGGCGGGCTGTTGGACCAGAGACCTTCAGGGGTTCCTTCCAACCTAAATTGTCCTATGGCCTACATCCACAGCACTACCCAAGATGCTCTTGCATCCTCTAGAGTTCAATAAACCCACCTGGGCTTCTGCTTCTAAATCGGCAGGATCCTAATTCCCCCTTATGATTTAATCCCTTAATTCGTTTGCCATAATCCTGCAGTATGTGGCTGGAGGAAAAGGAAACAACACAGCAAAGCAAACAGAGAAATGCAACCAGTGCCCCCGAGAATAGTATATTACTCCTCTTCTTTCCTGTTTGCCTTCCTGCCGTTCTGCTTCCATGAAAATTTGTGGGATTTCATCCAAAACTCCAGTATCTCCTCTCCAGCAGCGGCTGGGGATGGCCGCTTAGAGAGAAAATATCAGAAACAGTGAGCACAGAACGATCCTCTCCCTGCTGCACCCTGCCAACCTCTGGCAGCTGAAGCTTCAAGGACATCTGAAGCTAAAGGCCACTTCCAAACTCGAGCGTGTAGCAGTTACCATCTGAGAAGCTGCCAGCGGAATGAGAGCCACGGCAGAGTGAGTTTTATGGGGAGACCCGGGGAAAGGTATTTCCTCTCCTTCACGTGAAACGGGCTGCCTGGTCCTTCCAGCGGGCCACCTCCCTGTGCCCTCCCCACCCTGGTACCGGCCCCAGCTCTTGGGGTGACAACTGGGAAGGGACCAGCATCATTTGTAGATCTGCTTACTGCTGCGAGCGTTGCATCCGACCCACAGCCGCAGAGCCCGAGCGTTTCAGCCCCGTTCTCCCTTTCCTCTTCTTTCCCGCACCCCTGATCCCACAGCGATCTCGGGGATCCATTAAGAGGAGCTGTCTCTGGGGTAAAACACAAGCCTCTCTCCCTTGAGAGCTGGGATGCTTCTCGGCAATGCTGTGACTCAGCCCCAGCCATTGTTCGCCCGGAGAAGTGCCATGCGCCTTCACGGCGTGTACAGGTTGAAGAGCCCTTTGCAGACAATTTATCCACGGAGCCAGAACCGGAGCGTTTTACACTTGGCTCTTCCCTTGTGCTGCCAAGGGAGACCTCCCTGCACGAACACACGCACGTACACACACACACCCCTGCATACACACACCCCCCTGCACACACACACCTGCACAAACACCCTCATATACTCCTGCACACGCACATACACACCTGCACACACAGACTCATACACACCTGCACATACACGCATACACACCTGCACACACCGGCACACGCACGTTCACATCTACAGACACACACCAACACACATGCACACACGCACATGCACACACAACTACACACATACCTGGACACACACACACACCTGCACACACACACCCCTGCACACACATTCACACCTGTAAACACACATAGACACCTGCACACATACACAATTACACACCTGCCCACGCACATTCACATCTAGACACCCACACCTGCACAAACACACCTGCACACGCACATACACACCTGCACACACACATACACCTGCAGACACACATACACACCTGCGCACACACACATTCACATCTAGACACACACACCTGCACACACACCTGCAGACACACATACACACCTGCGCACACACACATTCACATCTAGACACACACACCTGCACAAACACACCTGCACACACACATACACCTGCACACACACATACACACCTGCGCACATGCACATTCACATCTAGACACACACACCTGCACACACACATTCACGCCTGCACACACACATTCACACCTGCACACAGGCACCTGCACACACACATACACACCTGCACACACACACCTGCACACACACATACACACCTGCACACAGACACACCTGCCCACGCACATTCACATCTACAGACACACACACCTGCACAAACACACACCCCCCTGCACACACGGACATTCACACCTGCGCACACACACCCCTACACACACCTGCACACATACATACACGTCTGCACACACACACCTACACAGCTGCACACATGTACACACACCTGCACACACACACACATACACAGCTGCACACACCTACACAGCTGCACACACATGTACACACACCTGCACGCGCACATACACACCCCTGCACACACATACCTGCGCGCACACACACACACGCACAAACGTGCACACACACACACACCCCTGCACACACACACACGTACGCCCCCCTGCACACACGGGCACACACAGAGCAGAGCCTGTAGTGGGAACCACCGGAGCCAACACCCCGCTGCTGTTGGAAAGCGCCGCACACCCTGCGGCAGGGGTGCTGCCCCGGGGGTGCCGAGCTCCCCGGCCCTGGGTGCAGGAGGTGGGCGCTGGGCACATTCGGTACCCACAGGCCACGCCAGGCAGCGGGGCCCGCCAGCTCACACGATCGTGGGGGAGGAACAATGAAGGATGCTCCGGTCAAGGACATGGCCCAACACCCGCGCGCGGACCCGCGGTTCGGTCACAGGCACGTGTGCCGACAAGGCGAGGGCAGCTTTATGCCAGACCTTTCCTCCTTCTCGCTTTTGATGGGCCCCGCTCCTCTGCTTCCTCCCGCCCAGCACGAAGGCACTGAGGCTGCCTCGGCAAAGGTCATCTGAAACGTGGTCATCTGAGGAGCCGGACGAGTGTGTCCATACCCTCTGCTTCTTCAGAGGCGTGAGCGAGCTGAAGTGCAGCTTTATGGAGGAAAATTAAACACATACTCACCACTATTGCCCACTAATGAAGCACAAGGTGGTGGTAGGAATCCCCCTCCATGGAGTTTCTGGGTACTCGAAAGTTCATGCAGGAGGCACCAGCTGCAAGAGGAGAGCGAGAGGATGCCCCTCCTGCCCCCACGCTGACACCCAGGGCTGGCTTAGAAAACATGTCGGTGGAGTTTGGAAAAGAAGCAGAAATATGTATTTCCCCAATAATCTGAAAACTTCAATAAATGTTTTCGCTCAGTAGGATGTAGCTGAGGAATCTGGGGACCGTTGCTGGAGCCAGCCACTCTGAGAGGAGAAAGCGAAAAGCCAGTCCAAATGCAACAACTGCCAGGACAATAAAGGGATCTGAAGGGGTTCAAGGGGGGGGGGGGTGTCTCTTGTGTCTCTTTGGTGTTGTTTCTTGATTAATATTTACAAGTCAGAAGCAGCAAAGCACACCTCCAGATCACGCACGGGATCTTTTTCTCCTTACTTGGGCAACAGAACGTATAGGCAGGACAATTGTGCAAACAAAGATGCGTGCCAAGCCCACCGCACCGAAGGGAAGAAATAAAAATACCAGTTATTTAAAACACGTGTATTAACAGAGGGGTTCACCTCTCCCCGGCCTTTGTGCTCTGCTGACATCGCGGAGGCAGACGAAAAACCTCGCTGGAGCATCAGGCTGGCCCCAGCCCCCGGGGGCTGCAGGGGCTTTGCTCCACTGGCCTCTGGTCTCCCTGGGCCACCCATTGGCACCTGCACCGTCACCCACGTTGTGACACTCCCTCTCTGCCCCAGCAAGGTCCTGGGGAGGAGGACAAAGATGCAGGAGGAGCCGGTTGAAATTCCCACCGCTTCCCTGCGAGGGAGAAGTACAGCTTTGATTTAAACTTGGGGGGCTAGGGGAGGTGGGTGCAGTGTCGTGATACCTGATGTGGGAATGCTCCTCGCATGGCTGAGCTTCATCCACACATGGTTTGCAACATCTCCAGGGTACGGTGATGGATGACAGTCACAAAGGGACAGGATCCAGACAAATCAACTTTGTGCCAACAAGGCTGTAGCTCTTTCCCCTTCCCATGTCCTTCTCCCCACCCTCCCTCCCCGCCTCCCCTTTTCAAACGCTTTCAAAAGATTTCAGCCCAAATGTTCCCAATTTGGGGCTGAATGGCATTCCCAGCATTTGTGCTTTGTAAGTGGGATGGAGGGATGCAGAACAGCAAAGGGCTGGTGCCACCCAGCCCCTTCCCACAGCCCGGCTTTGCACCAGAAGGCCAGACCCTCAGGAGAGGTGCCAGGTCCTGCCCGGGGACCCTCCGTTCCTCAAGCAATTACAGCGAAGTGATCTGGGTGCTTCAACACGCAGGAAGGAGGGTGACGCAGGGCCCTTGGGGAGATAATGGGAGCCAGAAGGTCTTATCTTCTCGGAGGGCAGAGTCAAGCCCTTCAAACGAAAGCCCTTGAGGGAGCAGAGAGCATCTTCCCTCAAGTGTCAAGCGCATTTCATCAGTTTATAAATACCAATGCCCTCCCTCCGCCACGCTTGGCCTCGCAGCACCGGCTGCATCCTCAGCCCTGGACCCGGTCCTGGTGGAGCTGAGCACCCGAGCCTGACTTGGCCAGGGGAAGGCAGGATCAGGCCTCAGGGGGGTGTGTGTGTTTCCAGGGACGCCTTCAGCTGCCATTGCTTGGTTCAGCCTTCTCTGGTTTGAGCTACATTTTTTTCCCTACCCAGACCAAAAAAAGGGTTAAACTGAGCTCACCTTTTCTGGAACAGGACAAGGCAGTCACTCAGCTGGAAAGGAAGCAGGATCCATCCCCTTTCTGTCCCCCTTCCACCACATTCCTGTTTCTCTCCTGCACATCCCACTGCTGAGAGCACTGTCCTGCTGCAGAGCCTCCCCAGGTGCCCCGATGATGAGTTGCAAGCCCTAATGACGGGAGAGCGGACAAAGGCATCAGACTCCAGGGCTGATCCCAGCAATGCCAGGGCCTCCCCAGTGCATCCATACTGGGGACCCAACACACACACAGCGGGGGGAGGGGACGGTGTCACTAGCCTAGTCCAGAGACGGGGCTCTCTCCAGGTGTCCACTCCCCATGGCTCCACCACCCAGCCCTTTCCCAGCTGATGTTCTGCTGAGTGGGATTCCCCAGGGACACACAGGGGGATGCAGCCCCCAGACCTGCTCACCCAGCCTAACCCTGTCCCTCTGCTGTGACACATTCAAACCTGCCAAGATCTCCAGAGGATGGGAAGAGGGCTGGGGTGTCCCAGGGTGGTAGGTGAGCCCCCACGGATTAGGGGGTTAGATCTGGTCTCACCTTTGCCAGGAACAGGAGGATTTTAGCAGCACACCACCTTCTGCCAGCTGGGCTCACGGCAAGTAAAAGAGTCTGTGATTAGAAAGAGAGTAAACATAAAGCTCCTAGGGCTGTTTGTCACAGAGGCTGGGGAGAGGGGGTAAGCACAGGCATTTTCCTGAGCAGCCCAAATCCTTCTGCCCTCCCCTTGGGGCCCCTGGGAAGGAGGTGGGTTTGCTGCTGGTTGCAGTCCACATCCAGGCTGCAACTGCTGTGCTTTGCTGGAAAGGGAGCTGAGCCCCCTGCCCTGCCCCTCCCCAGCTCCTGCCACCTGTCAAGGGCAGGGGGGTGACGTGGGGAGGAATTAAACCCAGCTGAGTTCTCCCAGCCCTGCTACAAGGTACCTAGCACTGGTGTCACTGGTTTCCAATGGGATCCCAAGTCTGGGTTTCCCTTGGATTTACCTCCTGTCGAAAGCCGAGGGGGAGGCTGCCCCAGAAGGCTTGCAAAGTTTTGGCTTGCAAGGTTTATTCCTCCAGTCCTGGGAACAAAACGAAATGGAGACTTCAGTCTCTGCAAGGGCAGTCAAATCTCCCGAATTTTGGGGTGGGCTCAGCAGAGACCCCCGAAACTGCACAGGGTTGACTGGGCTCACGGGAGAGCGGCTGGAGAGTGAGACAGGGGGGGAATGGGTTTGCCAGAGATGCCTCCCCGATGGCCACCGGCCAGCCCGCCCTGCGCCGGTTCCTGCCTCTGCCCCCGGGTTCCTCCTAACGAGGTTTCCAGCTCGGCTGAACCCCCGCGTCGCTTGCGGGGCCGCAGCCGTCCGGGACTGGACGGGGCTGGGGAGGGGAGGGAGGAATCGCCAGCCGCATCCCCTGATTCCTCCTCTCCAGTATTATCGAGGGTTCGAGTTACATCGAACAAACGCGAAAGCGGGGCAAAATTGGGGAGGGGGTGCAGAAAAATATTGTCACTGATTCATGGAAAGACGCCGGGGGGGTGGTTTAAAACCCTGTGGCAATGCTCCCTGTGAAGGGGGACGGCCCGGGGTCGCTTTCGGCGGTGGTCCCCTCGCCCCGTGCAGCAGTTTGTGATGGAAAGTCTGCAAAAGCCATTAGGACTTTTGTGCTGGGGCACTAGAAAAGCAACGCAGACACCACTCACTTTTCTAAATAAACATTAGTCTTAAAAAGTTTGCACTGCTGACCCCCGCAGCTCTGATTACTTGTAATTCTCTGAACCATATTTTAAGGCTTCAAACTATTTTTATTTTTTTTTTTTTTGCGGGGAGGGGGCGGATTTTGTTCATTCCTCCCTGCAGCCGTGCCACAGATGTGCCGCCGGTACTGTGTGCTCCGGGGGTGGCGGGCCAGGGCGGGGGGGTCCCTGCCCACCCCCCAGGCAGGTCCTTGTTCCCCAGCCCCGCAGCCCCAGCCCCTCGGCATGTTCAGCTCCCTCCACTTTCCCCCGGTGAAGATTTTTCTTCCTTCCTTCTTTTTCGGAGGGGTTGGGACCACTTTCGCGATCCCGGTGCAGAGGTGCTGTTCCCCTCTTAGGGAGGGCGGAGGCGTGCGGGATGCAGCCCCATCCCCACCAGGCTGTGCCCCCAAACAGCCCCGGGACCCCTCCCCCAACCCCCCCCCCAAAGAGCCGCATCTTCGCAGCGCGGCGGAGGCAGCTGCAGCGAGGTATCATCAGTATAATTGGAAGGGTCACATGTTAAACCCTCGCTGTTGTTCGCGGTAATGTAGCTGTGTCCCTCGGTTGCACATTTACCGATTTCTCTCAAACCAACCATTGTCACAAGGTTCATTCCAGGAGGAGTGATCCAATGGGTTGCCACGGCAACTATAATGACATTAAAATAGAGGCGGCAGCCGCCACCCCACACACACACTCCCGGGCACAGCCCTCCCTCCCTCCGTGAAAACCGGCATCAGCCCGGCAAAATCCCGCACCTTTCCCGTCGGGGCAGCCCGGGAAATAACACCCGTACCCAGGTGCAAACAAAGTGGTGGTGATGGTGTGTGTGTGTCGGGGGGGGGGGGGGGGGTGATTTATTTAAACCTTCCCGGGGGAAAGCGGCCGAGCGAAAACAACAGAAGCGCGGTTGTTGCGCTCCCGCGGAAGGTGAAATTGACCAATTCTGGTCAGTTTCCAGCCCGAGGAGGGAGGGGACGCGGGGAGCGGTGGGCGCTCCCGCCCGCGGGAAAGGGGCGCAGGCGGCCGGGGTTTGGGAACGGGAAAGAGCGAGGGTCGATCCCTGCCGGGAGCGGGGAAAACGGTACAAACCTGGGGGTTATAAAGCCCCCGCGGAGGCACCTGCGGGTTGGGCGATGAGACCCTTTCCCTCGGCCCGGCCCCGCGCTGGAAATCCACTTTTCGCTACTTGGTCTTCGGGAAAACGTTCGTTTCCGATTGAATTGCCTTTGTTATTTCTCATCGGCGCCGCTACGCTGCTTTCCCGCATTTTTATTTTTCCCCTCGAAATTTGGGGCGAGAAAAGATGTTTAAAAAAAAAAAAAGACCCGTGTTTCCTATTATCACAAGACACCCTTCCCTCTCGATTAATATTTCCCATCTGTTCTGTCCCGGGCACATTAAAAAAAAAAAAAAAAAAAAGTGACCGAAGAATACTGTGCAAAAGCAAAAGGAAAATTCTGGGAATACCAACTATAATATGAATGTATCTGTCGGGGGGCTTCAATATATCTGTTTTCCATATGGGAGAATGTACTGCCCGTTTTTCGTCGCCGGCAGCCGATAGCAACCCCTGAAATCGGGCTCTCTGGGATTTCCGCGACGCTTTCCCGAATACCTTTCCAGATTTCTGAGCGGGACCGGGAAACGGCCGGGAAACGAGTCGTTTCTATAAGTTTGGGGCCATTTTTTTTTTTTTCGATGGGAGCCCCTGAGCAGGAGTTTACCGGGCCATAACGGAGGGAAAAGACCAGAAAGCTCATCTCAGACCCGTGGTTTCATTTCCTCCACCAAAATATGCCCGACACCTGCCTGCGGTTAGGATAAATCCCCCCTGCGGGCAGAACCCGGAGCGTTCCCGCGGCTGGCAGCGCCAAAAAATAAAAAAAAAAAGACAAAAGGGGGAAAATTCGGGTCAGCCCGAACCGGAGCCGCCCGCAGCCGGGTCACACGCGGTTTGCGGCGGCGGAGCGGCTTCCTCCAGCCGGCCCCGACGGCGGAGCTGCCGGCACCAGCACCGGCACCCGCACCCGGCCGTCCACGCCGAGCATCCGCCAAGCGCCCCGGGTCAGGCCGGGGGGGTCCGGGCTCCCCCCTCGGAGCGCCCGTCGCGGACGGGGAAGGGGCCGAGGCGCGCTGCGGTAGGGACGGCGGGGCCCGGGGGTCTGGGGATGCAGCGTCCGGGGGGCACCGCTTTGCCCCGGCCTCCCTGAGGGGCTGCACGACCCTCCGGAGCTGCCTCCCTCGCACAGAACCGCTGCGACTGTGGTGCTGCCCCCGGGAGAAGGGGGTGCCCCATTCCTCATGCCACCCACCTCCCAGCAGAGACGGGGAGGGGGAAACACGGGGACACACACACACATCCCGCAGTCTGGCCACAGGTTCCCCTGGAAAACGCACTTGGCCTGGTGGGGGGGACACCCAGGGTGGGCGGTTTCTCCAGCCGCCGTTCCCCGAGGGGACCCGAGGAGCTGAGGCGGGGAAGAGCGGCCGGGATGGGGGGGAAGGACCGGCCGGAGCAGCGGGAAAGAAGGAGAGGCGACCGCGGGTGGGTGTCTCCCTTCCCGCGGGGCTAACGGGGGGTCCCTGTCCCCAGCCACAACTCCATCTCCTCGGGGCAGAGCGCAGGCGGGGTGGGACCCTCCGCGGTGCGACGGGAGGGGAGCCCCGGGGCTCGGGGAGGCTGCTGGGGACGCAGCGGGGCTCAGCTCGCCGCAGCTCCCGGAAGGCCAGAAATGCCCTTTTCGGCTATCTCCTGAGCTCAAGAGCCGTCAGAAACGTCCCTCTGAAGTGATCCTCTTGGCAGGGGCTTATTGAAAGAGATACGCAGAGTAGGAGCATGCCCGAGAGGAGATGTGAGCCTTGTGGGGCACGGGAGAAAATGAAATTAAAACCCAATTAAAAAGAAGAAGGAAAGAGAGAGAGAAAGGTGGGAAAACGAAATTATTCTCCTTGTGAAACGTGTCGGGCTTCTCCGGAGCAACTGCAGAAGGGAGGCCTTTCCACCAGGGTGGATAAATTTACTCGTGTCCCACATGACCGAGGGTGGGGGACCCGGGGCGGGGGGGGAGAGAAAGGTCATGGGACTGGGATTTGGGTTGTAAGTCATAGAGGAGACGTGGATTTCAGCGGCGGGATCCGTGTTAGGTGGCAGCGGCCTCGGGTTTTGCAAGAAAAGTAATTAAATAGGAAAAAGAAAAAGGAAAAAAAAAAAAGAAAGGGGAAAAAAAACGGGGGTGGGGAGAGGAAAGGGCATTTAAAAAATAAACCCAGTAAAATCTCGGGGTGTAGCGGTGGGAAGTTGCGTTTGGGGGACACAGCTCCAGGAGAGCGTCGCTGGGAGACCCTGCTCGCTCAGGGAAGGGGCTGCGCCCCACGTCCCCCCCCGGGGCGGCGGGGGGTGCTCGGCGCTACACCCCGCGCCGGCTCGGAGGGCGGCCTGCCGCCCGGCCCCGGCTCCCGGCCGAGCCCTGCCCGCTCCTTTTGTTGCCTCTATTTTGCGGCCACGTCTCTCCCCTGGGAAGAGGAGATCCTAGGGGAGCTGCAGGCGAGGGGCGGGGGGGCTCAGCACTGCCCCAAACAGCCGCTTCACATCCCCCTCCCCTCGCCCCCGCGCACCCTGCCGGGACCCGCCGCGGACGGGGAGAGCCGCGGTCTGAGCGGGGTCCGTCTGCCTGGACCTTGGCATTTTTTGGCCCCATCCCCAAACGAGGGAAGTTTTTCCTTCTCCACTTACTTTATTTAAATTTAAAGCGACAACAGCGAGCCTCCCGTCCCGTGTCCCCCCCCGTCCCCATCCCGCCCGGGGTCCGATTGAGCTGCGTCTGGCGGTGCCCTTAGCACAGCTCCGCTCCCACCCGGCTCTAGGGTTTCCTACACGCGGGGACTTGTCCTGTGTCCTCCCCTCTCTCCCTCTGCCCAGGGCTGATGGGGGGGGGGGGGCACCATGGAGGCCACCCTAGGTAATCTCGTCCGGGTGGGGGAAAAATTCCCACGGATTTTGCAGGGAGTCTAGCTGGAATTAAAAGCGATCGTGTGCCCCGCAGACGGCTCTCACAACTGAGGAGTGACTTTGGGGGTGGGGGGGGGTGGGGGGGGGGAACCGGGGGATCATTCAGGTTACATGGGTTTTCCGAGGACTCTTCTCTCGCCTCCGCCGGCGGAGAAAAGTGGAGTATCTGGAGTATCTTGGCGAGAGTGAAAGGAATCGCCGGTGTTGGTTTAACCCGTTTCAAAAGCCCGGTACTAACGAAAAGAGGAAAGTAATTTCACTTAAATGGCGAGTTAAAGCGGGGAAATCGAAAACTGATCGAAACGGACACGGACTGCCCCGAAAAAACGCTTCTCTGCCACGCTGCGACATGGAGCCCGACCCTCGATAGCCAGAAAGGATCGGGGTGTGGGAGAAACATCGCCAGATGGGGAAAAAGAAAGATCCCGGTGCACCGACACGAAACCTTCCCTGTAGGAACCGACGCACAAACTCATTACACCCCTTGGGGCTCCCGCCCGCCCGCCCGCTCACCGGGGAGACGATCTCCCGCGCAGGCTTTCATTCGGGTTTACGGGACCCGCTTTGGCACACGGAGCGATGAACGATTACAACTCACTCCATATCCATACCTATATCCATACACCTAATTTATTCGGAGCCCGGGGGGAGGGATGCGGGCAGGCAGGGCGGTTGGGAAGAGAGGCATCCCGCCTGCCCGCGGCTGGGAAAGGCCGCCGGGCTTCGGGGCTCCGGGATGCTCAGTGCCGCCTGCCCCTTGCCGGGCGACGGGTGGGCGCATCCTGGGACCGTCCACCCGAGGAGATCACTATCATTTGAATGATGAAGGAAGGGTTGGAAACGCGCGATCAAACTCTGCCGCCAGTATTTTTTCTCCCGTCCCGGATCGCAGCGTCACCTGTTGCTGCCACGGGCTTGGGGCGCCGACCTGCATCTTATTTAATAAAATAATAAAATGCGAACTGGTCCCGAACGGACCCCGTCTGTGCCCGGGGGGAACGGGGACCGGCACATTTTTGTACCTACAACCCCATCTGTGCCGGGTACGCCGCCTCCCGCACGGACCCCCCCGGTAAAAGCACAGACGGACCGGTGAAACGGAGGGTGTACGGGGATGTGCTGCCGGGGGGCGCCGCCGTGCTGACGGGAAACGGGCCCTGGCCTGCCCCGCAGCCCACCAGGCACAGGCAGGGGACCGCCGAGCTCGGGGTGGGGCGGGCGGGCGACAGGGTCTCCCCTGGTTTAAAGGAGGGCAGACCCCCCACACACCCCCCGCTGTCGCCGAGTGAGGGATCCCCGGGGCTGGACAGGGTTGGAAACCTCCTGGAGAGAGCGGAAGAGTGGCCCTCGATGGACCCAAGACGGAGCGGGTGAGACTGGAGAGCCCGACAGGGAGAGAAAAAAGAAAGAGGGGAAAAAGTGAGAAAAGATAAAGGGAGAGAAAAGAGAAAAAAAAAAAAAAGAAAGATGAAAATAGGGAGAGAGAATGAAAAAGAAAGAAAACAAAGATGAGGAGAGAAAGAAAAAAAAACAACAAAAGGAGAAAATTAAATAGGAAAAGATGGAGAAAGAGAGAAAAAGCGAAAGAGGGAGAAAAGGGAAGAGGGAGAAAGAGAGAAAGAAAGAGAGAAAGAGAGAAAGAGAGAAAAAAGAGAGAGAGAAAGAGAAAGAAAGAGAGAGAAAGAGAGAAAGAGAAAGAAAGAAAGAAAGAAAGAAAGAGAAAGAGAGAAAGAAAGAGAGAAAGAAAGAAAGAAAGAGAAAGAAAGAGAGAAAGAGAGAAAGAGAAAAAGAAAGAGAGAAAGAGAGAAAGAAAGAGAGAAAGAGAGAAAGAAAGAGAGAAAGAAAGAGAGAAAGAAAGAGAGAAAGAGAGAAAGAAAGAGAGAAAGAGAGAAAGAGAGAAAGAAAGAGAGAAAGAAAGAAAGAAAGAGAGAAAGAAAGAGAGAAAGAAAGAGAGAAAGAAAGAAAGAGAGAAAGAAAGAAAGAAAGAAAGAAAGAAAGAAAGAAAGAAAGAAAGAAAGAAAGAAAGAAAGAAAAAAGGGGAAAGAAACAGGTAAATAGAAGACTGAAAGAGAAAAAGGAGAGAGAGAGAAATAACGAAAGAAGGAAAGAAAGAAGGAAAAGGGGGAAGAAAGAAAGAAGAAAGAAAGAAGAGGGGAGAGCAAGAAAAGAGAAAGAAAAAAAAAAGAGGACAAGAAAGAGAAAAGGCAAGGAAGAGAAGGAGGGAGGAAAGATGAGCAGCGGTCCGGGAGGCGAGGGGAGAGTGCGGGTCCGGCCCCTCTCCTCACCCGACAGACAGACGGAGGGGCGACCGCAGGGCCCTGACCTACCGCAAACATCTCAAGGAGGATTTCGAAAGCATCAACTTAATTTCCAAAGCAATTTTCCTGCTGCTGAGCCGGCTGCGACAGCTCCTCCCGCCCTCCCCAGATCGGAAAATGGATTTTTTTTATTTTTTTTTTTAAAACCTCGTTTTTCTACTTTCTGTGCCGGGAAAGGAAAGAAACGAAAGGGAAGTGAGGAGGGAAAGAAGATGCTGGAGGGCAGTTATTTTCCAAAGTTACTAGGCAGGAAAGTGTTTTCAGGTCGGGCACCGGGACACAGGGAGACTGGGCGTTATTATTAAATCCTAAATCCACCGTGAAAACGGGAGTTTCTGTGCAGTCACAGGGAAGGGCCAAGGCAGGCCCGGAGGAAGAGCCGAGCTATTGGAAAAGATGCTCTTGATGTTTAAAGGTGGTTTCTATAATCCGGGTTGATTTATTTTTGTTCGGGGCTGCGAGGAACTAGAAAGAGAAAACCAAAAAGCTACCGGGGGAAAGGAGTAAGATCTTGACCTTTCCTAATTCTCCAAATCGGCAGTAATGGAAAGCAGAAGGTGCCAGGGGAGGAGGCAGGAGGCGAGGGCCGGCCGGGCCGAGGTCCCGCACCCCGCAGCCGGCGGCTGGGAGCCCGGCTGGCGACTGAAGGGCCACTCTCTTCCTTCCTAGGGACCCGCTCGACTTAGTTAAGCGAAAGCAGAGGAAGAAATTGTGTCCGTCCCGCTTCCCGCTGCCGTCCCGATATTCCGGAGCAGGATCGTTTTATCCCGCCCCGGTAAACCCGAGGAGAAACCCCGTTTTCCGCCTCGGGCTCTGCAAACACGGAAAACCGCCGCGGAGTAAATACTCAGCTTCGTGGTTTTGTTACAAACCCTCCATCTGACATATAGAAAGGAGACGAGTGGGAGAACATTAATTAAAAAGAAAAAAAAAAATCATCTCCACAGAAATCTGACCGAGGCAAAGGAAAGGGAAACCCGCATTCCGCCGGCCCCGCTCGGGAACAGCCGCCGAGCCGAGCCCTAGAGCGAAAGGGGAAAAAGGGGAAAAAAAACCCCAAACCTGCGGCAAAGGATCGGGCCCCGGATCGCTGCCGGTCCGGCTTTGCCTGGGGTTTAACACTGAGAAAATAACCACCGAAAGCAACACGGAGAACAGGGAGGATTCGCCTACGGACGAGAGGGAAGGGAAATGCCGGGGTCGCCTTTTTGGCCAGGGACTCCCAAACAGCGACTGCAACAGCTAATTATTTTCCTTTCAGTGCTCGGTTATTGCTGGTGTCCTCCCCGCCTCCCCCCCCCCCCCCAGTAAATAAATAAAACCCTCCTTTAGGCAGCGAGGCGTGAAAAATGATCCTCGCTGAACGCTTAAAAATAATGTCCCGTGAAGATCGGGGCTGCGGAGCCAGCCAGCCCCGTAATTAGGAGCTATTATCCGTCCTGCCTCGCCGTGGCAAGATTTCGCCTTAACCCCCCGAGCCGAGCCGGGCCAGGGGTTCCCGACCCCAGAGGAGCCCCCCACGGGCCCTTCCCCGCCGCCCCTCGCCGCGGCGGACGGGTGGGAGCCGATTACCCGGGGGGTCCCCGTCGATTCCCCCCCTCAACCAAGGCTCCCCGAGCGACGCACGTATTTGCAGGCGGCGTGAGTTTGACCGGGGCACGGAAAGAGCTCGGGTTCTTGAAGGAAATTTAGGGGATGGGAAAAAATCTCGAGTTAGAGCCGCTTGGGGATCTTCCACCCCCCAAAAAACCAAACGGCGCCGGCGCTCGCAGGCCCGGAGGGTACCGCGACTCCCAGTTAAGGGGAGGGGGGGGGGACAAATCCCCCCGCTCCCAAGTTAGCTCAGCTTCAATGCCAGCCGCCAACCGCGGCTTTAAAACCCCGCAATGATTCCGCAAGGCAAAAGAAGGGGAACGGAGCCGGGGAAAGGTGTCCCAGCGCCAGAAACCCCCCCAGAGTCCCCTCCCCTGAGCGTGTGGGGGAAGGGGTCTCTCCGCTTCCCCGCAGAGAGGACCCCCCTCCATCCCTTCAAAACTCTGAGACCACCAACTTGGAGAACCCCCTGCACCCAGGGGGGGCTGCAGGGGCGAGACGCGCTCGTTCATCCCCACGGGCACCGGCTGCTATTTCTTATCCGCTCCTGGCACCCTTGGCTCATTTTTCTCCGCCACTCCGCAAACAAACAAGATGAAAAAAAAAAATTAAAAATCGCTACTTTATATTAAAATAACCCGCCCCCCCTTCTTCCAGACACACAACCACCACCCAGCCTCGCTGCACATCGCTTTCTTCCTTCGGATCCCGTCTCCTCAAAGCAGGCTCGGTTATTAAAGGAGACTGAACAAAGATAGCCCCGAGAGCAGCTATCAGCGTATTTTAACTTCATCAAAGACTTCGGGGGAGAGGGAGAGGAGGGGTCTGGCACCTTCTAGTAATGAGCTTGTCAGGAACACCCCTGCCAGAGCAATTGAACAATTTGCACACAAGCAAAAGAAAAGGAGCGGGGAGGGAGGGAGGAAGGGGAAATGCTACAAAAGCCCCTTCAATTTCCAACCATGTGCTTGGCAATCTGGAAAATAGATTCATTGGCCTCCTCTTTTCTCCCATGTCGAGTCTTGTAGCCCCTTTTGTAGGAGCTGGACATGAAAGGGAGACAACCAAGTGCCGGACACGAAGATCGCTTTTCAAAAGCAAATGTGTGTGAAGGCGAGATGTGAGACCGCTCGCTGCGGGGAGGCGGCACGTTCAGGAACAACATCAACAAACTGCGCGGAGGTTCGGGGTGGCACAGACAGGGGCAGAGGAGGGGGGAATTAAAAAAAAAAAAAAGGGGGGGGGGGGAAGAAAGGCCGACAACCCCCTTCCCCCGTCCCCGGCGCACACCGCCCGGCTCCTGCCCGCACAAAGCCCCGCTTGCCCGGGGACCGGTTCCGTTCCCCGCTCCCTGCCTCGTACGTCTCAGCTTTTTTTTTTTCTTTTTCTCTTTCTCCTTCAGCTGGCTGCACGGGCAGAAAGGCCTCGATTCTTTAGATCAGGGTCCCTGCCAACAAACAAACCAAAGAGCCACGTTTGGTCCCTGAAATAAATAAATGGGGGGGGCGGGGGTGGAGGAGAAGGGAGCGCTTAAAGATGTTTATTTACTTTGTAAGTTGTTGCAAAATTTAGGCGGAGATCAAGTTTCATTCGGTCATTCAAATGCTGCAGGCCCAAGGGGGACGTGTGTGCGGGGGGGAAACCCTCCAACTTATTTTCTCATGTGTCAACTTTTCCAAACAAAATAAAGGGAAGCGGAGGGGAGAGAGAAGGGAGAAGGGAGAACCTTCCTCCCGGCCCCCACCTCCCTCCCCCTGGAAACAGGCAGAGGGTTTTGGGGTTTTTTTTTTGGGGGTGGGGGGACACCAAAAAGCAAACAAAGAAATAAAAAATAAAATTAACAAAAAATAAAATACGGGGGTCCTTTCCCTTGCCGGCCCATGGACCCAAAGCGGGGGGACACCACCACCACACACCCCCCCCGGGCCTTGCCAGGGGAGGCACGGCCGGTGTGGCAGCGGTGGGAAGGGAGGCGGCGCGGAGCAGCCCCGCGCAGGCTGCGCGCCCGGCCGCGGAGGGGAGGGCTCAGCCCCGCAGCTGGCCGAGTGTCGCCAAGGCCGAGGGTGGGAGCCACTCGCTTCCCCGAGGCCCGAGCGGGGCTCTCGGCTCTCAGCGTGACAAAGGACATCGCAAAGAACGATTGGGATTGTTATTATTTCTTTTTAACCAGGTCACAAACATTTATTAATTTACACCAACGGTGGACAAAATTCTGTTGCCTTTTGCACATCAAATTATTCACAGATTCTCTCAATAAAATAGATATGACGGATGCACAACCAGTGAAGAGTTAACTGGACTCCGCTCATTAGCTCCCGAATAATCTATATACAAATAATTACCAATACACCAAAAAACCCACGCACGGAGGGGGTGGGAAAACGGGGATCGAAAAAAAAAAAAATAGTACGGGAATACGGGAATTCTCCAAACTTCCTGAAGGATCGGATTTTCTTTTAAACGTGCATTTGAATGTCTCATTGGAAAAAAAAAAAAAAAAAAAAGGAAAAAAAATAAACCGCAGTCCTGAGTTTCACCGACTTTTCTTCTTCTTAAAAATAAAGAAACCCTAAACAGTGCCTTTTAAAACCAAGCCCGAAGCTTCAAAGAAACTAAAAATAAGATCGAACCATTAAAACATTTTCTTTGAGAGCAGGGGAGAGACAGACACACATGGCAAAACCGCCCGGGAGAGAGATTTGCAGGAACGAAAACGAGCTTGCTGCCACCGGGGCCGTCTCCAACTCCACTGGCCACCTTCCCAGGCGATTTGGGGGACCCCGCGGAAAACCCGCACCTCTCAAAGGAAACATTTCCGACCCTAAGACCGTTTCTTTCTTAACATTCCCCCCCTCACCCCCCGCAAGACGTTACGTGTTCAACCAGCCCAAGTCCCAGCTTCTGTTACGGCCACTTTATAAATACGCTTTGGCGCTTGCGGGACGAAATCCTGTTATCCTCCCCCCCCCCCCCAACCCCCGCCGCCCTCCCGCTTTATTTATTTTTTTTTTCCCCCCGAGCAAAGAGACACAAACAGATCTGGATGTCACAGAGCCTGGAAATAAAGTAAAAATTAAAAAAAAAATAGGAAAAATTTCCTACCTTAAAACACAACGGGAGGAGATGGGGGGGACGGGGAGAGGGAAGGGGAGCATTTTCAGAGGAGGGGGGGGAGAGCTGGGAAGGGGCCGTTTGCTTCGCGACTCTTCCCCCCCCACCCACCCCCCATATCCCTCACCACCACCACCTCCCCAGCACACTTTAAAAATGACAGCTGCTCAGGGTTGTGATTTTACTGGAAAAGTTCTGGGCCGGCTGGAGGAGCGGCTCGTGTGCCAGGCTGACCTGGGGCTGTGCCGGGGCCAAGGCGGGGCTGAGGACGGCCAGGACCTGCGCCGGGGGACCCGCCTGGCCGGCGGGGTAGGGCGCGGCGGGCGCGGCGCTGGGGTTGGTGCTGGGCGGCGGGGGGGGCACGGCCCCCCCGATGATGTTGTCTATGGAAAAAGAGGGCCGGGAGGGGTGGTTGGTGCCGCCGCCGCCGCCGCTACCGCCGCCGCCGCCACCGGCGGGCGTGGGGTCCGGCTTGAGGGTCTGGAGGAGGGCGGCGGGCAGGGCGGTGGGGCTCAGCTGGGGGTGGTAGAAGGATTTCCTGCAGTTCAGCTCGCCGCCCAGGAAGGAGGGCAGCCCCGAGGCGGCGGAGAAGACGGAGGCGGCGGCGGGAGGCGGCGGAGCCGGTAACGGGCAGTGCGGCGCCGGGAAGGGGAAGGCGCCCGCGGCGCCGCCGCCGCCTCCGCCGGGGTGGTGGTGGTGGTGGTGGGGAGGGGGGTAGCCCTGGAGCTGCAGGCCGTAGTTGTAGCCGTAGGGTCCGTAGGCGAAGCCGGGCAGGAAGGCGGCGGGGTCGGCGGCCCCGGCCCGCAGCAGCAGCTCGGGGTGCGGCGGGTGCAGCTGCTGCTGCCGCTTGAAGCGCTTCCTCCGGCGCAGGAAGCTCCCGTTGTCGAACATGTCGGCGGACTCGGGGTCCAGCGTCCAGTAGTTGCCCTTGCCCGGGTTGCCGGGCTCCCGGGGGATCTTGACGAAGCAGTCGTTGAGGGAGAGGTTGTGGCGGATGCTGTTCTGCCAGGCGGGGAACTTCTCCCGGTAGTAAGGGAAGCGCCCGCTGATGAACTCGCAGATCTCGCTCAGCGTCAGCCGCTTCTTGGGGCTCTGCAGGATGGCCATGGTGATGAGGGCGATGTAGGAGTAGGGCGGCTTCACCAGCGGGTTCTTCCCCCCCGCGCCGCCGCCGCCGCCGCCGCCCGCGGGCGCCTTCTCCCCGGGCGCGGCGCCGCGGGCGCAGGCCGGCTCCGAGCCGCCGGCGGGGGAGAGCCGCTCCGGGGACCCCCCCATGCGCGTCTTGGCGGCCCCGCTCCGCGGCAGGGCGAGCCCCAGCGGATCGGCGCCGTCCTCCTCGTCCTCCTCCTCCTCGTCGTCGTCGTCCTCCTCCTCGTCCTCGCTGTACTTGCCCCCATCCTGGGGCGGGCCCACCACGTCGATATCCGCGTCCTCCACCTCGGAGAGCGGCTCTTCCTCCGGGGAGCGCTCGGACATGATCCCGCAGCCGCCGCCGCCGCTGCTGCCCAAAGTCATTGTTGTGCGGCCGGGGCGGCCGGGGCCGGGCTCCCCCCCCCACCTAGCGGCGGCTCCCGGGATGGGCCCGGGGCCGTGCCGGAGGGCTGCGGGCCGCCGCTGGGACTCCGCGCCCCGCCGCCGCCGCTCCGCGCCCCGCTCGCTGCTGGCGGGGCCGCGGCAGAGCTGCGGGGTGGTGGCTGCGGAGGGAGGGGCGGCGGAGGGGGGCGCGGGGCGGGGGCGGAGAGACGGGACGCCCGGAGGCTGGGCAGGGAGCTTGGAAGCAGCGATAATAAATAATAGTAATAATGATAATAAAAGGAGAGAGAGAGAGAAAAAAAAAAAAGTGTGGGGGGGAAACGGGGGGTGCGGCGGCTCCTTGGCTGGGGTGGGGGGAGGGAGGGGGAGGGAGGGGCGGGGGAAGAGGGAGGGGGGAGGGCAGAAGTTGGGAAGGCGGCTCCCCCCTCCCCACACCCCTCCCGAGCTGGGACCCGGTGGAAACGCTCCCACTCTGCGCCTCCTGCCAGCGCTCCCCAGGCCTTTATACGGCCGCCCCGGCATCACGTGGCGCCCACCGCAGTCCCCGCAGGGCACGGCGAGGGGCTGCCCGGCCCGGCCCGGGCCCCCGGGGAGCGCGGCCCCCACTCCCGGTGGGGATGCTTTCGAGGAAAAACGCTGCCCGCGCCTCCGGCGCTCGGATGCCCCTGACTACGGCTGGAGGAGGCTGCTGCGGGAGTGGGGGTCGGCGCTGGCTAAAGCTGACCCCCCCGCCTGACACCCCGTGGTGCTGGAGGCTCGCAGGGCCCATTCCTGCGGGATGCGACGGCCGCCTCCCTCTGCCCGGGGGCAGTGGAGGATTCCTTCGCCCCCCGACGGCTGCTCACTCCCGGGGCTGGGGGCTGAGCCTCGCCGGTGGGGCCCGTCGCTCCGCCAGAGCCGAGCCCTCGGCCCCCTTGAGGAGTCGTGTGGATTTGGGGATCCCCTCTCCCCTTCTCCACGCGCTCACGTCACCGACACGTCACCGAGCCCGGAGCACCCTGCCTGGAAACCCGCCTCCCCCGAGGGCTTCACGGGCCCGCACCCGCGGCGAGGGATGCTGCCGCCCGGCAGGTGCGGGGCGGAAGGCGAGGAGGAACCGTTCGGTCAAGCTTCCCCCCACGCGAGAAATAACTAAAGCGAAGCCCGTGCGTGTCCGCGGGATGCTGGGACGGCACCCGAGACCCGCATCCCCCGCCCGACGGGGTTGGCCCGGCCGGGTACCGCTTTCCGAGGTGGCCCACCCGCAGCCCGGCCAGGCCCCAGGCACCCTCCGGGACAGGGAACCTCCCCCGGCCTCGGGATCTCCTGTCCGCCGCTCTCCCGCCATCTCTCCCCGCGACGGCTTGGCAGGGAGAAGGCGGTGGGCAGCGGACACCCACCCTGCCGCGGGCTGCAGCTGGAGAGGGACGGTTTCCCCATAACCAGAAGCACCCCAGGCCCCCCCAGAGCAGTGCCCCCGCGGGTGGCAGAGCCCCGCTCCCCCGCCTGCGGGTGATAAGGCCGGGGCGGCCACCCAGGCGCAGGGTGGGGGGCACGGCCACGGCTGCAGCCGCCCACCCCACACCCCGTGGGTGGCTGTGGCAACCCGTTGTCCCTGTCTGTGCCGCGGACACACTGAACCACGCTCGCACGGGTGGGTTTTTTTTTTCCCCTTGGACGCTCTGCTTTCCCGTAGCCGCTTTCCCGGGGGAGGATGCCTGGGCAGGGAGGAAGGGGATGATTTCCTCCAAGGGGGTGCCAGGGGGAGACCTCCCCCCACCCAGGGCCGCGCTCAGCAGTGTGAGAATCCGCGGTGATGAATTGCCAGTCGCTGCCGTTAACAGGTGCGAGCATTTGGTGATAAAATCTCCAGCACTAATACCGGGGAGCCGGGCCAAACAGCTGCGCGGCCCCGCTTCCAAATGCCGGTCACAATTACTCAAGCCCTAACGACTCGGTGCACAGGCTGGCCGAGCTCGGGGGGACCCCGAGGAGCGGGCAGGAGCGGACGGCGCGTCGCCCGGACTTCTCCGGTTGAAGCAGCCTATTACCGAGCAGGAGCCTCTGCGCGGACTCGGTCGCATCCTCCTCCCTCGCCGCCAACGCTGCGATCGGGGAGGATTTCTCGACCTTACGGGGAAAATAGATGAATAACTTGTGCTGAGAGTTGCTGAGGAAGGTGGGAAGTCTGTCCTGCCGGCGTGTGGCAGGGCTGGGGGAGCTTTCCTGAGCTCTTTCACTTTTATGCTCCTCCGATGCCGATAAACATGCAACACATACGCATACATCTCCCTCTCATATGTGCATATATATATATTCACCTATATATACTTATATATTTTTTTCTTATTTATATTTTTTCTCATTTTTTTTTCTTATATATATCTATATAATTAGCGAACACGGAGAAAATCTTCGGAGACGCCGCATCTTTCCTTCCAACTTTGTTTAAACTCCCCCGTTCATCAGCCCCGCGGAAAGGCGATGGGAAGAACAAATGGAGGAGAGCGGGGAGGGAAAAAGACCCGAGCCGCTTTCCATTTTTATTAAGTAAAATAATAGTTATGCCTCCCCTACATAAACGAAAGTGTCATAAAAAATTCCGAAGCAGCTGCCAGAGATTTCGACCACACACACAACGGGGCGATTGAATTTCCACTTGGTGCATTTCATGGCAGCGAGGAACCGCCGGGAGCTGCGCCTTGTGCCTCTGCAGGGCGGCGGAGGGGAGGGTTGCGGGGGGGACGCACACACACAGCAAAATGACGAGTTGTGAGGGGCTGAAGGCAGTGGCACCGCCCGGGGGAGGATGCCCCGCCGCCCCCCGCACCCCTCCGCGGGGGGAGCCCCGGGGGGCTCCACTGGAGCTCTTCGCCGCCATGCTCCTGGGCATCGGGACTCCCATGAGCCCGAAAATATGGGGCTGGGGGGAGGCGAGGAGGGTCGCGAGGAGGCGGCTGTTGATGGGATGCTGCCGGTGCCTTGTCCCGCTCCCGCCGGGACCTCCCCCTTCAGCATCGCGCATCCAGAGCCGCCGCAGATCGAGAAATAAATAACATGTCCCCACCAGCCACCGTCGACACGATTCCTGCCTGTTTCAAGGCAAAAATATCGTACCCGTTAAAGTCGGGAACGACCCAAAAGGAAACGATAGGGAAGGAGTCCCGGTCCCTCCATCTGCGAGCGGTTCCTGTTCGCCCAGTCGGAATTAGCCTCGGCTTTGCCGGGCGAGATGGGCTGCCGAAACAAATCAAAACGAGAAAAAGTACCTAAACTAGCCCCGTCCCGAAATGATTTAGCAAAGGGAAACCCGGGACTGAAGCAAACCAGATGGTCGGATCCCAGACACGTACATACACACACACACACACACACGCTCCCGGCCGTGCATCCCCACGCGGAGCGAGGGGTGAGTTTTAATCACGGGTTTGCACGCCGGGGTAAGACATGAGGCGGTCTCCCGAAAGAGAAACCCGATCGACCTACCCGAACACATTGCCTTGTCATCGTCCCACTGTTCCCAGGCGTTCAGGGCTGGGAGGGAAGCATTTTTCCTAGGGCAGATTTTTAATTTTTCTGCTTTCCTCTCTGAAGTATTTCGTTACAGACAGCCTCCCTTCCCATCTCCCGTTTTAACCCGACTCTGCTTTACATTCCACGTTAAATTGCGGTATCAAACATGCATGGGGCTGAGAGTTGGTGGGGTGGGGAGGCTCTCCAAAAAGTCTCAACAATGCAAAAAAAAGAAAACAAAAGTAAAAAAAAAAAAAGTGGCCAGCAGCCGATCAGGATTTTATTTTTTTCTCTTTTAAATTGACTTTCACTGTCTGTCCTGCCTATCTTAATGAGACGTTGGGTCGGCGTTTTGATACCATGCAGACCTCTCTAGCAGGTGGATTCCCCCCCCGGAGGAGGGTTTCCCCCGGGGGTCTCGGTGCCCCCGCCCGCGCAGCTCCGTGGGAGCTGGTTGGAGCCCCTGCAACCTGCAAAACGGCAACAGCGACCAGGAACATTTTTTTTTTTTCCACGGGGAAAATTTCGTTCCCTGCCTGTCCGCCGGGACCTTTATTTGCCGGGGGGGGATGCGATCGCTGCTCCTGCCCCGGCACCTGCCCCCGCCTAAGGGAGCCGTCCCTGGCCGGAGCATCCCCCGGCGCTGGGGTTTACCGGGGGGCAAAGCCCTGATCCTGCACCGCTCTGCCCGGGGAAGGGCAGCATCGGGCCCTGCAGCGTTTCCGTGCGCTGCCTTGGGAGGTTTGGGGAGGTTTAGCACCAGCCCAGCCGACGTTGCTCCCAGATCCTTCCAGGCGATCCCTTGGTTTTGCAATACATAATCGTTCTTGTTTCCTCTGACAAGCAGCCCCTAAATTCGTTTATTCTGATGAGAACCGCATCTACAAGTCCCCCAAGGCTCAGTGATGGATTTTTCTGTATTACCTCGTTATCAAGCTTGGCTGACCTCTAACTTCTCTGAAAACATGAACAAGACAGACCTGCTGCTGCCTGGGCTGCCCCAGGGGGCTCTTTTTCCACTTATGCGATTTCCTTTGATATTATTTCTCTTCTTTCCATATCCAAGGCTCAGACCTTCAGTGCTCCCTGCAGTTCAACCTTTTTTTCCAGCCGCGTACCACCAGCTCCCATCTTGCAAAGATCACTTTGCAGCCTGCGCACCAGGAGCTCCCCAGCACAGGGAGGTAAGTGGGAAAGGTGGTGCCAGATAGTGCGAGATGTGTGAAATTCCCAGTTTGGAAACCATTGGAGCCAAGTGCCTATATCCATCCTCGCAGCACTCAGATGTTGGACAGCTTGGTTTTGTTTGACTTGCATTTTCAAACATAGGTGTCTCAAAATCCACACCAAAAAAGGTTTGGATTTCTAGGGAGGCTTTTCCCAGGCACCCCATGAATCTCTGGAGAACAAGCGTCCCTGTCTTTCTGACTCTCCCAACAAGTGGGAAACTCCTCTCCCCCCATATACACACATTTATTTAGGTGCTGTGATCTTACTTTAGGACCTTGGTTTTGGACTTGCCCTCCAAAAACTTTGTTTGCTGCTCTCTATTCATGCCTGATCCTATCCCACATGGATCTGAAGCCCACCAGGCAAGCTCATATGCAGCTTAACACTCAACTGATTAACTCTGGCTTAGTATAAACTTTTTTTTTCGTACTGTTCTTCAGCAATCTGACATGAAAAGAGATGGACACACACACACACACTTACATGACTCAGAGGAACGCAGTCATTTCGAGCCATAAACCACCAGGTGCACTTTTGAGACTCACCAAATCCAGCTCTCCTGGTTGCCATAAAAAACACATTAGCCAAAGGCCGATGCATGTGGAAGGCAATTATGCTCTGGCACATGGCAACGCGTATAGAACAGCCTGGTAACTGTGCCTACCACACAAGGAAAAATATCCCTGTGAAAACAAGCCTGCTAAATCACTTCATTCTTCCCTGAATTCCCTGAAAATAAAAAAGACGATTTTTTTTTGGGGGGGGGGAGGGAAAGATATGTGAGAGGGAATCAGATTTTCCAAAAGTAGGTGCACCAGTGCAAAAACCTAAATAAATGGTCAGATTCACAAGGATGTAGAAACGCGTGATGAGGTTTCCGAGTCCAGGTTTTCCATGTTAGTATCTGATCATGCCAAACGTGCCCAGGAAATCCCTGGTGCCAAGTGCTCTGCATTCAGTGGTTCAGCAGCCCCAGTGCCCACCTCACCCACAGAGTTCTCAAAAGTCCACTTCTGCCAGAAATGCCAGCTGAGGACCCCCAGCTTGGGGACCAGGAGCAATACAGAGAGGGGGCCTTCAAAGGAGGACATTACAGAGAAGGTGGAAAATTACTGGAATATAGCTTGACTGGGAGAAAAAGTGTTTGGTTTTTTTTTTTTTAGTAAATGGCCGGGGACAGGAGTCTGCATCTGGAAGTATCCAGCAATTTCCAGCTGGGATGAGGTTGGGGTGAACCTGCTGTATCCTTGTAAAAAATCAGCCCTGCACATACATGCTGATATCTGCAAATCTGCTTCACAAACAGGTTCATAGGTATATTTTGCCTCTTAACCTAAATAAGATTATGCTTCAGGCAGCTGGAGGCTGTGATGCTGCTACTGCACAGGAATATAGCGCAGGGTCACTTTTCACTGTTCCCACCTTGGGAAGGAGCCGGATAAGCAGAGGAGAAAAGTTTGCAACATGAAGTATGGGGAGGGAGGTGAAGCATCTCACCCATGCAGTGATGCAGAGGCAGAGTCAAACCCCTTAACCCTGTCCCATTATCCGGTGAAGGGCAGCCAGGTAGGAAAAATATCAAACCAGGCATCACTGTAACAGTCTGGGGCTGAATCTGCACACAAGGGTGAATGTCAGCTCCGTTGTCCTGCCACTGTACAGCTGCGGATGCCGATTCCTCCACTGCATCTCCACCAGGTCACAGCTTCGCTCACAAGCCCAGCTCCGGCACTTCCACAGCCCAGCGGCTCCTTCCTTCAGGTCCAGGACCCAAAGCTAATCCCTGCTTTGCGCACGGGGACACACAGCCCTGGCACATCCCAGGCTGACTTTGTGGCAGCATCAGCATGGCTGCAAGGGAGAGTTCTCTGTCTCTATAAAATAGCAGTGCACGGTAGGTAAAAGGGACACATGAGAAACCCATCCCCATTATCTCCAGACTGGTGTGAACTTCTCCTGTCCCTTTCTTCAAACCACCAGAAGAAGTTGCTGCCCCGAGCTGCACGGAGGCAAGAGAGGGAAAGCCTGGCAACACACAGATTAAAATTAACCCAGCCACTCTGGGGGTGTTGAAGCTTCACATGCACACGCGCATCCCCCCTTCTCTCACTGACTGCAGGGGAGCCTCTGCTTGTTCTTGCTGGGAAGAGGACGCTGCATCACTCGGATGGAAGAAACGACACTGAGGGCTGCTGAAGGAGGGGCTGATGTTTCACATCTGCCTTTACGTTACTTGGAAAGACCTGATTTATGCAGGATGGATACTCAGCACGGCCCAGCTAACTGGATCCCACCGACACTCATTACAAAATGCCTTTTTTGTATTTTGCTTTTGCATAGTCTAGATATTGAGCGTTAAAACTGTGTTATAACGGGGCATGAGGCGTTGGGATAAGTTTTCTGCTCCCTGAAAATACGTCGCTGGGGTCCTGCAGGGAAGCCGGCTGGTGGGGCTTCCCTCTGAGCGCAGAGATAAGCGTGCCATCTAGAGGAAATCCCCTTTATTGCCAGGACTGGCAGATGAAAATTATCCAATAAAGCATAATTAACCTCTGGCTTCAGAGAAAATCCTCCAGCCGTGCCCTGCTGCTCCGGGCTGCTGCAGAGGCATGTCGCAGGGGGCTGGCGATGCGCCGAGGCATCGGGAAGGCTCAGGAAGGTCCGGAGCGCTTGAGGGCCATCTCAGCCCACGCTGGCACACACTGCCACACGCTGGCTTGTCCTTTCCCCCTAGGCGATGTCAGCTGCCTGCCCCCCCTGATATGGGCTTTTGGATGTAAAGGGGGAGAAGGGAACGCGAGTGTTTCCACAGTACATGCTCTCTACCATGTCTGCCTCTGAGAAAGGTAAGGAGGCTGCACATATCGCAGGATAAGAAGGCTGTATATATCGTATAATGCCCTCCAGTGGCTGCTAGCAGCAGTCCTGGACCTCTGGGCGCCAATCCCTGGGCCATAGGTGAGGGCCTAGGTGCACTAACGAGGCAGTGGCAGGGTCACCTGCTCCACCAGCAGCTCCCACCCTGTAGAGCACAGCCCTGCAGAGCCCCTGGGGGGGCTGATACGATTGTGGGGTGTACAGTCCAGCAGTGGGGATGGGGGTCTGGCCTCCCATAGGAAGGAGGGAGGTGTCCTCCATGTTTCCACTCACACTTCCTGAGGAAAAAACCCCTTCACAGCTAACTTCCCAGGCTGGACTGCTCTCATATGCCTGCTGCTGTCGTGGGCACCCTCATCCAAACCTTCAGGCGTGGTTCTAGGTCTGGGACATGAGATGTGGGAGCACATGGGACAGCAGGCACCATAGGTCTTATACTCTCCTCTCCTGTGGTCAAAGTCAGCCCACTGAAGCCTACAGCATCCGTATCCCATGCCTTCCTCTTTTTCTTTTCTACCACTACCACTACCAGGGAACAGCATACCTGCAGTCACCAGCACAAAGTTGTTGTCCCACTAATAAAACCAAATCCTTCCAGCCCTAAAGATAATTGAAAAACAGCGATCTAGGTCCAAGCAGAGGGACAAGTGCTACGGCCCAGCAGGTAGCTCTCTTGTAAAAACGGGAAGGCTTGCAAAAAAAAAAACCCTTCGGAGACGGAGAAAGAGCAGAGAAGATCCTACATGAGAGACTTATTCTGCAGAAAAAGCAGGTGCATGCTTAAGTGAACAATATTTGGAGAGGAGGTGCTATTGCATTGATTTGCTCATATCCTGCAGGATTTTTTAATATATTTTCTTCACTTTTTTTTTTTTTAAATGAAGATTATTTCCGCTTTCCCCACCATCTCAGGAGCTCCCCATGATGCTGCTCTCCGGTGCTCCCAAGAAAAGCTGAACTCCAGCAACATCCACAGCACCTTTTTGCTTTTAACGGCGATCCTGTTTCCATTTTGCACCCTCTTCACCTTCTTCACCACACCTCTGGGCTCTCAGACCTGACTCCTAACCCATGTCTTGGAGATGCTGCTCTCACCACCCACAGTTGCTGTTGCCCCTACTCCATGGCAGGGAGGGAAGGCATGGATGTCCCCATGGCTCATCGCAGGCCATTGCCACTCACGTGGAGCAAAGGGCTTCGCGGCATCGCCCTGGGAGCTTGTGCGCTTTATAGGTCTCTTATTTCCTGTCATTACTGAGAAGAGCCTAGTTGTAATAAAAATCTGGGCTCCGATCCTACAAACACTTATGCCTGAGCTTAACTCTAAGCACGTGAGCCGTCAAAGGGGACTATTCATGTGCTTAAAATTTAAGCATGTGCTTAAGCGTCTGTAGGCCTGGAGTCTGTCAGTGCGGGGATTTGTGCTTTAAGCCCATATTCTGGGTCATTATCCTTTTCATGTCTTCTCTGGCATCTCAGAAGATGCTTCAAAGGGGAATTTTCGAGTTCTTCAATAAACTTCCAGAGCAGCCTGGATTCTTGCCTATTCTATGGGGCAATTCTCCTCCGCTGCCTCCCCTCCCCCTGTTAGCGATAATCCTGTGCTATTTCATGCTTGGCCAGACAATTAAGCCCTCTTGCTGCTTGGCTCTGTCTTTGTTATGTATAATTGTTCCAAATAATTAGCCACTATTGCACGCTATTCTGAAACTACTTTGTATCGCAATTATACTTAGAGGGTGAGCATCAGCTCCAGGAGAATCCAAGCAGCAGACAACCTGGAAAGAAAGGGCTTCGAGCCGGGGGGAAGATGGAGACGCGCTTAAGCCAACACTGCCGAAAACCTAACAATAAGTAACCAGCAAGGAGTAAGTGTTGCTTGGAGAGGGTCTGCGGCTGGTGGGGTCTGGGCAGGAGAGCTGAGGGTGGGCTGCAGGGTCTCGGCCAAGGTGTCACCTGGCTGCCACCTCGTGGGTGCTGGCTACGGTGCAGGAGGCAAAACCATTCTCCACTTCCATCACTTCCCTGGTGACATGAAGGGAGCACCTTGGCCAAGTGGCCAGTTTTGCCATCTCCACACGATGTAGGGACTGTATACCTGTGCTGGGATGTGTTTGCAGTTGTTCCCTAATCATGTCTTTGGGATGGTGAAACTTGTGATTTCTTGTGAAACTTGTGATTTCTTCAGGATAGAGACTCCAAATGAGGAGACTGGTTCAGCAGCCTCTTGTTTTCCCACTGGCAAACACATCTCTGTTGTGGATGAGTGCTGGACGAGATGCTCAGAGGAGTTACAGCTCCATGTGAAGCATCTTTTTGAAACTGAAAATAAAGTGGCACAGCAGAGTCCCCTTAGCATTACTCAGTCTCTTGTCTTTCAAGCAGAGAACATATGAAAAGGATATAACCAACACCTGGGTTAGCCTGACCTGTACTGATGAATTAATTTCTCTGCTGAAACCAATGGCCTGCTCTGAGCAAAGAGCCAGGATGGCCAGTGACAGTGCGCTTGGGCAATTTTGTGCTTTTTGAGACACGTTTTCTCCAGCCAGGTTAGGCTGCTTGAAACCTCCTGAAAATGGATCTACGGGCTTGGTTTGGTTTCCAACACCTGGTTAGCAAAAGGGGTTTTAAAACCATGTAGAGATGTGTGTGATGCAGACGGAAAGCACTCAAAATGTCTGAGACAGTGGGCCCATTCTCTGCAGACGTCGTACACTGCTTCTTTTGACTTAGAAGAGCTGATGCAAATGGAAAATGAACTTTCCCAGGCACATATGTAACTGGCTCAGGTGTATCCTTCCTACATGGAGCACCCTGAGGTGCCACGAGCCAGGGCTGCTTGTTGGCGCTGGGAGGGCACAGTTGATTCAATACATGCATAAACCCAACTGTTGCAGTGTAGCCCCTTCAGCAGCCCCAGTACAAAGACCGTGAAATGAATGGACCTCCCAAGAGCTTGTAGGTGTTATGTTGACAACACTCAGGCTCTGCCGCTTTGCTGCCGAGCCGCAGCCTTGCTCCTCGGATGCTCTAAGGGTCAGGCCAGCCCCCAGCTCTGCCATTCACATAGATGGCGTAGCACATTTCAAACAAAAAGTCAGGCTGCCAACGAGGCAGGCTGCTGCAGACGAGTGCTCCTTCATCACTGCCCCCTCACCTTCGATCAAAAGCCCAGCTTCTCACTGCGCTTCCACTTCTTTCCCTATTTCCACTCTAGGGAGAAGAGGTGCAGGGGGACAGCCACCGCCACCCAGCCCTGTATCCTGTCTCCAGTGATGGTCTGGTGGACGCTTAGGCAAAGGGTAAAAGAGTGTAAAGCCAGAGAAACCCATTCTCTCTGAAATCTTGCCAGCACCGGTAATTGGCGTTTTAGGGATTTCCCAGCCTGGAGGTTACATCCAGCCTCCTGTGTTTAATAATGAGCCTCACCCCGTTCTCGTTCTCATCCTGACCGTACCCCAAGCCTCTGCGATGTCCTGCCATTCCCCACGCAGCCACAACAGGACGGACCCCAGCGGCCGGGACGCTGCCGGTACACGCTGAGCCCCTCTCCGTGTCCCTGCGCCCTCGGCGGGGGCCGGGAGCGGCTTCCCAGGGCTTTCCACTGGAGGTCAGTGTTGGCCTGAGCACGGCGGCTGGCACTGCGGGACACATCCCCCCTGCCACCCCCTCCCCACGCCGGCGCCTTACACCCCTGGGGTAACGCGGTGGGAGGCAGGGCAGGGTTGCTCTGGCCCTGTTCGAACATAGCCGCTGCATCACCCGCTCCTGCCCGGACCCAAATATAAAGGACCCAAATATAAAGTAGCAGAGGTGGTGACAGACCCCCGATACCCCGAGACGCAGCTCAGAGTTTGGGAAGTGCTGGCTTCCAGGTGCTATTTTGTTAAAAACTCATTATCAGCTGGCAAAGCCAATTTCAGCAGGTTCCACTGCACCCACTGCCCATCTTCCCATCACCGTCTGACTTTACCAACTCAGTCTTGACCTCAAATAGACACTGATTGTCTTCAAGCCGTGTATTTGCAAAGGGCACAGCATCGCATAAAATAAAAGCTAGCTATGGTATAAAATTTCCAACACTGGGACTGCCAGTGGACAGCTGGCAGCATCCAGACAAAATCTAACACTACCAGAGGGACCGACAAGTTCTTCAGGAAACGTGCTTTGACTACAATTTCAGCTAATGCTGTGCTTGTTTGCAACCGGATGGAAAACACTATTTATAGCTTGGGAATATCAGCTGGAAAGAGCATTTCTTATTGCTTGTTTTAACCTGTGGGGAGGCTGTAGGAAGGTGGTACAAGCATGAAACACGCAGAATGCTGTCGTACGCAGACAGATGTGGCAGCTCGGTCAGTCCTCCCTGGGCAGACAGTATTTCCCAGAGGAAAACAAACATCTTTTTCAAAGTGGCAGCTGATTTGGGTCATTTGTTTCTGATCGTGCAGCCTGAGGGATCTGAATTCAGCCTGATTTGCAAGGGGACATTGCCCAAGAAGTCAGACTTGCCGGTAGCCCAGATCGCCACCCAAATCTCTTTGGTTCTCAGGATCAACTCCAACTGCCCTGCTGCGTCTGTGGGGTCCAGACAGGGGTCTCCTCACCATGGATATCCAGAGGACCTCTTGCCATCACCCTGAAGTATGACATTCATTCCACAGTCTTGGAGAGCAAAGAAAGTTTTGCCTCTGGCTTTTGTGTGAGCAAGATCAGGATAGTTATGACTGTCATTACTTAATATTCCCTAAACGCCCTGGGTATAGCTAAATAAAGAGAGGAGGATTTCAAAGGAGACCAGGTTTCACAACTGGAATCTGGGTGATAATTACTCCTGTTTCATTTAAATCCCTCTTATTCACGAAACAGGGACATTGAAAAGACACTAAAGAGCCCAGGTATAAACTTTACAAAGCTTAAAACTACTCTGTCCCAGCAAGGCTCATGCTTTACATGACACCTAAATCCTACTCATTTGCTAGATTCACCCTAACTGTAAACAAAGCTTTGAAATGAAAGCTTAAAAGCCTAGTTGGGATACATTAAGTTAACCAAGAAGACACTCTTAAGGCATTAGTTTAATGACAATCGCAATATAAGTGCCAGAGGTTTGTGCATGTGAGGATTAATATCTATAGGAGAAGGGGTTTATTCTGTCTATAGAAGAAAAGGGGGTTGTTCCCCATGCTTTCCAGCTTGTTTGGCAGCAGAAGGCCAGCAGTGAGGGTGGCTTACTGCCGCTTGCAGGGGGCTCTGAGCTGGGGCTGTCTGGCAGACAGGGCCTGGGAAGATGTGCCACCCAACGCTGCACACCAGGGATTGTCCCCACACACTGGGACAGGGTCGTCTGCTCTCTCCGAGACAGGTTTTCGGGGATCCAGCTCACTGCAGTGACTCTTGTTTCATGCCAGAGCCCCCTTGGTTGAAGAGGCCCCTCTTGCACAGGCACAGGGGTGGGATGGGTCTCCTGCAGACCCCCCCCAGATGTGGAGCTGGGTGCTGCCCTCCAGAAAGCCCCCTGGCAGGAGGGCGCAAGTGACTGGGGGACAGGAGCAAGCCACATCCCAGCCCTTCAGGTACCCCAATCTCCCCCTGGCTCCACCAGCACTTGAGTTAACACCTGGCAGAGATGCCAGGAACTTGGAAAGCCCTTTCCAACACCGGCTCCCTGCTCCTGCAGGGCTCCAAGGTGACTGGGGAGGAGCGAGTGTGAGATGTCCCGGCTCAGCCACCTCTTCCCGGTGCATCCCACCCGGGCAGAACCACCGTATCACCTGCCCACCCCCTCCACCCAACACCATTTTTCTTTTACGCCAGTACTCGGTTCTCCCCCACCTCAGACACTCTCCTGCTCGTGGTGCAAACCCAGCAGAGCCCCAGTCTGGCGCCCGGTGATGCTGGAGGGAAGCCAGCAGACCCAGGGCTTCGGGCACGTGGCTGGCTCTGACCCCCTGGATACTTAGGCAAGGCTTCAAAAGTGCTTTTGTTTGAAAAACACATCAGGATCAGGCCCTGGGAATGAATGTGAGCTATGACAAGTGTCCTTTCTACCCACTGTCCTTGCAAGCAACTATTTCAGCATCCCCGCAGTCCATCTATACGGACAGTACGTTGCAGACAGGAATGGCACTTTGCAACCTTTCATTAGATAGAAGATCTCTGTCTATAGATATTTTCTGTAGAGAGCCAAACTATTTTAAGGGAAAGTTTTTTTACAACGCCCTTTTCCGAGCAGGACTATCACTAAGGGAAAAGCACAGGAGCTGCTGGGAGCAGCGTGAAAGCTCAAAAGGTGAAGCTGGAAGGACGAGGGAAGAGACCCCGAGCCCAGCGGCTCAGCCAAAGGCAGCAGACCAGGGCTAGGACAGTTTTTAGAGAGAGATAAAGCCCCAATTTTAAGGAGGACGAGGAAAAAAGCATTTTCTTCCCTCCCCTCTCGTGAGATAAAAGAATGAAAAGCCACAAGATGTGGGTAAAAGCTGGCTCCCTGGGTACCCGCCTGTACACCCAGCTTTTGGTCACGACCAGCAGCCGGGGAATGAGATGCTCAGTTTTGCACCAAAGCTCAACTGACACCCAACTGCTCCTTAAGCAGGAGAAAGGTGCAATAGGGACTAGGAGAAACTACTCTGCTTCAGAGGATACCCTTGAAAAATGGGAGAGAAATTCTAGATTGTCATTTTTACCTGGAGGATGTTTAAATTTAGAAAAGCTAAATCCAGAGATAGGGAATTCTGCCTTCAAAACCTGGCAGTCCCGTAAATAAAGAGCAGCAGCCCGGCCAGTGAACAGGTTGGAATTTTAATTGATTTTGTTGCTAGGAAGGAAAGCTACAATCTCCTAATTTGATGCGCTAAATCAGAATTTCACCTGCAAGGGCTTCCTCGGAAGGAAGCCGCGTTCCCTGCCACGCAAATGGAAACCATCGAGCCCCGTAAGAGTTGCATGGGCAAACCTTGCAGCTTCCAGGTGACAGAGAGCTTACGGCAGTCCTCGCATGGCTTGGCAGTGGTTAGTTACCGTTCTCTTTTTAAAAAAATCATAATAAAATAGTAGTGTCTTAGAAAGTGTCACTAGCAATGCAAGTCGTGTCAGCGTCACAACAGCAGCATGAGCCTATCTCCCACTGGTTACAAGACTGATAACTTCCTCTCGTCAAGGTCTGCCCGGAGCCAGAGGAACGGCAGCACTGGACGTGTTGGAACAAAAAGCTTTATTTTAAAAAAAAGTCCTTTCTAACAATAGAAGTTATTTTTAAAAATAGTAAAAAGAAGTAGTATGGGTGTTGGGATTTTTTTTTTCCTACAGGAGAAGGAAATGAATAACATCTTAAATATTCATTTAAAATCCACTGAATTGCGTTTTTTTGGGTAACTCTGATTCCAGTCGCAGAGGAGGCACACAGGGAAGAGAGGAGAAAGCCCGTTCGCAGGACACCTCCTGCTCTCTGGGTTCCTGCACGTTGCACCCCACACCCACCTCCTGGGAGGGCTCCTCCTCTCCCCGGGGGTGTCCTGGGGTGCCCTGCTGCAGACAGCACCCCCGGGATCAGGCCATGCGGAGGGGACACCCCCTGGGTGTGGGGAGCCCTGCCTGGCAGATGCATCCAGAGAGCACCTTTCCTGGCAGGGGATGGGGCAGAAAAATAGATCACCTTGCCTCCAGATAAAAATAAGCTGAGAAAGAGAGGATTTAGGTCCCCCCCGCAGGTGTGTGTCCGCACGTGGCCAGAGGCTGGGGATCCCCAACCAAACCACAGCCGGTCCCCGCAGCAGGGAGAAGTCCGCATGTCCAGAGATGCCCCAGATGGGAGCCTGGGGGTGTCCAGCCAAGCCCCCCCCCGACCCCATCACATATACCGCTCCAGGCCGGTGGGGAAATTGGGCTGCCTCATGTAGGCATTGCTAGAGCCGAACTGGCCAAGGGGCGATGCGGAGAGCCCCAGGAGCTGCTCGCTGTGCTCGGCGCAGGCCGGGGGCCGCATGGCCGGCAGGGCCAGTCTGTTGGGAGCTCCGTAGAGCGGTGGGCTGCCGGGCGAGTAGCTGCCCTGTGCCACGGGCAGGTGAGGGGGTGAGGCAGCATACGGGTAAGCCAGGGTGTTGGGGGCGGCCCGGCCCAACAAGCCGGGACTGACGGGCTGTGCCTGGAAGCAGGGAGGCTCGGAGCTGCCGGCGGAGCAGGAGGGAGCCAGCTCGGCCCCGGGCAAGCCCAGCGATGGGTGGCCCAGCTCGGCAGGCGGTGAGGGCTGCAGGGCCTGCTGCCCACTGATGAGGCTGTCGATGCTGAACATCCTGGGATGCTGTGCCGGTGGTGCTGCCCCGGCTGCGTAGGGGTGGAAGACAGTGCCGGAGAGCTGGGGGCCGTAGCCGGGCGAACAGAGGGCGTTGGAGTAGGGTGCTGTAGGTGCCGTGGGGCGGCCGGCGGGCGGGGGCGTGAAGGCGCTGGAGTTTTGCATGTAGCCAGGGTAGGTGGTGATGTCGGTGCGCTTGAAGCGCTTCCTCCGGCGCAGGAAGCTCCCGTTGTCAAACATGTCCTCGGCGGCAGGGTCCAGCGTCCAGTAGTTGCCCTTGCCGGGGTGGCCGGGTTCCCGGGGGATCTTGACGAAGCAGTCGTTGAGGGTGAGGTTGTGGCGGATGCTGTTCTGCCACTTCTTGGGGTTCTCCCGGTAGAAGGGGAAGCGCTCGGTGATGAACTTGTAGATGCCCCCCAAGGTGAGCTTCCTCTCGGCGGCGTTGGCGATGGCCATGGCGATGAGGGCGATGTAGGAGTAAGGGGGTTTGCCCCGCTGCACCGGCCGCTTCCTGCGGCGGCCTCCGGCGGGGGGCGGCGGTTCCTCGGGGGGCGGCGGCGGCGGCGGGCTGCCCCCACCGCCCCGCGGCTCCGGCTTCACCGGCGGCGCCTGGCCGGCGGGGGGAGACCCCCGGGGCGGCCCGGGGGAGCCGGGGCTGGCCGCGGCGGCGGGGCTAGGAGCCGGCAGCGTGCACATGCCTCGCAGGCAGGGGAAGCCGGCCGCGTTCATATACGGCCCTCGCCTTCCTCCTCCTCGGAGGAGGATGAGGGGGGGGTCGGCGGGAGAAAGAAGCCCCCCCCCGAGGGGAGGGAAAGGGGGGAGAGGGAGGGGAAGGGGGGCAGGCGCCGCGGCAGCTCCCGGCGATGGGGAGGTCGGTCCCGAGTCGCTTTGCAATATATAGGGCTGTCGCCCCCCCCGGAGGGGCGTGCGGTGCCCGGCCCGCCCCGGCCCCTCTCCCCCGGCGGGAGGAGGAGGCCCCTGGGGAGGGGTCCCGATTCCCACGGCTAAATCCCCCAGCCTCTCCCCAGGGTTTTATTTGGCAGCCATGCCCCCGAGCGGTCCCTCCCCCGGGGGTCCCGGGTGCCAGCGCGGCGGTCGGCGCCGCTCCCGGGCCGTTCTCCCCGGCGCTCCGCTGGCTTTTGAACCGCTGATTCCTCCCAGCAGGAAAAAAAAAAAAAAAAAAAAAAAAACAAAAAAAAAACCAACTAAACAAAACGAGTCCCGACGGTCAGATCAGGGCGAGTTTGGTGCCGCAGCCAGCTCCCGGCAGCAGAGCAGGTAACCTCCCGCCGGGACCCCCCCACCGCTGGGATTTCGTTGTTTTTTTTCCCTGGGAAAAACGCTCAGAGGCGGCCCCAGGCGCACCGGCGGCAGCAGCCGGGAGTTTCTCCCCAAAACCAGTCCCCTCGGTTTAGTTACTTTGCAGCCTGGTGAGATCTCCTGAGTAAAAACATCCTAGCAGAAGTTTTTCTTTTCCCCTGGGAGAGAGGAAAATGGTCCACAGAGCTCGGGGCTGCCCGCAGGTGCCTCCGTCGGGGCGGGCAAGGGATGAAGGACGTGGATGGCATTTTGGGGGCGGATGGGGGAAGCAGGGGGTCTTTCTGTCACTGCAGAGGGGCTGAGCCCACGGCTGAAGCTGAAGGAAGACACCAAATTCAGACAGCCCTGCCGGGTTTCAGGGAAAACCTCTTCAGATCTCATCCCGCACCCCAGAACCAGCTGGGTGGAACCACAGCTCCCCTTCCATGGCATATGCCGATACTAGAGCTGCTGGCTGCTTTATCGGCACCAAAAAAAGTCATGAGCTTTCACACCGTCCTCACCCATTGCTGCTGAGCATCACCTCTAAGCCAGATGCCCATCCCTGGGGAGCCCGGCCTGGAGACCAGGTAAGGGAGCTGCTGCATCAGGGTGGGCTGGACAAGCGGAGAGGACTTCTATAGCCAGATCACAGCTTTACGTGTAGCTACATGTCTGTGTCCTGAGAAGACAGGTGGAAATGTATGCCATTAATGCAGTGGCAGATCCCTCCACATATCCCGCAGCGGAGTAAAAATCGCAGCCTTCAACTTCGTAACTTGGTTGCAAGTATTCTGAGTAGCAGAACAGGATGAGAGACTTTTTCCACAGAGGCAAGTAGGTAATTCTCAACCGGGTCGTATCATCCTCCTCCTCCTTTCCTTTTTAAACTTAAGTGCCACCCAGCCTTTTGGAAAAGACTCTTCAGCCCTTTCATTTAAGCATTTCCTTGCAGTTTTGTTCTACACTGCAAGTAAAAATTCACCGACCAGGTTATTTCCCACCATTGCTTGTTCCCCTGCTTGTGTCTGCATGTGGGTTTGTTCTTGCTTTATTTTTTCCTGCAGATACTTGTGGCTCTTCTTCTGCTCTCTTCAGGGCTCAGGCAGGGAAGTGTGGGTCTGACAGAGCCCTGTCAGGTCCAGTCCAGCAAAACAGCTGCTGTTGGGGCAAACTGCCTCAATTTCCCTTCTACCAAATGGGGATAACCGGAGTGTAGGTGCTGGCTGGAGGACAGAGAGCAGGTGAGAAAGGGTGAAACGTGGCCTTAGAGAAAGGTGCCTTTCTCCACAGAAGCTGCAGATCTTCAGGGAGGAAAGCAACTCAAGGGCAGGGCAGGGACTATTCATTCACTTTGGGAGGCCTGAGGGGAAAAAGGAGGGAAGATTCCTATTTCTCCCGAAGTGTGCATTTAAACCGAGCAAGTATCTGAATGTGGCCAGTTCATTTCAGTCAGAGGATCTGATTTTTCCAGTCACTGGAGAAGGTGGCAGGACAGACTCCCAACAACGGAGTCACTAAAGATCACTCCAGGATGTCCAAAGAAAATTACCTTTCTGGGGGACATGGAAACCTTCAGTTCTGCAGGCATTAGCTGGTGAGATTTTCATGTTGATGCAAGGATTTTAATCTATTCTGATCTAGCAAGAATGGGTTTGGGAGGGAAAAGGCTTATGGGGTGCGAAGGAGGAACAGCAATCAAACATATCAAACACTGATTTTCTTAATCCATCATATCAAACAGCCTTTGCCTATCACTCGCTTTCTCCTGTTTTATTGGAATAAGCATCAGAAAAGGAGTTGGAAGCAAAAACCCAACAGAATGGCTGGGGCTGGAACTGCCTGCACCTGAGATCACATCTAGCAAAGGAAGAGACGCCTCATCTGGACAACGGGACTTGAAGACCCAACTGCGTGAAGTGTTTATAGTCCAAGGCCCTAATCTCACGTCATTTTACAAGCGGTGGGAGAAGCCCCGGCCCCGTCTCGGGCTGCGGGGTGGCTGAGACTCCAGCTGGTGAGTAGTTACTTTAAAGCTGACGGGACCATTTAAATTGCTCTCAACTTCACTGGGTTAGGACCCAGATGTCAACCCAGTTTTGACAGACGGGTAAAACAGCGGGACGGAGGCGGGCAGGAGCACACAGACAAGAAACAAACTGTGTTTTACCACTGAATAAGGAAAGCTAAACCAGACAGATGCCGATTCTCACATATGCTTTATAACTCAGGGTTCTCTTTCTGTCCCAGATCTTTTATAACACGTCGGAAGATGATAATAAAGACGGCTACCAAACAAATACGATCTGGGTCTCTCTTTAAAATGAGGTGACGAGGAGGGAATAAATCACATTTATTAAGTATGCGTAAGCTTTGCTAGCATCTCCTGCCTTCTGCATCGGTTGATTCCAACTGAGCACGCCGAGAGAGTTCAGCTGCTCTTTTCCCTCCAGCCCCCGAACCGTTTTGCACTGGAGCTGCAGCCTCCTTTAGAAATGTCGCACGCACAAATCGCTTTGCAGCAAGGCTGAACTTGCTTTACCGCGGAGGAACAGGGCTACTGTGGCACCTCAGAGAGCTGCTGTTCCAAGCCCCCCGTGTGCCCAGGCAGGTATTGCGTCACTGGTACCCGGGCCACATTTCCAAGCTGCTCTTTGCAACCGCATGGGTTAGAAAAACGTGCATTTGCTTGCCCCAAAACAAAGCAATCTTCTACTAAACCATATGGAGGATGGGGGTAACTGGTGGGATGTTCACATTCTTTAATGTGGCCATGCTGAGGAGCCAGTGGTTTTGCCCTGTCTTAAGTAAAACAACAGCCTCGATATCTGCACTGGGGAAAGCTGCGTTTGGTGCATCCCTGTTTGCAAAGCCCCCCACTTAGTCATGAAGCAGACACATCGGTATCTCAGCCAGCTCCGGAATGTGCAAAGAAGAAGAAGGGATGGGGACCTTGGGAATGAGGACCTCTCTGGTTCCTCTCCCAAGGACTCCTGCAGTGAGCAGTCCAAAGCATCCTCCAGCTTTGAAGCCAGCAATGGCTTCTGGGGGATGCTTCAATGACACAAGATCTGCTGATGGTGCTCTTAGCGTGGCCATCTTTGTACTAACAACCAAACATTCAGGGACCTCCTTAGCTGAAAGCTGTGTGAGTACCACTGCCTTGAAATAACAGCACCCGGGGCCATTCCCACCCTCAGCCCATCCCTAACTGAATCCATCCATGCTCCAAGCTCCCAGAGGGAGACCCTCAGAAGAAGTTTGAGAGATGCTTCCACCACAGCTACTCTGTGTGACGGGAAGGCTTCGCCACCAGAAGGTGAATCACATTGTCACATAAGAGCTCTGTACATTAGGATGAGGTGACTACAGTTAGGGGGAGTGGGGAGAAATCCTTTCCTCCTGGGAGATTTCATTCATGGGATGCCACCTCTCAGAGGAGGAACATGTGATGGAGAACAGCAACAAGAACAAAACAGGAGGCCTGGAGGGTTAATTCTGGCTTGTAACCACAACTAGCACACATGCAGGTGTCAGAACACCTACAGGATCAGCAGCCATGCAAAAACCAGCCCAGGACATGGGGCAATGACAGCCTGGGGTCAAAGGAGACACAACTAAACACCCTTGCTGAGCTATTCCATTTCTTCAAGACACTGGAAGCGGATAATGAAAGCAAATAAATTCTTCCTGAGAACTAACTCTTTGAGTCACTAATGCATTTGTAGGAAATCATGCAGCAAGGTCCAAGCAAAATATTTTTTTCACAAAAATTACAGGTAAGGCATTTACTGAACTGGGAAACATCAGGGAAATATTTCTAGAGAAAGAAACTTGCAAATTATTTTTCACCTTTGTAGGAAGCTTTTTTTCCACTACAACCAGTCAAGATTTTCTCCCCCAGATCAATTTTGATATAAAAATTGTAAAGTTTTCTTTTATTCCTATGGAAATAAAGGGGATGGGAGAAAAAATCTTTCATGTCGTCTGTTTACTAAAAATAATATTCTTAACAGAAGCCTCTATTTGCTTAAATTTGAAAGAAAACAAAAACGATGCCAAGGGACTTGAGCTATTGAAAACCATGATTCGGGGGCAAAATTTTGTTTGGAGCTTTGTCGACTCGGCTTCTATAAACTTTGGTGCATTTTTTTTGTTCAAGACAAACCTCAATATCTGGGGTGAATAAATATTTAATTTTTTTCCTTTTCCTGGAACAAAAAAAAAATAATAATCCCAAAATTCCTGCCTGCCCGAGGTCTGTACCTCATGGCCAATACCCAAGCCTAAGAAAAGGCCCAGCACAAGGGCCAGGCTGAGCTGGTCCCTCTCCCTGGTGGCCCAGCTGTCCTGCCTGGTGGCTTCAACACACTGAGAAGAGCAAAGCGTGGGTCATGCATGGGGTTAGTAAGGAACATTTAAATATTTGTTCTTATAAAGCAATATTAAATACTCTAGAAAGCCGAAGGGGCTGCCATGATCATTGTAATATAACCCCAGCACGGGTCTGAAAAACATCTCTTGGTGAGCACGTCTTAGCAACGTGCCACCTTGAGCAGGGCACGGCTTTGACCGTCCCCTGACCATTCTTCCTATCCTGGAAGGATCCAGGCTATGCAGCAAGCAGAAGAAACCACCACACAAAATGACTGGGACAATCCCTGCAAGAGCAAACCTTCACAAGAAACCTCTCTCTCCTGCTTTCCGACTACCTCCATTTCTCCTTAAAATTGTCCTTTCCCAACAAAATGCTGATGCACGCTGACCGGCTTTCCCAGGTTTTGTTCAGAGGACGCGAGGTAAGTGGTTAAAGCTCAGTGCCCTGCAGGGCCATCCTACAAGGCTCGTTCGTGGCCACCCCCCCCCCAAAGAAGTTTTGATGCTTTCACCACATACATAGGCAGCCAGGTCCATGGGAGAACGTGGCCCATTGGGCCTGCCAAAAAGCCTCTGAAAATCCATCTGGCTTCACAAGAACGGGACAGGAACAGGCTGGAAAACTTAGACTGGACACAGGCACTGCACCAGGATTTTTTCATGTATTCCTACTCTATTTCCCCCTCCCTGACCCCACACATTAGCCCGAGCCCTCCCCACGCTGGGAAGCCCTGCCTCTGCTCCTGTGCTTGCTAGCTGCCGTGCGAGAGGCACTTCTGCACGGATCCTGCCTACACCACAGCTCCAGTTAGCCCCCCAAACCTGCCGAGGCTCATGTTTTTCAATGAAATCAAAGAAGCGATGCCCAAGTGCCCCAAATGCTGCACACCAGGGCTCCCAGGCAAGGACTTCACTGCAAAATTTTCCGTTTTCCTTGAGTGTTTGTTGCTCTCTTCCAACTACCATCCCAATTAGCTGCAAGCCCAGGCAGACGGTTAAAATCCCACCTTGCTAGCTCACTACCCGCTCTCTTTTTCCTCTGTTTAATGCTCCTGCCAGCATTGATTTCATTCACTCCAACCATAATAGCCTTTTCCCTTCCCTTAGGCCAGGAGCACACCTCTGTCATGGAAAATTTCCCTCCGTCTTGTACCTTCAGCCTGATCTGCTTGCAGTTAGGCTGGCAGGTTGTTTTTTTCTCACCGCTTAAAATGCTTTTGAAACAAAGGTTCTTTAATCCCCCCAGCCCAGCCAAGCACCTCTGTCAATCCCCTCCTGGTAGCGCAGGCAGAGCATGAACCTCAGCAGGAGGTACAGGGCACCCCACGAGCTGGTAGGACCAGGTGGATGGAGGCTGGGTAGGACATCGGGTCTCCTGAAATGGTGGGGACGGAGCAGGGCTGGGAGTGGGGAGAGCATCCCAGCCAAGGTGCAGAGGCAAAGACACAAGATGATGATGGTGAGCTGGGGGGAAAAAAGAGCAGAGATCCTCACACCCAGCTCACGTGCTCGCTTGCTAGCCTGGGGAGGGGTCTCCAAGACCCACAGTGCTGATGGGGAGCCAGGGGCTGGCAGCCAAGCACTACGCCTCTGCTGGGCATCCTAAAGCCAGTCAAGAGAACTGGCAAGTCCAGGAGCAGGACATCTATTTTCGTGTTCCCCAGGCATAGAGGGGGTGGCCTGGCCATGTCCCAGCCCTTCTGCCCAAAACAGGGACATCTCCCCACATGTCTGTGTTGGTGGAGAAGAGTTGATTGTCTGGAGGGAAGACAACTTGGCCAAGGTTGTGAAGACCTCATCTGCCTTTGAGACCAGTCCACAAATGGTCAATAACTAAAATTTCATGCAATGACTTCAAAGTGCATGTGGTACGGGAAAAGGGTCTCCAGCCATGACAGGACAGGGTTCATCATATCATTTCCTCGTGAGAAGGCAAGAGAGATGATTCAGATTCAGATCAGACTGGACAGGTATGAATCACAGTGTTTGTCTCACATTCCTCCTCGCCAAAACCATCCCTGGTTGATGCTACTTGGGGCTGGGAGAATCAACCCAGACATTTCTTTATTTTGAGGATCCGCAGAGATTCAGTTAATTCATTTCCACCTGCCACTTCTGAAGTGCTGTGGACACTGGCGGCCTTCAGCGGAGACAGGAATCTCAGTGTAACACCAGTGCAGGTAGGCAGCTGGCACCAGCATGCAGGTCCTGGGTGGTTTCTGTCAGAGCTGAGTGCCTGGGGAGAGTGTCTGGGGTTGCGCTGCAGTAGCTGTTCTGGAGGACCACACCACATCACTTCCATTTCTGCAGTGGTACCCCAGCTGCATCCTGGCTAGTCAAGGTGTGGGCTTTGCTGAATTCCTTCTGTTCGGATGTGGAAGAGGTGATGCCAGTCAGCAGTATATGTGGGCCAGCCCTATGACATAGGAAGGCTGGTTCCCCCCAAAGTAGCACTCATACCTCCTCAGCCCCTCCAAGAAGTGGTAGCTGTGAGGGCCATGACCTCTCTGCTGGGGCTCCAAACCCCTCATACTTCTTTCTATTGGCTTTTGTCTTCGTGCCTGCAGCTCCCAGGGCTGTCCTGCGACTCACTTTCCCTGCTCACAGTCCTTACCCCAGGCACTGTGATGCACATCACTGACTTGCCCATCTTGTGGCTGGTCCACACAGGGTAGACTTGAGAGAGGTCCAAAGCACCCACACTCCTGGTCCTGCCTCTTCTCTATTCACATTGACAGCTCAAGGCCACATTGTAGCCTGGACCATGAGGGTTGATACCATGCTGGAGAGGAACTGAACTTTTTGATAACGTAGCAGGCTGAAGAGGTCTCAAGGTTCACCTAGAAGGTTGGTGATAAGGCCAACTCCATCTGGTAATGCCTCCTTGAGAATAAACAATGCGGGAGACGGATTTGGACTTGCAGCCTGGCTTGGATCACAATTACCCAACAGGATAGGTGCAAAAGAGGACACTGACTTCCCTCACCAGATGAGCATGGAAGAGAGCTCAGCCCGCACCACACCTCAGCGTTAAGGAGGGCCCGTGAGCATGGATCAGAGACCACATGGTGTCAACCTCAAACACCCTTCTTTAAAAACATCCAATACAATATGCCCTTGGGGAAGGTGAGAAATTATTTTGCCCGTTTCTAAATGGGGATAGCAAGTGGGGCATAAAGGACTGACTCATCTGGAGTAGAGCAGCAAGCCAGTGGCATCATCAGGACCAGAGTTCAACTCCTCTCTGATGGAACCAAGAAACGTACTCTTGTCGACTTTGCAGACACGTCTAATTAGTGTCTCTGGAAGCTTTTCCCACACACATCGTGTTATTTGAGTTACTCTCCATGTATCGCATGTGTTCCGTTTTTGTTTGCGTGAAACACATTTTTACCATGACTGTAGGATGGAGCTGATGGCTTAACCATACAGGTTAAGTTTCCTCTGAACATTTGTAATTTAGCTTTCGAATACGAATGGGCAAACAATGGACTCCGTGGTGGACTTTGCTGAATGAAAAACCCATGGTGAAACAGCACAAGATCCTTCCTTTTCCACTGCAGCCGGAGCTTCGGTATTTGTCTTGCCTTCTTTTCCCCTGCCTGCTCCGTTTGATGGGTTTGAGAGGAGAGGGGCCAGCAGCAAAAAAGGCTGTCTGTGAAGCACGGCAGGTCAGCTGAGACCTGAGATGGTGAGATTCCAGGGGAAAGGAAGGATTTCTCTCCCAGGGATGACCAAGAGGATGTTTTGTTCTTGCAGAAGAAATGTTGGATGAAATACTTCAGCAGATCTTTGTGATGGAGCCAGGCTGGGAGGGAGGTGGGGGGCCTTAGTGCTATGGGAAGAAATCCCCTTCAAAATGGCATGAAATCATCCACTAGAAAACAGCAGCTGAAGGTCTCCGGGAGGTAACAGGGGCGGGCTGGATCCAGACTTCTGCAGGCACAGGAGAAGTCAGGAGACAAAGCTGAGCATCAGCTGCTCCCTTCCCCTTTTGTTGGTCAGTTTGCTGAGCTACATACTCTTCTTTGGAGGATGCTCAGATGACTGAATATTGTTCAGTTTCTTTCCACCAAACTTGGAGTGTACAAGCTTTGCACAAATTTCCCTGCCTCGTGTCTCTCTCAGTAGGCACAGCCTATCTTCAAAGACCTAAAATATCAAAAATGGGAAGCTTGTCCCCCACCACACAGGGAGGGAAACTGAGGCAGGGGGAGACACACAGGAAACCTGGATCAAGCCCAGGAGTGTGTCAAAAAAGAAAAAAGTCAGGATCTGGTCGTAATTCTGGTCATAAAGAATCTTGGAGAAGTTTGTAAGAGCAATTTAGGAACACAACTCCCATCCCAACCAATGTGAACTGGGCATTTGCATCCTGACATAAAGATTTTAAAGCAAAAACATCAACAGCAACAAAAAGCAGTCCTAAGAGGCACAAACATGTTCAGACAGTTGAGAAGAACTGTCTTGGGTCCCAAATGAAGAGCACATTGACACTGAGATATTTGAGATATGTACTTAACTGCAGGGCTGAAGGGGCTAAGAGGAGCCCCACGAGCAGCCAGCAGCGTGCCAGCACCCACCAGAGAGCTCAGCAGCTTCCACCACAGAATTAGCTTGGTTGCATGCAGGTCCTAATGCCTTTGCCTTGTAAAGCCACAAAATCCAGAGGCTGGCAGCTGCCATGGGTCTGTTCTTCCACTGCTTAGCCTGCCCCTAGGAAAAAGGGGGCCAGACGCAGCCCCCAGCAGTCAACAAAATCCCAGGGGATAAAAGCTGAGCAAAGGAGGATGGAAAGCCTCTTCAACAGTCAGGTGCCTGTGCTGTAAGTGTCCTGTAGGACTGAGGTTGGCCTCCTTCCCAGGGCTGCCAACCATTACATTTTCATCACAGGTTTCTCAGAGTGGGGAGGGTTTATTCCCATTTAATTGCTGTTTGTTTTTTTTTTTTTTCCTTATACCACAGGTGAGGAGTCCCAATTGCAGAGGACAACGTGAAAACCATGATCTAAGCACACCCACAGAGGTCAGAGAAAGATACAGTGCTGCTCGTGGTGGTGAACGCATACAGATGAGAAAAAATGCCCTTTTCCTTTTTAAGCCAGTCTCAAGAGTTTGGCTGGCCTGAGTAACCAGCCCGAGCCGCTTTGGGTCCTTCATCATCAGCTGCCAGGACCGCGCCCCAGTGCTGACCGGACCCTGTGGAGGAGTGGTTGTCCTTGGCCTCTGGAGATAGGTAGTCACTTCTCCACCAAACCCAAGACTGACTGAGAACCTCCCCGGTGGGTAAATCACAGCATACACCCTCCACCAGCAGGAGCCATTGCCAACTGCCCTCATGGAGCCACTAGCCAAGACTCGGGCTTGGGATAATGGTATCAAAATTCATTAACCTAATTATTGCTGATGTTCCCGAGTGGGTGGAGAGGGACTTTAGTGAGCAGAATAAGCATGCCACAATAGCAGGCAGTACTTCCGCATGGCCAGTGCCAGGACTTGCAAGGAAGCTCTGCCTCTTTCTTCACTTTTTCCCCTACATACACTCAAATTACAAACTTGGCAACTCCATTCTCAGCAAGCACCTTGTTCTGCAAACAGAGACCTGACGCCCCAAAGGGGCTTGCAGGCCCCCTTCAGACTGATGCTTGTGAAGAAACCCCCACCATTCCCACCCATTCTGGGGAAAAACAGTGGCAATGGTGGCCCCAGGCTAGGCCTGCCATGGGATGCTCTACGGAAGATCCAGACCAGAGCCCTGCACACCACGTACGCCAGGGTGGCAGGAGCAGGGCAGCACCATACAACTCGGTGTCCTTGGCCACCTTCAGCGCATCGCTGCATAAATGTCCCTGTAAAGGAGGAGCTGACAGCAATTTCCCCGCTCTCGCGGCTGCATTCACTGGATGTCCCCACAGCAGATGCTGTGGTCATCACAGTCAGGGTGATTCCCATGAGCTTGATGAGAGCAGGCTACATCCCACCTCTCGTCTGACCTAGACCAAACGTCCTCCAGATCCTCCATAAAGCAACAAAAATCCTGAACAGAAAGGCAGGACACGCTGGAAAGGCCCTAAACAAACAGAAAGGGTAGAACAGGATAGTTTCATCTTTCCAGTTGGGGCGGGGGAGATTTCAGGTGGGTTTAAGAGCTCTCAGCAGCACTTTGATCTGTCCACTTGAACCAGAGCAGAAACAGACCAGTGATGAGCACATCCAACCCTCTTCTTCCCACGGTAAGACCCAACCACGACACAAAGTCATTGTTCCCCTTATGTATCTGGGAAGCTCCCCCGCAGATCGTTTGTGAAGAAGCACAGAAAAGATCCTCGGTATGTAGGAAACCAACAGAGTGTAATTTCTCAGATGGGACACCTTTGCTCAGCTACATAGAAGAAACGCATTACCAGGCTCGATAATGGCTTGGTAGCTGCTGACCATTGCTCAGCAGAGTTACTTGGAGCCAAAGGGTCAGAAACGCAAGAGGAAAGGTTGGATTTACGCCTGGCGCTCTGGTGGTGGGGAGCACTGTGCCTGCTCTCGCCATCCTACTGCAGTCTCCCCACATTGAAAACCGAGATAAGCCTTGCAGCACATCTCTGAGGCAGGTGATGAACATTAACTCCTTAACCCGTCCATCCAAAATGGCACACAGAGCATGAAGAGCATCCGTGCCTGATGTCAGCGCTGTTTACGGAATCACACCCAAACTCCTGGACCAGAACTCCGGGAAGCAACAGAAAAAACACAGCAAGGTACCACTGCCAGCCTACACCAACAGCGTCAGACCAGAGACCAGCGGTCACATCACCACTGGCCTGGGCTTCACGTGTCACTGATTGACTCAAGTTTTAATTATGCCTCAATATCACCACGTCTCCCAAAACACAAAGCTTTCAGCCAGGCAGTTCCTGCCAGACGAAATTTCATAAAGAGCAGCTAGTGACTAAGACAGCCCAACCTTCAAGTCAGATGCTAACAGCTTTGGACAAGTGTGGGATTTTTACACCCCTATCTGCAGGAAAATCTGATGTTTAGTGCCCTGACTGTGAGCAGGTCACTTTTAAACCCCTGAACATCCCAGGCCAAAAAAAAAAAAAAAAAAAAAAGAGAAAAAAAAGAAAAAAAAAAAGCGCCGGAGGGGAATTGTACTGGCTCTAATCCCTTCTGCCATTCTGCATATTCATGGAACATTGTCATAACACATCAGTGGGACAAAAGGTCTGTCGGCACCTCCTCCTCATTCCTTTGATAAACCACGAGACAAATGCTGAGTAAACACTTGGAATCCATTCACTGCACTATTCTCATCGGGATGAGAAAGGGCTCCTCTTTCTTGCAGGCCCAGAGCTGCTCAGCCTAATAAAGTACGGCCCACGGCCCGTGAAAAGAGAGGCCTATGGATGATGAAAACATGGATTATCTCATTTCACCCTCCTTGTATCAGACCCTGCTCACATTCTGAGTGCACTTGGTCTGACACGCAATTACACACACCAAAAAAAAATAATAATAAAATTAAAAAAAAGAAAAAAAAGCCAAGGGAAGGGGGTGTTTAGCGAACGGGGGGGACTGTCCGTGAAATTTCACAGATGACCTTTCCCTAGTGGGAAAGTAATTTGTTTCTGCCCCAGCCATAGCCAGGAGTTTTCTCATCGATACCCGCATTCCCCTGAATATTGCAGTTGGTGGGAGAAGAGACTGCACTTAAGACAAAGCTTTGCAGGTCACTTCAGTGGCCTGACTCAAGCTGGTGCTGAGCCCCCAAGAAGTCGATGGGATATTACCGAGCACCCCAAAAGCATCTCCCCGGCTGCGCCACTGCCTTGGCTCTCTGCTGCCTGCTCGGCAGTGGGTGTAGGCAATGCCTCGATCTCCTTGCACTTGCACGGCTGGAAATCAAGAGTCCTGAGGGCAGCCAAGTACCTGGAGAAGGAGAAGCAACTTCTGCGCCCGCGGAGGGATGCGAACACCTTGGTGGTTTGGGATCTCCAGGTGAAATGCACGATGAGAGACAAGTAGGTCAGGGCATGAGATCTCCTGTGCTGGAGGTCGATGAGCTCCAGTATGGAGATGAAACCAAGCAGTCCCTTCGGTAATGCTTGGAGCCCACCAGAGCACACAGCAGGCTGGTGAGGCTGGGAGCAACATGGCTCCTTCAGCCTCTATTCACACCCCACAGACAGGCAGAGAGACCAGAGACACACCGTCATGTAACTAATAACCCCCAAAATATCAACATAAAGGGCTTCCTTACCATTAGGCGTTCATTGACTTGACCAAGCCTCGTGTAACCACGAGACATCGATCACCAAAGTCACCCTCGAGCGTTTTCCGGCACCTACAGCAGCCTCCACCATTGCCCGACTTTCTGGAGGCTGAGCTAAAAATGCCTGCAATAAAAACCAAAAAAAACTTTAATAACCCAAAACAAGGCAAGAAACTGGTTCTTTTGAAAACAATCATCTGAAAGAAATATTTTCCATTTAAATATGACCCTTTATTTGGAAGAATACGAGCAGTCTTCAAAGTGAAAATTAATTTCAGAGATAGTACACGGGGAATGAGCACACTTAATGCAATTGTGCCCATAATAGAAAACAAGACACAGTTATGAAATGCTGTCAAATGATTAAGAAACAATAAATGGACCGCTGATTAACTAGGGTCTCTTCTCTTTTACATAAATGGCTCATAAACCTGTCCACTGACTGAGGGATGAGCGTATTGGTTGTAAACAGCGTATTCAACGTTTTTGTCTCTGCAAAATCTTGAAGTTAACCCTTAAGTTTCAAACAACCGGCAAGAAACGTGAGCGGCTGCTCCTTGGCCCGGCACGTTACTTGCGAACGTCGCTATTCAAATATTTGCATTTTACAAGGTGTTTGTTACCAAAACTCAACTCGGCCGCGGTCTCACAGCAGCTCCAGCCTCTCGCTGGGCGAGCCCCCAGCCAAGCAGGCGATGCCGGCCGTTTGCTTTCCCCGAGCGGGCGACTCCTCTCCCTAAGCAACCAAGACGCAAAAGCAAGTGTGAAACTTGCAGGGCTTCCAAGAGGCTGTTTGTTTTGCTGCCCGAAAGCAATTTTCGGGCTAAACTGTATTTTGCACGTGTTAACGGCCACATTTGCCCTGCCCCAGGATGGGTGACAAGCAGGCTGCTGCCTGCAAACACCTACGTCCCACCAGCACAGCGATACAGCACAGCACTTCATTAAAATATCAGGCTAACGCAGTGATTTCTTTCCTTAGACGATGCTTTTATTTCCCAGTTGCTACATTATAAAATAAAAAATAATTATAATTAAAAAAAAATAAATCAGCAATGCTATTAAGCCCAGATGCGCTGAGATTACGGAGGCGCATAACTGCCATTCACGTCCAAATGATCTCAACCATCCTTGGGATACGAGCCCTAGAGAGCGCCTCGCTCAATATTTCTTGTGGACACAAGTCCCCACACAGTTTCTCTGCCTGCCCAGCAGCGGCTCCAGCCTCCGGGGCCTTGGGGCTCCGAATTGAACCCCGTGGGACAAACGTCGTTTTTTGAGCACGTGAAGATGCAGAACAATCTCCCTTCTCTCCTGCAGCCACCAGCAGCAGCCAGTGGTACCAGACTCCCGTCTCCACCAGCCGGGACCCAGCTGGGGAACAGATCAGTTATGAAGGGGAGCAGAAACAGCCCTCAGCCTGTTCTGGGCAGTTTTCCAGGGACTCTGCTACGCTTTGCACCACGTCCTACAGCTCCTGCCCCGTTCCCCAGTGTCGGGATGTTGCCAGCTGCCCAACCCAGGGCTGCTCCAAGGATGCTCAGTGCTTTGCGCGGTAGGAGGCTTCATATATCTGATTCCAGCCTGTTGCTCTCCAGGGGTGACTCTGACACCCTCGAGAGCTGCCAGGTCCTGGGGAAGGGTCAGAATTGGGCCCTGAAGATTGACGCGGAGTTTTTCCATCGACTTCTGCAGAAGCGGCTTTGGTACCTGTTGCGTCCTGTCAGCAGGGCTCGGGTGAGAGCATCCAGCCTTAAATCGACAATGTTCCTCTGAAAACCCGATAAGTAATTGGGGGATCTGCTAATAGGGCTTGTCAAAATCAATTGGGGTTAAACACCTTTAGCTACAATAACAGTCATCTGACCCCGGGCTCCAGAAACTGCCGGGCTCAGAGGAACCCCAGGGGGTTATTCCTGGCTTCCCATTGCTTTGAGACAGATAAAAGAGCAGACGATGCAGAGCTGGGTAATCCGTTCAGCCCGTCCCAGCCATGCACTGAAGTGACAGCTCCCAGAGTTTCTGCAGAGCTGGCTCCTCCTGGGAATTGTGTGCAGAGGGGCCAATTTGTTCAACAAAACCTGGGCAACCAGAGTTTTCTTAAATTCATTTGCCTGAAGGAGAAGGCAAATAGCATTTAAGCGGAGGAAAGTGCATTAAAACCACATCTTTGATACAATGGCCGATACACCCCACGCTGCCAACGCCTGAAATGATAATATTTTTTTTCTTAAATAAATAGCTCAGCAGCAGGATCCCAGCCTCCCCCGACACAGGGAGGCTTCACGCTGCAGCAGCCGCGTTTCCAGCCCTCCAGGCCAAACTGCTTCAACGCTTCCCCTCTTTGCTGGGCTCATTTCCGAGGGCGGACGAGCTCAGGAGGGACCGACAGCAGTGCACACACTGTGCTGAGGATCCACGCAACCAGAGGGCACTTTCGGCTTATTTTTCCCACCAGCTCCCAGGAGGGAAGGTGTAGGAACGTCAATTAGTGTGAGCATCCTTCCTGGGTGGGTACGAAGGGCTTTTCCTGTCCTTGTGAACTTACTGCCTTTAGAGACCTGCCAGACCTCAACACAGAGGAAGGCAAAGCAGGGTGGGTCAGGAAGAGAAGCAAATATTCAGGATTTGGGGCGCTCGCATAACCCAATGGGCCTCATGCTGTTTCTTCAGTTGTGGGATGTACCACCTCCTCCTCCCTGGGAGCTTTTCACCTGTGCCTTCCTTCCCTCCCTCCTCCATCTGGGCAACATCTGTCACCGTGGGGGCATTAGGGACCTCAGGAGAGGGTGTTTGGGTATCCCAGGGGAGGCTCCTCGGGGACCTGAGACCCTGAGCTAGACAGAAGTGATGCAGGGGAAAGGGACAGAGCTCTCGTGCTGTGTCCCAGGCAGGACGCTCGGGTGGCTGGCTGCTGGTTGTCCCTTTGCAGAGCAGCCACCAACTTCATCCTGAAGCGCAGCATGCGATATTTGAATGAAGTCAAACCAATAATAAGGGATTTCAAATCGTCCTGTCTGGTCTCAAAATCTCTGAGAAACTACGAGACAAAGAAAAGCATCCTTTGCCATGCCTCCACAAACTGCAGAGAAAGCTGCTTTCAGGCTTCCCTCCCTGGAGATTTCATCTTCTCCTGCTTCTGTGAGGATCCTAGCAAGGTTGTCTCTCCCACACCCGTCAGGCATTTTAACTTCTCAACCTGGCTGGGGCCCAAAAATCCAGTGCCAAGGTGAAAGCAAGCAATACAGAGAGCAAACAATTACCCCAACGTTTCCAAACAGGCATGAGTGAGGGGAGAGGGAGGGCTGCAGTGAAACCTGAGCAGAAGAGGAAATGAAAGGGGTCATACCAGGGAATACCAGCACGGAAAATGGGAAGGAATTCACTTTCCTTCAACACCAGGGAAGGGCTTTCATCTGTGAGGGATGTCACACCACGGACATCTGTGTTGTCACCAAGAATCAGCTCCAGATTTCCCCCAAGCCACCCTCTGCCTCTCTCCCCCGAGTCCAGCCCCATCCAGCAGAGCCTGGACACCCACATGTGGGATCCCAGCACACAAAACCTTCACTCCTGAAAAGTGGTTATGGTGCCAGTGGAGGAAAAGAAGCTTTTCAGAGGAATCTGAAAGAGGGAGGGATTGGTAGTGATACAACACTAAAAGCAGCTGAGGAAAACCTGGGGAAGACCAGCAGCGAAGGTGCCTGCCTGACCTCAGGGAACAGCAAAACTTGGTCCTCCCCAGGGATGGGATGCAGCCAGGACCACCCATGCGGTCATACACACGTGGAGGGCCATTAGTTATCAGCAAGCCCAAAGAAAGAATTAAAAAAATAAAATCCCAGGGTCTCCTTGCATCCAGAATCATCTCCCCTAGAGCCCAGAAATGCTGCAAGACGGCTGTGCCACCTGCCCAGAGCGTGCGCACGCTGGTGTAAATCAGAGGTTGCAACCACCTGCGTAGCAGATGAAACTATTCTGCTGAGACGACCTAGTTCCTTGGGTGACATCGGTAGGGATCAGGCTTCAGGCAGCATCCCTTGGATGTTCCCAGATGCCTAGATAGTGGCAGACAGGGCGAGCACCACCTGCTGGGTACCCTTTTTTGTCCATCGTCAGGGTGTGGGAGGAGGGCAGCTCCGGGGCTCGGTCCTCTCGTTCTGGGTCCGCACAAGGGAAGGGGAAGAACTGCTGGTCCCCAGCCCTCTCCTGAGTCGCTGCGACCGGGGGATCACGTCCCCGAGTGGGAAGGAAAGGCTCGGTGGGTATCAGAGAAAGGGACGCCAGCCACACAGCTGCTTGGGACAGATGTCAGCTCACGTGTGTCACATTTTATAGAATAAAAGTGAATCCACCAAGTCCAACACACTTCTGGTGCCAGCAGCCCCACTGGGAGATTAACCTGCACCTTTACCTGGGTTCTTTTTTTTTTTTTTTAAACCAAAACACCACAAATATTAAATGTGAAAGGAAATCAGGAGCAAGTTGAAGGACTCCGCACAGCTCCACTTGAAGGAGACTCCCAATTTCTAAAGAAAGTCTAAACCAACTGTCATCGTCCGAGGGGTGCATTGTCCCTTGGAGCAGTGGCTGGTGCCACATAGGAGGTATTCAGGCTAAATTAACTCTCCCCCTAATACCTGAGCAAACATTTTCAGCTTGAGACTTAATATCCCTGGACATGTCTGCTGTCTCCCAGGTGAATCCCCAGATAAACAAGGTCAGCTCAGCTCTAATGCGGCTGTAAAAAGCTGTCAGTCAGCCCAGGAGGTCTGGTTGCAAGGTCAAACCAGTTCTGAAGGTTGCTGGGGCCAAACCTGGCCTGTCACTCATTTTAAGTGCAGGAAGGTTTGTTTTCTCATCACGATGTCAGGTATCCCAAATTTAGGATTAGCTGTCGGCCGCCATACCATCGTTCTTTTCAAAAAAAAAAAAAAAAAAAAAACAAAAAAAAACCCCACGTGCACACACACGTCCCCAGACCCAGATAAATCTGTGTGCTGAGCCTGCCTGCAGCTGGGAGGTGAAAAGAAACTTGCCTTTCAAGAAAAGAGAAAAGGGACGTTCCCAGACATTGTGTGACAGTTTCTGGCACAAAAGAATGCCCAAAAGCACAAAGCAACATCCTTCAGTCAAAATTCACACTTGAATTATTGCATCTCCACCAGAATAATCCACTGCTGAAGAGTCACTTTGTCCAGTGGACGGGGAGTGTGGCAGGGCACCCTCCATCTCAAGGGGAACGTGTGGAAGCTGTCCTGGGCCAGCTGCGAGCAAACCAGCTTTGCACGGCATGAATCTTCGGTGCCACGTGTGAAACGAATGCAGCCTGTTCCCCAAACCCCACCAGCTATTTAAGCACGGGGACCAGTTTGCCTCTTTGCATCCTTTCTCCCAGCTATACATCCCTTGTGACCAGATGATGCTCCCGGAACAAGGATCAAACCAAATAACCCACCAGAGTCCAGTCCAACCTTGGATTGGTCCTCTCACCGCCCCGCAATAGCGCCAGCGCATCGTAGGGATAACGCTCACAGTCTGGGGGTGAAAGGGAACGCACAGACGTGATCCCCAGGAAGAAGGGCCCCGTGGTGCTCCTCCAACCACAACACTGTTTCAGGGGGAGGTAGTCTGTCTGGGGTGGATACTGTGGAAATAAGTACACAGGGAGAGATATATTAAAGGGCCACTTAGGGCAGCTCGCTCTTTTCAGAAATGCGCCAACCTCCACCATAAAACTCACTTGAGCTTTTGCCTCCCACCAGCTCCTACATTAACCAGCTTCAGCGCTTCACCTTCTGCTGCTAAAAGCAGCATAAGTCGATCCGTGGCCAGTTTATCCCTTTTTGGAGGAACTAACATCGTTCCCAAACATCCCTCCTCCTCCTGGCTCCCTTGGTGTTCAGCCACAGCACGGCTCCTGCCCGTGCTTGGATGTGGTGTTTCTGCTGCTGCAGGGGGCTGGTGGGACAGGGACCATCCAGGGCAGCCCAAGGCATGTGGCAGGGACCCTGCCTGCGGCTGAAGAGGGGGGGAATTTTTCAGCCTGTGTCTCAGGAAGGAAGGATGGGGAGCAGGGAGCTGCCCCGGCCCCTCAGAAAGAAAAAGAAAAGACAAATAAGCTCCTCGGAGGAGGAATTATCTGACTGCGCACAAAGAGGCGAGCCTGAAGAGACTTGTGCCAGGAATGCCTGGAGTGAGACAGGCTGACGACTGACAGCAGCACCCTCCCTCCGCGGCAGGCGTCGCGGCGAGCTTGTGGCAAAGAGCAGGGGAGACATATTCACCTCAGCCCGTGGTGTCTCCACACACCGGTGGAGGCTCGGTGGTCCCAGTCCTCAGCTTGTGTTGTCATGCTCCAGCCACCTATGGAGATTAATGGGCTGGGTGGACTTTGCTGCGATACCTCAGAGAAATATATCAAGCTCCGCCCACCCCCCCCGCAACTAAGCGGATTCAGCGGAGGTGCCCCAAACCTCACAGAGAACCCAGACAGCATCCCCAGGGCAGTAGAAAGGCAGGTAACCATTGCTTTTCTGGGCCACGCACATCTTTGCTCTCCAAGGTTGTCAAAAGACCCTCTTCACCTGCAGTGCATCTCTAGGTTTGGCTAATAAGCGGCTATTTCAGCACATACCTGACTGAGGAAAGCATCTCGGACACTGGGATGTCTCCACTGAGGGAGTTCATCTGAATGGCTGAGTATTCACGTATAATTATATAAAGCCTTGGCTCCCAAGGCAAAACCAGATTAAGAAATGGCCATCCTTGATGTCTGCGGCTCCATGCTACAGTTCACTGCCACACCTTCAGAAGGGGTTAGTTTTTAACCCTGACCATTTGGTTATCCAGCTAACCGCTCAGCCTTATAAAACCCAACTGCTCAGCGTAGGGGATGGGGAGCTGTGGCATAGCTGGAAGAGGAGCTGGGCCAGGAAAAGCTCATTTTCAGCCAAAGTAAGTGAATCATCTACGAACTTAAATGAAACTGAGTTGACATCATCTGCTGCCCATCCCGGAGCAAACTCCCAAAATGATATCTCATGGTGAAAGAAACCTCCAGAAAGCAAATAAACAACAAAACCCTGTAGAACGCCAAAGGTGACCATCCATCACCTGCAGGGCTACAGTGTTTCCCCAGAAAGCTTCTCCTCCCTGCTCTCCATCGCAGGGACATCCCACAGCTGGTTAACTATCCAAAATTGTCACTTTTTTGTTCTCTCAATTTTCAAGGCACGATAATAATTTCTAAACAAAGAAACAAGACACTGTCCTTAAACATCCCCAATATTTCAAGTTTAACTTTGTTTCAACATTCCTAGAACTGTGTTTTTTCAACAATTAAACCATTAATCTTTTTCAGACCCACTCAGGACCTTATCTAGATACAACATTTATCTTCCTGGTCTTAAAGCCAAGGAGAAAATAGGCATTTCTTTTTTTCTGCTCCTACAAAACAATAATGTCGCAACAGTCACTGCTGCTTCCAACCCAGGCTATCAATGTGCTCAGCCCAATGCTATCCTCACGTTGCAACTCAGCCCAAAATATCTGATTCTCAGTTTCATCCCATTACATCACGCTCTCTAAAAAGAAAAACTAAACACACACAACCCCCTCCCCCCCCAATCCAGCCACCTAAGCAAAGATTCATTTCTTGATGAGGCCTGGGAGAAACTCTCTCCCAGACCTCCCCAGAGAGGCCTCAGGAGCTGCTGTCACCAGCTCCTCGCTCTGCTGGGCATCGCTGCATCCACTGAAGAAGGGGAATGATCCACCCACTCTTGAGCCTAACTCACTGCCACTTGACCACCCCTAACTCATCGTCACTTGACCACCACAGCCCTCACTCATTCCCACACCAGCCTCCATGTAGGTGCCGCTCCATCTTCTTCTCTCCTCACCTCTCCACTCTTCGTGAGTTTCAGCTGAATCAAGATCCATCCTCCAGCAACGGCACTGGAGCTAGTCCCGATACACTGCAGTGGTAGAGAAGCTTTGGCCAAACACCAGTTCTCTTCCCTTTCCCAAAAAATGTCATTCCCCGTTCTGGAGCCTAGCATGATGGATGTTTTCACCACTATCAACAAGCACAACACACGACGCAACACAAACGTTCTCACAGCTTACAAAGCCTGTTCCTCCCCTCTCCTCCTGCCTCGCCTGCTTGAATTCAGAGATGGCCAACAACTATTAAACACATCAATGTAAATGTTAGTAGATTGCTTCTAATAGGAAACAAAAATGTTTTGAGCAAAGCTAATTGCCGGGAAATAAGGTCGTTCCAATATTTCAGCGGGGGGTTATAAATCTCTCGGTTCCTGCCTCCTTCCAGCGTTAAGGTTTTACAGATGTTGCTGTCAGAAGGAGAAGAATGATTTCAGATGCTTGTTTCCACTTTACATTAAAAAGAGGCATAAATGCATGCAGCAAATCGCCGGGCGAGCTTTCTTTCTACAAGAAAAACACACAAATCTCAACAAACAAAACACAGTAAGTCTGCACTGGGGCTCCTAAACTCTTATAATGGTACAAAACGCTAAACACACCGACAACTGGCAAACTTTAACATGTAACTTGACTCTGCCAGTTGCATTGACTGACAAAATGCTTCTTCCAGTCCTCTGCTTTTCACCCTTCTCCGCCACCAAATGTTCACTGTACGTGGAGGGACCTTCTAGTCCCACAAGGAGATCAGGAACCAGCTCAGTCCTTCCTGGGCTAGAAGAGGTGGAGGAGATGGGCCTGAGCAGCCATGGAGAAGAGAGCTGTTCTCTGCAACAGCTAGACCTAGGCCCAAATCCGAACGTTACGAGGGCAGGGAGAGGGAAGAAAGCCTCTGTTTAAAGTACAAGAGGATGGTTAGGGAAGAGAACAAGACCTGGTGGCTGCCTCTAAGTTGGCTGAACAGGGGAGTTAACCATTTGCATGGGAAATATCCACCAGCAAAGGGGCCGGCTCAGCTCCTTTCCCCTTGCACAGAACTCTTGGGAGCCCCCAGCCATCCCCAGGACTAGGATGAAGCCCCCCTGCCCCCCGCCCCCAGCTCAGTGCTGACACACACCCCACGGTACACATTGTACATGGACACACAATGGTTTTCTTTGGAAACCATTCTTCAAGCAGCAAAATCTCAGCCGCGCAAGCAATCCTCTCCCTGGGAAAATAGAGGAAGTGTGGAGAGGACCAAAGGCAGACCATCGCAGACCAGGGGTTAGTCTCTGCAGGAAGGTGCCCATCGAGTTTCTCATCAGTGTATTAATTGGGATAGCGTAGGCACTAAACAGGGGGATTACACTATGGTTCCTGCTTAGCACAACCACAAGATCTTGGTCACCTCCCCAGCCAAGCCGGTGTCCATGCTGTTGGCAGCATCTGCACCCAGTGTCCAACCAGGCACCAGTCAAACAAGGACTAGAGTGGGCTTCAAATGCCCGTGTTCAAAATTGCCACCGCAAAAGCCAAGGTAGCTCAAATCGTGACTGGGACACGTACACAAAAGCACACCGATTTGCTCAGCTTTAACTCAATGAGCTGTTTTAACACTCACGGGTGTCACTGTCACACATTGCACTGTGTTATAGTGAGCTTTCTTTCCAGCAAAGCATAATCCATTCATTCTCCTTCAGCTTCACTTACCTTTATCTCCTTGATGCCATCCAAAGGAGGACAGGGCTCTGCTCCCCCCATGCCCACCACCCCCAGTGACCTCCTTGGGGCTCAGTGGCATTCATCCCAAGGCACCAGACTTGCTCCAAACACGCCTGATAGAAGCCAAGGGGCCAGGACAGCTCACGAGAGGCATTTGGGCTGCTTTATTTTTCCAATCCAGCAGAAGCTGTGCTCTCCTGCTGAGAAGCCTGGAGCCACCTCTGAAGGCAATGGGTCTGTTCCAGCTTTACACTATTTTTCCTTAAGCTCAGAGATCGCTGCTGAGCTGTCTCTCATCCTGCTTTTGGCACCTTCTTGCATTTTAAACTGCAATCATACCCCCCCCAGAAAAAAAACCTTATCCAGGCAAGGGAGCATCCAGTTCAGCTCCTCTTACAGTCCCAGGACAGCAGTATGACTTCTCCACATCCAAAGCGTAACCCACCATGGTTGATTTCCACAAGACTCAAAGTGGCACTCCTGAAAAATAAGCCAAGCCAGAAATAACCCACTGGGACAGAAGAGCCGAAGTCCAACTTCTCTCTTATTCAAGTAGGTGGACTCATGTCCCTCTCATAAACCAACCACCACGTATGAAGAAGCAGGTACATGTCCATCTTAAACCTCCTGATGCTCACGCTGGCTGGACCCCAGCAAGGACGGGGCTGTTCAGGGTCATATTCATGTAGCCCGTGTGGCTGTGCTTCTCGTTTCCCACCACATGGGCCACTCTGCAGGATCCATGAGTGGGGGTTATATTTAGGATATCTGCATTTGGAGAAGATAAAGGCGCTGGGATGGCACATTTCAGGATCAGCCTGTTAAGTCGCAGAGGCCAGCGCAGCATCCCCAGGCATCCCTGCATGGCAGGTCGGCTCCTCCCAAGCTGTAGGTTGAGGAGATCCACCAGGAAGGACAAGCCCCGCCACCTCCACGCGGGGAATCACAGCAGCTCCTTGCAGGAGGGTGGTGTGGGTGCCAGGTGTGCACCCCAGGGTGCCTGTTTCAGGAAGGTTCCTCCACCCTGGCTATAAATACCAACCCCGACCGCACGTTCCCTAGCGGCTCGCTGTGTTCTTCCAGCAGATGTGCCAAGACAAGCCGACGTGAGGCTCCGTAATCGGCAGTTTGTTGGTCTCCCGGGGCCAGTGAAAGCCCAGATTAGACTTTATGGCTGACTCGAACGCACAAGCAACCAAGCTCTGTTAGGGCCACGAGCAACTGTGGAATGATTTAGGAGATGGGACCTTGAAGTTGCCAATTATTTATCTAGTCGATGACTCAGACAAGCAGTTTTACTGTCCAAACCTTGAGGGAAAACATGTGGAATTAATCAGGCTGCACTGAAAAAAAAAAAAAATCAAATTAATATAAAATAAATTGAACGACGCACACGATACCAAACCTGATTTTTCCTTCCAAATAGGCACCGTATCTAAGTGACATGCTTTTTGTTGCTTATTTATTATCATTTTGCTTTTAAAGGGCAACACATGGCAGCAGAAGTCATTTCTGCAAGTACAACAAAGCATAATCTCTTCACAAAGAAAGGCAACGGCTGTTTACTCAGCAGGTCCCTTCTATTCATGACATTGCCATGTGAAAATAAGAATGTCACTGAAAATAATAATAAACCAATATGTCTTTGTGATTACCCTAGAAATACACCAATTTCAGTGTTAAAACAGCCAATACGAACAAGGTTTTCCCATGAGTTTGTTGCCTGTTAAGGTAGACAAGATGCTTTGGTAGTTGAATGTTGGCTGAGAGATTTGGGGTCCTCGATCTTTCGTGCCCCAGAACCCTTGGGAAAGTCACTTCAGCCCAACTCATCAGGAGCCGGATGCCCAACTCCCACAGAGATACATATTTTGGGACCTTGTGGGATTTGGGACCACCTCACCGCACAGTGATGTCCAGAGCCCTCACCCTCACCCAGCCAGGATCGGTACCATATTAATTTCTAGTTTCAAAGGTGCACATACGGATAAAAACCTGAAACTTCTCTTTAAAATTACAGATTTTGCTGAAATTCCATTCTCGGGGAGGGAGACTCAAGTACCAGCCACATTAAAACAACATGCTTAGAAACAGGTCTGAGAGCTATTGCACCCAGCATCAGAGAGGACATCGATAAAAGTTGAGTTGGCTTAAACCAGACCCAGCCAAGGCAGCGCTCAGCCTCACGCCAGCACTCCTCCGACCCCTCGCATCCCTCTCCAGCACCGGCGAAGCCACATCCCCTCTCCCACCAGGCACCAGCCCTCCTTGGGACCCCAGGGCTTGACGCTGAGCCAGAAGCTCCCGCCTACCTGCCTGTTTCGCTGCTTCCTCCTTGACACTCGGCCTCCCAGATAACATCAGGCCAAGGTGATTACGTCCCCCCTGGGGCCAGCAAACCAGATTTTCTGAATGACCTGCCCAGATCACCTCTCATCAGCCTCACGCACCGGTTGGTGCCAGGGCTTTTCCTCTACGCGAGTCGCCAGGTAACATCCTGGAGCCAGACAGTTCCCCCCCACCCCCCATGTTCATCAAAAGACTGACCATGTCATTGCTGGAGCCATTCATTTAGCACACGGTCCAGCGATTAGCGTCCCCATCCCAGCATCAGGTCACTCTGAAACTTGCCCTTCTACTGCGCCCTTCCTGTTTGCTGTCTCTTCTCCACAACTGCCCTTTGATTGACTTGCTTAAAGATGATCCCATCAAGCAGGTTGTGGTCTGGGGCCAAAAAGGGAAAAAGACCACAAGTCAGCAGGGGAAAGTATCTGCTGTGAGAGCTTATTTCATCCCTGGCAGAGGGATCATGTCTCACCCAAGATATATGCCTCCCCAACAGACCAGCCCGATGCTCCCCAGCCAGGGCTCGGCAGCAAATGTCCCACTGCTGGTCCATCCCCAACATCCTGCTGTCAGCTGCTGGTGGGTTTGTGTTCCTTATGATGGGCATTTCAAGCAGTTTCACAGTTGCGTGTTCTATCAGAGAGCAGCAAGAGCACAATTTCCACCTTCCTCTTCCAGCCCATGGCCATGCTCTCACCTGGGAGGCAAGGGGTGACAACAGGGGCATCCATCCCAGGTGCCCATCGCTCCTCCCCTCCCAACCAATGCCCATTTTAAGAGACCACAATGGCCTCAGCAACAGGTCTATTCACAGACCTGCAGGCTGCCACCTCCCCCACTTTCATTAAAATAAACTTTTCATCAGGAACGCACCTTCACCCAAGTCACGAGGCAGAGGAGACGAGGCAAATACTAACAGATGAATGAGAGCACACCTTAAAACAGAGCAACGACCTCATGCAGCATCCCAGAGACTTTTTCTTAAAGAAGAGAGACAAGCAGCATTCAGGCCGACTTAAAAGATTGAGCAACACGATGACAGCTCCCATTCCAGGGGAGAGAGGGAGAGGGGATTTAGATTCAAACTAAACCCTTGCGGCAGGTACCCATCAACACGCACCCCAAGGTCACATGCGGGAGGCAGCTCCTTTTACAATAATAGGACACCTTGAGGCTTTATTTACCTTCAGAAAGGCTTTTTCACCCTGATGGCAGTGCCTTCACCCCTGGAGACCTTATGGAATACCAGTAGCATCGCCCCTAAAAGAGCAGGTTTTGGGGACCACCAGTGTCTAGGTGTGCAGGGAGGGTGAAAATCCAGGTGTCCAGCCCAGATGGGGGTCCCAGGTCCCCATGGATGCCCACCTGATGAATCCATCCCCCAGACAGGCTCTCACCCCTACAACACATCCCCCAGTACTGCCACCCCACTGGTGTCCTCCCCTCCACGTACATGTCCTACAGGGGGGTCAGGCTGACGCAGCCTCTCCTCCCACAGCTGCCCAGCCTCTCCTTTCCACCTCCATGTACCCACAGACACCCAATTTTAAGCGCACGAACAGCCTGTTTCCTCTGCTCACACCGTCACAGGGTTTAAAGCACCAAGGATCAAGCCCGGAATGTTGAGTTTGCTGGGGAACGGAGGGCCTGTCCCCATGGCTGGTCACAACAGCAGCAGAACGGAGGACCAACAGGTCCACAGCAGCAGCTCAGCACCGTGACAAACAGCTCTCATTTCTGTCACTCCTCTCAAGTGTTTAAAAAACACTTTTTTGAGGCAGAAAAGCCATAATGGCATCACCTGCACATGAGACCAAGAGCAGGTCTAGTGCTGCTGCGGGCAGGGGACAATATGGGGGCATGGACTTCCCGTCTCACCTCCATCACACATGTCACAGCCCTGCAGAGGGGGGGACAGGGTTTACCCCTGCAGCTCACTCCCCCGTTACTTAGAGCTTGCTCTGACTGAAAAACTGAGCCGAAAAAAGACCACGTATCCTGGCTCCTCAGCTGAGCTCCAGCAGGCAGAACTTGCCACCAGCCTGGTAAACCAGGGCAGGTCCTCCAGCAAGAGGGGTTCCATGGCTTGCTGCAGGCATCTGGCCACTCATTTGACCTTCAGCATTTCTCTTTCACCTCTCAGCCTTTGCTCATTTTCTCAGTTTAAGGCTTGACGATACTGGGGTTAGAGGGACTTGGGTAAGATTTCTCCGCCCCTGCTTTAAACAAAGCTCCAGGAGGTGGTACAGAAATCCGAGTCTGCTTTAAAAAGGAAAACCAACTTTCCTACTCCTTGTGGTTATGGGACAGAAACAAACCAAAAAAAAAAAAAAAAAAAAAGCAGAAAGCAAAGGAAAAAAGTACAAGCTTCAGATGATTTCTAACCAAATTTCATGCTCCCCGAGTGCCTGGCAGGCTTTCCAGTCACGCAGGCTTCGGGGCATCAAAGTCCCCTTGAGTAATATCAAAGTCCTCAGCAAGTCGGGAGCTTTGGGGCATTTGCTGGTGGGGAAAGGAACCAACAAGCAGCACAGCAAAGCCCCACAGCCGGTGGAGACCTCTGCCCAAGGGATCCCAAGGTTTTGTGCTCCAGTTCCCGCTCTGCCTCCAGCGACACCCAATGAAACGCAAGGAAGCTACCCAGCCACACATCCCTGGCACTACCCAAAAACACCCCCAGCACCTTCCACTCACACAGCCCAGCCCAGTCCCAGGCAGTCCAAAGGAGCCGGCAACTTTGCCCCTGAGCAAACCAACACAGTAACAACTAAACCCAGAGTTCTCACCTCCGCTCCTTCCCTGGATCCCAAAGCAGGAGCTGCAGGGCCAGCGCTTCCCTCCCTGGGTGCAGGGTCCTGGCCTCCGGTTTGCAGTTCTGCACTAACTTGTAGGGACCAGCAGGAGCTCAGTTACCAAGTGCCTGTCCTCACCCACCTGGGCTGGGTTCCCTGCTGGAGCCAATTAGACCAATTAGTAGCACAGCAGGGTTGCCCTGCGTTTGTACTGAGGACTGTCACATGTGGGTTTTTGCCAATGACCCTGCCCATTTCTGTGCCCTTCAGCATCTCCTGGGCTGCTTGGGGGGGGCTCCCATCTCCCCACTTTTACCCATTCCCCCCAGAGCTCCTATTTTTATGGGACTGTGCAGTTCAGAGAGGGGACAGCAGGGTAGATAAGGCAGGAATTAATGAATTGCTTGTGATGGAAGAATAACAACCAAGCTAATTAAGGCTCTTCATATGCCTCCTGTCTACTGCCGTTAGCTGCTGTGGTGGCCCTGTGCCTACTCAGACAGCAGAAACCTACCTGCTCTCCCAAAGGGACTCCAGATCTCCCTTCTCCAGAGTAATCCCTACCGCAGTGTCAGTTAATGGATCAGTCATTTTTTTCACTAATTTTCAAAATTAAGGTTATCACCTTTTATTATTATTATTATTAGCATCACTTGTGCCTTATCATTTTAATCAACTGATGTTCTTATTAACTTTTAAAAACACATGTCATCTGAAGCATAATTAGCTAGTCTTTTATTCTGCAGCGGAGATGGACGTGAGCAGGTTGGACACAACTGCTGAGAGATGTCATATCCCTCAAGGGGGACTGGACTCCTGAACGGGTTTTGGTTCTCAGAGTCTGCCCGCAACTGTGTTAACTTGTTCTTGAGGTACTTCTCTTCCAGCATGAGCAGGTGCCCTAAAAAATTGCACTGATGAATTTCCCTGAAAAAAATATTTTCCCAGGAAAAAAAATACCACCCCTAAATACTTTGGAAAACAGCAGAACTTGTTTAACAACCCGACCTAAACACCTGGAATAACTCTGGGGGTAAATGACTCTTGACTCATTGAACTGATGCAGTGAAGTTCTAAACCACAGCAGACCTGTCCTTCCCAATTCATCTCCTGCTCCTCCTCAGAGCCTGGCCAGCACCAAGGCTTTGCAGGAAGCAAAACAAGCTGTTAAACCACAAGCCAAGCCAACTCTTGTCCCTTCTTCCAATGCCTGCACTGCCTGCAAGACACCTTCCCCTGCGGCTCAGACTTGGTGCTTCCTGCAAGTCCCCGCTCCTGAGCCTACACTGGGGACTGCTGCTGGTACTGGTCCGGCTCATGCCCCACGCTCAGAGTTACTGGCCATGCCCCAGCACGAGACTTTGTCAATGTAGCCCTGCCGGCATCTCCAGACTCCCCTCCTCTGCCCTCCACCAGCCAAGATGCCAGCTCCATCCTGCCTCTTCCCATTTCCTTACCCTGAGGTCCCTTTGGGAAGCATGGGGCTGTTATTGCTGAAGGATGCCCAGGTAGTACCTGCACAGCCGTGGCTGAAGGAGAGAACTACCCCATGCTTCTCCACCAGAGTCCCTTGGAAGGAATAACAGAAGGGCAACTAGGAGATTTTGCCAAAACTCATCAATCAATAGACAAAACAATTTAGGTTTTTGACCGTGTAGCTACAGCTGTTTCCCTCTAAAATTCCCCTGTGAAAGTGAATCGGGTGCTTTTCCCGGCAGCTTCCCTTTTAGTGCTCCCTCTGCCAGCCCAGGCCAGATCTCCCTTCTGAGGCGCTCGGGGATGGAGACACACCAGGAATAGTTCTCTGCTGTGGTACCAGGTATGCGGCTCCTTCGCTAATGGAAAGCTCTCACCCAAGCCAATCTCGGAAAGTTGGCTTGTTGGCTCAGGATGGGAATGACAAACCTATCACGAACGTAGGGGCACAGAACAGCCACAATAATTAAGTTGGCCCCGTCTAGCTGTTCTCATTAGATGCAATTAAATAAACTGACAAAAAAGCACTGTTCCAAGTTCACTGTTGCCAAGTTACCCATATAGCAGATCTCAGTCCAACAAAAAAATCCGTCCAAAGATATCTGTTTCTTCATGGGTACTTTTTTTTAACTTACACCATTATAAAAAAAAAAAACAACAAAAAAAACTCCAACAAAAAAAACCAAAACAACACAAAAAACCCCCAACAAAACAACCAGGATTATTTTTTGTTTAAAGTTAGGTCTTTCAATATATGGGAAATGTACAGCCCGTGAATGCCACTTACAAGCTGCAACCTCTCCTCTGCGAGCCTTGCACCCCTCCTTGTGGTAGATTGAAGCAATTGTGTGAGCAAAATCCTCTCTCTGCTGGGCTTTGGCTTCCAAAAAGAGCACAGCTAAGCGCCCGAGACATGCTTTCAGCTCTGGCACCCAGCATCGTCTTCTCCAGGTTGCGAACATCTCCGAGCTAGAGATATAAACAACTTCTCCCTCTCACTAGAAGTCAACGATAAGCACGCGTTTCAAACATAATTAAACCAGAGGGTGTAGATGTGTGTGACACGTTGGAACAGTTAAACTGCCCAATCTCAATGTTTGTTTAAAGGTTACTTTTGGATGAAAGCTGGTTAGAGAATAAATAACAGATGCTGAAGGCATCCATTATGTATTTTTGCAATTAGCAGAAAATCTCGGTGCTTTTCTTAAAGAACATACATAATTTTGTGGGATGTTTATTGCTGGAAGCAATCTGCTCTCGCTGGCAAGAACAGCATCCAAGAGCCCAGGGAAGCTTCACAAGAAGTCACACATGGTAAGCCAAACGCAACGCTTGCTTCGGGAACAGCACTTCAAGCCCTGAGCTCTGTCACAAGGAAGCAGTCAAATGCGCTTTCTTTCCGCAGAAAATTTTAAATTAGAAAGAACACGGTAAAATTATCCCCGTTCCCATTTTCCACAGGCATTTTGATTACCCAGTAAAAACGTAGTTGCTGATTATGCTTTCCTTTGAAAAATGCATCCAGGATGTTTCACGCCATCCTTGTCTTCTATGTCCAAGGGCTTCTCCCGTGGGCCGACTACCACCTCCCCTCTTGGGGCAGGGAGATACTACTGTACCTTGGGAAATCTTGTCCATCCGGGATGCATGGCCTGGAAAGAAAACTGGAAGTAAGGAAGCCGCTACAGCTCCAGGAGAGCATCTCCCTCCCACAGAAGCCTGTGTGTGCGGAGAAGGAGGTGGGGCAGCAGCTTAACTTTGGACTGTGCAAGTCCTCACCCTGAAATAAAGGCACTGGTGATTTCCGTCATATCCAAACGAAACCACAGGAGGTATTTAGACAAGGATAGAGGTATTTGGGTTAGAACATAATGTGGACCTCAGGGTACTTGTTGACCACAGCTGGGGACTTCAGGTGGTTCTGGTTTGGAAGACAACAACGGTAACATCTTGAACAGATCTCTCACCTGAAGAGATAACTCCGTGCTCAGTCAGGAAAGACAACCACCGCAGATTACGTCCTCCAAATACCTTGATAGATCCTGATAATCCCTGAAGACCTCTACAATAGATTAAGTGTCACTCCTGCGACTTGATCCAATTGGGAAGCTATCCAAAAATCTCTTCTTGCAGCTCATGGCACCAAATAAAAGTGCGGGCTGAGCACAAAAGTTTGGCTTTGTGCAAGCAGAGCCGCTGTACAAGATACCGTTCCCACGTACCATCCACATATCGTTACACTTTGGTAGTCGCGCAGCGATCCAGCAATCTTTGCCATTTCTCACCACAAAGAAACTGCATTGTGCTAAAAAGCCCTCCAGAATAAAGCAGATAATATCTTTTGGGATGGCGCCTTGTATTTTCCAAGAGTTGTCTCGCTGCAGCAGCTATTACAAGAAACTAACCCAAACCCTCCTATTTGTAAATTAGAAAGAAAAAACACAACTCAAACTGGTATTTAGTTTAGGAGCGAACGGTTCGCACGGCCCTTAAGAAGCATTTTAGACAAAAGCAAGCTTTCTGCCAAACGCTGGAGGAGGGAAGAGAAAATTTCTGCTCTGCTGCCCGAATGCAGCTATAAACCAGGATGAGAAAATAGCCTGGCATTGCTGCCCACCGTGAAATAAGTTGTGCGTCTCGTTCTTCACCAGCGCGGCTCGATGTGTCTTCCTCCTGCCCAGTTTAGCTTCTACAGCTTTACCCTGAAGACAAATTCCTACCCCCACCAACCCCTGGAATTCAAGGTGGCAGAGGCGATGAGGGGAGACGGGCAATTTTTAGGCAGGGCGTGCTTTTGTATGAATTTCCATCCAGCGTAATCATGAAATCGCTGGACTAAATACCAGCGTCGCCGCTGTGCGGAATAGATACGTAACGAAAGCTGAAGCCTGGCTAGCGAAGCAGAATGGACTGAGAGCGTCTTTGAGCGTCTTTCCTCCCTTCCTCAATCGTCTCAGTCCCCTTGAAGCGTAACAGGTCATTGCTAGTTTAACAGCTACTGATTGAGGAGGGGTTTCTTTTTTTCGTGCAACTGCTGCTGAAGCAAGACAGACACATCTGATCTCACTCGCATAGGAGAAAAGAGCAGAGGTACTACACCGAGATTTTCCGTAGTTAAAAAAAAAAAAAAACACAAAACCCACAATGTGCTTTACATCAGTTTTGTAGCAGATTATGCACTAAACTCGTTGGCAGAAAGAGGATCTGATCGCTCCAGCTGAAGGCACTTAAAGATTTAGTTGCTTTTGCAAGGCACACAGAGGTTGGTGAGAGCACCCCCTTCCCCATCCCAAAGAGCACCCACAATTCAGAAAGGTGAGGAAAAGACAACAAGGCAGAAAGCAAAGAGGATCGAGACTACATCAGCTGAGCAGATTAGAAGACTCAATAAAGACGTCTATTGTTACCAACAGAAATACTCTACAGACCACAGGCTGAAAACCACCACCTTAAACTAAGCAACCCACGAAAAACAGCAGAGCGCAGCAAGATTAAATTCATTTATGCCCCGCTATCTCCACTGGAAGATTTATAAAGGTCTGCAGATCAAAAGAGCGTGAGAACTCCTGCTGTAAAAAACCACGAGCCTTAATATTTTTGTTACTGTCTCCTTCGTTACCTGATGAGCTGAATCCTCTCTGCATCGTCGTGCAGTTTTCAGCGTCAGCTGTTCACCCGGGATCTTTGGACTGGGGCGAGCGCCCAGCCCCAGCTGCCCGGTCTCCGTGTCCTGCTGCACCATGCCTTGAAGAAACAACCTGATCTTGCCAAGGGGCCAATGGTTGCCCCCCGCCCCGAGCAGGAGGCCAGCCGAGCAGTCACAGATCATAGCTTTCGGAGACACGTGCACCACAGCAGGGACCCAGCCGGTATTGAACTTCAAACTAAGCAGAAAAGTAATCTCTTAAGCTGCAACTTTCCTAAGTGCTGGCAGCTAGAAACTGCCAACCGGTAACGACAGTTGGCAGCTCCAGTCTGAACCGAGGGGTTTTTCTCCATTTAACTCTCCCATTCTCCCCAGTTCAGCCTGGGCAGCAGCACGCAGACGTCCCCGCTGTTGTAAGACGTAGCATTTTACACAAGACCTTGGAACTCCCTGACGAACCCTTTCTTCTTATTAAGGACAAATGTTGCTAGTGGGGAATATCTTACGCTGAGGCAATCCTCAGCTGCGTGGTCATGGTCTTCCCCACAATAGCGTCTCCTGCGCCTGCCCCCATTCCAAAAAAATTGGCACCTTTTAGGCAGGGATTTTCAGTTCAAGCCTCCCACTCGTGGGAGTGGGAAGTCCCCAGGGAGACTCTACAGCCTCAGGATGAAGTTTCAAAAAACAAAAGAGTTTTAAAAAGACGTTTGTCTTTCACCAGCAGAAAGATAACCTTTGCTGCTGGAAACCCCCCCTGCTTTTCTCGTCCCTTTGCAGGCCAGCTCGGCAAATCTTTCCAGAGGAAGGTTTCCAAGTTCAACATGATGTTTCCTAAAAACCTACGTGTGAAGCAACAACCCCTTTTGTGACAAACCTTTATGCAAAACATGAAGACTTATTTTAAAATAAGTCTGGCAACCTCTCAGTTTGTTTTTTTTTTGGGTGTTTTTTTTTTTTTTGAAGAACATTATGCTGTGCCCATCTTCTTTAAGACCACAGTCCCCAGCACAGCACCTAGACACGTGCTGCAAAGTAGCAGAATGGCATCAACATGGACGCATGAAATATCAAGGGGAAAAAGAAGCGTCTCCAACCACCGCTGTGCAATAGGTTTGTGTTTCCTAGTCGCCTTCCCAAGTTCCTTCTTTCACAGATATGCCAAATGATTCATCACTGCACCACTATACAAAGAGAGTAATTTGACACACCTGTAAAATCAAGAAAAGCTACCAATTCCACAGGCATTTCCTTGATCTTATTCTGTGCCTAAGAGGGTCTTCAAGACTTCAGTTTTGATGGTGAAAGCTAAACTTTCATACACATACCTACGTGTATGCAGGCTCGCAAAATATAACACTAATAAATACACACTTCATAGATAGATATATGTGAAAAATACCCCTCTGACAGATAACTGGAAGCCAAACACTCATATTAAGTCACAGAACAAAGTTTATTGGATCTTCTCAAATTCCTTGTACAGTTTTGCTGCTAAACGGACACAACACACTGGCATATCGCCTTTAATCTTTATTTCAATCATAAGTCCAACTTGAAAGAATTGGTAACACATTTAATGGCATCTTCAATAAATAAAATGACAAAAAAAAAATCTAGTCTTTGCACAGACACATTACAATCCACTCCAAATTCAATATTGCCAAAACATTGGTTTTTTTTCCTAAAATTTTGCTCCAAAGGGTTTTTGTTTGTTTGTTTCAGCACTTAAATACACAGAAAAGTATATGATGAGAGAAAACAGATACTCTATTCTGAACAGAACTTGTAAAAACCAATAACTTCGAAATAAAGCATAATTATATCTAATTAGATTAAAGCATCCTGTTTGAAGTCCTTTTGGAAAAATCCTGATTCTAACCTTCATATCAAAACATGCAGTTTTCCTAGATCCTATCCTATGTCAGCATACTCGTAACAACAAGAATTAAATGCCATGATTGAGTTTTTTTTTTTTTAAGGGGAAATCCATAAAGCAAAAGCAGTGGCCTCCCACACTCACAGAAGTAGCCATGGTCCATATATTCTGCAGTAGTAAACAGCTATTTGTGCTCAGTCCACGGTTTGAATTCCTACCGTGACGGAAAGGATACTGTAGTTTACCCTTTGTTTCTGTACCCACCTCTGCCCCAGCCCAGCAGCCTCAAGAACCTCAGCGAGATGAGGATTCACGCAAACACGAATCTGACTGCACGGATCAGATTGCAGGATGAGGACCAACCCGTCTGATTCTAATTAGAAGCTAGGCTTAATGTAAAAGCTTTTCCTAAATAAAGTCATCAATAAAGAAAAGCTGAAAACCAAGATTTCCAAACTGCAGTTCCCTGTAATTTGCAACATCTATTAGCGTATCAGAAACCAATTACAGTGTCAGTTAACGTAGGAAGAACCACTCTATCACTAAAATTAGTTAAAACAGTCATCTTCTGGCACCTTCTTCAGTGAAAGCTCAGGGCATGCAAGGAATGCATGTTCGGCCCCACAGACCTATGCATACTACATAGGGGAGAGAAAAGGTTACTCTAAACAAAAGGCAGAATTACACCGCATCTGTACAAACATTTAAACCAGTTTGTTTCAACCAGTTACCTGCTTATCCCAATTATTGCTGCTGACTGTACTTGGCTAATTCGAGAGAACGTGACGAAGCAGGACCCAATTTGTTTAAGGGAATGGAACTGTTTTTCTGCCAGTATCTTCCCCCTCAGTTGCCCACATCATAACAAAAGTGCAATAATTTACATTTTTTTCAAACACACAGCTATTAAAATTATACAATTTTAGGGAAACAAATTCACTAGTTTAACCATAAAAGTATTTCCCCAAGTAACAAACTTTATAGCATTCAGTAACACAGTATTTCAATAATAATAACACAGAAAATCCCTTCCACTTGTTACAAAAGACAGAACTGTTAGAAGATTGTTTATTGTACACTATTAAGAGTTTTACTGTCTTGTTAACACCATGCTGTAATTAAGAATATAACCAACATTTAAAATAAATGAGCATGGAAATACTGACCTGACTTTGAAGTTATATTCTCAACCTTTTGCAAATGAAGTCAAGGTAAAGCCCAGGGCCAAGTCATCCAGTTACTCAAGAATTTACGAGACAGTTTACATCCAGAGTCAAAAGAAAGCACCACTTTCCATAATGTACTTTGTACGTCTATTGCTGAACAGTGTATTAAATAGTTTTGTCAGGACTGCTAAAACAGATTCTCAAACTAACTGTAGATTCATTTACAGACTTCAGGTTTGGGGATTACGGGGAACTTTGTGACAAAATTATACTCGGAAAAAAAAAAAAATCTGCTAAATTTGGTCCAAGCATCCAAAAAACAAACAAGGGCACAGGGGTCCCTCATTGCTTAATGCTGCTGTTTAATTGATCCTTAAAAAAAACAACAAAAGAAAAAAAGTGTATGGCAATAAGGAATAAGAAGGGCTGCCCATTATAGGCACAGAACTGTGATAGAATAAACAGTCTCTTCGGAGAGATGTTTTAACTGTGGTTTCGCCATGGGAGTAACTGAACTTGTGCTAATGGAGAACGCTGAAATTTGTATACTATAGCGGCAAGAAATGATTTCCTATTTAAAAAACAGACCCATTTGCAATTAACTGCTCCTCCAATCATCATTAGATATGTGAAAAAAACCAATTAAAAAATCTTTTAAAACAATTACAAAGAATGGACGGCAGTAGCAGCTATTCAAGCAAGATTCAAGCACAAGTTTAAATGAACTTCCAAGCTGGGAATTAGCCTTCTTTGTCGAAAATTTGTACAACTTTTTCAAAGACCTAAAAAGAGAGAGAAGAATATTAACTTTATAAGTGTTAGTCAAACAGTTACTGCAAGTTAAACAAGCACACGCAATAATTGACAGTATTTTTAAAAATGTATAGGTTGTTCTTAGAACATTCACGTTAATTCTTTAATAGTGAAATTGGCAGCAATTCCGGGAAACTGAGACAGAAGAGCAACACTACTTCAGAAACGCAAAAGCTCATGAAAGTGAAAGAGACAAGACTGTTAAACACAGAAACACTGAAAACGTGTTTAGTCCAGCTCACGTTCAAGCAGAACTAATTGATTTCTTAAAGTTATTCACATCTTAATCAGTTCTTCAAGAGTCAAAACCAGAGTTCCACAACCTCCCTCAGCAATACACATCAGTGCTTAATTAGCACCCTAACCACACACACACACATCTCAGAAGAATGCCAAAAATATGTACTCGCCACTGTCATCCCCATGGTTTTTTGACTTACATACTTACTTCATCAACAGATTTAGAGGCATCCACTTTTCTGACTTTTCCCATTCTCTCATACAAATCTATTATAGGCTTAGTAGACTGCAGATATGTATGAATTCTAGGAGAAAACACAGGGGAGGAAAAAAAAAAAAGCATTACATAGTAAAATATGATCAGAAGAGAACTGAAAAGTTTTGGAGATAGTACCTCTTTTCCAGACTCTCCCGATTATCATCACTCCTACCGCTGCTCTTGCCTCTTTCAAGACAGCGGCCAATACATATCTACAAAAAAGCATCAAAAAGACGATCACGACCAAGAACATGAGGTGCTACCTTGAAAGCAGGAATAAAAAACAGAAATTCTGAAAATCTAAATAGGCCTGACACACAACTTCTGTCCAGATCTGGTGGATATAACCAGAATTCACATGGAGAGTTAGATTCTTCCAGAGAAAAAGGATGACAGCTTTACACTTCATCAGCTTATTAAAATGTGGGCTCTTAAAATGGGATTTGGATCAGTGGAAAAGCAGTGGAAAAGCAACATCAAGCTCTGTGGTTCAACTGGGTCTCCAACTTCAGACGTTTAAAGAAGAAAATGACCTGATTTTCAAGGATGTATTTAGACTTTCTGAAAAGCAGCATATCAAATTAGACTACTAATAAATGCCTGCACTGAAAGAAAGTCACTGTATGTTCTCACAAGAATTTTGCAAGGCTACATAATAAGTTATAGTAAGTTAAAGTGTTCTTACTTGGCATTGCTATAATGAAGACTTAAAAAAAAATAAATCAAAATCCAAGTAAAAACTGAAGAACTAACCAGTTAAAAGCTGCCCAATGAACTATGTTTTGAAATATAAATTTAAGTAAGCAACACTGACAGACGTACAGTTCATGAATACATTTATCCTAGTCATGCAAGAGGACAATGGTTAAAAATTATTTTTTTCCTACAAAGTACACCCATAGTAAAAAAAAAAAATAATCCAGAAGCGCATGTAGACATTTTTGTCTATTTTCAGATCCAGTAAAAAAATTAGAAGCCCAAAATTAACACCCCACCAAGTGAAAAAAATCATTTCATCTTATTTAAATTTTTGAATAGGAAAAAAAAAAAGTAACCCCTCACTTTTCTTTGAGATTAAAAAAAAATTGCAATTAAGTAAAAAGAAAAAAGTAATAAAGTTTCTCAGGAAATTGGGGAAAAGGGTAACAGGAAGAAAGTCAGCTTAAGGTGCTGGGATTCTCATAGCAGTTTTATCCCTCAAGGGCACTGACATATTAAAAAGACAGCATATCATGGCACTTATTAAATGAATATAATGTATCACTGTCAAAATGCCCTTGTAATCTAATGACTTGCTGAATAAAATGTTGATTACTGGCTATCCTATAGCCCAGCTCATAACTATGAAAATAAAGACTACTGCTCCCAACACTGTAGAATTAAAGCAGACATTGCTATGAAGTTCATTCGGGACTAAACAACGGTTACTAAGAGTAAACACAGTAATGTTTTCTGAAAGTTAACCAAATAATTTTGCATAAGGTATTTAAAGCTTTTATAAATTTTCCCTAAGAATGCAATTGCCTGAAGTACTACTTTAATATAATTTATTTGCACGTGATTATACCAAGTGTAATTAGCCGCCCGCTATTTCAAAGACATGCATTTTCTTCATCTGCAAAAACAACTTGCCAAAAAATCCTTGAAACTCACAGACCGAGTTTTCCTTCTGCTCTTAACACTAGTCCATTTACTACCTGACAGAAAGGAAGTTACAGAATAACACACTTCATTACCTCATTGTCACAATCAAAAAAGAGAACAAAAGAAACATCCGCCTTTCCATCCATAGTCTTATTCCAGCCTTGAAGATTATCTTCATTCCTGGGAAATCCATCAATCAAGAACTTGTTCTTCTGGGAATTGGCAGCCATTGTTTGATCCATAGCCTGATAAAAGACAATTCAATTAATGATCTCCTGCGCATACAACCATTTATCCACTTATTAAATTACCCCCAAAATGTCGACATGGTAAGTCAAGAAACATTTATTTTAGGATTACCGAAGAATTACAAAATGTACTTTTGTTTCACCTTCAATGCATGCTAATTCATTCACCAATGCACCAATATAGCCTTATTTCAAACTGAATTCGCCATTTCATAAAGCTCAAAATCTCCTAGCACACAATTCCAGCTTTAAAAGTTGATTTTCTACAAGATACTGGAAAGCGCTATTACGCAATAAGATGCCAAAACATCCCTGATCTAGAGTTAATTCTAATGGAAAAACTCCAGATAAGTTTAGTGCCATAAGCAACAGAAGCCTTTTCTGTCTTAAAGGAGATACTTTGGTTTTCCTGGACATCTAATAAGGAAAAAGCCTGGAGCTTTTCTTGCCACAGGAACATTAGCAGGTGCTTGTCTCCTTCACCTGGCTATATATTTTGATAAAACTGACAGAAACTTAGTACCTTTAAGGCCTCTACCCTCCAGTCAAATATGACGGAGCTGACCAAGAGGTCCAAAAGCTAATTAAGGGAAACGAGGAATACAGAGTCTCACTGATTTCCCTAGAGCTACTAAAAAAAAAAAAAATAAATTAAAAATAACCAATTCTCACATATCCGAAGGTAATGGAGGCCATCACCTATTGCCCTCCAACCAGCCAGAAAGAAACATGAGTAGTTGCTGAGAAGCTCAGTACGCGATACGAACCTATGTGTCCACCATTTCACACTACTCCCACTGGAGGAAAGGCATTTCTTCCAGTATATGGCCACTGCTTTGCTGCTTAGCCTGCAGGAGTGAATGAACAACGAAACAGCCCTTTCCTTACCCTCTTCAGCAAGCTGATTGTTATTTCAACCGGTACGATTTCCCCCTCCTTAATGTAGTTCTCAATCAGTTCTCCATACTGCGAGCCTGGCCTTTTCCGTTCATCTCGAAGGAGGTCACCAGCAGAAAGGTGCGTGTACCCGTATTTCTGAAACGTGCAAACAGACAGGCATAGACTCCCTCGAATTAGTAAACATGCAAAGATACCATCAGTCAACAGCATCAATCACATTTATTCTACACATTACAACAGAAAAATACAGGGAATAGCATCTTGCTAGTGACAGATCTATTCCACTGTCAGTGTGTAATCTGACATTACAGCACACTCAGTATGTGCAGTAGCAGAGAGATTCTTGGGTAGAATGCTCACCAGGCCTTCGGTCAGGCATTTATGTCCTGTTTTCAGAGTAATTTTGTCACGTTTGGAAAATAGACTGTCCCCAAAGTGCTTCCTGAAATGTCACACTGTGCAGGAAGACATTTAACTATCACCAAACCAGATACAAGCTATACCCCATCCTAAAAGTTCAACTACTTAAAAATTGCAAGTGATGATCAGTTGTTGGGTCAAGTCCTGATCTACAAAGTGAAAAAGTTGAGACAGTGCCTTTTCTTGCTATGCTTATGCAACTGGATTGTAATTTTATCAAATTACTGCTGTTACTAAAGAAAAGCGCAGGCGGTGATTCCAGGTCCTTTGGAGCTGGAGGAATGTTTCAAGCACAGCACAAGTCAGGAATCCTTACGTTCCCGCTGTGGTTCTGGCACCAACTTCCTCCTCTGCCTTGGTCAAATCACTTATAATTCTGCATCTAACGCTGCAGCTACGCAAATGGTCCTATACATGCACTCCTCCAAACCCAGCCCTGCGTACCTGCCCCCCTTCCCTGGGACGAATACCACAAACTGGGAAGGCAGCCCTTGGGGGAGGCCACTGCCTTCTCCTAATGATGATGTGGCAGATGAAGGTAAACAGATATGCTGGTGCCACCCTATGTCACGCCACGTACAGTAAACAGAAAGAGAGCAGAGAGATCAGGTCCAAATCTATCGGTTTGATACCAGTATGCAGGAAAACAGCAAACACCATTGCGCTTTTCTTTCACTTCTAACTACATCTGAAAAAAAAGTTGCTAACGCTAATGCAAAATACCGATGAAAAGTATTTATTACACTTGAATTTCTCAGGCATTTGCCATGATAAATAGCCACCTAGTGCAAACATACGCTCTTACCAGAGAAATGCATTGTGATAAGTTTCGGAGCACAAACCAATCATTTTCTCAGCTTATTTAACACCACAAGATAACTAACCAAGCATACTATGGTCCTTGACCAAATATAGTCCATAAAAACCAGGCAATAAAGACATCTCCTTGGTGATTACCTAAGCTAGCTATACATCCAAAACAGAGAACACCTATACATACTCATCCTAAAGTTTTTACACAAAACAAAAGCAGCAGCAAAAAACTTCAGGGTTATCAGCCTGGCTGCAGCAACATCCAAAGCAAATTTCAAAAAAAAGGTGTCTGAGCAGCATAATAATGTGGCTATACACTTTTTAAGGCTGTGAACTTGGGATTTAAAAACTTGGCTACTGGACTAAGTACAAGAGAAATATTACACAACCCACTAAGTGACTTTAAAAACATTTCAGTTGCTTTCCAATTTCACTCACAAAAGTGTGGAAAGTTAGTTTTGCCATAGTCATAATTTAAGAAGGGATATAATTACCTAAATCTCCAAAACTCTACACAGATGGGGGAAAAAAAGGAAGCAAGATTTTGCTCTAAATAACTGTGAAGAAAAAGCTCCACAGACATCCTCTATAAGCTCACTGTACTCCTGCTTTAATGCGCACTGCATTTGGATATGCCTATTTAATTGCAAATCTAAATATTTACTGTGAACTACAAAAACCATAAACCAGAATAAATCTTTTCTTATAGGCAAGAAACCTTACTCTGCTGAACCCTAAATTAACATGTAGTTCTTCTTGCTAAAGTTAAAGAATGATGATATTTTTAACATCAAGTTTCTACGAAGGAGAAAACAGGAGGAAAATATAATCCCTTCAGTTTTAGAGGGTTACCAAACCATTTAATTTTCCTTGGCATTTCCCTTTTCATGCATGAAAACGAAATTGAGTCATACAGTTTTTGGAATTCTCTGTCTTTTGCAACAGCAAACTAAAATAGTTTTTTTAACAGCTGAACAGGAAAGTAAAAGACAGAAGTGTTTTGAAGTGCTGTTGCATAAATAGACTTGTTTTAGATAATAGTAAATTTTATTCTAGAGTAACCTTCAGAATGGATTAACCAGGCAATAAGAAAAACAAACCTCTCCTTCAGGGGCAAAACATTTATTTGTTAACTGTACCGAGTCAAGAGCCAAAGACAACACGTCAGTTTAAACAATGCAAACAAGCACAGAGAAAGGCTTGGCTGCTGCTCCGTACGCAGAAGGCTTCAGAGACGCGGGGCTCACGCTACTCTTGCCAGTTTTAATCAATTCGTACAGGGCACAAAGTTTTCTTTCATCTTAGACAAGATAAACCGTCATCGAGCATCCTGAATTGGAGAAAATTGTCACATCCCCAGAAGCTCGCAAGACACTGTGATGTAACTGCACAAAAAATCAGGGCAAAACACTCTCGCGTCTTGCCAAGGTTTGCATTGTGCCAGCACAACTTTCCAGCACTGCCAAGTACATCTTGATGCAATCCCCAGAACGTGACTTTTTGCAACTACCGCCTAATTCTTCTCCTCCAAAATCAGAAAGGGAGCAGGACTGTGGCTGCCAAACAATGAAAAAGCAGTTACTCCAGTTCTTGAAGGATGCCTATATGCTAGATTCATAATGTCAGACTGAAAGAAAGAGTTGAAATAGATACTAGGTTAAAAAAAATAATTCCAAATACTCAGATGCCAAGCACCTAAAATTCAGACAGATTTTTAGATTACAGAAACAATACAAAAAAATAAAATATAGAATTAACTATTCTAAAACTTATTTCAGAGAATGTTTTCTGCTATACTAGCAGACTGGCATGCTGTTCTATAAGAAGAAAAGAAAAGATTAAATCAGTAAATTGCTATTATACAAGTTCTCATTATTTTTAAAACTATTTTTTATATTTGGAAAACCACAATCAACATCTCTTACAAACATTAACTGTGAATGACAAAGATAAAAATCAGCTGTCTTCAGCCCACCACAGACATCTTCCTCCTTTGTGTTAAAAAAAATAATTACACAGTGCTGTGGAAAGGCAAGCTCAAGTTTCCATCAGTCCCACCATAGAGCTGTTACTCAGAAGAGCACTTAGCAGTGCGGCACAGAGCAGAGCAAATCATGCCTCGCTTGTTTGTCACACAGTGACCTAGTAAATCAGTCCCCATTCAGCAGGGCAAACTGGGACAGGCAAGCCATATGCTCCACATCTCCAAATGACAACCCGAGACTGCAGCCTCCCTGGGATGCCCTTCTCTCCCCTGTCCTATAGCCACCTCTAGCCTTCCTCCGTCGGCCAGGATTTGCAACTTCCACTCCTCAGGCAGAACTTGCTTTGCTTTCAGTAAATAGAATAAATAGATGAATACAACTAAAAATACATGAGCCACATCTGCGTCACACTTGAATAAGGTGGAGTTTGCAATAGCAATCTTCTGGAGGAGTCAGAAAGGATCAGCGGTGTACAGCAGCTGCTGCTGGGATTCCTTACGCAGTCAGCTTTGGAGGGGGACAAGGTTTAGTTCTGATTCTGCCCTGTGTGGTCCAGCAACACATCTCTCCACTACACACACAGCTTGATACTTCCTCAAGTGAGCAGAAGCCAAGAAAAAGCAAGAGAAACACAAATTACTACTTTGACCTTGACTCCTATCTTGGCTTATCATTGTTACTCTGAAAATGAAAGTCAAAGGGCTTAAGATCTAAACACATAAAATAGAAACTTTTATTGCCCTAGTTCTGACCCGTCATATCTTGGGCAACCTTAATAAACAACCAAAGTTTGTTACATGTTCTCAGATACACCATTCAAGAACTAGTTAAAATAAAAATAGAACCATGTAAAGCCTGCAGCCTTCATACTCTTTTTTTTTTTTAACCTAAAAAGCTTTTGTCTGTCCTATTAGCAATTAGCACAAGAAGTTATAACTTTGGGATATAAACTATAATGCAGTAATAGACCTTCTGTCTGCTTATTCCAATAAGAAGAAAAAAAAAAAAAAAAGACATTTTCTTAGTTTGAAATATGTTCTTGCCTGGGGGGGTGGGAAACAAACAAAAAAAACACATTAATAAAACAAAATGCACAAAGGAGATCCCACTGACAGTGCCCCCAGGGAAGCGGGGGCAAATAGAGCACCCCAGTGCTTCAGGAATGCTCAACTCAATAAGAGGCACCCAGTACGTTTGGGAAAGCCCAAAATTCAATGCCATGTGAGTGAGCCTGCGTTCTGCAAAATGGAAGCAATCTTCGGGGGGGCAGGGGGTGGATTTATATGATCACTCACTGTGTTTTAAAAAAGCTCAATAGTTCAGAAACATAAACTTACATTCCAAAGAACAACTACAAGAACTTAAGGCTAATACTTGGCACTCTTGAAAGATATTTCAGAAGTGGAGTTTAAAGCAAACAATTTTAAAAACGTTTTTATTTCAAGGAAGTTAATGCCTCTCAGCAGACTTCCAGAAGACAATTAACACACGACAGCAAAACTAAAATCCACTGCTACTTTCAGAGGACTGTTTCTGATACAATGAGTTCTTTGCATTGTTTTCTTCACCCTAGGAAATCTCCTTATCATATACCCCAAAGAAATTTAACAGCCTTTTCCATTTCGATATTAACTTACGCTTTTATAAAAGAAGGCGGCTCAGCATCCCACCTTGTCAGATTAATTTTATATTTAACCACAAACATACAGGAGAGGGCTGTGGTGGAGGCGAATTATATTTTGGGTACACACAGAGAGGGATGTCTTGCATACTCCAAATCCCTAGAGAATCACCTTGCCAAAACAAACAAACAAATAAATACAACTCAAATCTTGTTTGGAATAAAGACAAATGATTTAGTTATTATTCTTCCCCCAAACCAAAGAGCTCTGTATTTCAGGCAAAGGTTGTAAGGATTTAAAATTTAACTACATGAAAGCATAGATGGTGCAGATTTGAAGAATGTATTTTTTTCCCCCCTTGGCTTTACCATAAGCATTTTATAAGCAAAGTTCAGAAATCAGCAATAAAATACATTCATTTTGTCCTACAAAAACCTGCATTCAAATGACATCATTCAACTACCTGCTCAAATATTCTGCCTCACACAATAAGCTACACCACAGTCTCGGGTGATGGCAAACTCCACCTCACACACCTGTGGAAGCTTTCAGGAGTTAATCTGCAGAGCTGGAAGGGAGCGGATAAGAACTTAAGAGGGAACTCTGCTTCATCCCTTCCTAAATAGGAAGAACCGGTCCAGAGCAGTTCTGCTGCATTTGCATGTCAGGGACGACTCTGTGAGTTTGTGAAACGTACACAGGAGTCTTCCCTCCATATCGGAGAAAACCAGCCTGCTTCAGCTGTCTCTTCCAACCTTATCTGCGAAGATAAAGAAACCTAATCGCTTACCTGCTGTTCCCTTTCATACACTATGTCAATACCCACTTCCGCTTGTTACTGCATCTTCTTCCCTCAAATCATTTCTCCATTTTGGTACAAATTTGGCATGAATACATGCCTTCTCCGGAATGAGGGACTCCAGCACACACATATTGAGCAGTTAGGATTTAGGTTAGTACTTAAGAAATAGATATTTCGCCTACTACATGTGATAGCCATCTCCCTTTTCTGGGAATGTAAACCATAGTCAGCAAAACAATTACAACACTTCTTTGAGAAATCGTTCCCAGGTAGTATGTAATACTCCCTTTACTCTACAAAACGCTTATGGCTACCCTTGCTTTTTTTAATAGAATCATTTAATGCTAAATCATGCAAAATCTCACCTCAGCAAAGTGAGACTTCTTCCACATGTGATGTGCTCTGTCCTAAATCTCTAGTATGAATAGCAATCTAGAAGTATTTATAGCTCATACTGACTTTTTGTTGAGCACAAACTTCAGATTTACAGCAAGATACTGGGTCAGATTCATTCCAAATGTAAACTAGTATTATCCAGTCCATTTACAACAGGGATGAATGAGGTTTATTATTACTCAGCTACAGTTCCTCTTCTCCGCAGCAAGCTGCCAATGAGGTTTAAAATCCGAACAAAAATACACTTTCAACCTAAAGGCAGCATTGACTCCATACAGGCTATTCAACCGCCTGCACCAAGGCTCTCTCTGGGGGCTGCCAGGGGCCAGGCCAAGGATACGTCCTTAAAAAAGGATGCTGCTCTGCAGTACCTCATCCACACTTCCCTGTTCGTGTTCCCTTTTTCTAAAGTTTTCCATCAGGCTCGCATCACTCCAACTCTCCCTTCAACTACCTCAGACCCTCTCTCCCTTAAAGTTCAGCCAGCAGCTCCTGTAGAGGTGTCCAAGCGAGCAGAAAGGCTGTCCATTGCAATCAGCAGGTCCAAGAGCTTTCTACTGTCAGCCCACTGACTTCAATAAACTCCTTTCCACGTAGTGAATAAAATTAGTGGAATTAAAGCAAATTTACATTTATTAGTATTTGTACTTCCCTGTCCAGACTTAGAGAAGAAAATAAACACAGTACAAGCAAAGTTAACTTTCTTCTTTCATTTTTAGCTGCAAATACAATTTGAGTAGCAATAACTCATTTGAACTCCTCCTAATAAAGTGGTCTTTATCCAATTATATTAGCCTATCAAGCCAAAGGCATTTATACTTCTAAACACAGGCCAGCAGCCACACAAGGTACTTCAGCCCTGAGGCTACCTTAATGGTCTGGTGAAAGCCATTAATGACAGCCTACAAGATTCCCCTACAGTTTAAGCTCATTTGTTTGCTATGTGCTAGGGGCAGAATATGACCTTACCAAAACGTCTTTATGAGTACTATGAACCTTTAATTCCACAATTTAATTTAATGAATAAGATGGTTTGAATGAGAGTCTGTAATTTGAGGTTAAAATCCTTCAGAACTAAAGTCATAACGGCATTTTTCAGTCTGGACCAAATCTGCATAACTTAGTTATACAACCCTGAGGACTGGGATACAATGGCAGCGTGGATAAACTGTAACAGCACTGCCAGGGCATCACCAGAATAGATGACACGCAAAACGTGCTAGGAGTTGTGGGTTCTTTTTTTCCACTAATAGTTTCAGAAACATGGGCATTGCTACAGTTAATCATTTCTTTCAGCTTCGATACTACGTGCCTTTCAACAAGAAAAATACATGCGACTGCTCAGAAAAAAAGAGAAAGAAGCATCTGTTTCAAATCCAACATACACATGTGTTTGGAAGCATTCTGCCTTAACTACTTCTGTAATTATCCACCCAAATACAGTGCAGTTACTCCCGCGTCTTTTGTTTTTTAAAAGCTACACCACATAGCATTCACCGTTCTTTCTTAAATGCTTGTTCTATGTCAAAGGGCTGTAAAAATGTATTTGGAAAACTGAAAATGCAAAAAATATAGCGGAAAGTCTTCTCAATTTATACTTTCAGTTTGAGGTTCTTTGGAAAAAGAGAGCAAGATTAACCATCTATGGGGTCAGGACATCCTCTAACCTCTACCATATTCTGTCATAGAACAATATTTTACTTTCACAACTTACAGAGATGGCACTAGGTCAGAATGCCAACACCCTGCAATGCCTACTGCACCAGCTCTTACATTTATGGGACAGCTTCATAAGACAAGGACCTTGACCCTACACACTTGAAGTCAACGTAAACCACCTTGCCTCCACGCCCAGGCCACAAACCCGAGGCATGCAGGTGGCAGCCCTGCAGTCACCTACGTGGCTATGCAGACGTGTCCAGGGCCACCCACACGAGCCGGGCTGCAAGACTGGCCTGACAACGCAGCAGGAACTTCTTGAGGGCTGTGGTCCTCTGACAAGGCACAGCGGGCAACCAGTGCTCCCGCTAAACTGCTGCCATGCTAGGATAGCCTCCAAGCCCCAAGCGAGTGTCCCCCTGCCCAGGATGGGTGCCAGCGCAGGTAGACCCACCAGTAGAGTGGGATCCCGGGTGGGGTACTGAGGGAAAACAAGGCAGAAGAAAGAAAAAGGCCGGCTCCCGGCTAAATTACTTGACAGGGGCGGGACGGGGAGCGGGCGGGGGGGGGATGGTGTCTGCCCCCGCCACTTCACCGGCTAACGGGGAGATGCGGGTCAGTCATTTTTATTTTATCGTCTCCATCGTCTCCAAGGGGCCGATCGAGGTTCGACAAGAGCCCAGACCATCAGGCGAAGGGGGACAAGCTCCCCCAAGCGACTACCGCATGGGGAGGCACGGAGACTACCGGGGGGAGGGGGGGGGCGGGTGGGGCTACAACTCCCGGCGTGCCGCGCCCGCAGAGCCCCCCCGCAGCCGGAGCCCGGCAGCACACACAGTCCCGTAACCCCCCGCTCCCCGGCGGACCGGCTGCCCTCACCTCCACGATGCGAGCGCACTGCGTCCCCTTGCCCGCCCCGGGCCCGCCGAGGACAAAGACGACGACGGGCTTCATGAGGAGAAGGAGGCGGCGGCGGAGCAGCAGCAGGACAGCGGCGGTGAGGGGGCAGTCGTGAAGCGGGCGGGCGCCGAGGCCGGGGCTGCAGCCGAGGCAGAGCTGCGACCGCCACCACCCGCTGCTGAGCTGTCCCCGCCGAGAGAAAAGTGCTTCCGGGTCCCCGGCGGCGACCGAGAGGGGAGGGGCGGGGCGGGCAGGCGCGCAAGGCGGCGGCCCTCCGCTCCGCCGCCCCGCCAGCCGCGGCCTGCGGCCTAACGACGCGCCGTCCTCTGGTGAACGCCGTGGGTGGCTCGCGGCTCCGGGACACGCGGGTTGGGAAAGGCTAAGGCCAATGCCGGAGCGACGCTGCCGCGGGACCGGGCAGGCAGGAGGATGGGTTGTGCCGGTTTATTTCGAAACCTAGGGCAGCTGCCACCGTCCTGTCAGCCCCGGCCCGGCCGGCCCAGCCCAGCCCAGCCCAGCCCAGCCCCGGCGATGGCGGCGGGGCGTTGCCATGGCAACCCCGCCGAGCCCTACTGCGCCTGCGCGTTCCCCGCCCTCCCGCGGACCGTTTGCGAGGCCCCGCCGGTGTTTTTAAACCCCCTGCGCGCGCGCTGGCGGTTGGTTTCCCCCGGGGTGCGCTGTGATTGGTCGAGCGTTCCCCACCACCACCACCACAGCGCACCCATTGGGTCGGAGCAGGCAGCGGGGGCGGGATCGAGGCCGGTTGTGCCTTCTGATTGGCCGGCGGCCGTCGGCCGCGGGGAACGAGGCGGGGGGTCGGTGGTGAGCTGAGGAAGGCGCCGGAGCGGGGCGGGACGCTGTGGAGCGGGTCGTGTCCCGCCGCGGCGGGAGGCGAGGCGGTTCCTGGTGCCTCCCGGCGGTCGTTAGGCCTTGGGGAAGGGGTGGTACTGTCCGCTCCCCTCCTCCCTTGAGGACGCCGGCAGACCCCCTCCAGGTGGCCGGCTGAGGGAGGGGCTGTGGCGGGCAGGCCCTGCGCCTGGGCGCTGCCTCAGGCTGGTGCCCTCCGGCAGGGAGAAGAGGAGGGGGCAGAGCTGCGGCCACCCCTCATGGACCCCCTTCTGCCCGGCTCGGATCTGAGGTACCCCGTTGGGGAAACGCCCCTGGGAGGGTCTGGTGTACCCTCGGTAGCGAGGGGAGGGTCGGGGGGGAGGTGATGCATCGCCCGCCGGCCCGTCGGGGCACAGGCTGGGGCCGATGCCGCTCTGCCAGTGCGGCTCTGGCTATAAAGAGCTGTGGGGTTGTGTTTATGATCCCTGCTTGCCAAAACCGAGTGAAAACTGCGGCTTTAAAAAAAGTTTCCCCTTTCACAAGCCTTAATTAGGACTTACTTGGATGGGCGTTTAGCTTTTAATGGCAATCAATTAACTGTCGCTGGGAACACGAGAGGTTGGTGAGTTTCTTACAGGACCACCTTAAAAATACGGAAAGTTCTTTCCTGGCAACTTAAGGAAATACAAAGAAAGCACCTTGCTAAAGTTTGAGGCTCCAAATACCTCCAAAGGAAGTTCTTGTTTATTTGTTAAAAAGCGGTGAGATATTTGGCAAATGACGTGGACTGTCAAATGTTTTGTATTTTTCTTAGTATACTTGGTTTAGGCAATTCTTAAAAAATGTAATCCTGCTTGTGTAAACAAGTTTACATACTAATTTCTTCATGCCTCTGAAGTCTAATTGCAAATTTTGCACTATATTGTCTGACTTAAGTCAAGGCTTTATTTCAGAAGTCTTCAAAACTTAAGAGGATTGAATGCTGACTTTAAAAAGTGACTGAAACAGGGCTCGTGGAAGCTGATCTAAAGTTAAGTTTGCTAAATCACGAATTCTGTGTGCCATGGGAATGTCTAATGATTGATAACTTTTTCCTTTCCTACAATATACCCAGAGCAGGTTTTTCTTGAGCTTTATCTGCAGACTTTTATTTTGGCCTACACATCTTCCAAGATTACATGAAGGAACTGTCAGGTGGAAAAAGAAAGTTTTGTGTTGACTCTGTAGTTCATATCCTTGACAATTTCATACGACAAAGTTTCTGCTTCTTTGGCCTGGAATTGAAAAAAAAATACCAACAGTTTATGTATCCTCTTATTTTTCTTACAACGTTACTCCTTTGTTCCTTCTTATAAATGCTGTTTAAAGTAATGAGCTTAATCAATTTTCCTTTCTTATCTCTATGCTCTTCCCAGATTTGTTTCTGAAAGGATGGTCCCTTTCAGTTTCCCTCTGGCGAAGTGCGCGCTTTGGGACCCAGTCCCTATGGGTGATGTCATTGGCTCACACATCACCTATTACAGGTATGGATAACCTGTTCTAAGCAGCCAAAGGTTAAAATAAATTAAGATTTATATGATTCCAGGCCTCATTTTATCTTTAGAGTCTAGTGTTAAGAGAAGGTTGAGGGGGGACCTGATTAATGTTTACAAGTATCTAAAGGGTGGGTTTAAGGAGGACGGAGCCAGGCTCTTTTCAATGGTTCCCAGCGACAGGACAAGGGGCAATGGGCGCAAGCTAGAACATAGGAAGTTCCGTTCAAATACATGGAAAAACTTCTTTACAGTGAGGGTGACAGAGCACTGGAACAGGCTGCCCAGGGAGGTTGTGGAGTCCCCTTCTCTGGAGATTTTCAAGACCCGCCTGGATGCAGCCCTGAGGGATGTGCTTTAGGCAATCCTGCTCTAGCAGGGGAGTTGGACTAGATGATCTCTAGAGGTCCCTTCCAACTCTGAAGGTTCCGTGATTCCATGTATGACAAAGCACAAAGGAAAAAAAAGCAACCGGTGTGTTCATTGTAAGCGTATAGGGATTTTCATTGGAAAGATTTGAGAGTTTCCCTTTCTGTGGTGTATCACAGTCAAGTGGGTTGGAGGTGCCTCCGTCTAAAGTAACTTACAGTCCCATTCAGTTTTCTTCCCATATGGAAAAGTGTAAAAGTAATTGCATACTTGTAGTTTTCTTTAATGTGTTTTTCTTTGTCTCTAAATATTTACAAAGAAAAAAATATTTTTTATAAACTGGATACAGATAGAGTGCTTCAAGTAAAACTTAAAACTAAGTCTTTTGCTTGCTTCAGGAATGTGGATTAAAATGCAAAAAAGTTCTGATGTTTTTTTGTTTAGAATGAGTCTGGAGGCAAATCTGAAGCACTTGTGAATTTCTAGGGCAGGGTGTTCTAAGCCTGACTTGTAAAACAAATGGAGGGTAAAAATTGATCCTTATTACTTAACTGGGTAGTTATTCTATTGATGTTATAAAAATCTTACTGTAGTTATTAAAGCAAGTATATGCGCAAGTATATGCGTACGTGTGCATGTAAGTGTGGACAGCCCTTATATACAGCTCAGAGGGGCCTCCACTGGCTCTTTGGAGGCTCTTTCTGTATATTTTCTTTTTAAAGGACAAAAAATGTGGAAGCTATTGGAATATAATGAATACTTTTTTAAAAAAGCATTAAAAATAACCTAGGCCTTAAACTTGCTTATTGTCTCCTTTTAGAAACCCAAAGTTATCTATGATGGAGAAAACCTTGCGACTTGCCTATCGCCATGCTAAGCAGAATGAAAAGAAATTATTATCCTGTTTTTTACTTGGAACTCTTGCGGTAGATGAAGGTAACTTTAAACATCAGGGTGACAGAAAATGTTGTTTGGTTGGTTGAGTAAGCCATTATCAAGGAGCCTGAGTTGTGCTTGGATTCTAACTTTATTTATTTATTTTAAAGCTGGGGAAGGCATAATGCTAACAATAGACCGCTTTGATCCTGGTCGAGAAGTTGCTGGTGGATCGGGCAAAATTCCAACTGCGTCTCTTCCTGGAGACTTTTTGATTCCATGTACAGTTAGTACCTGGGGACCTTCTTCAGATAATATTATAGTGCACAGTGCTGAAGATATCAGCTTGGCTTTCAAGGTAAGCAGCCCTTGGCAACTTTTGGGTCTCTTAAACAATAAATTGTCTTCTAGGCAGGACATTGAACTATGCACAGGGCTTGATTTCCAGCCGCCATTGATTTCAAACACAGCAAAGCTGTGGCTGAAGTAAGACTCTTGGTTAGTTGGTTATCTGAAATGAGCTGATCGAGCATCATGGAAAAATATATCAGAAACTGTTAAAGTCAGTTAGCCTTCGCAGGTGTTTAAGGATCACACAGTCTTTAATCTCGGACTAAAATCTTGCTGTCTGACCAAAGTTTTTTAGCTGGTCTGACCACCAAACCCAGCATGACAACAGTGATTGCAATTAACTTACTTCAACAAGAAAAAACAGCTTTTTCTTTCAAATCTATCACAAATTATTTGCAGTATTTATGCAATTGTTGATTAAAAAGTAGTACTAAGCAAGTGACTTGCAAGAAAGCATGTAAAGTCTATGTAGGTTAGCAGTTATAGCTGAAATGTATGTCTGTTGCTTTTGTGCTCTGCTGTAGTAGAGTAATCTAGTAAATACACCTTCTGTTCCTGGAAATGTTTGCCTGTAGTATTTGTGTGTATTTTGTAATAAAAATAATGCTTACTTCATGTATAAACTTTCTCATCACGATATATCTAGATGTTAAAATACAAATTTCTTGAATGCATGTAAAAAAACTTTGGTAGATCACCTTGAGCCTTCTAGTTGCTTGTCATTTTATTAATTTTTATACAATTTAAGTAACCCCAAGTTTTTGAATACATCACAAAGCAATGCTAAGATATGCACAGCTTAATTTCAAGTGTATTTTACATTATTGATTATATTCAGTACTGCCATGAACTTTGGAGACCTGGGTTAACAGCTTTTTTTACAGTGTGTGCTGCAACAGTAGCTGTGATGAGTGATCTGAGTTCCTAGTGTAATACAACTTGAATCATGGTAGTCATATGAAGACAATTTTTGTGTATTTAACTTTTTTCTTTTTCCCTTACTTCTAGGGTCTGCAGCACAGTCTGTGCAGTAAAGAATCACTGGATCTTTCTAAACTGCTCACTGTTAGAGCTCACATTGTTTTCACAGAAAACCTGGATAATCTACATTTTAATTTTTACTGGGCTTCTATTACCGCAGCAAATATCTTGGAATACACCCCCGTGAAGTCTGTCCCGATTATTCCCACGGCCCTAGCAAGAAATTTGAATAGCCCTATGAATATTGCACAAGTTCAAGGAACTTATAAATGTGGGTGAGTGAAGCGTTATGCTAAAGCGATTAAAGTTGCCTGGCAGTTTGTTGCATTTCCTAAAGCAGGTAGGAAGGCGAGATCTCAACCAGTGCTTTGCTTTTTAGTAAAATAACGGTCATAAAAATAACAACTTCTTGGACTTGGAAGAATTTAAAACATTATTAACGAGAAACAGGAAATGGAGTAGGGCAAAAATAGTAACTGGTTTAGCAGGTATAGTTTTTGCTTTTGACTTCAGTAGAAGGATCTTCCTACTGGGGCAGGGACACACAACTCTAGTTAACATAATAAATATAAAGAGCATCCAGCTTTTTAAACAATATCAGTGCTGGCTCAAGAATGAAAATCAGGTGAATGGGAATCAAAGCTTTTTCTGCTAATCATGCTTATAAGATGGAATTGTGAAATCATCATTCTGACTGATAGCTAATTTAGTAGGATGAACTAAGGGTCAAACAGAGAAATAATTTGAAGCAAGTGAATGTCATTTTATTTGGACCTTGTGAATGCATCCCTGAAAGTTACTCTTCAAATTTAACATGACTTGCAATACTGGACGACTTGTGACTACCATAATAGTAAGCAAATATGGTCTTTGATAATTCCTTCATACACAGGGAGAGGATGAAAAGCTGAGGAACTGCTGTTAGTGTGGAGGAAGAATGGTTTTCATTTTTTTTTTTTCCCAAACTTGTTTCTTACAGTATTTTCTAAACTTGTATTTGTCTCTTAATGATTTTTCTGAAAGACTTGACTTCCAAAATGCTAAAAAAAACCCCCAACTTCTGCTTTGTTTCAGCTACCTTACTATGGACCAGACACGAAAATTGCTTTTGCTGCTTGAGTCTGATCCCAAGGCTTATACTTTGCCATTAGTTGGAGTGTAAGTGTTTGGCTCTGTTTGTACAGATTAATACACATACTGATTGAGATGTATTTGAGGGATTTCATAGTGGAAACTTGGTAATGGAACTGGCTCTAATTGGATATTTCTTCTTACTTTTAGTTGGCTGAGTGGAGTTACTCATATCTGTAGTCCTCAAGTCTGGGCCTGTTGCTTGCGATATTTATTCAGTTCTTCAATTCAAGAAAGGCAAGTCACTTCCATCTACAAAACATAGAAGCTATTGGCTGCCTAAAAATGCATTCCGCAGAAATGCGTGGCTACATGGGCTCCATTCAAACATATTTGAGGGAATTCTGTGATTTATATAAGAGGTGGGGCTGTCTGTTTTAGTCGTTCTTTCTGGTTTTGGCTTCTCTCTCACAAATTTTCTATGACTGAAGTGTTAGAAAGCTGGCCTGATATCTCAAAGGCAGAAGAGGGTAAATATTAATATCATTAAGGTCACTGCATTTTAGTTTAAATAAGGACAAGCAAGCAGAACATGCTAGTTTAAACAGTGGTGGGGTTTTGGTTTTGAATTTTTTTATGGGTGTTTTCGTTGACATAGGCTTTCTCCCTGATTGCATCTGACCGACATATTGCATCGTATTGATTTAAAGCTAAAATACTGTCTTGTTGTGACTTCCTGCTGAATATTCTGTTTTCATAGCTTTTGCATTCTGATTTATTTTTTTTTATTGTGGTGTTAGTAGATAATAATTCCTCATTCTCTACATCTTTTCACTTGTAACATTTGCTAAGTTCTATTTATATGAAAGCTGGGAGGGAGTTCAGGTGTTTATAGTTTAAAACTATTCTTCAGATAAATGAAACTTTAAAATATGCTGTATGCATAACAATTTCTTCTGCTCGACCACACTTCCTTTTAAATTATGAAATAAAACCACATTTGGTGAACAGATGTGTCTGTAATTACAGAATAGGCTTTTTTCCCTTAATGATTTAAATATGCCCAAATACAGATAAGAGCCCAATTAGATTATTAGATAGGCAAGTTAGATGCTTGACTCTCATTAACTTTCACCGATTCCATCTTGGAAGTGGATTAGGCAGATTTGATGAACCATGCAAACAGAATTAACCTCTGCAGACTAACCGCTTAATCTGTGCATCATACAATTTTAACTCTTAAATTGTAAGTATAATTTTAAAGTTGTATGTGAATGTGTTTTTCAAGCATCTTTCTAGTGCTTTCTTTATCACATATCCTACTCTAAAAAAACCCCAACAACAAACAAACAACACCCCACTCTCTCCTCCCCAAACAAGCGCATTACGAACGCTATAAAAAGAAAAATTGTTCTGAAAGTAGTGCTAACTTCTTCTGGAAATGCACGTTATTTTCATGATCCTGATCTTTTGTGTTAAATCTTGACTGTTGTTACTCACTGTTCTTAACCTGTAGAAAAAACTTCAATATCATTTTTCTTCTTCAAAAAAAAAATCTGTTTGCTAGTGAGCATTTTTGGAATACTTAGGAATAACTGGAACACTGAGTGTCTTTATAATACCTCTCCAACTGAATTATCAAAAAACTACAATATCATTTTTACAGATGTTTTCTTCTATGGTATGATTGAAGTCTTCCTGGAATTCATTTAAAGTACTAAGTGATCCTAAAGGTTTGAACTAGAAAGTAAATTAATTATTCCAATTTCTCTACTTTGCTTTGATTCTTGCATGTGGCATCAGCCATAAGTCCATCTGCTTAGTACCACTCAAAATGCAGTGATTCACCAGTTTGCTAAACTGTGTGGTACTTTGCTCAGTATATTGAGAAAGTAGAGGCCTTCTTCCTGTTTCTTAATTTTTTTTTTAAGATGTGTTTGGGTTTTTTTTTTTCTATTCTAGGGTTTTTTCGGAATCTGGGAGTTTTCTTATTGTGCTTTATTCATTGACACACAAGGAGCCAGAATTTTATGAGTGCGTTCCATGCAGTGGACAGACTGAACTAGGGTTTCAGATATTAACTTGCAATGAAACAGTACACCTCTTCAAAGTAAGTGGCTTGGTCTCCTACTACATCATGGTACTTTAAAGTACTTACACTGTAAGTACTTTAAGGAGGAGTCACTATAATGTGACCCAAATGGAACTGCAGTGTTTGAAAATTATGTAGCTCTATAAAGCTACCTTTTTACAGCGATTACTGTAAATTCAGAGTTTGTCTCTCGATTTGAGAGATGACCTCCAAAGTCAGCAACTGCTTGCTTTTCTAATAGCATTAAGAATCTGTCTTTTAAAATGTAGTGTGCTGTGTTGGACTTGGTTAGTGCTCCTTCTTACTAGTGACCTTTTGGCTTTATGAGCAGAGAGTCTGATTTCCTAAAGCGTTTGTTAGTCTGGTATGCTCTGTGCATGCAGGACACATCTGACAACTGCTTGGGTGGTGCATATCAGTGCTTTCTGGAGAGCAAAGCTAGGTAATTTGTGCTTTGCTTGAAGTTGAATGCAAAAGGGAATTCAGTGGTTACTAATCTGCAGATCTCTTGCTGTGCTACAGTACCAAAGCGGGAACAATTTTATCTTTGTGCAGGGTAACTCTTTGAAAGATGAGTTTCATCTTTGATGATACAGTGTCTGGGAGATAACTAATAAGGTTTGAGGAAATTGTAGGAAATCTCAGTTTCTTATGTGTTTTCCTAGACTTGTGCAGAACCTGAAGTTGAATTGTTAACTCTGCTTGATACGTGCTTCTGTGCTCTGGTAGAGAAGCAGCTAGTGTAACGTGTGTCCTGTTTCCAACTAAATTTCTCGGTTCTGGGGTGCCTTCCACCTTTAGCCTAGGTAGAGCTTGGCTTTCTGAAGATGACAAAGCTCTTAGTAACAGAGGCTCACTTCGGTTGTCTCCAGAACTTGCAGTTGCTGTTTCCTATAGTGGTGAAGGCTTGTGGAAGAGTGTCTAAGCAGTTGCAGCAAGGAAGCATCTGCTTGTGGCTATAATTAGGCCAACTACTTTAGAGTACCAGGGGGAGCAGTGTTAAACAGGAAGGGAAGTTGCCTGCCTCCTTGTAGTGGTGAAAGAATTGAGAATTGAAAGTAGAGGACAAGCAGCAAATAATTAGATATAAACCTCCTTAAAGTGATTTCTCTGGGAGTAGTACCTCAGTGATTAAAAGTTGAAAGTTTCATGCTTCACAAATACAGAAAATTTCATTCCAGAATGTCGAACCTTCAGACAAGAACCCTATCCACTTTGAGTTGAGTGCAGAAAACCAAAATGCAGAAACTGAGTTCTTCAGCAGAGTTTGCAAGACGCTTCCTATGAGAAGGTAAATCTTTCAGATGTCATTTATACGCAGAAGTTAAATATTTCTTGGATGAAGTTTTTCTGACTTCTGCTGTGCCAGTTGTCAGTTTAGCTGTGCATACAGTGATCCTCTCACGTTAAAATCTGTGTATGTGCTTTTGTTTATTCCTCGACTTAATAGTCTTCAAGTAAGACAGTCAAGCTGACCATATTCCAAGAGAAACTACTTGTAGTTCTACTCTTGATACTGGTGGTTGTAATTTATACAGTGGATGGTTCTAAAAAGGCTTCCTTACTGATGGAGTCTAGTTCACTGTATTAAGCTTTCTGTGAGATCTGTCCTTTGAAGCAAATCTCTAATTGAAATCTACTTAAGTTGGTGAAAATTCCTTTTTCCTTCTGACTTTTCAGAACTGCGAGACCTGGATAGGTTGAAACTTAGAGATATTTAAGAGCTTGACGTATCCATCAATTTTTTTATCTATGACTATAAGATGGCCTTTATTTTCCTTTAAGCAAAGTTACAGTCTTTACTGTAGCACTCTCTATCTTTCTACTATAAATCAGTGCTTTACTGTTAGAACGACACTTGAAAGGTGTGTATGTCTGAGGGTGTTGGGAGGGAGGGTTCGTATCTTCTTGCCCAAAAGCAGCATTTGCATTTTCACTGTCTGATCTTAGAACTGCTTGCTGTGTGATCTCCCTAGCTAACCGGGGAGGAGATGTACAGCAACTGCTTCTTGAAAAAATGATGCTGATATTGCACTGTAGATGACACAGTGAAAAACATGAAGATTCATGTTACTGCTGCCAAATCTGACAAGCAAAAGTTTTTAGTTTGATTTATGTTGGTTTTAGTCCTTCCCAAGGCTGCTCACCCAGGAAGTTGTCAGCAAGTGATCACGACTCTGGTGTAGAAGAGGAAGATTTATCCCCCAGACCAATTCCAAGTCCTCACCCAGTGAGTCAACAGGTAACTAAGTAAATAATTGTTCTAGGCATCTCAGATGTGACACTTAGAGCAGCAAAACTCATTGTAAGGGGACTGGAGAGTATAAAGCTTCTGTCTCAAAGTGCTAGCAAGGGAAGACAGAACTGAAGAAATAGACCAAGAGTTGCAACTCCTGCTGCAGTTAACCTGCTTTTTTTCCAGGATTATAGGCACTTTAGTTCCTGTATACGCTAGGATTTGGGTATAGGGGTAGTAGGTTCTACTTTGGGAGTGTTGATACCATTAAATGGAAGAGCTGTGGTATCTGAGGCAAAGATAGAGGCAGCAAACTCTTTCTTTCGCGTTTCCAGGTAAATGAAGTCAAGATCTTCTGGTCTGTCCTTTTTTACTGAATCATATACAAATATAATGAAATAACAGCCCTCATACAGCATACATCTAGAAGGATGTGACAGTTTTGGATTATAAAATGTTTTCTGTTGCACGTCTCTACTGGGTCCAAGAGTAGTAAGACGGAACATGTAGCCCACTTCTTGAGGGGGAAAAGATCCGTACTCTGAAATACGCTCTGGGATGACATGGAGCATTCATTTGGTAGACATGGGTGTTTATGCCATATGAAAGCAATTTTGTCTTCTAAGAATGATCCTAGAGATCTTGCTGCTTTTTCTATATCTGGATTCTCCAAACTTTAGAAAAGTATTCAATGTGTAGTTGGTTTGGAGCTGGTAATGGTCATATACTGATTTTAAATGAAAACATTTTCTTTGAAATTCTTCATGTGAAGAGCTGAAAGACAGAATTTTAAAATGATCTTAAACTTGTTTGTGTAATTGTCCCTTCAGGTTACCAGGATCTTTCCTTCAGTTCCTGAACTGTCACTTGTTTTGGATGGGAGTTTCATAGAATCAGGACAATCATCTACACCTATGGGGACTTCAAATGCTAAAAGCCTACCCTCAGCGCTACATCAGCCTAATAAAAAGAAAGGGTGCTTGGGATCTACGTATTACCCCACCCAGCACTCTGAAGACAAGCAAAACTTTTCTGCTAATATGGGAGATCCCTCTTTGAGGCAATTACCGAACCATTTAAACCAGAAAATTCCAACTTCAAGGCCTTCCAGAGGAAAGCAAGCTCAACTACAGCAACAGTTGCACTGTAAGAAACTGTGCCCTCAATCAAGAAAAAGTTCTGGATCTTCTTCTCCTTCAACCCCCTGTGGTGGGCCTTCCCCGGATACATCTGTGCATCATCCCAGAAAGCCACCAGAAAGACTTGGATTAAATCCCGATGGAGTGGCACAGCAGGGGGAGCATCCAATTAGAAGAACATCGATACCCATTTCCAAGCAGCTTCCTGCTGTTACGCAGCCAGTCCTCTACACCTCTGCTTTTTCACCACAGAGCTGCAGAAGACCACCAGAACTGCAGATGCCGGTTCAAGTGCCACCTTGCTGTCCAGCCAGTGCATGCAACTGTCAGTTTCCTGCTTCCCTCCAATACAATCCAATAAACTCGTGGCAAGGAATTGGTAAAATGAGCCCCAAACATGGAGTGGAAATCCAATCAGAGATGGTTCAACACAATCTGTGTGCCGTGCTCCATCAAAATATCGTTTGTCCAAATATTTGCTGCAATCCAGGATATACCACAAGCAGCCCTATAAATGTGAGATGTCATGGGAAAATGGGGAACTCTTGTCTTGACAATAGCTTATCGCCTGGAATAAGGCTGCCTTCAAGTGCAAGCCCCTCTAGTCCGCAGTTTTGTGCAGCCCACTCACCGTGCTTGCATGTGCCTACTTCTAAAGCAGGATCAGATAATGGAATGATGGGATTATCTCCAGATGCATACCGGGTTCTTACAGAACAAGATAGACAACTCAAATTACTTCAAGCTCAGGTTTGTGGAAATGGCAGCTTTCTGCTCTGCCCTCTTAGTGATTATGCTTTGATAGTTCCCCTGCCAAAGGAATTAAATTAACTGTTGTCTGTCCTTGTTGGAACAAGAGAGCCTGTCATAGGAGCTGCAGTTTGGGGATGGAGGGGGCGTCCTGATTAGCTCTGCTAATTGGTGTCCCTTAAATGAAAACTATTTGACTCTTGCCTAATTAAATTTTGCATTTATTTTTATTGTATTTCTATAACGTGGTTTCCCTTTTAGCAGGCTGTTTTACAATGCAAACAGATATGCTTTCTGTATAAATGCTTTCCTATATACATATATATATGTATGTTTGCATATGTAAAAAAACTTACTGCATGGGCTGGAAACTTTGGAATTATTTTAAGCATACAGGTGAAGCACAGAAGGTTCGTGTGTGTTGCTTTGCCCGCATTCAAGCCTGCAGCTTCCTGAGCTGTTGAGGCTGTTGCCTTGAAAACTTCATCTGGCCCTGTATTTTGCAGGGTATGATTTGGGGCTGAAGAGCCAGAGTTTAAATATTGCTGCTGGTGATGAATGATAAGAATAGGAAGGTTGCTCGCAATACATATTTTTCCTGCTTAAACTGTAAAATTACAACTGAAGTATACCTTAGATATAGTTCTCAAAGCGTGGTTTGTGCATGAGAGAGGGAAACCTCACCTTATTGCAGAAATGCTGCCTTCCCTGTTATGATATTTCCCTATGAGCTGTGAACTAATCGGTGAACAGGGTGGATGCAAATACTGGAGTGAAGATTGCCTGGGCAACCTTAATTTTATCATTTAAGTGCTTGTAATTAATACAAAGTTGGTTTAGCATGGTGTAGGGACAGTTGGCATATAAATGCTTGACTGGTAAGTCGGTAATAGGCTTTGTATATGAATGAAAGGGACAGAGAATACTTCCAACAAGTGTAGTGCAAATAGGCTTTACTCAAGTTGTCTTGGTGTAGCTCTGCCAGCGTGCTTAAAACCTCTTCTTTGCTAGCTCTGCCAACATCAGAATTGGTGGATTGATTTATGCTGCGTGCACTGCTGAGAACTGGAAGGTTATCAGACTTCTGTGGCAATGCAGCCTGGATTTGAATCCAGACCTTTGAGGAGTCTAATTTAGTAATTCGCTTTTGCCAATTGTACTTTATATTTTATTGTATGAATTATAACTTTCTGATAACCGTTACAGATCCAACGCTTATTGGAAGCACAGGCTCGTCAGGCTTGTTCCTCTGAAGCAGCTGCAGCTAGCCATGCTCTGCAGCCAGAAAAGCAAGGGGAGGTTGTTTCTATGGAAACACAGCCCTTGCTGGGTTCTCACTCAAGGAAAAGTGTGAGCATTGCTGTGAGCACAGGTAATGCTTTAAAAAGAGACTGGCATCGCTTTTTCTGGATGTTTCTTTGATTTGTTTGGGCATGGAGGGAATGTTTTGCAGAAATGCTGAACATAGGCAAACGTGCACGTAGATACCAAAAAAAGCTAAGTTCTCCAGGTGTTGTTTGCAAGTTTAGGCTGGAGCTACTTTTGTCTTTGGGATGCAATGGCAGTGATTGCCATCACTGGAAGAAGTATTTTTCCAATAGCTTTAGCAAGGTCTTCTATTTTTAAATTGTGCCTTATGGAAAGAAAAAATCCCCATCTTTTCTTGAATGAATACACTGTTTTGAAAAGTAATACCTTCTGTCCCATCTGGTGTTCTATTAAATATATTATTGATGGGTTTTGCAAGCCGTGCATTTACATGCATGGAGAGGAGACTGTATTTGCTTTAATTTTAGCAAGTTAGGCAGCTGTGTCTGTAAAGTTACATATTAATGTATTGGTTCCTGTAAAATCCATGGAAATATTGTGGTTAGTCTGGAGGAAATTTTGAAACTGGCTCAAGGTCAGTGCATTAGTATGCTTTAATACAACCATTTATTTTCATCAAGTATGCTGTGGAAGAAACTAGGACTTGAGTGATGTTTTGGCAACTCTTATCTGTTGTAAACCCTAAATAACTTTTAAAGTGGTGAAAAAAAAAATGAATGTGAGGAAATGATTCCTCTAGCTTTACAAAGCCAAAGGGTCTCAGAAGTTAGTAATGACTTTCCTTAAACGAGTAAATTCTCTTCTAGGTGCTAGCTTATTTTGGAATACAACCTCGGAAAAACAAGATGACTCCATACCACAAGGGAAAAAAGAGGATGAAGAGATTTCTAAGGAAGACATAAGTATTTCAATTAATGCTGAACAAGATGCAAGTAATACAAGCATTGCTTCTTCCTTAAAGGTGGTTGACATGCCCAGCTTTGTAGACAGTATTCATCTTGTGGAAGAAGGAACTAATCAGAACACTCTCCAGTAAGTGACCAGAAATATCTTGTGTTCACAGAATAAGCTGAACTGCCTTTATTAAGTTATACTTTCATAATTTTTTTTTCCAGGAATTCTAAATAGTCACCTGACTTCACTTGTTGTGTTCCTTCCCGTCTTTGTTTTTTAATTATGCCTCGGATTGTACAGCTCATGGAAACAGTTGCCTTTAGAGTCTGCATTTATCAGTCATGCACGTTTAGCTAGCTCACCTATCAGCAGCAGCTGATGGCAAAAGCCTTTAACTTGGAAAAGCATGTACAGGGCTGGCAGCATTCCCTTCCTTACCTTAAATCCTGAGGGAGAAAGTGGACGCTGATGTAGTCGGTTGTTTTCCTACAGTGGCTTTTCCTTGTCAGCATTCAGAGCCCTTTCAATTCTGAGGGGCCAAGGATGAGGGGTTTACAATTATACGACTTCCCTGAATTCCTCTGCATTTTACACCAACTACTTTGTGTAGTGAATGCAGGTACAACTTCACTGCTGCTAATTCAATTGTTTTTAAGCTCAGGTTCTTTATAGTGCAATGACTAATCTCAGACTAATTTGGGAAGTGATTTAAAAATATTTTTAATTATCTATATAGGTGTTATTTTTACACCGGGGATAGCTCAACAGTTTAGCGCTTTTAATGATCTAATATTCTCTAGGTATGAAAAGCCAAAGGAGGACAAATACCCTTCCAGTTAAATTAGGTTTCTAAAATCATCATATTGGAAAAGATTATGATAATTAAGCTATAACTTAAATATTCATAGTCCTTTATTAAAGTATTATCTGCAAACATTTGTTGCTACCATAAGTGTTACTGATTCAAATCTGCCTTTTGAACATTGTACTTTAGAGAGATGCCATCTTGAGGTTCTCTTCAACTTGGATTCATAAACCTGTAAAATTGCTGTATAAGTATCTTACAGTAAGAATGTAGAGCATCACCTAGATTTCTTTGAGGAGGAGGGGAACATTTTGGGGAATGATGAATAATTGCTAGTGTAACAGTAACTGATAACCTACATTGACTATCTAGTATGTCACGTGATTTAAATCTTATCGCTTTCAACACAGGCAATTGATCAGTTGAGTTCTGAAATTCCCTTATCTTCCACTTGTCTCCTGAGGAGGAACAGGGAAGGGGAGGAGGGTCACTTAAGGAACTCCTTGGGATGATAGTACTATTGATATGTCTGGTCTCAAAAGGTTTATGCGACACACGCACCAGCTGGCTGAAGGGGATGCAGAGCATTGCGTTGTAACTCATTCTAGAATATTAAAGCTTTTTATCTGGAAACCTCAGGATAGATTATGGTTCCTCTTTCACACCTGCTATTGAGAAATATTTCAACTAGGTGTTTGTTCTCAGTTCACGATACTCAGGGTGCATTATGAATGTGTGTACTTGTAGTGGTGTCTTTGAGAAGTTTTTAAAGTGTTCTTAAACTACCAGAGGAATCTTGTTATTAGTTACTCACCTTGGTGAAAGCGCCTTTTTGAATAAGTCATGTTTCAGAACATATGAAAGAAACTTAGTCCTAAAGGCTTTTAAGTGTCCATGAAAATGCTGAAAACGTAAGACAAATTCCAGATTCTTAATAACTTCGATTTCGTCTGCTTTAAGGTTAAGTCGTAGAGTGCCATTGAGTTTTGACTAGTCCAGACCAGAGAAGCCATTGCCATTTTCAAATCATCATTTGAAAAACTAGTCAGGCTGTTGTAGTTTCACACTGCGAGGTGTATTTCCTCAGTCCTCAAATGACTTCCGAAAGAAAAAGACTGCAGAAAGGAGCAAAGCCTCAAGGAGTAGACAAACCAAGAAATGTTAGGATCTGTTTCCAGTACTCGGATTTTTCTCCTCTTTTGATGTTCATGAAAAGATAAGGCACATGTAGTTGTACTTGTGCTTTTTCTGTTTCAAGGAAACATCTAGCTATCTCCATGTTCTCTTTCAGAAATGGAAACGTTTCCCAAGCACTTGTTCGTGGTTCATCCTTGGAAGAAAGTATTAGTGTGTCTTTACAGAAAGAACCAACAGAGGGAGCCAGCAACCATGTGGCGGTAACAAGTGAGCAAAGCTCGGAGCCACCCGCTTCGTTGCTGCCTCGACATCCGTCAGAGGATCAGAAGCTTTACCAGGACTTACTGGTAATTCGTTTAAATTTGATATTCTGCACTGAATGCAACAGTGAAAACGGCACACTGCTGTAGTTATGGTGTGGTATTGGCATGGATGAAAATTGCCTGTGGTTTTCAAGTTCACATGTTGTGCTCTACAGAAAAGTTTGAAGTTTGTGGTTTTTCATTTTTTTAAGGTGTAAGTGGTTATTCTGTGCTTCACTATTCCATGCATACATGGAGTACTGTCTAATAAGTAATTCTTTAGTTCAAAGATAATGTCAGTTGATAACTTCCCAAATTAGTGCCCTTTAAAATAGCACAGCATTTTACCTTCAAGTCCCTTAAAGGGCAGATACTTTAATCTTGAAGAATATCAGTATGTGATGTGGTTAAATTCAGACAGACTCTTACAGAAAGCTTGAAATGTAAGATATTCCAGTGTTTGACTACACTGCTGTGAGTTTACGTGATTGCATCTGAACTGAATCTGAATTTGGCTTCTTTGTCAGAATAAGCTGTTAACCCGTCTAGTTGTATTATAAGTTGCATAAGAGTAAACCAGGATTTTCATCTTCGACAACTCCTGCATGTCATGGTGTTTTTGTCCATGTGGTCTCTCCTCACTCCCTTTTTCTATAGGGCCAAGTAAACCACCTCTTAAAGTCCTCAGAAGAGCAAGATCCCTTGCCTGTAAAATCAGGAATTGTTAATGGCGATGGCCCTAAGTATCAGGATGTTGATAGAACAGAAACGGCTTCAGAGACTGACACGGGAGTGGTGGATAAAGAGAGTGTGATTAGTGCTACGCTCAAACAACTGAGGAGTCTTGGAGTGACAATTGACTCGCCTGGCAAAAAGAAGAAAAATACACACAAAGTGGAGAATGCCAGGTAAAATACTGGTTGTTTTGAGTAGTAATTTGTAGATCCAACCAAAAAATGAAGATTGTCTCAATAAGCAAAGAGAAGGGACTGTATTCGCTGCCACTGGGGATTTGTTTGGCAACTTGATCCACATTTTCTGCAAAGATGAAACACTGGCTCATGCTATGGGTATTTCAGATAGGTTTAAGAGCTCTGCTAGCAAAACGCAGATTATTTAAATATAACACAAGTAGCTCTAGCTGTTAGAGCATCTGGTGATTCTTAAAGTATTGTGCATGCAGTAGCACACCATTCCCTAGAATAATAACGAAACTGCTTGAGTGATTTGAATCCTTTGGGCTATGTCAAAGTATTCCAGAGAAACACTGGACTCGGGAGGCTGAACATTAAGCAGCTATATATTTTTTCACTGCTTCTTAACCCTTGTCTTGCACTTTACCAGTACAAGTGAAATTGTTATTGTGGCTTTGATACGTAATCAAAACTGGTTCTGTCCTAATTGCTTGTTATTTTGAGCGCTTTGACTTGAAACAGGGTGGCTGGGGAGGGAAACAGCCTTGAAACAGAAGGAGGAGCAGAAGTAATTTCTGAAGAAGGTGTTTGAGGCACAAGAATTTACTTATGTAGCTGCTTAGGCATAGGCTGACTGTCTGGTACAGCTTCATTTTCATCCTAATTGTCATCTTGATACTAGTATATAACTGTTAGATAAACAAAAAAAAAAATCTAACCGTCTTCTAATTAATGTTGTCTTCAGCTGTGTATCAAAAGCTGTTTCCTAACCATACAGTTTCTAAGCTCTTTTCTCTCCTTTTCACTTGAATTTTATCAGGCATTTTTCTGGAATTTCTGGACTACCTTCCTGGCTGGAGAGTCTGTCGGTGTTCTTTTAGTGTCAATAATATGCTAATAAGTGAACCCATAAGACAAAATCGGAATTCTTGGGAATTTTATTTTTTTCCAACTTGGGGAGCGGGGTGGGATTCTTCCTTCTGCCACATTCCTGACTGATAAATAATTCTGAGAAAAGGTCTACACCTCAATAGAGAAGGAAACAACAGTGCAACTCCGTAGCATAATTGGTGGTTGTTCATCTGAGCCAGGAGTTTACTCTCTCTGGGCAAACTTCAGAATCTGTGCTCAGTGAAATAGGAAGACTCTTAACCCTCAACACAAGGAGTTTGGGTTTTTGAACTAGCATATGATGCTTGTACTAAATGCAGTGGTTTATAACCACTACCAGTGTACCAGAGCTTGTCCTTTCAGTCTTTAAACTAAACACCTAATGTATACAAGAAACTGGTGTACCAAGCAACAGAAAGAATGAGCATTTCCCTTACTGAAGGATGCCTTCAGAAAGTAGAACCTTCCAGGCTTCTGGAAACAGATTCTATGTCAGAGTTTCTGTAAAAAGCCTGGATGGAATTGGCATGCATTGGGGAAGAGATGTTCTTGGTCTCTGTCATCAGGCTTGTATCTTCTATCTAGATAATAAATTTTGGGTTGGATGGCAGCATCTAGAGTCTTAGGATCAGACACATTAATGTCACATTTACTGGTGAGAACAGACCGAGAGCTCAAACCTGCTTTAAAAGCAAAACCAGCTCTGAAACCTGCTAGAGGCAGGCTCCTCTTCATACGAGGGTTGTGGTTAGCATTGAATGAGAAGGGAGTACCATCAATTCTCTAACACGGCGTTTGGATACTGTTGGTGTGAGTAGCTGGAGAGCTGCTTTTTAGTATGTGTGGAACGTATGACCTCGGCACTGGTCAGCCTGACCGAGCTGTGGTGTTCAGAAGGAAGGAGAAATTGGTACAGCGAGCAAAATTAAATGATCAGATTATATGGTGAAATGTGGACTTTTCCTGTAATGCTAAACTAACTTCTTGATGCTTTATTTCAGCATTTTAGCGTGCATAAATCCTGAAGCAGTGGTTCCTGGACTAAATTATATGTCGTTTGCCAATGTCAGCATGTGTGGCTTAACTCCTAATGTTGTTGATCTGAGCATGGAAGCAAACGCTATAGCACTCAAGTATCTCAGTGAAAATCAGTTATCCCGACTTTCTCTCAGCCGTTCCGGCCAAAATCCTCCTGCAGATTTCTGTTTGCAAGACCTGTTGCATACAAATACGGACAAGAGCATGGTGGGTCTTAGCTTAATTTCACCAAACAATATGTCTTTTGCAACCAAGAAGTACATGAAGCGGTATGGGCTGATTCAGGGCAATGACAGTAGCGAAGACGAAGAGGAACTGCAGGTTCAAGATGGCAATTCTGGCATTGTCAAAAATGAAAGAGTGCTGGACAAAAACTGTACCCCTGTGTTGGATGGCTTCAACCACTGGACTGAATTATCCAAAAGAATTGATGGAAGACTTCCTGTTCATCTAAAAAGTCACAGCAGAGAGTTGACTACTAATGCTTCTCCAACAGAATTAAACAGCCCCGTATTAAGAAATATTACAAATGAAAGTTTTCCTCCCAGAGCAGATCAAGCAGATGACAACTCAGTTCAGATTTTAAAGGAGTTAAAATCAAAACCGAAATTGTTACCTGGGAGGGTTGAATTCACTGAACAACCTGGCAGGAAAGACGAAGGAGATATTCAGGTCTTCCCTGGAAATCTGCATACTCCAGCCCTTGAAAGATTAAACCAGTCGAACAGCATGAATTCTGTTGGCACCATTCTTGATGTGAAACAACTCAGGCAGTTGCCAAAGTTGTTCTGAACATCCTCTGGGATGGCTGGCAACCACTGTTCCAAATCTGAGAGGGACCTCTCCATAAAAGACTCCAGGAAACCAGAGATTAAGTTCTCTTTGAGGAGGTTACTCCTCTGTCGTACTGACGTAAAACTTGCAGAACTGAGTTTTCAGCCCAGGTCAGGAACAACCACCTCCAAGTGCCTGGTTGAGTCAGTGCTGAGCAGCAGTGAAGTGTGTGTGCACTTTTGTTTACAGTTAGACGTGATTTTAAAGTATCTAAAAGGTGAATCAACTTGAACCCAAGATGTACTTTTAGTATACTTTTAACAATGATGCTTATTTAAGTGTTCTTCTTTTGACTTTTTTTTTTAAAACACTGACTTTTACACGTTTGTGCCAACTGTGAGCCATGGATACTGTGTGTGGCAGAGCAGGGGTAACAGCTAAAGCACTAATTTCTAGAAATTTGCTGAAATGGTTGTATTACTGGGGGGGGGTTGTGTCTGGTGGGAAGGGAAATACAACTGTGGCTTTACTTTGCATAAAATTATTTTCAATTCAGCCAAAATGGCACATATAACTTTCTGTATCATGAACTCTCAGAATGAAATTGGAAAAACTAGCACTTTTAAAACTTTTGTCATTTTTTTCTTTTTTTTTTTTTAATTCTGAATGAATGTTTTCTATTTATTTAAGAAGTACATTTTGCTCATAAAGGTCAAAGATTACATTAAAAACAAAATAATCTTCAGTTGTCTGATGTAGCCTTTATTTAAAACACTTGCCACCTCCCAGCCATTGTTTAGAATGGCTAACTGGAAGTGTGAGGGTGTCACTTGCTACTGAACTCTTCAAGAATTACAGTATTGGGTAGTGGGGTAAGCAAAAATAATTGATTTTTAGTTTGTTCTGTATTAACATAAAATATTCTGTGATGAAGCACTACAGTCTGTTAAAGAAAGAGCCCTTTTCGATCACTCTGTGATGATAATATTCCAGAAGTTGAGGAATTCAGGTACTTACTAAGGATTCCATTTCTCTTAAGGGTTTGATTTTTTTGGTTAATTTCTAGGTGTAGCAGGTATTTTTGAGGTGATGTGTGTTAGTGACCCAGTAACCCACGGGTGCTGGGAACCCCAGGTGCCCAGTGGTGGCTGGGACAGCTGTGGCTGCCTCTGGTGAGTAGGTCTGAGGCCAGGGCTGAGCGAGCGTGGTGGCCCTGGTGTCACACACCTCTCCTGACCTCTTGGTCTTGGAAATGAGGCAGCAGTGCTGGAAGCGGCAGTTCATTCCCATTCCCACCATTCCTGACCGGAGGATGGTGCGGAATGACGGTTGAGCCATCTGTTTTCTCGCTGGCTGTAGCGCATCAACATGCTTTAATGGGAGTTTGAACAAACTTTGTTTTAATGATGGCATTGTCCCAACAGAAGTTCAGTCTACGGTACTGACCTGTCTTTCCTGCTCCAAAAGCGGTAAACTAGAGCTTAAAACACCCCACGATGAAGTCCTGGGTCCTTCCCATTCAAATCCAAAGGAGTGTTGTTCCTGGCACTGCTGGTTCATGGTACCTTTGAGTGGGTGCTAATTGCTAATTAATTACATTGAGAGCCTTTTCCAGTATCTACCACCTGTGTGGATTAAGAATTGGGGGTGAAATAAGCCATGTGCTATTTCAGAGCCCGTACAGAGGGAGGAAGGCAGTGGCTCCCTTTCAGCCGTGTCAGAATTTCTCTCCTCTTACGCAGCCCCTTCCATCAACAAGAATATTTGCTTCCTTTCCGGAAAGGTGCTACTTTGCTGTGCTGAAAAATAAAACCTTTCTCAGTCCCTGAATCTCCCCTGGATCAAGCACAAGCTTATTATCTAGCAGCATGTTTTCTGCTGAATCAGTCAAAAAATAGTTAATGTTTTTGAACATTCCAGTGAGATGAATGAGGCAATTCATACCTCTGAGCTATTGTTGTAGGGTTTTGTTCTTTGTTTCCTATTGTAAAATGTCTGGAAACACAGGAAGATGACAGTTGTATTGGTTAATATTTTAAAGGCTTTCTTCAAATGCTCGAGGGCTAGAAACAATTTGAAGACAGAAGCCAAACTACTCAGACACAGCCCAGGACAAGGGTGTGGTGTTAATAAGGTTAAGTTACACAAATCATACAATCCTGGACAGCAACCTCTGGGCGAGTGAAACATGAATTTACTTGACCAAAACAACAAAAAACCCCCACACTTCCCTAAAATGGCTTTTCCTTTCGTACTGTAGATCTGAGTAATTTCAAGATGCCTGGCTTTTTTTTTTTAATTTATTTTTTTGTTATTTATCCTGAAGCATCTACCGCACTTGGGAGTCGAAAAACGCACGGGAAGCCAGGTCTGGCTTTGTTAACCCTGAGCGATGGGGACCCATCGGGCAATGACAACACGTGGAGGGGCGGCACGGTTTAAGGCTTTATTTAGAGGGTTTTCTTCTTGGCTTCTGTTGTTTCTAGCTGTCCTTTGTCATAATTAAAGGGCAGATATTTATAGTGCTGGCTCAAAAGGTCTTGGGCCTGCTCGGAGCATCGCTGACCTCTTTAATTTTGGTGCTCCCTACTGCGGGGCTTGCTGCCTCTTCGCCTGGCGAGAGCGTGGAAGGGGGACAGGACCGGGAAGCCCACCCGTGTCAGGGGAGTGGGAATGGTTCCGCGGTGGCTGTCGGTGCGCAGAAGATGCTCGGGTTTCCTAATCTCCCCCACCCAGCCCCGGCTGTTCTATCTTTAACGCTTCCTGTTGGTGAGAGGAGCCGGCTTGAAAATGGTCGTGTTTCCTGGCGGGAGGCACGGCGGGCTCTCTCCGCCGCGTCGTGACTGTCCCCTGCCCTGCCACGCCACGCAGGCTGCCGGCATCGTGCGGGCTCCTGCCTGCGGGGACCCGACCCCAGCCGCGACCCGGGGGTGGGGAGGAACGAGGGAGGGTTTGTGGAAACCTCTCCCACGGCCGCGTCCAGAGCCGGGAGGTTGAGGGGAAGGAGTGAAAGGAAGAATAACAGCTCCGGCATTTCCCCCTTGCGGGGGGGCGTGCAGGTGGCGGGGGCCGGGGGGGGACACGGTAGCGGCCCCCGCACCCCCGGCTTCGCCGATCGGCAGGTGCGGGGGCCGCTCCGCATCGCCCCGCCGCCGGACGGGGCCGCGGCTTCTTCCCCCTCGCTCCGGGCTCCGCGCACGGCCGGGGGGCCGCAGCCTCGCCCCAACCCCGCAGCAGGGACCGGGGGGCGTCCCGGGAGGGGTTCAGCCGCGGCCCCCTCCTCCCCGCTCCGCTCCGGTGGAAATTTCGTTGGTTTTCGGCTACCCGGGCGGGTCGATCCCCCGAGCTATCGAAAACCGCTCCCCGCCGCTGCCTCTAGGACGGCTTTACCTGTGGGTGTCCGGGGGAACGCACCCAGGACCCCCCAGCGATCCCTCTCTCTCCCCCTTTTCTTCTGACGGGCCCCTCTGGCAATTCGGGGAGGGTTTCGGGGGCGTCCCGTCGCCTTCCGAGCACCGCACAGGGCAGCCGACCCCCGCCCCCGCCCGTCCCCCGCTCCCTTCGCACGGCGTCTTTGGCAAAGGTCGGGGGTGGCCCCATCCCGCCGGGCCCGGAGCCCTCCGCGGCCGGGCTGAGCCCCAGCCCCGACGGGGCGAGCAGCCGGTCCCCGTCCCCGAGCCCCGCTGGCTGTCCAGGGCCCTTTCTCCCCTTCCCCAAGCTCCTCTCCTCCAGGCTCGGCCTTTCCCCGAGCTCTCCTTTCCATTCTCATCCCAAATTTCCCAAGGGCGAGGGGTACCCGTTCCGTTCCCCGTCCTCCAGCATCCCCCGGGCCGGCGGGGGGGGATGCTCGGCCTCCCCCCGCCTCAGCACGGGAGATGACACGGGGAGCTCGCCCCAATTCAGCCCTTCAGCGAAAACACACAGTGAGGAGGGGGGAAAGGATGGCTGGGGATGGGGCCACTTGTCTCCAAAACATCTCCTCTTGATGCGCTTTATTTACCTCCTCTTGTCCCAAAGCAGCCCACACCCCTTCCCTCTCTCAACATCTCCAACAATTTATTTTGTCTCATTAAATTTAATTAAGAACGGAGTAGGTGTTCCATATTTAATCAAAAAAAAAAAAAAGGCAAAAAAAAAAAAAGAGCAGGGGCATAATAACCTCCAAGAGGACTAAAATAAAGAATTGCTATTCAGATGCGGGCAGCCACAGTGCAATTTTTTATTACTCTTTTTTTTTTTTTTTTCAGTGTCTTTTTAAGAGCATCTAAGCACACACACATAAAAAGCTAGAAGGCATGCATTCCGGAGTTATTCCTATGCATATCCCTGCAATAATTTTCCGCTTTCCTTCGATAAAATTGCCAAATAATAATGAATCATTTCATAAATAATGGGTTTAGAAGCTTATCAGGGCAGGCGGGCCACTGCTGGGGTTTTATCTCTCTCGGCCACATTGCAGTAGTGTTCCGCTCTCCATACTAAATAGGAAACTGGACGTGATGTGGAATTAGAGCCTCCCCAGCTGAAGCCACCCAACACTTACTACAAATATAGCCGCGATGCGTAGGCCACAAAATGGCTCCACTCACTTTTCCCAATGAAAAGCAAATGGTGAGTAAAGAGGAATCCGGCCCTTCAGCGGGCGGGGGGTTTTGGGGGGGGGGTCCAGGGGGATTTGTGGGGGTTTCTACCCCATGTAAGAGACAGGTGAAAGGGGCAAAAAACCACCCAAGTCTTTTCCGCGGTTGGGTTTTAATCTTTTTTCTTCTTCTTCTTTGATGCGGGGTGGGTGAGGAAGAGAACGCACTTTCCCCTTTGAAAATGTGGGGCGCTTCCCCCCCCCCTCCCGCTTCCTCCCCCGGGACCCCCGGGACGCAGCAGCGAGGGGCCGGGTGGGACGGGCGGCGGCGGGGGGAGCGCCCGCCGGGCCCGGCTTACACCGTGGAGTGGGGGGGGGCACCGGGACCCGGCCCCGCCGATGGCCAGGGCCTGTTCGCTTGTTCCCGGGGTGGGGGGGAGGTGTCTCTCTCCCCCCCTCCCCATATACCGCTCCCCCTCCGCTTTGGGGTAATTTCCCTACAAAGGGCCGGCGGCAGAGGTGCGTTTCTGGGCTGGAAATTTCCTGCCCATCCGCGGCTGGAAAACAAAAGGATTTTACGGAGCAGAAACCAGCAGGCAGGGAATTAATGCCCCCCCCCCCCCCCCCCGGCGTATATTTCTAAACGAAATCACCCCCAAACGAAGGCAAAACATTGCGGGTATTTTTGCGGTTTTGTGTATTTCGTTTTTAACGAAAGCGGGAGGAGACGCCATCGGGATTATTTCGTTTTTTAACGAAGGAGAAAGCCTTATTTTTCGTGATTTCGTTGGCGGCGGCGGTGGCGGGGGGGGGAACCGTCCTCGCCTTCCTGTTGATCGGCGGCGGGGAGCGGGCTCACCCCGCCGGCGGCCCGGCCCTGGCCGTCGCGGCACCTCGGGCGGGAGCCCCGCCGGTAACCGGCCTTTTTAGGAATTAAATTTACCCTTTTAGGAATTAAATTTTCCAGCCGGGCGTGGGAGAAACGCCGCCGCCGTTATTTGCGAGCCCATCGGGAGAAAAACAACTCCGTCTCCGGCCCCGTCCGGGATTTCCTCCCGGGGAGACCGGGCTTGCAGTGTGTCCAAAAAACCGCCCAATTCGCCCCGAATATAAGGCGCTTTTTTTTTTTTCCACTCCGTTTTTTTTTTATCTATTTACATTTTCTACGCCAGGCCGTGGCCGCCGCGCGTTGTGGTCCCGTGTGCGGGGCGGCGGCTCCCGACTGCGCGGCGGGGACACGGCCGGGGTGGGGGGGGGGACCCACGGGGGTGGCCGGCTGTCCCCCATAACAGGGGCCGCCCCGGGGTGCCGTCCCCTCCTTCACTCTCCCCTGCACCCCTCTCTCCGCCGATCTCTGGCCATCCGGGCCCACGAGATCCACCCTCTCCTCTTTTTCTCTCCCCCCCCACCCCCGCCTTCTCTTCCTCCCAGGATTTAGCAGTTTTATCCCGATGCGGGTGTCCTTCCTCTCTATAAAGTCGTAAGTACCTTGAGGTGGGAGGAGTAAATTCAGCCTGACACTGAGAGCGCTTTTGTTGAAACAGGAGAGACTTGCGGTGTCCCTACTTAAATATGACACATGTGAGTAATCTCTTCCTATACAATATCGGAATAGGCAATTAGATTTTTCTTTCTCCAGGGCTGGCGGGGAAGGGGGCCGGAGGGAAGGCAGAGAGGTTGTGCTTTAGCTTGGGTGGTTTGTTGTTTGGTCGTGTGTTGCTTTTTTTTTTTTCTCCCCCCAAGAGGGGTGGTGATATATGACCCCCCAAAATGGGTTTTCTTTCACAATTAAGCCCAGCAGAAACGGAAAAAAAAATAATTAAAAAATTACTCAAGGCAAAGGAACGAGAAGGATGGGGAGGAGACCGGTGTGTGGCAGCTCTCTGCTCTGCGAAGCCCTTTATTTATTGGCGGGGGGGGGGGGGAAACCAGCCCAAAAACGAACGAGGAGAGGGGTGGGAGAAACAGCATGGCAATAACAGCGATATCGCCGCCTGCCCTCGGCATTCGCGACAGCATTCGTTCTGCGGGAGACGGGGGGGACAATGCGCGGCCGCGGATGGAGCTGCCGAGCGCCGGGCCCCTTCCTCCTTCCTGCGGTAGCGAATGCGCGGGGGGAATTGACTCCGGTGTGGGCTGCTTTAACCCCCTCTCCCCCAAATAGTGGCTTCGGCTGTATTTCGCTGGTTTAAAAATAATAATTAAAAACAAAAAATTAAAAATGGGAGGAGAGGCTTGAGGACGCTGCCGGGAGGCCGGGCCGCGATGGGGCGGGCTCCGCGGGGCGGCAAACAACGCCGGGGTCCCCAAAACGGGGAGAAATCCCCCAAACGGGTGTGTGTGGGGGTGCGTCTGAGCCTTCTCCCGGCCGTAATTTGGCCGCATAATTTCACACCCGGCCACCGCGGCGCGCCGGGTGCTGCTCCCGAGCCCCTCTGGCTGCATCAGCCGCCTTCACGGTGTCAGCCCTCCGCGCCTGGCCGCGGAGATCACCGCGGGGTGTGAGGAGGGGGGGGGGGGGATCCGACCCGGCACCCCCCTGCGCGGTGCGTCGTGCGGAACCGGGGCTCTGCCCGACGTCAAAGAGCCGCACCGTATCGCGGGGCTCCGTGACGTCACGGCGGGGCCGGGGCGCTCCGTGACGTCACGGCGCCGCACGGTTCGGCGGCGTGGGCCCTGCAGATTCCCCCCCCCCCGCCAGCCCCTTCCCCTCTCGCAGCCGTCCCGCTGTCAAACTCGAATTGATTTGGGGTGATTAGTGCCTCCCCCCATTTCTCGCCGGCGAAGCCCGAGTCCTGAAGTGCCCCCCCCCGCCCTCCCCCGTCGGGGCGGTGCCCGGGGCGGGGTACCCACCCCCCCCAAACCGGGGCTGCCCCTCACCGCTGCTTCTCTCCGCAGGACGATGGACAGGCCGCCCGCCCCGCCGCCCCCCAGTGACCCCCGCGATGCCCGCCCCCCCCGGCGGCACGACTCGGAAACGGAGACCACGAGCGAGCCGGAGTGCAGCCGCGGGGGCATGGAGGCGCCGGCCGACCCCCAGCTGCTGCTCAACGGGGCGGCCAAGGAGGCGGGCCGGCCCTCCCCCGGGCCCCCCGCCGCCCCCGTCCCCGTCATCGAGCTGGTGCGCCGGGGGGGCTCCCTGGACATAAAAAGCCGGGAGGCGGCGGGGGAGGCGATGCAGAGAGCGCCGGGCGCCGAGCCGTGCCGCGCCGCCGAGGCCGCCTGCGAGGCCCGCATGGTGCAGCTGAGCCCCCCCGCGCTCCCGCTGCAGCCCCCCGGCAGGGCCATGCTCTACAACCTGGGCCAGCCGCTGGCCACCATCAACAGGTCCGTGTCTCCCCCTCCCACCCCATCCCCGGCCGGGATCTCCGAGGGGGGCCCCGCTCGGCTGCGGGGCTCGGTGCCGTGGAGGGAGGGAGGGGGACGGCAGCAGCATCATCCCTTCCTCCGCTCGGGGCTTAGTCATCGCGGTTTTGGATGCAACTTTGCAAAGGAAGAAAAAGGCGGGGGGTGCGGGGGGGGGGGTGCGGCGGGAATAACCCGAAACGAAAAACTGTCGTTCCTAGAAAAAAAAAAAAAAAATCATGGGAGAAGTGCCCCGTGCAGAGCAAAGGGGTCCGTCGGTAAACGCGGCACTTGTCGAGAGCTGGTTGAGACCCTCGGAGCTCCCCGGGCTCCGATGAGTCCCGCAAGGGACATAAAACGCTCTGGCAGGGGCAGAGCGCGTCCCGTCTGTGCGGGGAAGGGGTCCTCCGCTGCCCCCTCCTCTCCGGGGGGGAGGCTGGGGGGCAGAAACCCGCGGGGAGGGGGGTGGTTTTCGCCCGGCCGCCCCCCGCATCCCCCCGCGCACTCAGGGCTGGCGTCCCTCGGTGCGTGTCGCCGGCGCGGCCGCGTGTGGTGTCGCCGCACGACCCCGGGCTCTGCTTCGTGAGCCCTGAGCTCCCTGCGAGGTCACCGAGCTGCTCGGCTTCCCGCCGGCCCCCGGACCACCCCTCTCCTCCCCCTGCCCCGCGGGGGCCGTGGCGTGCCGGGGCGGATGCCGGTGTGTCCTCACGGCTTCTCCGCCTTTTCGTTTGCAGCGGGTTTTTCGGCGAACCGGATTCCTTCTCCATGTACGGCAGCAACCGGGTGAAGAGGAGACCCTCTCCCTACGAGATGGAGATCACCGACGGTGAGAGAGTTTTGCCCCTGCACTGATTTTTTTTTGGGGGGGGGGGGGTTGGGGGGGGAAGGGATTCCCCATCTGCTGAGCGGGGCAAATTGCTGCAGGGTGCCACACGCTGGGATTAAGACCCCAAATCGAAAAGGACAAATAGGATGCCTGTGGCGGAGGGGTAGCTCCCCCCCCGGTAAGGCTCTGTACAGATCTGTCCCGGCTAATGACCGGCAGCCTGCTCGGTGGATTTGCCTTCACGCAGCAAAGCAGTTCAGCGTATGGTTAATTACATCCCTGTTCTGCAAATTGCTTAGAGATTAAATCCGAAGGAAGCCACTAAATTTAAGTCCCCGTTGAAGCGCAGCGGCTGGATGAGGGCCACTGCAGTGACACACGCTGTGGTTGCAAACCCCTTTCAGCCGAGGGGACACCCCTATCGCCGACCGCAGCCTTGAGCAGAAAGATCCAACCTGCCTCTAAACTGCTTAGAAGCAAAGAGCTAAACCTGGGCTGAGGTCTGCGGGGTCGCAGTGGGGTTGTGGCCGGTCCCTTTGCCGCCGGTCCCCATTTGCCACCTTCTCTGCACCTCGATTCAGTGCACACCCACCCCCTGCTGCAGCCCGCCCCGTGGAGAAATAGCCCGTGTCTGCTCTTGGTGGCAGAACCTGGGAGCAGATGTGGAGGGTGACAGCGGTGTCCCAGCAGAGATCCCAGGCGCGGGGATCGCCCGTTGGACCGGCAGGATAATACCAAAGAAAGGCAGGGCAGGGAAAAGGCAGGGCAGGATCCCGCTGCTCGCTCCCAGGCAGCCGGCTTGGGCTGCGGGAGGCAGGAACGATTTTCGCCTGGAAGCCCGACACGTTTATCTGCAGTTAAACAGCCCGTACAAACGAAATGTGTTTTCTCTTTAGCAATTGCAAACGCTATATTTCGATCGCCAGGCAATTAATTTTCCCTCTTTCTGGCTAGCTGTCCCTTTCCTTCTCCCCGCCTAAGCTAAAATCAGATGAAATCATAATCCACATCACTCGGAAATAACACGAAACGAGGGGCTCGGGGCGTTATCTGCCTTCATCAGTCCCTCTCTCCCCGATCCCCGTCTGCCCGGTCCCTCCAGAAGGCAGCCCCGTGGGGCAGGGGGTTGTCTCAGCCCCCGGCACAAAAAAGTCTTTTTGTCTGGGATTTCGGTCCAGAGGCTTAGCGGCTACGGCGACAAGTCCATCAAATCACGGTGTCTGACTAAAGCTTTCGACTTGCTGCTAAATTAGGTATTAAGGATTACAGAGATATTTGGTTGTAACCACGTTCTTGGCTGTGGGCTGTGATGCAGGTGTATACACTGGGCTCAGTCCTGCAGGTTCTGGCTCATGTGAATTTCCGATATTAGGCTCGGAATTTTTTTTGGGGGAAAAATAGGTACTACATGATGCTGTCTAAACAGGAGTAATTTGTAGAGAGATGCATCCCGTCCTGAGGCATCTGTGCTGTCTGCTGGGCTTTGCTCATCGCTCTGAGCATCGCTCCTGTCGGTCCTCAGCCCCTGCGAGGTGCAGAGAGGCAGGAGAGCGTTTGTTTTCCTCTCTAAAGAAGCAAATGCTAGTTTATTGCAACTATTTCTTTTTCCATTTTGGGGAAAGTTTGGTGCAGTGAATATCTTCTTTAAAAGTAGATATAAATGGAGACAAAAATGTAAAAAAAAACATCTGCAAGGATATTCTGTAACTTTGGAAGCTAATTTTTTTTACTAGTTTTCCTAAGACCTCTAATTACAATTTAAAAAAAAAAGCATCAGTCAATCAATTGGAACAAAATTCAGGCAGAAATTTTCATCCGACTGCTTGAATTAATTATGAGGCAAGTTTCTTTATGAGAAATAAAGCTCTTCTATTATAACACAGCTATGGGGCATTTTAAATTTCTCCATTGCTTGACGCGTTTTGGCCAAAACCTGATCTCTTTCTAAAAGATGTGTTTACTTCGGTTGATGCAGGAATAAAAAAAAAATCTGAGTGGTGTCAGAATTTGTGTTATACAGTGGAGCTTGATTTGGGTGCCCCCGGATGAAGACAAAGAGGTCTTTTTTCTGATTTCAAAATTTTAGGAATAGGCTCCTCTTAGTCAGCAACTTTCAGTGAGCAGAGACGCATATTTGAAGCCTGTGAAGACTGGAAGTCTCTTGAGAATTTTTGGAAAATAAATAGCGCCCAAGGTTTTTTGTTTTTTTTTTACTCATGCCCTCACGGGAGTAAAAAGGTTTTAAGTTCCATCTCCTTCTAGATTCAAGGCTGGTAGCTTTGTTTGCTCTGGAGAGAGTATTTAAAGGTTGAAACCGTTGTATTATTGTAGCAGGTTGTGGCACCTTCTCCACTGCCTTATTAGCAGTGCCGGGCAGCCCAGCGCTGTTGAGGTCCCCTTAGTCCCCACCACCTTCCCCATGACCCCATGGCACAGCGGGCTATGCACATCAGGGACAAGAAACCTTCCTTTTCTATGAGCTCTCGGACATCAATTCGTATGAAGGGTATTTATGTGCTGTCTGGCAGCGGAAAACGGGCTTTATTGATGCATCAGACCGGGATCTTAGAGGTTGGAGATGAGTTTCTCATTCTGACATCGCCCAGTTCATCCCAGGGGCTCTTTGTGATTTTGAGGGACTCCCTGCTCCGGAGCATGTTGTGAGAAGTGAGTTGTACGGCTGCTCGCACGCTGGAGAAGCAGGTGGCTTTAATCTGACGGCCTGGGAGCGTGTCCCCATGCATACCCCCATGTGCCACCCTGCCATGGGAGGGGTATTGTATCTGATGCGCTGGACCAAAGGGGCTCAGTTTTCCCTGAAGGGAGGGAAGTGTGATGGAACATGGGATTCCTCTTCTTGCATTGTGCTAGGTGGGATCTGTCAAAGTGCAGCTTGAGTAGGATGCCTCCAGAATCACATCTGGTCGGCACCTCTGCCACAGTCAAAGCACGCTAGAGCTTTGCTATCTAAGAATAATGGTGTTTAAATGCCTCTGAGGATGCTGGTTTCGCTGGGTGATGGCAGAGCTATGGCTTAAACTGCTCACCATGGCCAGGGACTTGCTCCCACTGGTTAGGCAAGTGTCTCAGAGTGGGGCTAGAGGGGAGAGATGGTGCAGATGGGAATATCCGCAGCCTGTCCTTTGGGGTACCGCTCACCCATGTGTTATCTGCAAGTCTTTGCTTCGTGCTTTGTGATGGTTTTCACTCTATGCGATGCTTCCCATCCTATGGGGGTTTCTACCATAGTCGTTCTCCCAGAGTTTCACGAGATTACTGTGTCCTTCCGTTGTTGGTGTCTCCGGAGGTGAGGATGGAAAGGACGTAATAATAAAAGCATGCTGTGCTAGTGTCTCCTTACGTGAACTGGTTTCCATGGACCCAAGGACCCGCAGTCCTGATGTACAGTGCTGCTACTCCTGTAGCACACTACTTTTGGGTCGACGTGCTTTTGGGTCTCTCCTCGTGCCGAGATCATGTCTCACTCGTGCCAACAGGAGTTACCCTGATGATCTGAAAGGAGAATGTGTGAGTGATGAGTGAGAATGATGTGCATTGAATGAATGATGTGCAATGAGTGAGAATGTGTGCATTTTGTGAGTCCACCCTGTGTAACATGGCCCGTCAGGAATATGGCAATAAAACTACAGGGATTTAACAGGAGTTCACATGTAACTGAGCCAAACGGACACCGCTGGCAATTTAGAGTGCCTTCTCCCATCGCTGTCAGACAGGGAGTTTTTGCCACAATGTGCAGAGGGCAGGTGGTCCTCGGGCCAGCTGTGAAACCGCTTCATCCTCCACCCGTGATCACCCTTCCAGCAAGGACACTGCTTTCACTCTGGGGGTGGCATTGCCACCTGTCCTCATCGCTACGGGGTGAATCCTGCCACCTCATTTCACACAGACCACCCGGAGGGCCGGTGGCAATGCTGTGCTCTCTGTCAACTCTGGATCCTGCCTGCATCAGGGAAGATCTCTGGATCTTAGAGTTGTCAAAGCCATTGCTTAAGCTTATTTCCTCCTGTCCCAATGGTATGTCCTTAAGACACTTTTGGGATAGAAAATAAAACCATCTTGGAACCTAGCCTTTTAATAGGACCCTTGTTGCTGAGATATCCTAAAAATATAGCAGCCTTCTGCACAGGTGTCATGCTCTAAGCCTTATTCCTTGGAGAAGTAAATTTAGGCGTCTCAGGAGACATCTAAAAAGACACAAGTCCATTTTCCCCTTCCACTGGATTGAACAGAGATTACGGCTACCTCAGCTCATGAGATTAGCTTCCAGTTAGCTGGAAACTCCTGTTTCACTGCCTTGCTGATGTCATTAAATTAGTTAATTTGGGAAACGATGACTTATTCAGCAAAGTAATAAATGGCCTGTTACGCCTTGCTCCTAACTCTGCATGGTTGCAATTGCAGGTCCTCATACGAAAGTGGTTCGTCGCATTTTTACCAACAGCCGGGAGAGGTGGAGGCAGCAGAACGTCAACGGAGCCTTTGCAGAGCTTCGCAAGCTCATCCCCACCCACCCGCCTGACAAAAAACTGAGCAAGAACGAGATTTTGCGCCTGGCTATGAAATACATCAACTTCCTGGCCAAGCTGCTCAACGACCAGGAGGAAGAAGGAAACCAAAGGGGCAAAGTGAACAAAGACTCTGGGATAGTCCAGGAAGACCTCCTGCAGGACATGTTGTCTCCTAACTCTAGCTGTGGAAGTTCTTTAGACGGAGCGGCAAGCCCGGACAGCTTCACGGAAGAGCACGAAACACTAGATTCGAAGCACACGCGGAGCCTGCACCATGCCATCCTCCCCGTAGAAGGCAACGCGCAGCGGTGATGACCTTCCGCATCGCTCCTGAAGCACCGAGGGGGAGGCGAGACCCGAGCGTGAGGATGCTGGAACTTGTGCCCGTGGGATTCGTGACTCTGCCTTTCCGCGGGGGCTCGGGCTCCCCGTTCTCCCCAGCCCGGGGACGGAGCATCCGGCACGTTGGCCGAGGACAAGACCAAACCAGATGGACGTTCGGCATTTAGGTACGTGATCGTACAAAGAAGAAAAGCCTTGAAGTCATCTTCATTGTACATACTGCTCATGATGTGACTCTGTGGAGGGGCAGGAGACGTGGCCAGCACCTCTCCAGCGTTTGGAGGGTTTTCAGACCATTTGATGACCGTCGATTTTTAAGCAGTCGCCTGGTTGAGACATGAAACTCCTCTTTCACTGCCGGTGGAGGCCACTGACGCTTTCCAGCTCCACGTGGCACTGGAGACTGCTGAAATCCGCCAGCGCCGCAGCATTTCTCCAGCCTGTGGCACATACAACTGGTCTGAGCAGGAGCTGGGGCCACGTCTTCCCATTGTCCGAGAGATTTTGACTGTATCTTTTTAAAGAGGTGAAAAAATAGCCTCAGCAAAAGAACTATTAAAAGGATTAAGACTTTTTCTTTTTCTCTCTTTTTTCTTTTTTTATTTTCTTTTTTTTTTTTTTTTCCCCCCTTTCTTCTTTTCCCTTCTACCTAACTTTGGATTGTTTGGGGTTGTTGTATTTATGACGTGGGATTATTTCTGTTTAACACTGTCATGCCGTATCCACTGAACGAAAAGGTACATAGATGTTTTCTGCCACCCTCCCGGTCCCTGATTTTTCTGCTGGTAACGCTCAGCTGTTGTGTTCTCCTAGAGTTTTCCCAGTGGTTTCCGTAGGGCCAGAGCTTCTCTCAAGGCAAATGAATTTCAGAATTGGTAAGGGGAAAAAAAAAAAAAAAAATGCTGGTGAAGCATCCCCTTGGACGGGGGGATTTTTAAATTCAAAAAGCAACAAAAAGGCAAAAGGAGTCGATGACGCATCAACAGTGCGCGTGTACATAGGGTATAAAAGGGTTTTAATAGTATGCTTTGAATTTTTTGGTTTTTTGTGTGAAAATGGTGGTGGTTCAGCTGTGCCAATGCCTGCAGGCTGCGCTCCAGGTGCTGGATTCAATCCGGTGTTAGGAGGGCCCAAGGCTGGTAGGAGCCCCCAGCCCTCCACTAAAAGCAGTGGTGGGATTGGCCTCCACTCCCCAGCGCTTCAATTGCTGCAAAATTTATGGCTGTGACTGAGCCGATGCTCTGATCCCTGCTTCCTCCTGGGAGGGCTTTTGGGAAGCAGGGGACTGCTGCTGGGAGCTGAGGACCACATGGTGCCATCACCGCTGCATCAGGCCCATCTCTCGCCCACCACCTGATGCCTGATGGAGCAATCGCCCCAAGCCCATCCTCTCCCTCTGCAGAGATGTCAAGGCACAGAAATCTCTACCATATTACAGTAAAAAAAACAACAACAAAAAGAAACAAACCAAAACCACCCACAAACATCCTTTGGAAGGGAACAAGTCCTTTGAGTGGGGACACCTTCCACGGCTCTCGTTCCTTTTCAAGGGTGCTGAGGTACAAGGACACACAGAGGATTGGGGCAGGTGTCTGCAAGCCCCTCCAGGCTTCACCCAGAGCCCCATCATTTCCACCCCCGCTTGGTTTTAATGCCTCTTTGTAAATAATAGGTGGGAGGCTGGCGCGTGGGTTGGCACGTTAGGTGGAACTAGTTGCCGGGGAAGAGGTCCTGGCCTGAGGAAGGGTTTCCAGCAGAGACTCCAAAGCCACCAACCTCCCTCATCTTAAACTGGGGAAAAGGAAGAAAATTCCCTCCTGGGTCCGGATTGCCTGTGCGTGGGTGTCGGGTTTTTTTTCTGAAGGGGGTTACCCGCAGGGCTGGGCCAGGGGAGAGGTGCCGGCGGGTGATGGAGTGATGCTGAGGAAGAGGTTTGGGCTGTTCCCGGTGCCAGGGGTAGGAGAAGCAGGTGGTGGGGGCTGGCAGGCCCTCCAGGGAAGGGAGAGGGATGTTGTCGCACAGGTAAAGCTGTTCTTGGTTTTTAGTGTTCAAAATAACCCTGGGGTATGTGTGTGTGTGGGGGGGTGTTGTGCACCCTTTTTATTAAACTATTGCAAGAAAAAGTCACCAACTCTCAGAAATTCCTCATCCCTCACCATTTTTTAATTTTTTTTTAATCTCTTCGGTAGCTGAACAGTTGGGAAAATGGTACAACCGTGGCGGCACCCCCCCCCCCAACCCCCCCAGCACCCTCACGCACACACGCGCCTGCTTGTAGCCTGTAGCAGAGCAGACCGTAGGTCTCCTGGGGTATGTACAGTTGTACTTTAATTGTGATTTGAATGGTACATTTCCCCTGCCCACCTCTCCTCCTGCCTGCTTCATCTCTCGCTGTGTGGACCATCGTCGTTCCCCCCCCACACCCCCTTTCTGTTGGAAACAGCACTTTGCGGCGATGTCGTACCGTGTGAGTGAATTCCCACCTGACGATTTTTGGGTTTTTCAGCCCCCCTCCCTTTCTCTGCCGCCCTCCCCTTGGATTTCTGCATTTTTTCTGCAGAAATGAAGTAACCAGACCTGGTACCCTGAGTCTCAACCCACTGTGGATGTGCTACTTAGAAAACACATTTGTTGTAATGTGTGTGTATATATAAATATATATATATAATGAATATATCAAGAATATTTCTAAATAAAGTTTTACAAAGCAGCCTCCACTTGCTGTCTGCCTCTCTCCTGCCTCATCGCTCGGATCCGTCACGGCTTCGGTGTTTCATTCCTGGGCGTTATGGGTTGAGGTCTCCAGGATGGTCCATCCCCAGCCATCAAAAACCGTAAACAGGCAGCAAAGACCTTGCAAAAGGGTCTGCTCGTATTTTTTCTTGCTTGGCTCACGCCGTCCAGCCTGGGCTGGGCTTTTGCAGAGAGAGCAAGCGGGAGGAAGAGCGCGCGGGGCCGGCAGGAAGGAAGATGGGCGGTGAAGCAATCCCCCCACCGCAGGCAAGCGTTACCAGCTGCCACCGCCTCGCCCCCAGCACGTTATTTGCAGGTCCCCCAAAAAGCTCTGACAGCCTTTTCCCCTCTTTTGGTGAGGGGGACGGTGCGGGGAGGGGGTGGCCGGGGGGCAATGTTGCTTCCCTTCACACCCCGGCAAGTGTTCAGCCACGATTTTATAGGCAGCGACAGTAATTCCCCTTTTCTTTTTTTTTCCTCCTAAGAAAAAAAAAGAAGTTCTCGCAGCCATGTGCACAAATACTTGAAAAACCTGTTAACCAGTTGAGCTGGTAACATTAGTTGGGGAGCGTTTACAGGCTAAGGGGTACACTGACCATGTGTATGTGTATCGCTATATATTTATATACACATATATACGTATAACTACAGCACCATGCTGCTGATGGTGGCCAACACCATGCCCCATAGCACGGAGCAGGTGAACAGGAACGGCACTGCAGGTATTTTCTTGTCTTTAAATTCTACGATTTTTCAGAGTCGTTACCTACTTAAACAGCATCTTTTAGAGCACCCCTCGCTCTTTTAAAGCATCCCCCCAGAAGCCTAGCTGCTACCCGCCCCCCCCACCCCCTCCCCTGCCCCCAGCCAGCAGCCAATGCTTCCTTTTAAAGTGTCTGGGTGACATTTCTCCCCGGGTGAAAGATGGGGACCCTTCTCAGGCTCCAACCCAGGGGGTGCGGGGAGCCCTGTCCTGGCACAGCCTCACGCTTGGGACACGGAGGTCCCCCCCAGCCAGGCTGAGCAAAGCCCCCGCAGCCAGGACCGGGCTGGTTTCCATCCCCAGGGGAGGCTGGGACAAGGCGTGGGGCAGCGTGCGGCTGCTGGGGGTTTATCTGGGGTCGGGCGATCACGGCTTCACAGCTGGTTTAACCCCCGTCCCCTGTCCTGCTGCCAGCCGGGGGAGAGCTGATAGCTCACCCACCCTTTATCTCTCCCTCCCACCTCCTGGCCCTCTCCCTCCCTCCTTCCATTGCCAGGTCAATTCTCCTTCCACCTCCCCCTTCTGCTTTTTTATTTTCTTCAATTAAAACGTCCTTCATGGCCACGTGGCCTTCGCCACCAGCAAAGGGGAGAATAGCCTCAAGGTGAAGGTTTCAAACCACTCCATGCACATATATATTTAATATCAAGCTGTATAGGATGGGAGGGTGCCGATGCCACCCGCTCTGTGGTGGGATGGCCAAGGCGCATCACCCCTGATGGACCCCAGTGATGGAGAGACCCTGGGAGCTGCCGTGCTGGGACAGGCTCTGGGGACATGGCTGGTGGCCCCATGTTGGCCATGCTGGAAGGACCTTCCTCCTTCCAGCACCTTCCTCTCTGGGGCATCTGGACTTCGCTGCTGCTCCACCACCAAGATGCAAATGTCACAGAAGGTAGCAGACACCAAATGCATTATTTTTTTTTTTCTTATTTAAAGTAATTTTTGAAAGCCCTTCCCACTCTTGTCTTCCGAAGGAAAATTTCATTCATTTCCCATCAAATGGTAATTTTTTTTTAATCGCGTTGCATGGCAAGTGGGGGATGCGCATTGCTCTGTGGATTCAGATATATGTGGAAAAACCCCCAACCCAACCTGTTTTCTTCTCTCTTTGTACAAAATAGAGGAGAAAGTTGGGAAAAGCACCTTAGGGTCCTGGTTTCATTGCACAGAGGGGGAGTGCGACAGCCTGTGTGTCATGGGTGGTGATGCTCTCGGCTGGGACGGGGCTTTGGGTTTCTCTCTCACCCCTTGCAGCATCACTGGTGGCATCACAAGGTGACGAGGGTTTTGGTCTGTCTCCTACTGCAGGAAATTTTCTGGAAAATAAGGTTTCCTTTCAAATTTGAAGCAGGTGCATTTAAAGGGATTTTTTTTTTCACCCATGTTTCTGATGAGTCCCACGAACCTGGTGACATTTGGGCTCCCGGTGGCAGAAAAGTCCCCCTTAACATTGCACGGATGATACTGGGGAGCGAGAACAGGGGGGAAGCGGCATTGAGATAAAATTGAATTAATAAAAAAAAAAAAGAGAAGGTGGGAGGGATGTGTATGTTTGAGACAATAAAACAAGAAACGCAAAAAAACCAAAATCACCCCAAATTCGGGCAGCTTTTATTTTCAAGCCTCATTATCTGGTTTTAATTACTGCCTTCCTGGCAAAGCCATGCTGAGGGCAGCCTGCACTGGCACCCCTGCCTGGGAACACCGCCGGAGCCAAGAGCAAGGACCTGTTTCGTTAAGGGCATTCCCACATTATCGAATTAAATACGCTCACAGAAACGACAGGACCCAAACGTTCCCACCCCGGCAAGACGATGAGAAAGCTTCGCCTCTTCGCTGTTACAGGCCAGCGACAACGGGAGGGAATAATTTATGACTCTCTGGGACTGCTGGATATGCTCCTCATCCCGGGGCTCGTCCCCGATGTTCCCACCGCCGCACAAAGGCTGCAGCCGGCCAGAGGTGCCCAGGGGACACCGTGCTGTCACAGGCGGCGAGGAGATGAGCAGTCAGCGAGATACCCTTTCTCCTCCCAGCCCTTTTCTCCCTCTCTGATCCTCCTGCCTCTCCTTTCACCTTATTTCTTGCTCCTCTGTTTTTTGGTTTTTTTTTTTATCAGTTTCCATCCAAAAATTGGTGCTGGGAGAGACTAGGCAGGGCTGGGGGTGGATGGGAGAAGATGAAGATGCTCCAAGACCCCAGGGGCTCAGGACAGGGAGGGGATCCACACCACTGATGGGGATGCAGGAAACCTCCCATGGGGGGGGTCCGGCAGGCACTTCTGAGCTTGCACCCCCTTGGTAGACATTCCTTTTCCCCTGCTCTTGGAGCTATTCTCAGCCGCCCTGGTGACCTTTCCGGGGAACAATTTACTATTGTGTTTTGGTGAAGCCCAGCCTCTATTTTTACACTCTGTTTTGCTGATGTGGGCGCAGGGAGTGAGACGGGAATCCAGCAGGAAATGGGAGGGAGCGTCTGGAGCGCGGTTAAAACTGCCCCGGCACTTTGATGTGCCGCCGGCAGCACGCGGTGGGGCCGGGGGCTTCGCCCCGTGCCCATCCCTACGGTAAATCCCACACGGCACCAGCTTAACCTGGCCATGCCGAGGTGGGAATGGGTCCTGCGTCCAAGGGCTTCTGGCGAAGAGGCCAGCAAAGCCTCGGTGGTGCTGTGCTCCTTGGTGCGTGCACAGAAGAAAAACGAAAGGCAGCTTTCTGCTGCTTAAGAGATGCTGGAAACAAAGAGGAGGAGGTGACTTGCTGACCAGCCTGAGAGAGGCTTGGGGACTTGCCCAGGGGTGTCTGGAAAGTGGCAGAGCATCCTGGGCGGCATCGTGTGAAATGAGCAGGTTGGCAGCAGGCGGGGGCGGCAGGTCTTCGTGTGAGGTGCCATCGAGCCGTGGTCCTCCCTGATGTGGGATCCTGAGCCGGGCTTGCGGGCAGTGAGTGGCTCCGAAAACACCAAGCATCACAGCCTAGAGTGGCTAGGAGAGCGTGGCTACCTGCTTGCCCTGCTCACACCTTGTCTGTGGCAGGGAACAGCACATCATCCAACCCTGGAGGTGGCTGGGGACATAGCCAAGCTCGGGGGAAAGGAGTGGAGCCAGCCCTGTTCTGCGGCTGTCCTGCTTCCACCATCCGCAGCACAGCCCCCTGGCAGGAACAGCACCCTGCTGCCCCAGGGCTTCTCCAGATCCCACCAAAACCAGAGGCAAGGTCCTCCTGAGTGTCCAAAGGGTCCAGCCATGTCCTCACCAGCTGCCCATCCAAGGCTGCCTGTGAGGGCATGTGAGCAAGGGGACACTTTGCAGCAGCTGTCCCATCTCCAGAGCGCTTCGCTTGCACCCCGCCAGCGACACATCCCTTCACGCGCTGCTGGAGCTGAAATAAAACACGTCAACACCCTCCCAGTCGTGTGTCTCGTAGCCGTCCAGCAATGCGGCATCGCTCCTCCGAGGACTTAGTCTGCGCCATCCCTGGGAATGGTGTTGAAATGGGAGCTGGAGGCCAGCGGGGGTGGCCGGAGATGGTTAGCAGTGTGCCACCACGAGTGCTGTGGGTGGAAAAATGCTGCTCGGGGTCGGGAGGGCTCTGTTTGTGCTCGGTGGGCGTGCGGCTGGTGAACCGGTGCCCCGCGGATACCCCTTGGGCCAGGGAGCAGGTGAGGAGAAAGTGGGGCTGCGGCTCCAATGTGGGGCATCACAGGAGGTGTGTTAGCAGTCACACATGGGCACAGACATTTGTGTGCACAAGGAGTCACGAAAATACTCGCACCCCCCACGTCTACCTGTCTGTGCAGGAGCTCATGCGCATGACAAGGAAGTTTGCGCCCTGATTTCTTCACAAACACACAGCCCGTGTGCTCTTACGCTTATGGTCTCACCTGTGTGATGGGGCACAAACACGTTCACAAACGCACGCGCTCATTCTTGCACGTCCCACACCTGTGGGCACGTCCGTGGGTGCACCTCTGAGGACGCAGTCCTAAATACACGCATCTGGATGGATGCGGACACGCAGTCCTGCGTGTGTCTCAAGCCACCCAAGCCCACGACGGGCTCACACGTGTGTGTCCCCTGCCCCTTGCACGCTGTCCTGCTGGTTGTCCCCACTGCCTAAACCACCAGGCTGGTTTCGCTTTTGGTTGCATCAGCAGAAGTCACTCCCAAGCTGCTCCCTGCCTTCTCCCAACAAACTCTGGGACAGTTTGACCTAGAATCATAGAATCATTGAGAATCATAGAATCTTCATGGTTGGAAAGGACCTTTGAGATCATCGAGTCCAACCAAACAACCTACAATCTCTGCCACTAGAGCATGCCCTGAAGTGCCACATCTAGACGTTTCTTAAACACCTCTAGGGATGGTGACTCAACCCCCTCCCTGGGCAGGCTGTTCCAGTGCCTGGCCACTCTTTCAGTAAAGTAATTCTTCCAAATATCTAACCTAAACCTCCCCTGCCGCAACTTCAGACCATTAGAAGATGGGAAAAGGAGCTCAAAGCAGGTACCGCCTGCTTTTCCAGGGGTGTTTTTTGGGGTGGCAGGAACGGCTGAGCTCACCCAGCGCCCCAGAGGTGACAGCCGTTGCTCCTATCTCTACGGGCACTGGATGGGAGGGCTGTTTGCCCGGTCCCCGGGGGGCCACCCTCCAGCTGGCTCCGTGCCCGCTCCGAGCTGCCCCTCTCTATCTTGCCGTGCAGGCGTGGGGCCGGGGGGGGGGGGGGGCCGCGGGATAACACCCCGCAGCCGCACACGCCAACGGCCCCCTGGAGAGGCAGCACAAAGGGCGTGTGAGCAGGGGCCTGCGTTGTCCCCTCCAGCGGTGATGTGGTCCCAAGGGTGGCGGCGTTGCCCCCCCAAGGATGGTGGCATCCGTCACCGCCACCCCGCGCGCTTGCGCCTGCTCTCCCGCTCGCAGCCGATGTCCCCGCAAGTGGCCTGACGGGGGTCCTGGCCGGCCTGTCGCGGGGTGACACGGGGGGTGGTCCTCGCCCCGCCACCGAGCCCACGCGGCCGCTGTCGGTCCCTAGGCGGCCGCCTGCGGGCCAGCGCCTCCTTTGAACAGGTCTCGGGGAACCCCTGGCCGCAGATAAACGGCAGATCAAAGCCGACCGCAGCGGAGCGCTTCCTGCCAGCCCGGAGCAGCCCGAGACCGAGCCGGAGCCGGAGCCGGAGGGGCCGCCGCCGCCGCCGCCACAGCCGGCACCGCGGGCACGGCCGCCGCTACCGCCCGCCGGCCCGCAGCCCGCCGCGCCGCACACGGCCGCCAGGGGGCGCCAGCGCCCCCCCACGCCCCCTGCGGCCCCGCCCCGCGCCAGCGCCGCGCCGTGACGGAGAGGAGCGCCGGGATCGGGGGGGGGGTGCTGGGGAGGCTGGGTTTGTTAAGAGGATTTAATGTTTTCTTGGTGTTTTCCAAATAAAGTATGTTCTTTCCCCTTTTCTTCTTATTTTTTTTCTTTTCCTTTTTCTTTTTCTTTGTTCCTTTTCCTTTTTTTCTCTTTTTCTTTTTCTTCTTCTTTTTCTTCTTCTTCTTCTTCTTCTTTTTCTTTTTCTTTTTCTTTTTCTTCTTTTTTTCTTCTTTTTCTTTTTCTTTTTCTTTTTCTTTTTCTTTTTCTTTTTCTCTTTCTTTTTCTTTTTTTTCTTTTTCTTCTTCTTTTTCTTCTTCTTCTTCTTTTTCTTCTTCTTCTTTTTCTTCTTTTTCTTCTTTTTCTTCTTTTTCTTTTTCTTTTTCTTTTTCTTTTTCTTTTTCTTTTTCTTTTTTTTCTTTTTCTTTTTCTTTTTCTTCTTCTTCTTTTTCTTTTTCTTCTTCTTCTTCTTTTTCTTCTTCTTCTTCTTCTTCTTTTTCTTCTTTTTCTTCTTTTTCTTCTTTTTCTTCTTTTTCTTTTTCTTTTTCTTTTTCTTTTTCTTTTTCTTTTTCTTTTTTTCTTTTTCTTTTTCTTTTTTTCTTTTTCTTTTTTCTTTTTCTTTTTCTTTTTCTTTTTCTTTTTCTTTTTCTTTTTCTTTTTCTTTTTCTTTTTCTTTTTCTTTTTTTCTTTTTCTTTTTTTCTTTTTCTTTTTCTTTTTCTTTTCCTTTTTCTTTTCGTTTTTCTTTTCCTTTTTCTTTTCCTTTTTCTTTTTCTTCTTTTTCTTCTTCTTTTTCTTCTTTTCCTTTTTCTTTTCCTTTTTCTTTTTCTCCTTTTTCTTTTTTCTTTATTTTTCTTTTTCTGCTTTCTTCTTTCTGTTTTTCTTTTTCTTCTTTTTCTTCTTTGTTTTCTTCTTTTTGTTTTCCTTCTTTTTTTCTGTTTTTCTTCTTTTTTCCCGTTTTTCTTCTTCTTCTCCTTCCCCTTTCTCCTTTTCCTTTTTCCCTTCCCTTCCCTTCCCTTCCCTTCCCTTCCCTTCCCTTCCCTTCTTTCCTTGTTTTCCCTTCTTTCCTTCTTTTCTTTTTTGGTATTTTGGGGCATAGTGAAAGTTCAGGACAGCTGGTGTTCCCCCCAGCTCTGCCTGGCCCTGGAGGCCTCGGTGCTGCCCCATGGGTCCACACTCCCTGGGACATGGGGGCGATGGGCTCCAAGCTCACGGTCACTGGTTCCCTGTTGGCTCTGCCAGGGGAGCGCAGGTTGCCGAGTCCCCTGGGATTTCGGCAGGGGCAAGATGACCCTGCAAAGTCTCGCGCTTCCCGGTGGGAGTACTGGTGGTTGTGCCAATGACCTGCTATTTATTGCATTTTAATTCACAGCCCGCCCAGTCCTGGAAACTGCCTCTTCTCCTCAATCCCAGGCAAAAGCATCTCTCAGGGGTCTTCACCTTTTGTCCTCGAAATCTATTCAGGGCTGGATTTGGGGGCAGACAGTTCTCAGCCGCTGAGGCACAATGGCACCGCTCGGTGTTGTTCAGCCCTTTCCTATCCATCCCGTCCCTCCCATGGGAGCCCTGGCTCCCTGTCCCCATCTCACGGCACTCATCTCGGCTGCAGGAGCATCCTCCAGGGGCCAGCAGCCTCTAAGGCTTCAGGAATAGGTTAAGATTCCCAAAAAGCTCCCCTAACTTCAGTGTACCCTGAGAAATGCCCCTTTCACCCCTTGGACTCACATGAAACCCCTCCGGCTTTTCCACCTCCCTCCCACCCCCTTCCCCAGCAACAGAAGCCACCGCTCAGAGCAGAAGATGACGTGATTTTCCCCATCTCCACCGCTACCTGCATCTGTTTGCTTGGGTGGCAGCCAGAAAAGTGACTTCATACATTTGATTTTGTTCCCCGCGCACCCCCCCTTCCCCTCCCCCCCCGCCCCCCCCCCCCGCTTTATTTTTCATTTTATTTTTCAAGCAGCCAAACGCTCTCGCCTCTTGCAGAATCGAGGGCGAAGCATATCCAGGCCAAATCCTGCCCCTGTGTTATGGTAATCGCGGCTGCCACCCAGCAGATGCAGCTCCCTGAAATAATACGGCTGTTTAACGGGCGCCAAGGAGGAGAGGGGAGCTTTTGTTTGGCACTTGCCGGGGCTGGAGTACACTTGTAAAGCAACAACTGGAGCTCTTTGAAAAGAAGTGGAGGTTATTAGATGCCTTTTGCTCGCTGACGATGGCCCCGTTCTTTTTTTTTTTCTTTTTTTTTTTTTTTTTTCCCCCCACTTCGGATGCCAGGCAAAAGCTCCGGTGCTGAGAATGAGAAGAGGAGAGGGATGCCACCTGAAAACATAGTGCTTTTGATGATGAGTGTGGAAATAAATAGGGCTGATGCCCTGTGGCAGGTTGGACCCCACTTCAAGGATGCTCAGGCAGTTCTCCTGAGTTAGGGGTGCTCCTCAGCTCTGCCCAGGACCCTTCCCATGCCTCAGGAAGGCTGCGGGCTCTAGAGGAAGGAAAATACCTTCTTCAGGTGGTGCTGAGCAGGGGGGTCCTACTGAGATCAGGCTCTTCTCTACCTGCACCGAGGGACATGCAGTGGTGTCCTCCTCATGGGACACAGCCTTCCCTGATGCTCCTCTGCTTTCCAGGAGGCTGATGAACACGGGAGGCTGGGTTCCTGCCTGTTGGGAGACAGTAAGGTTAAGCAAGACTCGAGGGTGCCCTTAATCATGCTTGGAGCTGTCAAAACACCGGGCTTGTCACCAGCAAAGGTGACAGAATTTGTCAGAGCTTGGAGGGCAACGGGTTGCTGATGGGGATGAAAGAAATTCAAGTGACTGTGGGAGCTGTGGTGATACAAAACCTCGTGCTTGGGGTTTATAATCCTATTTCTAAGCGTTGCAGTTTTGGATGGGAGAATGACAGGAGGTAGGTCTGGGTGCCATGAGGTTTCTCTGTCTTCCCTTGAGTAAGTGGGGACAGGAAAATGATCAGATGGGTCGTGAGTCAGTCCATCCATCCACCTCTTATCAACCTCCCTATCTATCCCTCTGTCTGACACATCTTTGCTCTCAGAAAACCCAGCGATCCCCTTCAGAAGCCAAGAATAAAATCAATATATTCCCTCTCCAATTCAGGTAGCTCCCCATAAATCTTCCCAGCTTCGGTTTGGTCTCCTAGGACTCCCGGATCGGTTGGGAACCTATTTAATCAGCTGAGATGATCAGTGCTATTTGCTGACGAAAGGCCCTTTGAACTCTTTGTCTCTTCGTTGAATGATGCTCGCGTCCCCCGAGGATTTAGGCAGACTGGCCCATTCTGCGTGACAAGTCTCAGGTTAATAATGCCGGGCGCTGGCAGCGCCCACCGAAGTCCGGCTGTGAGCCCGGGGCGCTGGGAAGAGTCGCAGCCCCTTTGCCAAGCCCTTATCTCCACATCTTCCCGCGGTCCCTCGCTTGGCTCGCTGCAAAACTCCATAAAACTACACCAAATTGCAAGCCCAGCATGAAGAGCATCCAGCCTGGTGCCAGGGGAAGAGAAGTACAGCTCCTTTTGGGGAGGCTCGGCAGGGGCTGGAGGGATGGAGAAATCACAGCCCCCCCCCCATCCTTGGGGTGCAGGCTTGGTTTTTAGCATATTTCAGTGCATTTTAGGTTTTAGCTGGTTGGGAATCAACCCCATACCGGTAACTTTGTTGAGGGATGGTGGCTTCTGGAAGAGGTTTCCCATGTTGGTCCAGTCCTTGGGAACAGGGGGCTCAGCATTGCTCAGGATCTGGCCTCCAGGAAACAAATCTGGAGATGCCCTAAATCAGCAGGATTCCTTCCACCGCCTTCGACCATTTTTCAACCAGGGAAACACTGAAGTGTCACCGTCAATAGCCAGGTTTGTCTTCTAGGCTGTGTTGATGTTGTGCTGGAGGTGGCCGCTACCTGCCAACCCAACAGCCTCCAAGCAACCCAGCCTGGTGAGAAACAGCCAGATCCTCAGCCCGTCTCCATCCAGAGTTGGATGGAGGGGTCAGTGTTTCCCCTTCCAAAAGCTTCTGCTCTCCATAAACCACAATTTAGCGTGGACCACCATCAAGACAGGCAAAGCATCCTAATCTACGAGCGCATTAGGGTGTTGGAAAACAATAATCCGAGAAAGAAACACATTATCTGGCCTTGTTACTTTACAAAGTAATTTAAATTAATTTTTCCCTAGAGTGGTTAGGGAGCACCGCAACTTGCCCTTGTCTATTCTCTCCGGCTAATGAAGCTTTACCAGCGACTGCTCGTGAATTCCTATTAAGACCTCATCTTAGAGGTTACAGGGCAAAGCAATTTCTGCTCCTGGGAAAGATGCCTATGAATTTGTAATTGTAAGTCCGTGTTTGATAGGGATTAGCATCTGAAAGTGGTAGAGTGGTGGGTAGCAGAGAAAACATTATTTCAATTAGCAGAAGAAAAGCAACTTAACATCTGATTATAGTTTACACTTTTAATTTTCTCCTCTTCTGGCCTCTGGGATAATTATTTCCTGAAACTATCCACCCCCACCAAGCTAGCCAACTCTTCCCTTCTCCTCCTTTTGGCCATCTTGGTTGAGATTCACATGGAAATGGTTGATGAGTTGGGTTTTTTCCTTTTCTTTCTTCTCCCAGGCAATAGCCAGTCTCAAGGAATGTGGGGCTGGAGAGGAGCACGCTGTACCAAACCAGACCGAAATGAGACGCCAAGTTTCTCTTTGTGCCAAGGAGGTCCGGGACGAGGACGATGGGGCTTTGCTCCACAGCTGGGCTTACGGTCAGGTTTGTGGCCAGCAGCTCGGCACGGTGCCGGTGCCCGGCTCTCCCAGGCAGAGCCCCGATGCCTAAAGCTTCGCTCTGCGTTTGGAAATTGCCTCCGATCGCCCCCTTTTCTCCCACCCCATAAAGGCAGGTGCCGGTCGCTCCGCAGGGACTTGGCCCTTGTGCTAACCTGTGCTCCAGCTATTATTTTTTTTCTGGCTGCTGGGACTCCTATTTCCTAATGACGATGCAATCAGTTTTCGGATGGGAGATTCCTCGTGGGAAGGCTTGTTGTTATTTAAGGAAGATCATGAAATCCATCCTTAATGAAAGGACTGGAGAAAACCCTTCCACCAAGTTACACTGAAGCCTGAGATTATCATTTTTATGGGCTTCCAATCTTTCCTGCCTCATGTCTTATCAGCGAATGCAGCTGGAGGCTTCAAAAACCCTCCCAGCTTGCTGCTGATTTTATGGGACAAAGATTAGAGATGATCGGATAGTAAATTATTCATTCCATTCGATATTGCTGGGCAGGAGGGAATATCCAGAGCGAAGTCAGCTCCCTTCTCCCTTTCTGAGCACTACGAGCCGGGATCGCGGCTATCTGTCACTCCAGCAATGCGGTGGCACTTTCCCTGCACTCAGAGGCGATGAGGGATGCAATGTGCCCTCCGAACAGTCAGGAACGCCAAGGGGGAATCACAGATGCAGGCTCTTTCCCCGGCAATAAGGCAGACTGGAGGCGGGTGGATTTTTTTTCTCGTTTCAGGGATTTTTAGTTTGATTCCTCCCAGACCAGGGCACGGCGGGACAGATCAGGTGGGGGTTTCCTCAGCTTAATTTCTCAAGGCTGGGGGACCTGAGGCTGACGTGAATGTGCTGTGAGACCCCTGGCAGACATTGACGCCACAGACAGAGGACCAAGGAGCTCAGAGGGGACAAATCATGGCAACTGTGTGCAAATGGGCAGCAGGAGAGGGGAGAGAGCCTATTGCTGCCCCTAGATGTACAGAACAGCAGCATCGCCCATCAGGCCCCTGCACAGATGGCGGCTGGACAAGGGACCTGTGCCAAAAACCAACCGGTGTAAAAACATCATCCAGAGGGTCCCACGAAATACATGGTGATGCCACTGAGCAGATCTTGAGGGAAAAAGGAGAAGCCCTATCTGGTGCCCAATGGTGGTGCCACGTCTGTGTCCCATCTCAGAGGGCTGCTGGGTACCAGCTCCCAGCGCGTGCCCTGCCAGCAGCGGTCCTGGCTGACCCCGCCGGAGCATCCAGGATGCCTGGGAGGAGAAGGGCAAAATCCACACCCTCCCCAAACAAGGCTCCAGGAGGGATCACGGCCACTGCCGTGCCACCCGCTGCTCCCAGCTGCTTATGCAAGGCTTGCAATTAGCATCAGCCCTGGGAGACTCATGAATGGTCCAATAAAATGTCTAATAAAATGCCGAGAGGTGTTTTTTTTTTTTCTTGGCCATATGTGAGTGTACAGGAGGGGAGAAAACGGCCCAGCAGAACCTCAGGCTGGTGGGGGAGAGGATGGGGACGGCGCGGGGCCGTGCCCTATTGTCACACCATTGACATCGGGGTTTTCATCGGCACATAAATAAGAAAATAGATCGCAGTTTAAAGGCATTTTTAAAGAGGGAAAGTGAAGGCATAGAGCTGTGATGGACAAAAAGCCTTTTTCTGCTGCCGTTTATCCACAGTGGCACCCTGGGTCAAGAAAATGCCCTTTTTATAACAGTGGTAGCTCCTGGCTCTGCCCTCACAGCATCCATCCCAGGCTGGATTTGAATGCCCGTGTCGATGGGAAATGAGAGAATTCTGGGGCAAGCGAGGAATATTTGGTTTTGATGGAAAATATTAAAAGAAACAAGCAATTAAAAATTCGGTTTGTGGTTTGTTTTTTTTTTTTTCTTTTCTTTTTGGAGCAACTATTGAAATGCAACAAATTCAACATTACCTTTTTTTTTTTTTCCCTAGGAAAAATACAATCTTGCCTTTAGGGGCTGTTCAGGCTTGCGCTCATCCATTTGCATTATTTTTATGGCTCTTTCCAAAAGAGAGGGAGGGGATGATGGAGGGGATGAAGGAGGGAAGGAAGAAGAGAGGAAGGAAGGAAGTGAAGGAGAAAGAAAAATAACCTCCATAAAAACACAGAGCCACACGACGTTTTCCGAAGAGGAACTGGCTGCTGTGCTCTGAGCCGTATCACCCAGGAACATGTTTTAGGCTCAGGAACGTCACTTTGAGCAAAAGTTAATTTTGGCTAAAAAAGACATATTTCTTGGCGGGGGGGAGGGGAGGGGGAAATGCCAATTTTTGGAGGTTATCAGTGTAAATCCTGAAATCCCAAGACCTGTTTTGTGTGACCTGTTGTACGGGCAGCCGCTCACATGAGTCCCTGGGAGAGAACTGGGCTGGGTCTGGCTGCGCTTGGGTTTGAGTCACCGCCGCCAAGGTGACTTGCCCCTTCTGTGCCTCAGTTTCCCTCACCTGTAAAATGGACCTGTAGGGCTTTGCCTCACCACGACTGGGCGATGCTGAAGGCGTCGATGTGAGAGACAGCAAGATTTCCAGCATGTTGCAGCAAAAAAGCTGAGCTTCTCACCTCTTCGGGTCCCAAGCCACAGCCAGAACTGCAAAAGGGCGAGCCGGGTGGCTATTTGTTTGCCGAAATTTCTCACTTTGCCTCTGCACCAAGGCCGCTGCCATTACAGTGACTTGCTGTTTCTCATCCCCCCGGGCTCGACCATGAGATATGCAACCAAGCAGGTGCCACAGGTGCTTTTGGCCACAATAGCACATACCTTCCTGATAGCTGCCACGGGCTAAAGAAGACGCACAGTTGGAGCACAGGGGAGCTTTGAGATAAGCAAACGAGCGATTCCCTGGCCTCATCAGCAAGCCCAGAAGAATTAAATTTCCTTAAATTTCTTAGCACTGTGGGAATGTGCAATAGTAAGGTGTTAGTTTCTCCTCAGGAGGGAGCCGACAGCAAGACCCCTGTCTGGAAGGCACAGCAGCCCTGCCTTCATCTCGGGGTCTGGTCTGTCACACACCCCCTCAACACACCGTAGGATACGGATGGATCCTCGAGACGTCACTATCTTCAGAAAACCGACCCTAAGTCCCTAGAGCTGGGCTGGGCAGGGCTCCGGGGTGGGAAGACAACCTGGCATACATGTGGAGGAGGACTAGAAGGAACCCCCTGAGCAACCTGCTGCAGCCCCAGGCGTGACCTGGGGTGGGTAGCAACATCAGAGAGATGTCTCAGACTTTGAATTTTCCAAGGGCAGCAGCAGGATTGGCTTCTCTAGAACTTCCGATCTGCTGATAAAGCCTTCTGCTCTAAAGAGCCAGGTTTTTTTGCTGAGTTTTTGCTAAGAGACAAGCAACAACTGGCAGCAAAGATCGCAAGCTCTGCCTGCTTTCCTGGATAGATAACGTGGAAGCAATTCATGGCGAACCCAAAGTTCAGTCTCATTTTTATTTCTTCGTAAGCCGTTCTTTTTACCCGGTAACAGGACTAGATTGTTTTTATAGGGCCTCGTTATGGGCAGGTCCCTGTCGTGCCACTTCCTTGCTGGTTGCAGCAGGAGAGTCCCTGCCCCAAGGAGTTCGTAAGCAAAAACTATCAGGGTTGGCAACGGGATTATCCCACATTGCAGGTGAGGATTTGGCCATGGAAATGAATCTGGGAGAGAGCTGGGAACTGGCCTTCAGTCTTGCGCAGCTCAAGCCATCTCCGGCTTATTTTCAGGAAAAATGACATTATTCTAGGTCCAGGGGAAAGAGGAGGGGTGAAGGGGGGCAATCCTGCACGGGTGGGTATGTGTTCCTGAGGGTGTCGCATGTTCCTGAGCGTGGGTCCTTTGCGGGTGCCTGGGTGGGGACCCAGTGCGCCAGTGGGGTCCCTGCGGAGGGGACCACCAGGCCCAGAGCCTGGGAGCCCAGATGCTGCTGAGGGGGATGCTCGCCAGCTCTGCGGGGCTGGGCTTACGGAGATGCTACGACACACGAGGAGAAGAGCGATGACAAAGCCACTCCGGCTCACAATTTCAAAGTTTCCTCCAGGAGTAACCGAAGTTGTGCAGCCGTGAAGCCAAATAGCATTTATTCTTCCTGCGGGGCGGGTTTGACAGCCATCCAAACCCGGCACGGGCTGGGAAGCTGCTTCATTTGGGACCTACGAGCCTGCCGTGTGCCTTCCCCATCCTGCAGCATCCGCCCAGCTGATGTGAAGGGTCGGCCAGCTTTGCTATCTGCCGTGGGTCTTCGGGTGTTTTTACTTCTTCTGTTGGAAACAGCCCTGATGTCTCAATAAAATGAACGCCGTGTTTGCTCAGTTGAACCATCTCTCCATTAAACAAGGTGTGGGAGGTGGGAGGCAGTACTTGGCATCGAGTCGGCTTTATTAAATTGATGTTTTTAAGCCGCAAGTGTGTTTTGCTGGGCTGTTAATGACACTTGCTGACAAGAAAAGAGCAGGGAAGCAAGTGGGAGCCGTGCCGGGCAGCTCCCCGCATCCCCAGGACGCGGGGTCCGGTGGGGTGGGAAGGGGTGTCAGAGCTGGGGCATGGCTGGTCCCCCCCCGTCCCTCCTGCTGCGGGGAGGGGGACTCGGGGGACACCCAGGTCCTGTTCAGCGACGTTCCCCGAGTGCCACAGCTGTGCTGGAAAAATAACTTCTTCCTCCTGGGCCGATGCAAATATTTGGTGGCCAAGTCCCCTTCCACGCCCTGAGGGGACAGTCAGGTTCAAGCCACCACCGTGCCCCAAATTCCCCACCAGCCTCCTCCGCGGAAGAAAGAGAGGAGGCACCTCCTTCCACCCCTTCCCGCAGCAGGATTTGAATAACCAGGTGTGAGCATTAGCCTCCCTTGTTAATGCGTTTGATAATTGACCAGAGCGCTCATTCCTGTGGGAGGGCGGCGTGCCCGAGCGCGGCGCCCGGCTGCTCCTCCGCGCCCCGAGAGAGCCGGTGGCCCTGCCTGCCGCCATGCCTGCCCGCCGCCTCCTCCTCCTCCTCCTGGGGCTGCTCCTGACGCTGGAGCCTGCCTGCTGCCAGGAAGGTAAGTGCAGGCAGCTGCCTGGCATCCCAGGGAAACTGAGGCAGGGGGAAGGCAGGAAGGTGCGCCGAGCACTGGGAAGGTGGGAGCTGCTCGGTGGGGTGGCTTTGGGGAAAAGGGACAACTGTGAAAAAGCCTCTTAAGAGGAGGAAAAAAACCATCCCAGCTTCTGGCTGAGCTTCAGCTCTGGCTTCACGTCGGCGGGCGATGGGGACGGGTGGGTGTCCGGTGGGGTGGGAGGTCTTGCCGGAGCCGGGACATGGAGACTTTCTACCTGTTTTGCCGAAGGCTGAAACTGCCATCCAAGGTTTATTTCTCTTGCTTACGCGGGGATAAAGCAGCTCTGATTTACCTCCGGCAGGACTGTGCACCCAGATGAGTAACCTGTTTTCTTAAGGCTTTTTTTTTCCTTTCTTCTCGCTCTTGTCCCTGGGCAAGCATTGCGCTGGGTCACTCCCCGAGCTCACAGTTTTCCCTGTTAATCTGTAATTTTGATCATTGCTGAGGTGAGGGAGCAAATATTTTCCTCTGCAAATCGCCCTCCTGTTCCTTTCCCAAACACTTAATAAACTTCCTATGACCAGGGCATTATTTTTAGGAAATTTGTGGAAGGACTTGTCAAATGCTACAAATAACGAGGAGTAATTAAAACTCATCTGATGCTGCCAAAGTCCTGGAAAATTCCCTCCTCCTTTCTCCTTCTGATGCCCCAGCCCCGACCGCTCTTCCTGTATTTGTTTATCAACTTGCTGGGGATTTAACAGGCTGGGGTCTCCACCGTCAGCAGGACTGAAAGTTTTGCTGTTGCCTGGAAAGAGAAAAAAAACCGAAACCTTTAATGAGGATTCAGAGCGTGGCTCAGCTTCCTTGGAGAGGGGAAAAGACAGGGACCAGCCGATGCTTTCCAAGCACTCGGGGAAGACGTATCAAAAAGCAGATTTGTGTTTTCAAACCAGATGCTGAGTAAGGAAATGGAGTTACAACACACGCTAGGGCTTATATTGGCATCTCCGCTTGGTCTCATTTGTAGCTGCAGATGTGTGGACGCATGTCTGCTGTGGGTGCAGGTCCCACATTGCTTAGTTTGGCTCAGAAGATCTTGTTTGAGAGAGAAAAACCTACCATTGCCATGGGGTGAAACACAGAGGAGGTGGCAGAACCCGAGGAACAAGCTGTCCCAGGAGGGACATCCCTGGCAAAGCATTTTTCCAGGAACACGGTCCTGTTTCCACAGGCAAGACTCATCCTTTCGGCCATCCCTCTTGTGTGCTCCGGTGAGCCTCCAGCCAGGTGGTGCCCCCGGGGGCTGCCATCCGCATGCTCACTCCCTGAGAAGATGATGCTATCAAGCTCTTGCCTCCGCCTGGTTCCCATTCCTCCTTTCTTCTGCCCGTGCAAGTTCCCTGCACCCACAGGGGTATTTCAGCCTGACGGGGAGGCATTTGCCATTCCCGCTGCCATCCTCATCTCCCCTTGCAGCAGGTTCTACATGGTCTCTCAAAGCCAGAACCTCTTGATTTTAATCACAGAATCATAGAATGGTTTGGTTTAGAAGGGACCTTAAAGATCATCCAGTTCCAACCCCTTGCCATGGGCAGGGACACCTCCCACTAGACCAGGCTGCTCAAAGCCCCATCCAGCCTGGCCTTGAACACTTCCAGGGATGGGGCATCCACAGCTTCGCTGGGCAACCTGTTCCAGTGCCTCACCACCCTCACAGTAAAGAATTTCTTCCTAATATCTAATCTAAATCTCCCCTCTTTCAGTTTAAAACCGTTACGCCTCATCCTATCACTCCACTCCCTGATAAAGAGTCCCTCCCCAGAGGGTATTTGGTTTGGTATTTTTCCTTTTGTCTTTGGATGCTCTGAAATCTGGTGGAAACAGCCATCTGAGAGAGGTTTTGCTTGCAAAAACACACAGTACCTCCTGAGTATGGCTGCTCCGGAGGAGATTTCCTACCACTTATCTCCTTGCCTCCTTTGCTTGAAGATCACGAGATGCGAATTTGGCGTTGTCAGTCATCGCTGACTTCATTCCCTGGTTGACCTTGAACTCCCGTATCCCCAGCAGAAAGCTCACGGAGGGGTGGGACCTGACCATCCCCTTCTAGGCTGAGGCTGGAAACCCTGGCCCCGACAGGAAAAATAAACCACAACTAATAAATAAATCTGGCCGAGATTTAACAGCCAAGGGCAGAGCGAGGGAGGGAGCAAAGCGAGCCAAAGCTCAGCCTGGAGGCAATAGGTGCGTTCGGGGCTGGACCCACAGGGGTGGTGGGCAGCAGGGGCAGGAGCATCCCTACCCATCACATAGGGCAGGAGGGCACCAAGTCCTGCTCTTCCCCACTGCAACCGCCCCAACGTACCCCCACCATCAGCCTGCCGATGCGATGGGATTTCAGCCAAAACACGCTGATACAAGAGGGAATTTCCGCCTGAATTCCTCCTGCTTGAGTTTTGGCCCCGCGACCGTGCAGTAAACATGGCAAGTGTCTCTGGGGGGAGGCAGGGGGGCTGAAGGCTGTTGTTTGGGGCTGCTCTTTCGGCCACTTGCTCCGGGGTGCCATCGCTTTTTTGGACTGGCACAGGCGGTGAGTCCTCTGGCCAGGCTGGTTCCACTTCCAAGAGGAAAAAAGATCTTTGTTTTGGGTTTCGTGGTGTTTCATTTGTTTGCTTGTTTGCTTTTTAAAATGAAAGCCTCTTGATGTAAGGATGCGAGGAGCTGGAGGTCTTACCAAAGGACAGTCCCTCTCCCCAAAACCAGAGGAAGGAGATGAGGGCTGTCAGCAGCGGAGACGGCATGGAGCTGGCAGCGGTCGAGGAGTTTGCACATGCGGAGCAGCGCACCACCCACCTTTATTGCCGCTAGTAAAGATTATTTGCTGTTTATAGCAGAGATTCATCTCCCGTGAGACATGTGAAGCTAGCGTAGAGCTCCTGAGCTGGACTGAAGTACCAAGGCACCACTCCTGGGGCAGCTCAGCCTGAGGGGCGCCGGCGGCAGGAGCTGGGTCCCAGTGGCCCCAGGCTGATGCTGGGGCTGGCGGGGAGCATCCTCCACCTGCACAGAGGGACCTCACCTGTGTGCAAGGGTTGGCATCTCGACAGACAGAAAGAGGAAAAGCTACCCCTCTATAAATCACTAATTAAATCCCAAGAGGTTGTGTCCCCATGGATGAGGTGTCCTTTCGGTGCTGATATTCAGGGCAACACTTAAGCACGGGTTTGACTATGTCTAAGTGCTCCGTTGCCCAGTAGCTGGTGGGAGGCGAGGAGCAGCCATGCCGGCAAGGACGGGGACAAGGTTTCTTCTTCTCATCGCCCTACCCTTGAGTTCCTCCCACATCCAGGAATACATCTCGCAGCCTTCCCACCCGTGGCCGCATCACTGCTCAGGTCTCGATTGAGAAAAACAAATCCATGAGGCTGTCCCCCCCCACCACCCCCCAGCCGCCTGGCCCCCCGCCAGCCCCGCCTGGCCTTTGCGCTGGAGGCTGTTGCTCTGAACGCCTCAGCCTTCAATTTCCCGTCGTAAATCAGTTTGCTGCTCTGGAAACTTGTTGAATGGTGCATTTTACCGAAATCCACGCGGGCAACTGTTTGCTGCGAGAGTGACAACCAAATTTTACACTGTCCCTGTGGCGGGGTCCTTATTTTGCCAGGCAGTATTTGGAAAATAACCCAGAAATGACATCTGTGGCGTCTGGGGAAGGAGAATGAACAGTTTGCTGAAACCCCTCTGCCTTCCTTCCCCTGCCACTTTGGGCAAACATCCTCCTTCCCTCCCTCCACGTCCCCCAGCCCTTTGTCCCCCCATCCCAGAGTCATCTGCACCCCACTGCATATGTGTATGTATGTGTATATGGGCCCCCAAAACAGCAAGGCATCGCGCTCCACATGCAAATGCCAGTGAAACTGCTGTTATTTGCATTTTATTTCACTGCTATCGCCTGGGTAAGCCTGTCTGGATCAATAGCAACGTGGTCTGCTTGGCTTTGCGGGACTGAGCTCTTGGCTGGACGTTGGTGGAGCTGGACGGGAGAAGCTCAGCAGATAAAGCCTGAGGATGTATTTCTAACACGTGTCGCCTTATTCTTCTGCAGCCCGAGGCAGCCTCCAGCCGTGGTCGCAGGGTGTCATCGCAGTGGTTGTGTTCCTAGTCCTGGTGGCCATCGTTTTCGTGGTCAACAGGTTCTGGTGTAAGAAGAAAGTGTAAGTGTGGGAGCCCCAGGGGTTGTTTCGGGTTGGGCTTAGCTGCCTCTGCACGGGTCACTTCCAGCCGATCTCCGTCCCCATGCCAGGGCTGGGAACAGTGTGATCGCTGCCCGGCAAGAAGAGCAAAGACTCCCTGTCCTGGTCTCCCTGCCCTCTTCTTGCTGTCCTGGTCTCTGCTCCCTGTTACTTATTGCCAGCCGCGAGCGTACACCGTCCGTCCCCACTACTCCCTGTGCAGGGGCACTCCCAAACAGAGCACTCAGATGCCACCACAAGAAAGACAGGAGAGATGCATCATCACGGCTGGTTTACGCCGGCACGCATCTCGGGGGGCTGGCCTGAGCCTGGTTTCCAATGGATTTGGGGGTGCAATTCGCAGGTGCCTTATATCCATGGGGAAACAAGCCCCAAACAGCTTCATCTGCAAAGCAGACCGGGCCAAGTCAGCAGAAGGCGCTGAGAAGAACTGGGAGAAGAGGGAGGTAGCCAAGCCATGGCAGTGCTCTCCACATGGAGCCCATGGCACAGGCAAATGAGGTGGCCTAATTCATCAGAAAAAGGCTGTGCGGGACTGGCTACCTCTTGCCTGCTGCTGGCCAAGCAAAGCCACAGGTGGCTGCTCCTGCTCAGCTGACCCAGGCTAACTGGCTAAGTTGCAGTAACTTGATCTTGAATCTGAGACCAAAGTCAACAGGGGATGAAGACCAAAAGTGCCCTATAGACTGATTCCCGGTTCCTCTGCACCAGCACGGGCGCTTTGGGATTTGCACCCAAAGGTGCTGGAGTCTTCTTGTATCTGCACATCCCTTGCAGCCCCTCCAGGATGGGGAGGTGGGGACTTGGGGTCTGCTTCTGCCTCAGATACATTTAAAGAGGGTCCTTTAGGATGCATTCAGGGCCAATGCATAATGCAATGTGTGTATATATATAGATATACACAAAATATATATATTTATATGGCCTGATGTGCAGCTGCAGTCTTTGTTTTCCCAAAGAGAAACCTTTGTCCTCAGACTGGAGGAGCCCCCAGCCCACGGAGCGGGAGGCAGGGATGGTGTTTCCCACCTCTGCCCGTGCCCCGCTGCCTCTTCCCAGCCTGGAGGCAGAGGATGCTGAGGAGGGCTTGAGGGGGGGATGGCGGCTTGTTTTAATTAATCTGGCCTCTCTTCAGAAGAGCCGTCAGCGAGGCTTGGCAGCCTGGACCGCTGCCAGCTCCGCGCTGTCACTGTGACAAGCAGCTATCAGCCCAAGCCACCGCCTGTTTATGCCAGTCTGTTCCTCGGAAAAGCCTCCCAAATCGCCCTTGGGAGAGCGCTGGAAGAGGCAGGGATGTGCACTCAGCGTGGGCCTGCACCCACCCACCACGGCTAAACCCTCCCAGGGATATTCGGCTCGTGGTCTTGCTCCAGAGCAGAGGTTTTAGGCTCCGGCTGAGGTTGAACACCCGGTCCCTGCCCCGTGGTTCCTTCTGCGAGCGATCCAGACTCGCATCCAAGAGGAACAAGAGTTTTGCACACATGGACATGCATGTGTGCACCCTCCTGTGCCGGGGCTGCGGTGCCGGCAGAGCCTCGGAATTCCTCTCGGTGTCAGTTGGGACCGTAGGAGACTATTTTGCAACAGATTACATAGAAGAAGACTGGAAAAACCAGTTAGCGGGAGAAAACAATCCCACGAATTGACAAATGAGCGGTGCTGACTGCCAGCCCGGCGCTGGGAGTACCAGCTCCAGAGACGGGGGTTGGCACTTGGTGTCCAGGCACGGCCCCTGCAAACCTGCTGCAATCTCCTCGCCCTTGTCCTGCTGGGAAGGGGGTGTCTGAGGCCAGGATCACACGTCCAGGTCCCTTATTATCTCTGTAGCATTGGAACAGTCCCTTTCTCTGCACTGTCACCGTCACGAGCTGCTCCCTGGTACGACCCCTCCATTGTTGTCTCAGCTCCTCTCTTCTCCCTCTGCAGGGAAAATGCCGAGACGGTGGTGAGTGTCGAGGACAAGCCGGAGGCTGTCATGTCCAATGGCCATGAAGGGAAATACGTAACCCCTGCAGCCGACTTCAGGTGAAGGACTTGCTCAGAACCCCCTGCCCATGGCTCCTGGGCTCTGCTCCATCCCCCTTGGGATGGCTCGGACACGTAGAGCCACAGCTTCTCCCACTCAGGGTCTCAGATGTCCCATGTACCTGGTCTGGGGGCATTTATCCTCTTCAGGGTCTAAGGAGAAGGTGGTGAGGGAGTATCCCCCCCTTCCCTGGTCTCGTCCCATCCTTGCAGCTGGGCCCCATGGTCCATCCATCACCTTGCAACCTGCTACACCACGTTTTTCTTATCCTACATCACCCATTTCAAGCAGGGGAAACGACCAAAAGTGGCCATAGGTCACCACACAGATTCTGACTGTCAAGAGTCCTTGCTAAAAATTAGAGCGATTCCCACCCCGTGCTTGGCTCTCACCCTGGCAGGGGGACCCCTCCTGCCCTTCCCACCTTGCCCCTCGCTCAATGCACGGCTGGCACCAGCAAGGGCAGGGCCCCGGTGGTGGCTTCGGGGAGGCTGGTCTTGCTGGGGACAAGCTAACCTCTGTGTTTCTCCCTCCCAACGCAGGTCCAAAGAGAGCAAGCATGCCTATGAGAATAACCTGGAGCTGGAGGAGAAGGTGGTCACCACTGCCATGTAGCAGGCACCCCGGCCGTCCTCTCTCCTTCATCCTCTCACTTTGCTTCCCACTGTTACGATGGGCATTTTCACAGGGATCCAATGCACCAGCATGCCCTGTGTGCGGTGGGTCCCTGACCTCTCCACGGCACCACCATCTCCTGATCTTTTCCCTTCCCGCCTGTGGGATACGCTCTTCTGCCTCGGGGGACGATGTCCATGTGGGCTTCAGTCCCCAGGAGAGGTCTAGAGGTGCCACCTCTCCTGCCCAGCGGTCACCCCACTTGGTTGGCGAGGTTGATGTTCCTGCTCCCAGGGGTATGCTGACCTGCTCCAGACATGGACGGATCCCCACTGGGTTCCCAGGACCTCCCCACATCACCAGACACCCTCCAGGGAGCTGCTGGTGAAAAGCCCACCCTTCTCCCCATTTCACCCTCCTTTTTACAACCTACACCATGCATTTGAATGTCAGAACAAACCTTCTCCCCTGTACATATCTTCCCTGTGAGCAATAAAGAGAATTGTTGCCCATACCACAGCAGAGAGGGCTGTTTTGCTAATCGCCCAAAGAACTTTCCGTCCTCTTGAAACACTCCCAGCCTTCAGGCATTTGGGCAGGGAGGGACATCGGGGAAGGTGGTGCTGGGGTGGGAAGGGTGCTTAGACAGGGGTCAGCACCCCCATCTCCCCTGTGATCCCTCCTGGGTTGGATCCATCTCTTATTTCCTCACTTGGATGAAGCCAGGAACACTTTTGTGCGTGTCTCTGTGTCAACAGGGGAGACAAAAAGGTGGAGCATTTTTTTTGCTCAGCATTTGGGGCCCCCCAGAGCCGTGAGGGGCCATATGGGGAGGTGAGCGTCATTCCTCTCCATTCGCCAGATGGAGAAACTGAGGCACGGCACCAACCCAGTGCTTCTCAGTGTTGCTTGACGGGTGAAAGGCAGCACTCCCTGAATCCCGCTGGTCACAGGGCACAGACCCATAGCCAACTGTGGATCATTCCTGGGGCTGGAGGCTGCGAATGGCAATCACTTACTGGTATTGCCAGGATGTGTCTGGGGGCTGCTCCGGGCAGTGCTGACTCTCCCTGGGGCAACTGGCCATGGTGCAACCTGCTCCTGCTGGGCTGTTCATTAACCAGGGTTCGTTTTTCGCCCTGGTAGGGACAGCGCTGGGATCACCGTGGGAGCAATGAGCGCTCCCAAGACACAGCATTTGCAGATTGAAATGAGAGACCTGTAATGGCCTGGCCTTCCCTGGGACATCAGTTACCCAAGCAGCGTGCAGGGTCCTCCTCTTGAGCAGCGAGGAAAGGGTTAAGGGGTTCTGCAGTCAAGGGCAACCCGGGGAGCAGGATTGGGAGGGATGGGATGGGGGATTTATGAGAGGGACATTTTTGGTAGCCCCTGGGTTTGGGGGGAGCAGGGTGGTTTTGGGCTCTGCTGTGCTTGGGGCTGTGCAAACACAAAGGGAAGGAGGTGGCGGGAGGAGATGGCAGAAGGACACTGGGTACCTCAGCCACCCCTTGCTCTCGCTTTCTGCTGAGCGTGGAGGCAAGAGGAAATGTTAGCCCTGCTGTGAACCAGCAGCTGTGGTGGGTTTGGGTCTGGGGAGAGCCCTGGTCTCCTTTCAGGAGGTGCTTTGGAGGCCTGTTTGGAGGCAGCGATGCCAGAAACAGGCAGCTGGGTGTTGGGGCTGGAGGTGCTGCTTTGCCCCTCACTAGCAGAGCTCCTGCTCTGCATGTTTCAACCCTGAATGGGCTTTCCTGCTGCAAGGGCTGTGCCCTGGTCCCCTGCTCTAGCCGATGACCTTAAAAGCCCTGAGCCTGGAGGAGGTGCTGCCTAGCACGGTGCAGGCATCTGGCTTGCAAAAAGCCCAGTTTTCCTAAACCACCGCAACCTGCCGGGTATTCCCTGAAGTGAAGCTGTGACAGCCCTGATGGAGAGCTCAGCCACTTCCCACCGCCGGGAGCCCGCTGGGATGGAGCCAGGGGCTGGAGCTCAACCCTGGTGCCACCACCGGCCATGATCCACTGTCTCACTTCCTGCAGCTGAGGCTGTTGGTGTTCCTAGCAGGTGGTGACACAAAAATTCGGGCACAGGAGTGAGACAGGAGCCTTCCAGTAAGAGACCCACCCTGAAAGGCATCTCCCTTGAGAGCCTCACTTAGGCAAACGTTTTGAAAATGCCCTCAAGACTCGGCATTGAGAAATCACGGCTCCAGTTGAGAAATTGCGTGGGGACAGAAGAAAACAGGCAGAAGGGTTAGAGGGGTCAAGCCCTTGGGTGTGGAGGAGTGATGGCCGCCGTCCCCAGCATCACGACAGAGCCGGTCCCCCCTTCTACCACATTCCCTGGGGCAGCTGGAGGCTGAGCCAGCCCCAGGCTGGGTCCTGGACCTCCCCGCTCATCTCCCTGATGGATGCTGCTCCCATGTTTTTTTTCTTGCGGACGCCAAACGTCACGCGGGTTTGGAAAAAAACAAGCTCCCGGAGTTCAGCGGTAATGCTTCGCTCAGCAGGGTTTAAGGAGGATTAGTCATTGCACGTTCCCGCCGCGTCAGCACTCGGGCTGGGGGTGTGGCGAGAGGACGGGAACCCATTAATTTTTACCTCTCGGTTGCAAAAGGAGTTAGAAACGGCATCCTTATAATGAGTAACAGCAGGAGTTTATTCCCTGCCCTGCGCACACCCAGAATACACGATGCTTGTCCAAGACGTTCCCCCAGCAGTGCCTGGGTGCAGGTTTGGAGTGGAGGTGACCCTGGTGGGTCTCGGCGTCCCTTTCCCAATGGGACCCTCCCATGGCCCTAGGTCCAAGCAAGGAGAGGGATGGGGCTCTACCGCTACGTGCTTTGGGCAAGCCAGGGAACCTTGATGCTTGGTCTTAACCCAGACAGCGCCCCTTCAGAGTTCACTTTCCTGGGGAAAACAGCTTTTGCAAGAGCCACCGTGTTACCTCCCTGGGGAGGACCTCACCTCCGCACAGTCCGTGATGCCGTCCTGCCTCAGTTTCCCTTGTCCGTCAAGCACGATCCGAGGCTGGCTGTGCGAAGCGGGCTGCCTTCCCGCAAGCTGTGCAGCCGGCTCGCGGATGCTTCTCGTTGTGATCCTAAAAAGAACAAAAGGGAGCAAGCATAAATGAAATTTATTGTTGGAAAATCTTAATTAGATTTTAAGCCCCAAAGGGAGAAAAGTGAGGTATTATCTGACACAGCTAATGAGTGTTAAGGGTCCATTGTTATATTTCTTGTTTACCTTTCTGTGCTGGCTGATACAGCCCGGATCCTCGCCTGTACTGCCATAATTAGGATATCTCATCTCTCCCTGATAGGGTCGGGGATGCTGTTTAAAGCACAATGCTGTCTCTCCCTCCCTGGCAGGATGAGCGTGATCGGGAAGGCAACTTCTGGCGTCGTGGCGCTCGCACACACCGCGTTGACCCTGTGAGCTGGGGGATGCTCTCCAGAGCCAGGGCTGTACCTGATAGCCCCCAGGTGATGGGCACCTCCAACAGCCTGGGTGACCTCTCTGAAGGGCCCTGAGCCAACTTGCCTGGGGACCAAATCCTCCCCAGCACCTCTCTCCACTCAACATGGGGAGTGACCGTGTCCTCCACAAGTCACCCCAAGCCCAACGATGAAGGTGAAGGACACCCGTGGGTACTCCATCCTACCCCTCACTCCATAATGCCAGTATCTCTGAAGCTTGGGCTTCAGGAAAGCATTGAGGCTTGGCACCTGCTGTGGACTGGATGGTCTCCTTTAGGGCAGAAGATATTCAGAATGTTCTTTTTGTGTTACAAGATGTATCACAGCTTTCCTTTGTGGCCTAGGAGGGTGCAACTCATCCCTTGGACCCCCAGACAACAGGGCATCTTGTTGAAAGCCAACCTTTACCCTTAGGCTTCCCCAGTCTCCCTGAGGTTAGCAAGGCTATTCAGCCACAGAGGTTTAAGATGTTTCTGCTCCAGCTGTGACCATGACCCTGGAGCATCTTGGGCAGGTGGACACCTACCTCGTTCCTTGGAAGTCCACGCACAGCCCAATGTGCGTAGCTGCGTTAAACCACTGGCAAAGGTGGGCCAGCGCTGCCTGGTCCTGAGGATACGTGAATTATTCCAAGGTGGTTTAATTAAAGACTCGCCATATGCAGGTAAACTGCTGCTGGAAGGACCACCAGCTCCAGCCCTGGCCCTGAGCAGTGCAGCCTGGAGTTTACTTCTCGACGCCAGGTACCTTGACACCCAAGCGATGCGATTTGGACCTCTAGAAGCAAAAAGGGTGTCTGTCACACCACCGTGGTCCTTCGGGCCAGGCAAGGAGCCCAGCCACCCAGGTGGGAGCTGGGAGCGTGGCGTGTAGGGGTGGCTGTGTGTGGGCAAAGGGGGCTGCAAAGTTTTTGGTCTCAATTCAAGCCACTGAAAGCCAGAAGTAAAATACCATCCATTGTTGGTTTATGCACTCGTAGTAGCCAAACAAACATCCCCGGAGCCTGTCCTTATCACTTTATTACACCTGCCAGAGTGAATAGATTAAAGAGGACGGGGGAGGGGGGAGAAAGCAGAAGAATCCAGCAGAAAAACTGGGTTTTGGGATTGTTAATTATTCTCTGGGGTCTCTAATCTTTAACTGGCAAACAGCATCACTAACTGTCTTAAAGCCCCTCCTGGAACATCCTGATAATAAGCCATCTGCATGAAGGCACCCCGTTATCTGCCCTCCTCCAGCCGCCTGTGACATGGCTGGAGTGGGAGATAATGAATGTGTGGTGTGTAATAACGACACGTCATTCATGATTATCGGCCTGATACCCAACCTTTTAGCTCCATTGTTTGTGTTTCAAAAAAGAAGAAAAAAAAAAAAAAAAAAGACAGAGAAAGAAAAAATAAAGAGGAGGAGGGAAAGAAGAAAAAGGGGAATTTTTGGTGCTACGGGCAGTCCCAGGGTCCCCGGAGTGTCTCCCTGCCAAAGGGGCTGGCTCTTGTAGCATCTCCCAGAGGGTTTGGTGGTACCCTGGGAGGACTCGCCCGTGGATTGGCGGCTGCTGTAGCCATGGTGATGGAGGGAGAGAGCCGAGACAGCGCAGAAATGTCACCGTCTGGCAGGGAGACATTTGGGGCAAATGCTCGGGCGATTAGATCTGTGTCATCGGGTGCTGCCCGGCTCCTCGCGCTGCTTTTTGCTGCTCTCGAAGCCGTTTAGCGTTGGCTTGGCAGAGGAGGTTATCTTGAACACGCTGCTGTCCAGAAACTGCCAGCATTTGAAGGCGGGGGGGATGTTTGGGTTGCCCCGTTTGACCTGGATAAGCTGAAAAGTGGAAGAATTTTCTCCTGGTTGCCACTGCGTTATGGCTCCGCAATGCATCAGTCCTGCGAGATCTTCCCCCAAAAGCTTTGGTCCTTCAAACTGCAAACTTGGGTTAAGCATCATTCTTCGTGGGAAAAGACTTTAAAGCGTTTGGCTCAGGTTACCTTGATTATTGTCAGAATTGCCTGGAATAATGATCCTTTTATTTTGCATAAAAAACGGCAGTAGATTTGCCTCTCTTTCCTGAGCATGTTTCCCAGAGTGGTTTCCCCAGGAAAGGTCTCCGCTGGAAGTGGTTGGGGTTTGGCCGTTCGTAACAGTCAGGAGGACTGCTGGAAAACAAACGAGCAGCTCGGTCATGGCAGTGAGGAGGGTGATGGCCTCAAAACACAGGGCTGGGCGGCCAAGCAGGGCATTGTATGGAGGCAGGAATGGGCAGCATCTGTGGGTCCTCAACAGGTCTAACTTCTGCTCTGGTCTTGTTCCCCCATGCCCAAACCAGGAGATGCCACAGGGACATCTTCAAGTGCCTCCTAGTTTCCTTTGCAAGCCACCACCAAGGAGACTGGGCTGGGTCTTGGTGGCCAGGGGCTGCCAGCAGTGTGCTCTTGTGGCCGAAAAGGCCAATGGCATCCTGCGGTGCATCAAGAGGAGTGTGGCCAGCAGGTTGAGGGAGGTCATCCTCCCCCTCTACTCTGCCCTGGTGAGGCCGCACCTGGAGTGCTGTGTCCAGTTGTGGGCTCCCCGGTTCAAGAAGGACAGGGAACTGCTGGAGAGGGTACAGCAAAGGGCTACAAAGATGATTAGGGGACTGGAACACCTCTCTGATGAAGAAAGGCTGAGGGATTTGGGTCTCTTCAGTCTGGAAAAAAGACGGCTGAGGGGAGACCTTATCAACACTTATAAATACTTAAAGGGTGGGTGTCAGGAGGATGGGGCCAGGCTCTTTTCAGTGGTGCCCAGAGACAGGACAAGAGGCAATGGGCACAAACTCGAGCATAGGAAGTTCCACCTAAACATGAGGAGGAACTTCTTTACTTTGAGGGTGTCAGAGCACTGGCACAGGCTGCCCAGAGAGGTGGTGGAGTCTCCATCTCTGGAGACATTCAAAACCTGCCTGGACGCATTCCTGTGCAACCTGCTCTGGGTGACCCTGCTCTGGCAGGGAGTTGGACTAGATGATCTCCAGAGGTCCCTTCCAACCCTATAATTCTATGATTCTATGATTCTGTGATTGCTGGGACCACAAGCTGAGGGTGGATGAGCAGAGCTGCAAGGTGGCTTGCACGTTCCCCGACGGGTGGCTGAAATGTCTGACAAATAGGGCCAGTAAGGAAAAACTGCATCAAACTGCTGCCCTCCAACGGCCTCTCTGTGCTGGAGCTGTGGAGAAGCTGGAGTCCGACCCTGGAGACCAGCCTGAGTCCACCAGTGGTGCGAGGGTGGTGGCATCAGCACCTACACAACCTGCACCCCGCACCTTCCTGGGGTGAGAAGGGGAGGGAGTGGGGAGAAGAGGAACTCAGTCTGCAGCTGCCTTACAAAATAAATGCAAACTGCACCTTGCTGGTTATTCACAGCATCCCTGCCCTGTTCGGTATCGACACAGCCGAAACGAACGTCCGGATCCAGCCCTAGAGGAGCTTTGTTTCTCAAACTGAAGATGCAGCAAGCAGCAGAGACGGGGAGCAGGGAGCTGCAGGGGTCTATTCAGATGGGCAGTTTCTCAGATTTGGTTGTCCTCGTATGGCCACAAGCAGAGTTGATCTGCCCAGAAAGATGGACACGGTTTGGCTGATGATACTATTGCCATAGGCGAGAGCTGGACAAACGGCCTTGTCTCTACCATGGCAGTTCTCTGTGCCTCAGTTTCCCCTGATGCCTGATGAGTGCCTGGGCACTCGCAGTGACCAGCATTCCCTGTGCCTTGGGTAATCCTGCTGGGGACTGTGACAGAGCGGGGCCTGCTCCACTGCCCTGGATGGCTGAGGGTTGGGACGGGATGGGGATGGAGGCACCCCCAGGGATGTGGCCCATCCTTTGCCTTGCTGGGCCTGGCCACGCTCCCTGCCAAGCTCAAGGGGTTTTGCCAGGGACCAGGGAGGACTTTGGGTTTTTCTGTGTCTCCCACTGCCACCTAGTGATAAGTTTCCCACCCCAGACCTGCAGCTCACCCAGATGGTCTCCCTTGGCCTGGGAGCTGGGGTGAAGGTCTGCAGTGGGTCCCTGCACCCTCGAAACGAGCTCGGGGCCAGGGCCAGTGCCCGCCTGCGTGCCTTGGGCAGCTCACTCATGTAGTGAGCAGTCAGTTCTCAGCCTCTGCAGAAAAGCGCTTGATGCAGACTTATGCTCCCTCTTGGGGCTTTTTTTTTTTAATTTGTTTTGCAGGCTGATTTTGTTCTGGCTGCCACCTTTTGAGTGTGTGTGTGTGGGTGATTTCTGTTTTATTTTGTTTGACCCCCACAGTGTTACAAGTGTTTTCTTACCACGGAAACCCCCGGAGGCAGAGGTGAGGGCTTGGTGACCCACGGCATGGGAGGGGTGGAAGCAGGCTCCTCAGGCTCAACGGGGGGGGGCAAACCCACTGAAACAGCCCTTGTGGCTTGAGAAAACACTCGCAGGGCTGCACCCTTGGGCACAGCTTTGCCTCCGGGCTGCCAGGACTCCTCCTGTATCCCCTGACCCCCCAAATGCAAAGGAAGCCGAAGCCACGCTTGGGGAGTATCTCCATAAGGCTTTATTCTCATTTCAGAGAGGAGGACAGGACCGATCACGCATGATTCTGAGGGCGGTGAGTGCCTTCTCCAGGTTAGCTGGTGTCACGGCTCCTGAGCACCCTCAGCTCAAGGAAGTTCAACTCCAGGGCAAGAAAAACCCGCTGGCTTTTGTCTCCGTAACGGCAGGCACGATGCCAGCCCCAGAGGGGATTACAGGGGAATAATGCGGAGGGTGGTGCGTGGGGATGCAGTGCGGCTGCGGGGAGGAGCTCTCCTGCCCCGGCACACCCAGGCTGGAGGCAAGGAAGGGACGGCATGTTTGGGCAGCATCCAGGCTGTCGACGCCCGTACAAACCACACCGACACTGTTCATCGCCGTGCCCAAGCCGGGAAATGGCGGCGGTGCAAACAGACAGGCAGGTGACAGAAGTCCCACCAGGCAGTGTGTGAGGGCGGGTTGGAGGTGAGGAGATGTGCAGGACACGGAGGATGCCCGCAGAGGATGCCCATCTGAGCCATGGCTGTGCTGTGAAACCCCCTTGGCAGTGCCCTTCCCCATGCAAGGAGGGGACCTGGACCCGCTGGGTTCTGTGTGTGTGTGATGCGGGGGAATCTGCGTGCCCCCCTGGATGGCAGCGGAGGGTGTTAATATGGGAGAGGTCCAAGGTGGCCATGGTGGGTCTGTTCGGTGTCCCCCTCTTAAATCTCTGGGTGGAGGGCAGTCTTTGGGAAAGTTCTTGCCCCCCGTTGTGGTACCCCACGGGATCAGCGGATCTTCTTCAAATGCAGGTGGATCCCGTTGCTGGACCTGAGGACCAACTGTGGTATCAGCGTGGGAGGCTTGGTTGGGTCGGGGCAGAGCTCGAAGCGGAGCAGGGTCAAGGCCAGCGCCACCTTCATCTCGTTCATGGCAAACTGCTGCCCGATGCAGTTCCTGGCGAGAGGATGACAAATGTTCCAGTTGCTGCCTTCATCCCGGACTGCCCCCAAGCTGGGCTCAGCCCACACACAAGCTGGGGGACCTCCAGCTGCTGCGAGGATGACCCCGCAGCTTGTCTAGCAATCTCCTGATGCCACTCCAAAATGCATCCAGCTCTGCGGTGGGTTATGGCTGCTTTTTATTAATAAACATGAAAAAAGATATGAGATTGAGAGAACTGGGGCTCACTTCACTAGGAAGTGCTGCATGGATCCCAGACACCTCAGAAAGGTTATTTTTGGCCCTGTGTGGAGTATGTCCTCTTGCAAGTTACTGAGACCTCAGTATCCCGGATCTGTCTGCTGATACAGTACGGGAACCACAGAGACTTGGACCCAGCTTGACATTGAGGTGCACCAGGTATTCACCCCTAAACAAGGGAGCCCACGTTCCCAATGCAGGCAACAGAAAATGTAAACAACTCCACAAAACCACTGTGTGAAACCCCACGGTGACCACAGAGCTTGGGGTGTGGGAAACGCTCTGGAGCTGATGGTGCATGGTGGAGATCCAGTTACGGAAATCCTGCTTGAGTTGGTTCATGGGAACTGAGGAAGGATTAGCTTCAGGAGCTTGGCTCTGAGCTAGGTCCTCCATGCAAGATAGCCTACAGGGAAGGAGAGGGATGAAGGGTCTCCCACCTGGATCCAGCAGAGAAAGGCAGGAAAGCGTGGGAGTGCCTCTGTGCCGAGTTCTCTGGAGAAAACCTCAGGGGATCATAAATCTGTGGGAGCAACAAAGGCCATTTGGTCAGCATTTGGTCTGAGATGAGCAGGACAAGGTTCTTCCCCTGTCCCCAAGGTGTGGCTGGATGTGGTCTCTGCCCTTCCTGGGGGGGCCGCAGCTGACAGGCATCAGTCTACAAAGCCACTGGGTGGATGAGAAGAGGGTGCTGGTGGCTGTGCAGATCTTCCCCTTGGAGATATCCAGATCACCCACTACAGTACCCAAGATGCCTGCAGGTGTTTTCTCATCTGTGGCAGCAATGATCAGGCCGGATTCCCTCCAGTCCAGAGATGCCTGATCCTGGCTTTCCAGACAGCCACTGGAGAGAGGCAACTGCACACCCTCCTTTAGGTTTCTCAGCTATTTTTTTCCTTGAAGCCTCTAAGATACAGCTTCAAATCACACACTGCCTGGAGGGCTCGGTACTTCTCATATCATGCTGGGACCTAAGTCTGTCTGTGGCAGCTGAAAACAGTCTGACCGTGTTTGTGTCACCGTGCATGAAGACTATTCAACACCCTTTCCCAGGACTTTTGTCACATTCAAAGCCTTTGGACTGTTTGGTAACTTCATTGAATTTCACATTTGGGTATGGACTGTTGGAATAAGAGAGGAAAAAAACCCCAAACACAGCAGGGAGGCACAGGCTGCCTTGTTCAAGGGGAGCGGATGTCTGGGCTCAGAGATCATCTACCCCTTCTTATTATAAAGGTGAAATACCTCAGGGTCCTCCCACACATCCCGATTCCTGTGAATAGCAAATATGTTCAGTCCAACCTGGCAGCCTGTAAAAGAAAAGTGAGAAAAAGCTCATGACACCTCAGAATGAAGACCCAGGAGAGGTGTTTGTGGGATGCTCTCCCTCCCTGGGCTCTGCAGGCACTGTTGCAGGAGATGTGGCATGGAAAATTCCCAGCCTGTCCAGACAGGTCACCTCCTGAAGCCCTCACATGGAAGAAATAGTGGCCTCAGGGCTGGGACTCATTTTGGTACCGGTACCGGTGGGTGAAATTTTACTCTTGGCCAGGATCAACACTCTGCAAGTCCCTGTGAACTCTGTGAGCTCTGTGAACACCTCAGTGCGCCCCAGTGCCCTGGAGTGTGTCCTTGGACACTCTCCATCCACCCTTACAGTAGAGATGTAATGGTGAGCTGTGGGGGCCCTTCACAGCCCTTTGGGGAGAGAGGAGAGTCTGGAAGCCCTACCAGCCCCTTGGCACAGCAGCTCTAGTACGGATGCACCACTTGTCATGGCCAGCAGCATGAAGGATAAACAAACTCAACAGACCTGCTGGCAAGCTGCGTCCATCGGAAAATGTGATGGGTTTAGAGAGGTATCGGGACACGGCAGGAACCGGTGGGAACAGGCGCAGGCTCTCTTTGACACACATTGTGGTGTAAGTCATCTTCCCAAGATCGTCCCTGAAAGCAAACCAGGGGTCAGGCTGTGTTTGAGTGGCAGCAATGAGGACACCAGCAATGCGGACACCAGCAATGGGTAACTGGGTGGGCTGGACCACTGTGTCTTCCATCTCCTGTTGGGGTTTCTCCTTCTAGTTCTCCTTTTGCTGCCAGCATTGCTACATGAAAAGCAGAATGCTCCAGTGCAGATGCAGTATAAGGTGGATAAAATTTCCGTCTCAGGATGAGAGAAAAGAGTTCAAAGTAAAGGAGTAAGGAGTCCTAGCTCACCACTCAATGCTATCTCGGTCTCCCAAGATCCCTTGGATCTCTTCCCTGCACCGTTGCTGGTACTCTGGATGTAATGACAGGCAGTAGAAGAGCCAGGAGATCCCGCTGGCCGTGGTGTCGTGACCCTCAAACATGAATGTGTCCACCTCGGCACGCAGGTCCTCATCAGATAGCCCAACTCCATTTTCATCCTAACAAGAGGAGAGAATATAATCCTTAAGTGTACATTGACTGGACTTGCTCCTTTGGGTATAAAAATAACCCTGGATGATGATGAAGAAAGGCCTGATTTGGCATCTCTTGTGTCTTGTACATTAGGAAGTAAGCCCGTAGAAAATATATCCAACATATATGAGAAGCATCAGACCTGCTGATTGCCAGGTCTGTAGTCAACAGAACTGGAGTTGTGCTTCGGTGGGATACCAGACGCCAGCCCTTCAGAAAGACACCCTATTTGATCCCTTCCCTACCAAGGGTCCCTGTTACATTTTTCAGGAGTTTGGTTTGGACAGCTTTTGTTTCGGATTGAGATGCAAAAGAAAGCAGTGGCTCCAGAATGACAGAGGGAGCAGAGAGTGTATCTCCTTCCTGAACAGAGTCCAGGGTATCTGAGGATGTCTGTGAAGGTAAAACTACAGAAGGTAAGAAACAAAATGTCTTAAGAGGACTACAGCCAAGGTGGCCCCCCATAACCTTTCCAAAGATCTCATTCTTCTCTGGTTTTTGACAGCTCGCTTATTTTAAATTATTAATGTGCTCAATGAAAATGAACAAGGAAGATGAAAGTCTGCCCCAGCTATTTGTGTTCAATCACTGCATCTCACACATTTGTATTTCCTTCCCTTTCCTTTCAACCCACACTTCCCCAAGGTAGGAAATCTGGAGTGGGGAAGCTGTTTGCCAGCAACTCCAGCCAGGCATGGTGAGCTCCCTGCTGATGCAGATATGTTCTTGGGCATTTGATACAATTATTTGAAACATTCACCTTGGTACAAAGAAGAATATCCAGAAAATCCAGGTGTCTCTTCTTCTGGATCTTGTCAAGTTCCTTCTCATCGGAGAGCAACATCTTTCTTTCATTTATTACCTTATCTGCATAGATGAATGATCAACCTGTTAGATGTGTCCTACCCCTCCAGAGAGCTCATGTACTTGTCTGCTCAGTCAGCGGCTTGGACTCTGTTTAATGTGTAACCCTCTGGCCAGTTCATGCTGCAACCCTCTCCGAGCTGCTCCAGACGCCACCTGGGGAGAGGTTCAGCTGGGAGACCGGGCTGGGGAGAAAGGGTGACAAATACCTGTGTGGGTATGGGCCAGCTTACAGGCATCCTGAAACTCTCGGCCTTTGCGAGTCAAGTCATAGAAGATATCCTTGTAAGAAAAAGTCTGGATTCTATTGCTCAAGAGGCAGCTCAGGTCATAAACAGCTCTGATATAATAGTCTGAGTTGCTGTAAAGAGACCAAGGTTAAAGCTGGTGTTAGCAACATGAGTGGGGAAACAGGAGTGCTTGCTTTCCCACGATTTGAAAGTTCAGGCACTGACCTCTGAGTCTGACAGTTGGCATTATAACTAAAGGCGCATTTCATGATGCTGTCTAGCGTCATCAAGCTGACGTCTTGAAAGAGCTCCACTGATTTCCTCTCTGTGTACCTCTCCCATTTATCCTAGTGGTGGAGACAGGGGTAAGGAGGGACAGACTACCATCTACAATCAGAATCACAGAATCACAGAATGGTAGGGTTGGAAGGGACCTCTGGAGATCATCTAGTCCAACCCCCTGCCAGAGCAGGGTCACCCAGAGCAGGTTGCACAGGAACGCATCCAGGCAGGTTTTGAATGTCTCCAGAGTTGGAGACTCCCCCACCTCTCTGGGCAGCCTGTGCCAGGACTCTGACACCCTCAAAGTAAAGAAGTTCCTCCTCATGTTTAGGTGGAACTTCCTGTGCTCAAGTTTGTGCCCATTACCTCTTGTCCTGTCGCCGGGCACCACTGAAAAGAGCCTGGCCCCATCCTCCTGACACCCACCCTTTAAGTATTTATAAGTGTTGATAAGGTCTCCCCTCAGCCGTCTTTTTTCCAGACTGAAGAGACCCAAATCCCTCAGCCTTTCTTCATCAGAGAGGTGTTCCAGTCCCCTAATCATCTTCGTAGCCCTTATCAGGTAATATTTTCCTGTCCCTCTTCCCAGATCCACACTGCTAATTACTTTTTTTTCTGCAAGCAGAGGCCTTAGATCACTATATATTCTGTGAATCTAAACAAAATCTTCTGTGCATTTCTTTTTCCAGGTTTACCATTACTGGGCTAGGAAAGGATATTCTAGCAGTGGTTGATTTTATTGGAAAGCAGATGAAAGAGAGAGTAAGTGGAGTGGCCAGAGGAAAGCGAGGGGAGCAATTTCAGAACTTCAAAACTATCCAAAGGGTTCAATGAAACTCTAGGAACCACCTAAGTCCCGTCTCTTCCCCTCAGTTATTCCCAGACTTGATTATTTTTGCTGGTGCACAATTGAAAGGCAAAAGTAGCCGGAGTGGTGATTCTTACCAACATCACTTTGACCGACTCTGACATCAGGGAGACATAAGATTTCAGCATGTCATAATGAAAGGCTGGGGTGAGCATCTTCCGATGCTGGAACCATTTGGGCCCATCCAAGATCAACAGCCCCTTCCCTGAAGACAAAGGCACAATCAGCTCTTCCAGACTCTGATCACGGCTCCGACAGCCTTACCCCTGCTTTTGGCCAAGCAGAGGCCAAAAGGGTGCAGGGTCTGGAAGGAGGAAGAGTTGGTGGTGGAGCCTTTTCTCCAGCCTCTCTGAGGCCGTTCACAGCAGTGCTCTTTGGATGGAGAAGCATGGCCATGTGTCCTTCACTGCAACCAGCTATGCACACCTAATCTACCCTGAAACCAAACCCATGATGGCAGAGGCACAGGAGTTGCTCTCTCAGATGGATTTTTCTACCCAAAATGAAATACTTGGGTGTCTTTTGCAGCACACGCTGGCAGTTGTTAGCAGGACCCTGGAGGACTACCTCAAAGCTGTGTGCAAGCCATGAGCCCTCCTGTCCTTGGTGTGTCTCACCCCAGTTATCCATGGTAGCATTCTGACCCTGAAAGCAACTGAAGGTTGCTTTGTGAAGGCCCGGGTGTGTGATCCAAGGCAAAGCCGTCTGGTGAGCTCCACTCCACGACTAGGTGGGTGCCACCGGTACTAATGCTCACACTCAAACAAACCCTCTCATTTGCAAGCTCTGGTTTTAGAATGGAAGAAAGCAAAATAAAGGAAGACAGGAGAGAAGCCGCTGAAATGTGCAATGTGGCTGAAAGGTATAATGGAAGATAATGACTTACCAATCCAGGGAACTAAGAATTCGTAGGGTATATTGGCCTTGGGATCTGTAAAGCAAAATAGATACCAAACCAGTATGAATAGCTAATGAATTCAACACAATAAAAAAATGAAAATTCAGGATAAATTGAAGTTAGAGTCTATTCTCTACTTCACTAGGTAGAATTGGTCTCATTTCAGTATGTGAAATACTCTAACACTAGAAGTAGTGTTTAAAAATGGTCTTCTACAAATACAACCTCAATGGACTTGAGAAAACCAGAAAAAAGTACACTGAAAAATGTGTGTGGTAAAGACATGACCATGGCATATCTCAAAGATGAGAACAATGGATGGGAGTTACTGGAGATACTCATGTATCACTCACAGGCAAGATGCTCCACAGAAGGGAGCAGAGGAGAAGACCTGAGATGTCTTCTGAAAGCCATTGCCATGCCAGCTCAGCCACATTACTGCCTTTACTGTGAAAAAGAGATATTGTTGTGGTAGAAGTCATAGAAGACAGTAAGACCAATAATAGTGGAGACAGCGGACTGGGAAGAACAGGCACGTGGTCACTGTTTTGCATGAGAATACAAAGTGCTTCATGAAACCTGGGGTGGGGTGGGAGTTTGTGAAGGGGAGCAAAGGAGGCATTGCAATAGCTGTGAAGGAAGCTGGCAGAGGGGACGACCCCAGGCAAGTTCCCCATGATTTTCTCGGTAGGGAATTGTCAAGGACATGAATTCCCAGAACCAAATGTAGACACTTACCCGTTCGGCCAAGGATGCTTTTGGCATATTCAGGATGGTGGATTATTAGAGAAGGCAGGACTGGTCCAAACCATCTGGGAAAGGCATAGGGGTATTTTTCTCCCCATGACACCACCTGATGTAACATTTTATCGCTAGTTATCTGCAAAGACAGTTAAGCAGGGACTGAATTCAGGCAGAAAAAGAGGGACATGCCAGGGAGTGAAGAGGCTAAACTTGCCCTTTCATGGAAAGCACAGGCAAGATGTCCTCTCCTGGGAAACGGGGGGAGAGTGGGTGGACTTGCCATGGGGGGCTTTCCATGCTGCAGTTGGAGGAGATGCTGGGCATGGCAAAGGGACTGTGCACAGGTGGCAAAGCTGCCCGAGCCACTGCATCCCTGCAGCACAAGGCAGCTCCATGGAGAGTCCCTCGCTGGGGCCTGGCTGCAGTCGAGCCACGTTAGGACGGCCTGGCATCAGAGTGGCTCTGTGTTGCACCTGGGAGCTACAGCTGGCATGGACAATGCCAGGATGCCCAGTGAACGGGCCAGGGATGTTACACATGTGTTCTCTAAATTCAGCAGTGCAAGGTGGGCATGCAACATGAAAGCAAAAATATCTTCACTATAGAAGGATGAAAATCCCTGCGATAAAATGCCCTGCTTTTGTGGCCATGTCTTCTTAGGTGGCTGTACAGGGAGAGACTCTTTGTAGAAGGTTTAATGCAGAAGGGAGACATTTTATAGAATCATAGGAGCATAGAATGGCTTAGGTTGGAAGGGACCTTAAAGATCATCGAGTTCCAACCCCCCTGCCATGGGCAGGGACACCTCCCACTAGACCAGGTTCTCAAAGCCCCATCCAGCCTGGCCTTGAACACTTCCAGGGATGGGGCATCCACAGCTTCTCTGGACAACCTGTTCCAGTGCCTCACCACCCTCACGGTGAAAAATTTCTTCCTAAAATCTAATCTAAATCTACCCTCTTTCAGTTTGAAACCATTACCCCTCATTCTATCACTACATGCCCTTGTAAAAAGTCCCTCTCCAGCTTTCATATTTAAACAACTGCATGGAAGTCCCAGAAATCACCTAACTCCATGTTTAAGCACATGATCCCAAGCAATGTGGCTTTGTTTTCTACCAGAATTATGCCCATCTCATATCCAGGCACCCTTTCTGCTTGCCCTGCAAAAGTCCTGGCACTCCTGTAGGAAGGAACCAGAGCAGGAGACGTGTCCCCTCACATCCTGCCTGATATCTTCCACATTTGTTGGGACAAGCCCGCCCAGGTTGAGCCCAGCTGCCTCCTTACCAGGTGGTTGTGGCCATAGAGCCAGTGTTTCGGGGGACCAGGGAATGCCTCCAGAGCTTTGATGAGCTTCTTCCTCTCCTGGTAGAACTGGGCCACCTTCAGCACTATGAAGATGACACCAAGGACCACAGACAGCTGCAAAACGACAGCAGAAGGCCTGGCTATGTTGTCCAGCAGAGACGCCATGCTGGCCCTGCGTCCGGAATGCCTTTTCCCGCCTGCTTCTCTTCTGCTCCTCCCGCGCCTGGGCCTGATGGGCAGCCGGGTGCAGGTAAAAACCCTCTCCCTCCTGCTCTGCTGGAGCTGAGCCTGGTGAAGCGCTGCTGGCAGCGATTTATAACAGCAGCAACATCCCGGTAAACAATGAGTCAGCTTGGCCGGCAGCCCGAGTGCCTGCTGCTCCCCCTCACCCTTTCACCTGCTTCCAGCGACCTGTGGGTAGAGGCGGCTTGTTAACAAACAACCCGGACATCATTTGCTACTTTCTTTGAAGTCTCGTATACCCCAGCAGCCGGGGTGAAGTGTTCTAAGTCACCCACCCCCAGGTGGATGAAGCTATAGGAGGGAGGAGGTAAGAGGCAGCCAGGCTCAGGCTCTAGCAGGTCCTCAGACAAATTCAGGTCTGGAAGCCGTTCGTCTGCCCCCATGAAGTGAGGAACCTTTGCCCGACACACCGGATAGACAGATCCAGCCACCTTCATCTGTAAAAGCAGTGCTCTGAGCGACATCAACACCACACAGCGCCACCAGACTATAATCAAGAGAATGGACATAACCCCACCAGCACACAAGGGACCGTGGTCCTGTTCTCCAAGGGGTTCTGCTGTAGACAAGCCAGGAGACAAAACTGCTGCCCAGTAGAATTACCATGGTCAATAGATAAGACAAGGGGAGGGAGAGCAGCAGAGCAGTAAAATGAGCTGCAGCAATATTGAGGGCACGTCTACCCTGGGGAGACGTGGGGGTGTTGGTTGACAGCTGGCTGAATATGAGCCAGCAGTGTGCCCAGGTGGCCAAGAAGGCCAACAGCATCCTGGCCTGTATCAGGAATAGCGTGGTGAGCAGGACTAGGGAAGTGATCATCCCCCTGTACTCGGCACTGGTGAGGCCCCACCTCGAGTACTGCATTCAGTTTTGGGCCCCTCGCTACAAGAGGGACATTGAGGTGTTGGAGCGTGTCCAGAGAAGGGCTACAAAGCTGGTGAGGGGCCTGGAGGACAAACCTTATGAGGAACGACTGAGGGAGCTGGGGTTGTTTAGCTTGGAGAAGAGGAGGCTGAGGGGAGACCTTATCACCCTCTACAACTACCTGAAAGGAGGTTGTAGAGAGATGGGGGCTGATCTCTTCTCCCTGGTGACAAATGATAGGACGAGAGGAAACGGGTTCAAGTTGTGTCAGGGGAGGTTTAGATTGGATATTAGGAAACACTTTTTCACTGAAAGGGTTATTAAACATTGGAATAGGCTGCCCAGGGAGGTGGTGGATTCACCATCCCTGGAGGTGTTTAAAAAAAGGGTAGATGGGGCACTTAGGGACATGGTTTATAAGTGGCTTTTGTCAGGCTAGATTAAAGGTTGGACTCGATGATCTTAAAGGTCCCTTCCAACCTCAACAATTCTATGATTCTATGATTCTACCCTGTTAGGGAGGTGTTACAGCAAGGTCGCGTTCCCTCTACAGTCCCGGTGAGTCCTCCTTCCCCTGTCTACCCAGCACCTCACTATCCTCCAAAAAAAGCTCCGCATCACAGCATTTACCTCTCCAGCGCTGTGCTCTGTTGGTCCCCAGGTAGGACCCCTTCTAGCAATCCCTGAGCAGATCCTGCTCGTTACCTGGGCTGACGTCCTGAAGGTGCAGAAGCCTGGGACGGCTTGGATAGAATTTCAGGGTTTGCGGAGGAATCGGGCTGGAAGCCTGCCGCGTGTGAGTGACTTCCAGGCATATTGCAAAGAGGAGGATTCTCAGACGTGTCGAAATCATTTCCCATTTGGATGTCAGGATATTATGAAGATCAAACGTGTCATCAGCGGCTGAACTTGGTAGTCTGATGGGCTACTACATAGGGGCTGCTGAAATTTGTGGGTGTTTCTCCTCAACTTAACATGTCTCTCCTGATGTTTGGGCACCTTCCTTTAGTTTTTAGTCTAAATTATGACACGGCCAATTGAAACCCATGTTTTCTGCTAGTACTGAAAAAACTACTGTTTATCTGGTATTCGTTGTGCAGATCTGTCCATTTTACAGCGACAGAGACATGGAGGTCGCTGGCTGAAGTGAATCTGCACAGCCCCAGTGAAAATATTTAAACTTTTTAGACAGAAAGAATATAGGAAAAAATGTTACAAAACCCAATGTCTGGGAATTACCTGACTCCACAAAAATGTCTGAAAGTTAGTGAAGTGAGTAACTTTTCCCTCAGCTGGCTTTTGGCCTAGTCGTTAATTAATGATTGTGAAGACAAAGCCCTAGGTACAGGCGGTACCATTTATATTTCAGCCTTGGGGAGATTTAAAGTGTGTGGCTGCTGCAAACCGCTGCGAGGGGTTGTAGATGTATTGCTCATCCCTTGTGGTGTGTTGCTCGTTGCAAACAGGCTGAAGGTCACGGTTTGGGCGCAGCATGGGAAGGTGCCCGGCTGCGAAAGCTGGACTCATCCTGCGCTCTTTGAGAGAAAAAAGTCAACAGACTTCAGGTGTGGTGCACGCCACTCCTCGAGAAAAGGCGTTGTTAAAGCAACTCCCTTTTCACCTGAAATCTTCGCTTGCAACGTCTCCGAGCTCTCAACCCTTCTCAGGAGCTCACAGAAAGGTCCCAAATGCCCCCATATCTGAGGGCATTTGGGACGGTTTCACTTTGGATCCGTTGCTGGAATGTGCGACCCAGTTCAGCATTTTTTTCTCTTCATGGGTGGGTAAGCTAGTGCACGGAGCAGGAAGGCTCAGCCTGACCCTCTGTCCAATACAGCCACCGCAATGTCACCTGTGGGTCCTTGCAAGGGAGAGGGTTTGTCCTCCCTGCCATGCAGCTAGAGGGTGCTGAGTGCCATACAAAGGCTCAACCTTGCAGCTGAACGGTTCACAGAGGGACCTGGTGGCTTCAGGTGGCTCCACTTTCACGTCCCTTGGAGGGATGTTTGACTGTGCAGCCCACTGCTTGTGTCTTGTCTTGGAAGTTCGGCTGTGGATTTTCTGGGTGACCATTGATCCCCCTGCTGACGTTAGCTAGTGTGGTACATGGTCTCTGTCATGTGCATCATCACCTAGTTCTCAGGTGGTGATAAGATATTTTGCAAATGCTCAGACATGATGTATTGGAAGTGGCAGTTCCTAACAGCGGCCTCCAACTCCAGCAGTGACAATATTTCCAGAGGTCCTCATTCACTTCTGGGTTTGCATCCTGGGGTTGGCAGCCTGGACTTTTCCACGTAAGATGGGATGAGAACGCTGACATTGAGACACCTGCCACTGCAGATTCCCAGGGTGCAAGAGGCAGCTGGATAACAGCCAGCTCCTACCATGCACGGCAAGATGCTTGCTAAAGTTTGGGCTGAAGACGGGGTCTTTTCTTTACTTCTTCATGCTGGTGGTAGAAGACCGCTCTAGAAAAACACCTTTCTCTTGAAAGAAGTCAACTGTATGATCTACTCTCAGTCGTTCCTGGGCTGCAAGTACCCTTTTGCTAATCTGCCAACATTGTCTATAACACTAAATTTCTTTGACGTTTCTCTAGAAATAATGATTGCATAAGTTCCTCAGCTGGAATAAAGTGACCCAGTCAACACCACAGCTGTCCACAAGGCATTGGGCCTTTGTTAGCATGGCAGGAAGATGTATTGCAAAGAGCCATGAAAACAGCTAAAAATCTCTTATATCTCCTCAGACTCAGGTGCTTGGGCTGTATGAGCCCTGTCCTAGCACATTTCTTTAGCTCCCCAGCATGACTGTTCCCTGAACTGGACCACTGTAACCTACTTTAAGATGGTGCCTCTATTTCTTCAGACTAGGAAGAAGAAGAAGGAGGAGTTGTATCCTCTTGCTGGCCCTTGTCATCCTGCTTTCTCACCGTTGATGTTATGCTACATCCTTTGGGCCAGAGCCTGGTAAATCATTAAAGCCACATCCATCAACATTTTGAAAATTTAAAGAACACACTGACACCCCTTTTGTTGCCTTGGAGAACATCCCTGGCAGGCACTGAACAGCATTAGCTTTTCACACACTTGGCCGCCATCATGAGACTAAATGTATCTCGTTATGCCAAGCTGGCTGGATCTGTGTGAAAGTTCAGAGGAGAGTTAAAGGTTGTTCTTTAGGACGCAGAAGACTGCAGTCGGTCAGGTTTGGCATTTCTTAGTGAAGGCTTCGGCTGTAGCCAGAGCAAGAGGGACCTGATCTTCCATGAAAACTTCACGCTCCTGAGCAGGAGCACCTGACTCCAGGGACCTCACAGTCATGGAAGGTGTAGGAGACACATCTAGTAACTCTAGCTCTTCCTATGATCCTCCACCTGTCCTGCAGCACCGTGATTAATGGGCTTCCCATCAGAAGAGGAAGCAGTGCAGACTGGTTGGCTGGCTGGCCAGTTGGCTGGTTGGCCAGATGGCCGGGAAGTGTTTGGGTTGCAATTGGTCAGGAAGGTCCTGCTGATGCTTCTTGCCTACCTGAGGAGGGGGATGAACAAGCAGCACAAGGAGCCACTTGTGGGGTGCCTGAGCCAGATCTAAGGCTCTGCAGGCTGCCTTCAAAACATGGGGCTGACCTAAATAGACTGGGGAAACAAAGGGTGTGAGGAGAACAATGTTACCATGCACTTTCTCTCGTCATCAGATGAGGTCATAGGAAGATTTTGGACAGCTCTACCATGATGCTTGGGATTAACCTCAAAGTTAGGTTCAAGTGGCGTATGCTACAAGAGACCCCATTCCCCATCTTCAATGCATCATGGACTCTGCTGTAAAGCTGTCGCTCCTCCAGGCTTTTTTTTTTCCTCTCAACAAGCTCTAAAATGGCCTTTAGGCTCTTTCAGAGACCCCCCTCTAGGAAACAGTTCATAAACAACTGGGCTCTCATCTGGCCTTGCCTGTGACTGTGGATGGGATGGAGAAGAAAGGGAGCTCCATGGGGCTGAGGATTTTGGAAGGACGGATTGCTACTATGGGTCCCTCATGTGAGGACCTGCAGCACACTTATAAATCCAGCAATGCCATTTGGTTGGGTGCCTTACAAGGTCCATGTAAGAAACACAGGAAGAGCTGGAGGGTTGAGCCTTTGATCAGCACCAATGGAGCTGCTTTGGGGTGTCCTGTGGCGCCTACCCAATTACCAGACCATGTGATCTGGATCCAGATGGTACCTTTCAGCAATCACCTACAAAATAATTCAAAAATCCCCCAGGACCCATTGGTGGAGGGACCAGGCTGGTGAAGTCACTGGCATGGCGTCAGATGAAACTTTTATAGCAAGACAGAAATTCTCACTGGTGACAAAGTCCCTGGACAATGGGTTTGACCATGGGTTACTGAGCAGGGTGGATTTTTACCCATCTGGCTCCCTGGTAGTTATTTAATAACCAGTAACAACTGTTGAGCATGGAGTCAAGGTGATATGGGTTGTCTTGAAGATCAAGTGAGATGTCAAGCATTGAGCTGATAGGGAGGGGATGTAGGGGACAGAGTCGTTAAACCCATATTAATGGGGATTTGGAACAAGAATCTGAGCTTGTGTAATAACAAAACTGAGTGCTTAATCCAGCTTCCAGCCTGTGCATTTTGTGTTTCACTGGTGGAGGGGAGACAAATGCCTTTCTCATGTATTTCAGAGATTTCACGGCAAGAGAGGGCGTGAACATTTGGTTTGACACTTTCGCACAGCCTGGGGATGATAATTCAGGGCGTTTTGCAGGGGAAGAAACTGTGGAAGTTCAAAAGAGAAAGTGAAGTAGCCACAGAGCCACAAGTGGAGAAAAGCGAAAGGGGACAGCACTGGTCTGGTCATCATAAGGGATTGGGACAAGGCCAGAAATGGTCTGCTTAGCATCAGGAGAACCTACAGGCCTCTTGCTCCCAGGAATTCTGACTGAAGTGAGGAGATTACGAAATAAGATGTCAGCATGACGAAGCAGCTACAAGAGTGTCCGGTCAGCCAGAGTGGTCTGGAGAGTCTGGCAGAGTGAACAGAGTCTTAGCTTGACCTTTTGGACATCTGAGGCTGGCAAAACTACAGCTGGGTGTTAAAGGACACTTCGAAGGTCATCAAATATTTGCAAAGATCCTTTGCACATTTGGCTCGATGCTGTGGATGTCCACATCATGGCAGTGTATGTCATGACAGGTCAGGCCATAAATGTTAAAAAAAAACATGACACACTGAAGAATTCCCATCCCATACCACAACCATGGACACATCAGGCTGTGGAAGTTGCTTTCAGGGTCCTGGGAATTTCTTCACTTAGTTTAGACACCTAAACAGAAGGAAGAGAGGATCTTCTTCACTGATCGAACTCATATTCTTGGCATTCATTGCAGAAGAACTGGTTTACTGAGCAGGTGAAATTTTGTTGGCAAATCGGTACTTTGCCTGCCCTGGGGCGTGACCTTGCAGCAGCTGCTTTCCGCGGCTGTGCCTGTGTTTATTCGGATAGGAAGAAGAGTCCGGGCCCATCTGTCCCTGTGTGTTCCTGCAGTGCTTAGTGCTGACAGATAAAATGTAGCTGTAATGCCAAAAAAAATTAGTAACGTTTCAAGCTTCCAAACACATGATGTATGAGGAAGTCAAGGCAAGAGCCCAGCAAGTGTTCCAGAGTAATGTGAGCTGCCTGGATCCCATCTGACCACACATGTCTTGAGGATGAATTTATATCTGGAAGCATTTAATGCAGCTGCCTTACAAATATGTTGCGATACTTATTTAATTCACAAGCTGCTTCCGGTGTAAAATCCCAGAGGGGTTTAGATGGGAATTGCTGGTACCATCTGATAACGGGTTTGCCCGGAGAGTGGCGTAGGGGACCGCATCCCTCGGCGGTGCGAGCAAGATGCTCTCGATGCTGGTGCCGCTGCTCCCGTCGCGCTCGGCGGCGTGCGAGAAAGTTCCTCCAGCAGTCTGCGATGGGAGGGTACCCTCCACATGGCCGGGATGTGGCTGTACAGCTCTTACGACAGTCTCTGCGGGGAAATGAATAACTGCGTGAATAGATGGTGTCTTTGCTCTGCCAAGCTGCAGCAATGAAAAAAATCCAAGATCTTTTAAACCGAAACAAAGACGTACCCCCTTGCACCCTGCATAGACCCCTCTCCCAAACTCCTGTTAAATTAGTTATCTGAAGGTCTGGTTCAGGCAGTCCAAGGTCAGCTCATCGTCTTTGCAATTACCCTTTCAGCAGAAAGTGGGGAAGGATTAAAGAATGAGGTAACCTCTCTGCATCCAGTCCTTGACTGTCTTTATTGCTCTGAGTGATACATCCCATGTGACCGGGTCTTTTTATTACTGCCGTGTCTCTAATATCCAGGAGGGGAAAGGTAACCGGGGGCAGGCGCTCTCAGAAATTACATTCTGGAAAGATCTGTCTCTCCCCGGCACTGGGACGCGGTTGCCCCAGAAGCCCTGTCGCAGCCTCAGTTCAAAAGCAAGAGCAGCCACGGAAGATGTGGGATGCAGGATGCAGGATGTGGGATGGTGCGGGATGCGGGATGTGAGATACGGGATGCAGGTCTGTGGGATGCAGGATGCAGGACGTGGGATGGTGCGGGATGCGGGATGTGAGATACGGGATGCAGGTCTGTGGGATGCAGGATGCAGGACGTGGGATGGTGCGGGATGCGGGATGCGGGATGTGAGATACGGGATGCAGGTCTGTGGGATGCAGGATGCAGGACGCGGGCTGCCTGGCCTGGCGTGCAGTGCTGGCCCACGTGTCTCGGGGACAGCGGGAGCTGGGCTGCCATGCCTGGAGTTATTTGGAAGAGTGTGACTCTAGCTCTTGGCCTCGGAGGGTGTTGGCACCAAGGAGAGCTTCGTGTGCAGATCTGATGCTTGGTCCGGGGGTGTGACTGCAGGGGGAAGAAGCCACAGGCACAACGCAGAGAAGAGGATGAGGATGCTGCAAAGCACCTTTCCTCTTCTTCAGATTTTTTAGTGGATCCAGAGGTAGATTTTTAATGAATCCTAAAAGCCATGAGGGGGCCAGTGGCCGAGCAGGGCGAAGGCAGGAGCAGCCTGGTTGTTCAGTCCCAGGGCCAGAACCATGCACATATTGGATGATCCAGCTGAGAATGCGTCAGTGCAGCCTTTCCTCTACCCCCAGTTCAGTCTGCTCCCAAAAACCAGGCTGGAATTCCCCTGCTGTAGCCTTACACCACAGTCATTGCCTTCTTTAGGCTTTTGGATTATGCAGCAAAAATGGTGACCTGCTCTTAAAACCTCTGAAAATGCAGATTTCACGGGCAACCTGTGTCAGGGCTTAAGAAACCTTAGGAAATACTTTATGCTATGTAATCTGTATCTACCTAAATGCAATTTAGCGGCTGCCATTTATTTACATGAGGACTGTTATGCCAAGTTCCCTTAGTTTGAGCCCCATTTACTTCTCCCTTTTCCCACTGATTTCACATGATTTCGGCCTTGTGCCCTTGCTCATCAGATGTGCTTGCTTTAATCTTCCACATTTGCATGCCAAGGTCCATCTACTCCTTTTTAGATGGCATTTTTTTTCCGAATCTTATCTTAAAAGAAAATTGAATCTAACACAGAGATGCATGTCGTTTGCTTCTAGTGACTTCATCTATTTTGATTAAAAAATTTCTCATTTTACACTTTAGAATATGTAGGCAAGGTACATTTTGGAGTAAATGCAGTTGCCCTTCTACTTGAATCTCCGCACAGGGTTGAAGGACGCTGTCTCATTTCATCTAGTGAAAGGAGGTGCAAAGGAAAAAATTTCTGAGAAATATTTGTATTTATCTATCCAAGTACGAGGTTTGCTTTGATTACAACAGCAGGATATTATTGATTCGCGTTACCTTTGTGAGCCTCTATATCTACAAAATACCTTTTGGAGAGATTTCTGCCCATCCATCATTTCCCCTCTTGTGTGCTCGCTCTTGTGCTTCGTGCCTGCGCTTACGGACTCGCATCCCATACACTTCAGCTTTTTTTTTCAATTCATCAAGATAATTTTCAAATCCTGACACCGCCCGCCAAAGTGCTTGCGGTGTCTCAGGGTTTTATAACATTTTAATAAGCGTGTTCTGGCCCTCTCCCTTGCGGGGATGCCTCTGATTTCAACTCGAGAGCTGCACCTCGCATCCGAAGCGGGGACGGGCAGCTGGAGCCTGCGGCCGCCGCCGCCATCCCCTGCAAAGTGGCCGACGTACCGTCATGCCGACGCTCCTGCTCCTTTGAGAGGAGCTGGCTTACGCCGAAATAAATTGGATTAACTCGGAAGCAAAAATAAATTGAACTGGTTTTCCTGACAGAGGTGGAAAGCCAACATCGCTGAAGGGCAGGAAATAGAGATGGAAAAGCACATGGAAAAGCACATTTACTGAGAAATCTTGTTTTCGTTTTGCTTTCTAGAGTCCTGATCCTTATGTATATAAACAAGAGCAACTGCTAAGGCTGTGTGCCGATTGACCTGCCGTTTGACAAGGACTGCCTTTACGCTTAAGCTTAAACGTATTTTCAAAATGCATCTTTCTCATTATAAGTTCAGTTTCGTTCTTTTTGGTGGAATTCATTACAAAGGAAGGGAGTAGAATCGTCATTCAGATTATGATGTGGGGTTCTACAAGTTACTGATTTTTTTTCCCCAGAAAATATTTTTCTTCCCGGGAGACTTGACCTCTGAAAAGTCTTGGTTTTCAAAAGGAACTCAAAGTTTGAAAACAGAAATGGCAGTTTGAATCTTTTCTGCTTTTGAGCTCAGAAAATAATAACTGGGTTAGACTGAAGTCTGGCCTGATGATTGTTTTTTCATGTGCTTTTTTGCCAGGTAGTATGGCATATAGAATAATCTGCCATATTCTGAAATCCCTGCTTACCCACCCAGACCAGTTAAGGGATGTGGGGGTAACCTCGATGGCTCAGGCTGGCCCCTGAGCTCCCCGCTTTCCCAAGCTCCATTCATCTTCTCCCATGAAAAGCTGTTGTACACTTTATTTTTAAAATTATTCATTGTTAGTAGCAATTTATTAATTCTTCTTTTTAAAGTTATCAATTCATCATCACAGATTTTCAAGTCTTTTGCCTAAAAAATAGTTGGTCTCCTCTCCCTGCAAACCCTTTCCTGGCAGACATAATGCTCTCGAGGTGCGTGAAGGAGGGACGAGGCTGGAGGGTGCTTCCAGCGCTGCCGATGGCTCCTGGCGCTGAGGACGCTTGAACTGCCTGGTCCGGCGGATGCTCTCCCAGCTGCTTTCGCAAGGTGATGATGACAGTGAAAGGTTGTCCTCCCACCTCGTTGGCTTGAGCTCTGCACCGTCCTGCATGTCAAACTTAGGCTCTGAATCCAGATATTTGGTGCCCCTGAGCCCTTCTTTAGCTTTAAATCCTCTGTCCTTTGCAAAGTCTAACTGCAAATTTTACACTGCACTTGTCATTTGCCCCTGTTCCCACTGGTGGGATGTCTGTGTATTGCCAGGGTCCTGCAAAATAGTTCCCGTGGGTACATTTTCCATGGGCGTAAGGAGCAAAGGAGTTTTTGGCGGGTCACAGCCCAGGGTTGGCTCTATTTGCAGACAGTTTTGTTCATTTGGTCTCTGGCTGTGGTGTTCTGATCACGGACAGCTTCAGGTCTCAGCACAGGAGGAGAGAGGAAAGGGGCTTTATTGGCACCTCATCTCTCCTGGAAGGTCTGTATGGTCTCAGGTCACAATCTGTGGCTCAGATCTCCCTTGAAATGGCAAGTTAAAGGGTTACATTCCATTAAAGGTAGGGAGAGGAATGGCAGGCACGGGTGATGCAACCTTGCTCCATCCTCCTATCATCAGAGCGCAGGTCTTCTGCTGCTGGGTCACCTGCACTGTGGCCCCGTTGGCATGGGGACCCCCTGCCTCGATGTAAACAACGCTTTCTTCAGCGTTTGCCAGTTTTAGTGCTCACCCTTGTGTCCTTGGTCATCGACGCAGGCCATTTTTTGCAATCTTTGCTTTATCTTATTCCTTCCAGTGCCTTCATACACAGCCATTTCCATTTGTGCTTCACGCACAGCACCCCTGCTGTTGCTGTGATGGGTCTCTGCATGGTTCTGCTATGCTGAGCTCCACCACGATGGGTCTGTTCAGCGACCCACGACTGTGGGTTGGTATGGGAATACTGGCATCACCCCAGGTACGCAGCTCCTCAGCTGCTGTAGCTGGAACAGACCCAGTTTCGTAACCGAAGTGAGGCGAGTTTGCGGCGTTCGCCCGATGAGCTTTTACCCAATGACCCTGAAACATGATTGACCATAACCGAAGAAACTGGCTTTTGTCAGCTTATTACTTGCCATCTCACCAGAGGCTGTGACCGAGCAGCTTTGAGCCAGGTGTATTTACTGCTTTCCTCCTGGACCAGAGCCTCATCAGGAGGGGATAAATCACTGCTTTCCTTTATCTGATGCCAGGATATGGAGTGACCCAAGTTTTTCTACTCGCAAACTATGGATGCAAATCCATGGCAGGGCGGGAATCTTTTGGTATTTTTTTCATGTACTCAGGCTTAACAAAATTCTAACTGAATTCAGGGTGAAGCCGGATGACGCAGTTGTGTCCTTCGTGCTACCCACGCACACAGGCGATTTCTTTTTTTTACCATTTCTTCTGAAATGGGCTATTACTGAATCACAGCAGTTGCTTCAGGGCAACCTGGAGGTTTTGCTCACAGGAGATGCTAATTTGTGGCTAGGGTGCCTGGAGCACCATGAGGTATGGAGGTAGGAGGTGATGCTGGCTGATGGATGTATCTTCTCGAGGCTGTTTGGCTAAGTGAGCATCCCACAGCAAGCAGGATTTATGGATGGCGGCTGGATGTGCTGGCATGGAGGTAAGTGACGAGGACACGGGAGGGTTTTGTGGGGGGCTTGGTGGTAGCCGTGCATACAGCTGTCATTAGAGGAGGTGTGGGAGATGGGGCAGAGGAGGTCCACGGGCAACCCTATTTGCACAATATACTGGCCTGGTTTTTGTGGCTTCTCAGTTACAGCTGTTCTGAGGACACCTTTGGTGTGACATTTGCAGTGGATTGGCAATGTGCTCAGAGTGAGAGATGACAGAGGTTATTTGTGTTATCTCCATTACTCATTGTGGGCACCCTTTATGTATTTAAAATTAAAATGGGACAGAACTTCGTGTTTGATACAACCTTCTGTTTATGGGGCTCACCAGTGATTTGGCAGTAGTGTTGATAATGTAGCACAGCGTACCCCACAAAAAGGCCCTCCTATTTCCCCCGCTGCTTTCTATCTGCCTTATCTCTGCAGATGAGAGCTGTATGACACGACACCGGAACCGCAATCAATGTCACCACGACACTAATTGCAACAGCAGCACTTGGGATTTCCCAGTTTGACACCTTCTACCCCAATAATGATTCCTGCAGAGGCCATCTCGCTAGTGTCCTCCAGTGTCCCTCAAGCATACAACTCTCATACCTTTATCAGCTTAGGAAAATAATAATAATAATAATAATAATAATAATAATAATAATAATAAGAAGAAGAAGAAGAAGAAGAAGAAGAAGAAGAAGAAGAAGAAGAAGAAGAAGAAGAAGAAGAGATTAAACCCCCCCTTTTTAACTATCAGAACTCCTCGCTTGCAGCTTTAAATGAAGATTGCACACTGGACCCCTGTGAAGGGGTTGCCCATGGAAGGAGATGCTGTGTTGGCTCTGGCTGGAGACCTGTGGGCAGGGGCCCAGCCAGACACCCCCAGGGCTGTCTCTTGCTGCTCATGGATTTCCTCTCCATCTCCCATTTCTAAAGGGGTTTTACACGGTATTTGTGACAAAGCAGGCAACCATCAGCAATAAAAACTGATGCAGCTGCTGTTACAGGAATAATTATTGTTTTATTAACACGAAAATTACAGAATATTTTGCAGTTTAGGCAGAATGTCAGAGCCCAAACTAGAATCAGTGCTTTCAATGAAACAGAGACACATTGAGTGCGAGAAGAGAGAGAAAGGTCTGCCATGGGCTGTCCCTGCTGCAGGAGGGGAGGGCTGACCTCTAGGCACTGAGGAAGGTGCTGATGATGGAGCAGGGCTGGGAACGGTCATGGATTTGGCCAGGACATGAGTGTGAAAGGCAGGATTTGGTAAGGAGGAGGCTGGTGGGACCTACAGATGTTCCCAGGCCAGGCCAGCCCTTACGGCAGGGCAAGGGGACAGCCAGTGAAGAGGCATGGCTATGCCCGGCTGCTCCGAGATGGGCACTCGTGGAGCAGATGGCAATGGGTCTGTGCAATGCCATCCAGCCTACCTGGGCCCAGGACGAAAAGGGCTTTCAGCTGGTGAAGGAAGCACAGAAATCAGGAATCCTCATCCCCAAATCCTGCCCTGCACCTTTTTCCCCAGAGAAACATTGCCCCATCATCTGCTTGGTCCCTCCCTCCGGCAAAGGCAGGAGTTTTTGAGCATCAGCGGATTTTCTTTAGATACAGGTGAATCCCGTTCTTGGAGCGGAGGATGATCTGAGGTATTTTGCAGGGCGGCTGGGCGGGGTCGGGCGAGAGCTCGAAGCGCAGCAGGGTCAGGGCCAGCGCCACCTTCATCTCGTTCATGGCGAACTGCTGCCCGATGCAGTTCCTGGGGTAAAACAGAGCAGCTCAGCCACCCCATCTCCGTGCTGGGCACAGCAAAACCCCATGGCTGGGTCCCATTCCCCTCACACCAGCCCACAACCCTTCCCCTCTGCAGCTCTGGGGATCTCAGGCGGTGTTTTGGGTGGCAAAAGCAGGGGAACGGGCTGAGCAGTGGAGCATCAGGAGCTCCTGGATGTGTGTTCAATGAGCGCAGAGAGGGGGGGAGGTGGGGAAGCCAACAGAGAGGCCATCAGAGGCGAGGCGGCAGGTCTCCAAGCAGGAGATGTTTGCCTTGTCAAGGTGAGTGCAGGGCGTAGGGAAGGACTGGGAGCAGGGGAGAACAGGGAATCAAAGGACGGGGAGGTGGGATGGGGTCTCTGTATCAAGGAGAGGAGGAGAGCAGGGGAGGCCAGGATGCTGCAGGCTTCGCGCATGATGCCAGCAGGATTCTCAGCAGTTTTAGGACCCCATTCCCTATCCCCAAGAGGGGCCTGGCGATGTTTCCTTCCCGTTTTGCCTGCTGGTACCAGAACCCCTCTGCGGCACAAACGCTTCTTATGCGCTCCTGAGCTATTTAAAGCTGCAGGGCCAGGACTTCTGGCGGCGGTCTCTGCAAGCACTCTGTGAGTGCCTCCCTGGAAGCAATTATAGCAGCAGCACACGCTTCTCCGGCTGAGCAGTTTCCAGGGATGCATATTTTCTCCCCCTGCTACTCCTTCAGTGTTCAATACGCTTTACCTCATTCCAGCAGAAAAAGGCAGAAAGGCGTGAGAGTGCCTGCCAGAGATGTTCTCCGGGGAAAACCGCAAAGGGTCAAACACCTGGAAATTAAGAGTTCACAGCAAGAAAAAGCGATTATTTAAAGAACACAGTACTGACTGGTACCCTCAGAAATGTGACACCCCATAATTTCTGAATAACCCCATTGGAGAGAGAATTCATTTTGAGATGGACAGAAACTCATACACCAGACTCCCTTGCTGTGCCCTGAGCCTGGCAATGGTGTTGCCAAGATAAACCAGACAGAGATACGATGAAAACCAAGGAGCCGGGATTCAATCCTCCACCTGTAGCCTGAGCAAAAAAAAAATCACCTTTTCGCCTGCTAATACAACAAGATCTTCGGAGCACTTTGTCTTACTGTTTTGGGCAGCACCCAGCCCTAACGCTGCTGTCTGACCGCGCTGTGCCACGGCTGGCCAAGAATAACGCAAGATGGTCACCTCTCAGCGTGATTCCCATGGCCAAAGATGCTCAGCAGCAAGGAGGGGTCTCTGCTCTCCCGCTAACGGGTGAAGAGGGCATTTGAAGAGGCACATAAAGGGGAAAAATGATTAGAAAGAAAGGCAAATGGAAACTTACCGAAGGGTCTTTCCATACCGCGGGGTTTCTGTGAATGAGATAAATGCTTATCGCAGCGATGCTGCCTGTAAAACAATGGAGAAGGAGAAAAGGGCTCAGTGACAAAGAAACTATAGGGGAGGTTGCAGCCTGCTCACACAAAGGTCTGTCTAAATCATCATGGTCTCATCTGTCAACTGGAAACCTATGAGGGTTTTGTCATTGGCTTCAGAGAAAACTAAACATTTTCCATTTGTTTAGTTGTAAGCAGACAAAAGGTGAACAGAGGAAGGCACCGGCACCATAGGCATGTCGTCCCCACCCTGACACTGCCCGCTTGTGTGCCAAATCAGAGAAAGAATGGAGCAGCACAGGGCAATTCCCACACCACAGGTTGGGATGGAACCAGTCCCTGTCCCCCTGCTCCTGCAGTTCGCCAAAATGGGTCAACCACAAGCTTGTGCTTGGCCAGGAAGAGAAGGGGCTTTTGGCACAGGCACGGCTGCCCTATAGCGATGGTGGCAGGAAGGATGTCATGGGGATGCCACCGTACAGCCCAGACCTCAGTCTATCAACGGAATGCCGATATCTGCACAGGTCTATCTGAACATCTGTGTCAGTGAGGAGCAGGTCACAGAGGCAGGGCTGTCGCCTTTGCTCTGTGGCAGGCAGCAAGGATAGGACTGACGTCCGAGAGCATGATTTTGTGAAGTGGGAATAGGATTTACAGACCTTCTGGCAAGGTGCGTCCATCGGGGAAGGTGATGGGTTTGCTGAGCTGTCGGGACACACCGGGCACTGGTGGGTAAAGGCGAAGGCTCTCCCTGATGCACATGGTGCTGTAAGTCATCTTGCCCAGGTCCTCCCTGCCGGGACAGAGACAGAGGCAGGCTGAGCCCCAGAAGGGCCCTTGCCCCGTGGCCATCAGCCCCTGGGCAGACCCCCTTGCAACAGACAGGGCGTACGGAGGGACCCACAATGTCCAACCACGGGCTGCTGCAAGCTGGGGACCCCAAGACACCTCTGAGCAAGCTCAAGTGCAAAGTGACAGCAAAAGGTGAAAAGCCATGACTACAACGTCCTGTGGTGAGAAAACAGGAGAGAGCAAAGGGCAATGTTGGTGGCATCCAGCATGTTCTCCTGGTCTGGGATGGTTTTTTCTCGTGTCTCCCCTGGCAATAGGAGCCCTGAAGCCCTGAAGGGCAGGGAGGCAGATTTAGGTGAAGGATGCAGTATCTATTCCATCCTGTGACGTCCCTGTGCACACAGCAACGTTACAAATCAGTCCTTTAGCATCCTAGCTTTCAGGTCTTGAAGACGTTGTACACTTAGAAACACCAGACATGGGAAAAAAAAGATACCAGCTGAGGAAATGTGCAACCTTACCACTGAAGCGTCTCCCGGTCCCCCAGGATCCCTTGTATCTCCTCCCGGCACCGTGCCTGGTGCTCGGGGTGTGACGCCAGGCAGTACAAGAGCCAGGAGATCCCGCTGGCCGTCGTATCGTGGCCCTCAAACATGAACGTGTCCACCTCGGCACGCAGGTCCTCATCGGACAGTCCAGCTCCATTCTCATCCTAACAACCCAGAGACACTTTCAATGGCCCATATATATATACATATAAATATATATATCTTATAGTGGCACAGATCTACATATATAAAACATAATACCCCAGAAGGCGACATTTTATTCTTTCAGCTGTTGCAAAGGGGGGTGGTGGTGCTGCTGGGATACGTATAAACAAGATCAATCTCTGTTTAGACTGAATTCAGGGCCCTTTTTCCTTCACTTATAAATCCCTTTATCCCCCTGATATTAAACCACCAGGACTATGAAATCCCTCTGCGTGTTGTATTCCCCAACAGACGCTACTAACGTTTCAGTGACAGAAAACTGGATCACCTTGGCCCCTCCTCAACTGGGCAGGACTGGGCTAATTTATTTTAGTGGCTTGTGCAGTGCTGAGGGTCTCTGGTGGTTTGTGGCACCCCTGCAAAGACTGATGGCTTTTGGATCCTGCTGCCCCGCCGCACACCCACTCCTCACCACTCACTTTGGCACACAGCAGAATGTCCAAGAAGTCCAAATGTCTCTTCTTTTGGATCTTTTCAAACTCCCGTTCATCTTTAAGGGACTCCTTGCGCTCATGGATCACCTTGTCTGGGGAAGAAGGAGTTACAGGTTCAGCAGGGGCAGGAAAGGTCAAGCTGCAAAATCAGCCTGACAATGCAAAGCTCACCCAAGGGGGTGACCACCACTCAGTCCACGATTCATCTGACAGGGGTGCTTCTGCACTCCAGGCAGTTTGGCTTTTTCAGCAGCACGGCAACAAATCTCAGGCAAGTTGGCATCCTTTTCTGCAAACTTCTTTGTCCACCACAGACTCCTCGGCCTATTTTACCCACCCCTCCTGCATTAAAATCACGCCTGGCCTGGAAAGTAAATCATTCCTTGCACTGGTGTTGCCTGCAGCACCCATCCCGTGTCTCATCAGTCTCTGGTCATTTACCAGGAGCGTTGCCAGAGGGGAATTCCTGCGTTAGTCCAGTTTAATAACCCAGACCCCCTTGCTTCATGCCTTCATCAGACCACTGCTGCAAGATGATGCTTTACTTGGATTCCAGCTCCAAGCCTTTGGGCAGGATCACAGGCAAGGAGGTAACTCAACTGCTTCTGGTCAGCCATCATCACTCACCCTGCTCGAAAGCTTTGGGAGAGGCAGGGAATACCTGTGTGGTCATGAGCGAGCTGGCAGACCTTCCTGAACTGATACCCGTGGGGGCTGAGCCAGTAAATGATGTCGTTGTGGTAGGGGAAGATGCGGAGGCGCTGGTGCACCATGTGGCATAGGTCATAGACAGCCTGGATATAGGTGTTTTTCCTGGGGAGAGGGGAACGGTGGAAGTTTGTAAATTTGGGAGCATCATGGCAAGCGATTTGCTCATTTCCCTTCTGAGCTGCAAACTTTCTGCCGGGGTTTGGGGCAGCCAGCACTGACCTGTTGGTCTGGCAGTTGCTGTGACAACTGAAGGCACATTTCATGATGCTATCGAGCGTCATCAAGCTGACGTGCTCAAAGAGCTCCACCGGTTTCCCGTCTGTGATCAGCTGTTCCCATTTATCCTAGGGCATGAAGGAGACAGATAGAAATGAGAAGGCAAGGGACAGTTCTTCACGATCTGCATGCACCTTCTAGTGCTCAGTTAGGGATACATCCCAGAGAAACTGAAAAAAGAAGAGAATCTCTTAGTTACCGTCAAAATCCTGGAGAACGGAAGCCGAGAGAGATGCTTAATACAAAATTTGTTTGCTACTCTCGAATCCTGGCAGCTGTGAGCCCTGGTACACCCTACCCTGGGGCAAAGGCACCCTGGAGAACCCCGGGATGGCACACCACTGGGTAATGGGGCATGTTACCAAAGTCTTTCTTGGGTACAGTGTGTTTCCTGCACAAAACACTCATATGTCAGCATTGGGCTTTACTGAGGTTGTGGTTTTTGTCTTTCTCTCACAAGCACGTATGACTTTGGTGCCTTTAGTGTCTAAGATGCAAGCTTCCCTCTCACGATCTCTCACCCACTGTGTTATTCCAGCATATAATATAGGAGCCCTTGCTCGACTCTTCCCATAGCAGATCCCTAGAGACGGTATAAACAGTGTCTCTCTTGCCTGGCAGACATGAAATGATGTTGAATCCTTGGTCCCTTCATGGCTGTAAGGATCCAGTGGACTCAAAGGCTGAGAAATGGAGGAGATGGAGGAGCACAGTCACATCAGAGCTCCCACAGCATGAAACCAGGCTGGGGAACAGGGCTTCTATGGACAGACTTATGTCCTTAGCACATACAATGATTGCCACCTGGTGGCATGGCCTCCCACAATAGGCACTTTGCATTGTTAGCAAGGAATTATAAACTGACAGGCACTTGAGGGCATTGCAAAAGCTCTCCTGGCTCTCCAACCCCCAGCTCCTGGTTGCTGCCTGGGCCAGCGGGAGGGAGAACAGCCAGAATCCATGCAGAACTGCTGGGGAGGTTGGATGGAGGGAGTCAAAGGAGAAGGAATAGATCTGGCACCCAGACTCCTGCTGGTCTACCTGCACAAAGCCTGGTGCCCCTCACTTGCAATTCCCACTGGTTTCCATCGTGCCCAGCACCGATGGATGGAAGAGTGGAGTTTCACTGTGTATTAGGCAAGGCAGGGATTGCAATCCAGTCATGGGTATGTTGACAGCAAATGATACCCTTTAACCTTAGGTCACAGTTCTCAGCTCTGCTCCAGCCTTTATATTTTCGGGATTTATTATGAAACTTTATTTACTTCAATTCTTCATTTACAAAAAAGAACCTCATAAGAAGTAGCAGCTGGGACTGAGACTACGCACAGTTTGAGGATGGCAGTAACATTAATCCTCAAATCTTGGCCAAAGCGCCCAACACAGTACCAGAGACATAGTCCTTGTGGGAAGGCTCAACCTGCTCATTCCTTACAACTCACGGGCAGGGATTTGTGGTGACTCAGAAAGCTCGACCACCAGGACACAGCCTGTCCTTACCACTACCAGGTTGTAAGCAAGGACACTGCAAGGAAACCCTGCTCCAGCATTTACCTACTAACCAGCCAGGATCAGGGAAACGGAAACAGGGCAGAGAGAAAAGCATCACATCTGAGTCCTACCAGCATCACGTTAGTAGACTCTGCCATCAGGGCCACGTATGGTTTCAAGACGTCGTAATGAAACCCCGGAGTCAGGAGTTTTCGATGTTGGTGCCATTTTGGCCCATGTAAGATCAGCAACCCTTTCCCTGGGGAAACACAGGCAAGGTATGTTTTGCTGGGCACAAGTAGCACGATTAAATCTGCTGTCTGAGCTGCTGTGAGAGAGTGTTTCCAAATGTTGCCGTCAGCTCCAGGGTTCCCCGGGCTGAGCAGAGCCCTGCTCACCGAAACCACCCAGCGCTGCCTCCGAAAAGAAACACCATCACTGCTGGAGCTGAGAATTTCAGATCAACAGACGCAGGTTGCCCAGAGAAGTTGTGGATACTCCATCCCTGGAAGGGTTCAAGCCCAGGCTGGACGGGGCTTTGAGCAACCTGGTCTAGTAGGTGGTGTGTGGGTGGTGTCCCTGCCCATGGCAGGGGGCTTGGAATTGAATGATCTTTAAGCTCCCTTCCAACCTAAACCATTCTATGATACTATGATGATTTTTCACCAGTCCTCTACTGAATCTGAGCTTCTCCCATCACCGCCCTTCACTAACTACGGACATGTAAGTGGTTCTCATTTGTATGTATGACTATGTCTGAACTTTCCTTCCTCGAATCGCAACAAATAGCATTTTCTAGAACCTTTTTCAATAAACATAATAATTTCAGGAAACTTTCAGCTACAATTGCATCAAGGAACGAATATAATGATGCTTATTTATAGCATGTTCTTGACTAGCTTCAGAATCATTCCTGGTAGGCAAAGCCCTGGGAATACATACCGATCCATGGCACAAGGTGTTTATAGCTGACGTTATCCTTGGGATCTGTAAAAAAATCATCAAGAAAGAGAAAATAAAATGGTGTTTCAGTAGCATCAACCCACTGGTTTGCACCTGAAAGCTCCCTCTGGGTTCTCACTTTTGGTTGGGTATGAAGCAGAATCGGTGGCATCCCTGCAGAATTCATCGGTATTTCACAACAAAACAACGCTATTTGGCCCAGCTACAAGAAATACATATGAAAGCAGATGCCCACACTGGCATAAACAAGAATATTGGCAGTCCAAAGTCTGTGCTGTGTGATAAATGATTAAAGCTCCCGCACAGCACTGTTTAGCACCTTTCTCTCTGGATGCACTGAAGACATGGCACCACAGCAGGAGCCAGGGGTACGGGCTGAGAAAAAAAGCTTCCAGCTTTCTTCTCCTTGCTGGGGTCAGGCACCGAGAAGATAGCTTTTCAAGGAACACTTGAGGAATTTTGATTTGCCAGATTTGGAGGGTCCCCGGTCACCCCCGCAGCCCTGTGCCTGAAGCACTGAGGGCATGGCACGAAGGAGGGATATCTCTCCATGCCTTTAGGTCATTTCTGCAAGGAAAGCTCTCCATGAAACCCTGCCTTGCTGCAAATTTTCAGGCTGGCACAGGAAATCTGCAGGCTGTGGTTGTTGCTCCACAGCTGGAGGGCATCATCTCCTCACCTCCTCTGGCCAACAGAACCTTGGCATAGTCGGGATCGGTGACAACCAGGAATGCCGAGAAACTCCCAAACCAGATAGGGTGAGCGTATAGGTACTTCTGTGCCCAGATCTCCTCCTTGTCCAGCGCCTCTTCCATCTTGAGAAACTGTAGTTGTGGGGAAGTAAAAAGAGAAAGAATACTTAGATACAGAGAAAAAAAAAATAATCTCCCAAGCCACTTTCTTAAAAAGCTCAAGATCTTTCTGTATCGCAAAACCAGGTGATCGCAAATACGATTTTGTCCCTCTGGGTTTGCAGAGCATGGGAAGTAGAGATGCTTGTTACTTTTAAACCTCATATAAAATAATTCTTCCTTATCAATTGATCCTAACCATGGAGAACACCCTTAGGGACAGTGGTGGTGACTATCAGTCCATGTATGTTATCTGCTCTTTTTTCCATGGCCACCCCAAAGAAGACTCAGGTTTGCCCCAGACAGCATCTGCGTTTTGTGGCGGGCAAATATGTTCTCACTTGCACATGGCTGAGAACTTAGCACCCTTGTGGTCATGAGAAAATACAGCAGCACTTTGACAGCAGCTAACGGCATCGCTGCTATATCTGCCCCAGCGCAACAATGCCTCCTGACCAGGAAACCTGGGCCACAGCTTCATCCAGCCATTTAGGTGGAGAAGGCCAGTGTCCAGGTAAAAATCAACAGGATGAGACCACAGTCACCGATGGAGTGTACAGAGAAGTGGGCACTGGCTAAAAATGTCAGATAAAGACTTCATTGATTTCCAGGAATTTAATTTAATAGGCAATGAAGAGTTGGTGCTCCCAGAAACGTTCATCTCTGGTCCTTGGAAGCTGCACACTGAGGAGTAATGTGAGCACCAGCATTCGTATCAGTGACACGGGTGGGTTTGTTCTTCGAAAGTGATTGTTTTATTGCTTTTATAGCTAGTGCTGTTGTATATTAAACAGGCAATAGCCAAAGAACTAGTGGAAAGATTGGTGGAAAGATACAAAGTCACAGGCAGAGAAAAAAAGATCACAGAGACAAAACCGTGTAAGAGTTCTCTTTTCTTTGAACAGAAACTACTATGCCACAATATGCAGGGGGAAGGATTTTGGTGAGCTAGGGCTGACATAGCTGCTGCTGCTTTGACCTGAAGCTTGAAGTTTAATTACATCTGCATACTGGTGCAGAAATCAGCCACAAAGCCACCCTGTCAACTGAATCAAGTGAATATTTGCTCAGTCGCTTTGGTGCTGAATTAGCTCAGCTCAGCTTTTAGTTTGGTTAGTTTTTCTCAACCCAGGAGATGGCTTGGACTCAAATAATCACCCACATCAGGCCTGTCCTGGAGAGGATGCTCAGGAGCCACGGGGCATCTGCCAGGCTGCGTGGGGACACGGCCAGGCTACATGCATCAAGGCCGAGTCGGCTTCCTTGCGAGCCAGGGAGGTCCCTGCAGCACATCCCGTGTGTGTCTCTCACATTCAGTAGGACCAGATTATGCACTTCATCCAGTTGTCATTTACGGTAGAAAGCTACCGTTCAACTGCTCTTGCTCCAGTTCAAGATTTTGGACTTATGAAAGAGAACCATCAATTTCTCTGGTTGCAGGGATCACGTTTTGGGGTAAAAGGAGGCAGCCCTACTCAGCACCCACCCCTTCGGCAATGCCAGCAAAGGCAGGGCTTGGCACAGTGCCTTTAGCTGAGCGACACTTGAACACATGAAAGTCCCTTTGATACGCCTGCTTGAGCTTCCTCCCGTCATGAAATCACAGAACGCACAAATGGCAGTAATTGGGAGATGCTGAATAAGCCTCATTGGCAGGAGTCCTAATGCTAGAAGCCTTTGCATCCAACCTTGGTTTCGGAGCGCCGGCCTTGGTTTGTGCTATCTGCCCTGCGCTGGCAGAGGGTTGGGAGGGATTTGTCTGAGCGGAGAAGTTACCCCCACGGTGAATAACCTCTGCCTGCTGTCCTGAGCACTCCCCGGTGTAAAGTCCTGTGGGCTGCGGAGGAACAGGAATGGAAAGCTCCTGCTTCTTAACCAGGGCTGTAGCTACCAGGCTCTGCATGAAAGACCATCGCTTGTCCTTCTTCCTCCCTTGGGGGCTTGAAAAGAAAAGTATAACCCCCGCTCCAGTCTAAGGAAGAAAGGTAATAGCCTGACCTCACGCTGAAATGCAAGTTTTGAAATGGATCCAACACTAAAAGCATCTGGGAAGAGGCGCTTAAAGGCGCTTTTAATGAGTATGCACCAAAAGCAAACGAAACAGGAAACACAGGAGCTGAAATCTGAGCACGAAGCGGCATTGTGCTCACTCAGAACCAGGCTGGTTCCCCTCCACCAGCCGCCCGCACGGGGCGGACGTGGGCAATGGGCTACCGAGGGACCGACAGCCCCCTGTGCCCGTGGGGCAGCTCCCTGCTCTCCTCAGCTTCCCACCGACCCTGACCTTGGGAAGTCGGTTTGGCCAGCTCGGGGATGGCACTCCGGGCTTTAACGAAGTCGTGCTGCTGCAGCGAGACTGACCAGCTCTGCACAATCTCTCCTGATATTTTAATGTCACTTCTACCAAGTGATTTGCATAAGCAGAGACTAACACCTAAGAAGGCTTTAAAACCCAGGAGACCCACCCAAGGCATGGCAAATATATTTGAGATACTAAATTGACCTGAAACAAAACTAGCAGTTAATCACTTTAAATCAACAGAAGAGGAAACGTCAGTGCTCTCCCTGAATGCAGGTCTCAGGTCCTCCTCCGAGGTGCCCGTAAACTTTGTATTCAGCATGTGCTCAGGGCATTGCCAGTTTCCTCCCTGGCACAGTGAACTGTCGGGTTCTGGGGAATTCAGCAGCATTTAATCAGCAAATTTGCAAAACAGGAATTCTTTAAAAAATACTATCCGAGGCAAAAGTCGAGCTGTGAACAACCTAGCCATGATGCGAGCGCGTTATCAGCACAGTTAAAAACCCGTTCCAGGATAAATAAATACCGATAAACAGGCTAACATACTTTATTTAATTGCAGTTTTAAAGTCTAACTGGCAGCGTAACAAATCCCTAAACTGGCCCATCTTCATGCTTTCGTTGCCAAAAGACTGATTGTCCCATCCAGCACAGGAAAACTGGGGCTGCCATGGCACAGAGACGGGCCCTAGGAGATCCACTCCAGATTTCCCAGCTACTTTTCAGGGTGCCAGTTATTTAATGTGACAGTTTTGGCCAGGGCAGGACATCAGCAGAGGCCAGGAGAAATCAAGGTGATTTTAAGCAGCCTTTAGCTTGTATGGAAAAGCCTTTCACATCGAGCAGCTGTTACTCCTCGCAAAGCTGACGATGAGTTGTGGAAATCTGTTTGCCAAGGCAGCCACGTTGATTTGTGCGGGCAAGGACATACCTCGGGGAACAGTCATCCACGCCACGAGCGCCCAGAGCAAGTCTTGCTTATACATGTGGGCTCGGTTAGTCATGGCTTTAATGCAACCTTAAAAAGATACGTGGCCCCTGTGCCGGGTGCTATACCTGGGCTGTGTTTTGTGGCTGCAACGTGGCTCAAAATGATCAATGCCCTGTCTGGCTCACCTGGCCGTGAAGCCGGTGCAAGCTGGCAAGGGAGAGAAGGCGCCTCCGGACACTGGGATCAGTGTGCATCTCCTCAGGGACAGCCGCGGCGGCCGTGCCCTGGCTTTCACAGGAGCAGAGAGGTGACAGCGGAGCCTGCCCTGGGACAGAGCAGGGTGGCTCTGCTGCCTCCAGCACCGATGCCGGGTTACGACCCGGAACGACCTTGCCCACGCCACATTATATTATCGCTTTCTTTACTCGTGAGTCACCTGCCACCTTTTTCCACCGAGCATTTTGCAGCAGCCAGCGTGTGCCGTTCTATGGGCGTCGCAAACAGAGAAAGCGGTTTGGATGGCCAGGAAAAAGGATGCCCACCTTTCCCTTTCACCCCGGGGGACTACGAGAAGCAATTCTCCCGGACTGCGAGGACAGGTCCTACCAGCATCATTCCCTCCCCCCCGAGACCCACCAGCATCGTTCTCTGCCGGGTCCCACCAGCATCGTTCCCTGCCGGGTCCCACTGCATCATCCCCCGCCGCTGCTCAGGGAAACCGCTCCCGGGGCTCCCTCCGTCCCCCCCCACCCCACCCCCGGCAGAGCATCCCCGTGTCTCGCCCTACCTCATGGACGTGGCCGAAGAGCCAGTGTGTCGGGTGGCCGGGAAATTCGGCCAGCGCCCTCAGCAGCTCCCGCCGCCGGTGGTACAGCTGGATGGCCTTCAGCAGCACGCAGGTCAGGCAGAAGACGGCGACCAAGTGCAGCACCCGGGAGACATCCACCCCCAGCCAGGAGAGCTTCATCCCCCCCCCCCGCCCCGGCGACGGCGGACACTGGCCGCCGGGCTCAGACGAAGGCCGGTGTCACCGCCCGGCACCGGTCGCCCTCAGCCAATGCAGGGCGGAGAGGCAGGTTCAGAGTCCGATCGGCTGCCAAATCACGACAGGGTTTGTTGGGGAGGGAGAGCATCCCGCGGGGGCTGGGGGAAGGCACCGCTCGCCGGCGGAAAAGGGATGAGAGCTGCTGCCGGCTCCGCACCTCGCCGGAGCCCGCCGGGATGCGGGCTGGGGATGAAGGAAAAGAGCTGCCGGCCCGGCGGAGGGAGGGCGAGGTGCCGAGCATCGCCTGGTCCCTGCTCGCCCCGCCGTTCCCTTGCCTGTGCCCACCCCGAGCTGCCCCGGCACGACTCGGGGGGCGTTCACATCCCTCTCTCCCAGCCCCGCCTGCTGGCCTGGGCGCTGCCACGGGGGGGGGAAACCGGGAAAATCGGGAAAACTGGGAGCGAGGACCCCTCCCGAGCCCGATGGGCGCAGGGACGGGGGCGGGATGTAACCGCGGAGGGAGGCACCGGCCGGGTTGTGCCCCCTCCTCTCGGCCGCTTCCTTCACCACCCCTCCCACCGGCCGGGAGCGGGACTCGAACCCGCCTTTCCTCCTCGCGTTTCCCAGCTTCCGCGGAGGACGCGCCTGGGCCTTTAAGCCCGGAGAGGGGCGGTCCAGAGCCGCCCAATGGGAGCGCGGCTTGCTGGCAGGTGGAGGGGGCGGGCGGCGGCGGAGCCGGCAGCAGCCATGGCGCGGGCGGGGCGGGCGGCCGCGGCTGTGGGGCCGGACGCGCCGCCGCGGGGCCGGCGGGGGAGCAGCGGCCGCGGCCCCGCGGAACGCCTGTAGCCGCGGCTGGGCCGCAGGCTGGCGAGCCGGGACGCGCTGGAGGCGGCGGCGGCGGCAGCGGAGGAGGGAGGCGGGAGCCAGCCGCCGGCCGCGCCGCCGCCGACCCCCCACAAGAAGATGAAGAAGCGGAAGGAGCTGAATGCCCTCATCGGCCTGGCCGCCGACGGCCGCAGGAAGAAGCCCGCCAAGAAGGGCTCGGGCCACCGGCTGCTGCGCACCGAGCCGCCCGCCTCCGACTCCGAGTCTAGCTCCGACGAGGACGAGTTCTCGGCGGCCGGGGCGCGGGGCCGCTGCGGCAAGTGAGTCCCCGGGGCCGCCGGGCTGCGGGGCCTCCAGCGGGTCAGCTTCGGGGCCAGTGAGGATGCCAGGAAGGAGCTGGAGCTCTGCTGAGTGTGTCTGGCCCAACAGGTCGCCTGGCTGGGGGTAGAAGTAGATCCGAACCATCGTTAGGCTTTTTTCTTCTTGTTTTTTTTTTTTTTTTTTTTTTTTTTATTGTTGTTATTGTTTGTTTGGGAATTTTTACTCTATTTTAAGCTCACAGCAGCTCAAGGCCATAGGGCAGCTGGGGGTCAGTTGCTTGAAATGTCGGGCGCTGTTGTCCCCGTCTGCTCCGTGTGGCATAGTCCTGTACCCGCGAGTTGACGCGGTGCTGGTTTTGTCACGGACATGACATGCTTTTTGCCAGTAGGTAAACTTTTCAGTTAAGTAACAGTGTTATTAATAGGCCTCTAAGAATAACTTAAAAAAGGCACGTTGCAGAGAAACTTAGACTTTTGCAGTTTAGGATAATCTAGGAATACTTGTCGTAACATTATGACAGTACGCTTCCGTGAAGCTGGCTTTCCAAGCTATCAAGCAGATGTTCCTAACATAAGTTTATGTGAGCAGAGCAGGAAATTTTAGTAAGAGAAACCTGACAGCTGCTCTTAAATGTGCCAGATGTGCCTCCTGAGGATGAACTGAACAGGGAGTAATAGCCCTGATCTCACTGTATAGCCTTATTTATTCTTGGAAAAGCTCTTCCTTGGTTCTTGTCAGCCAAAACGTGTGTGCTTTTCCAGTACTGTCCCTTACTTCGATAGATCAGCATTTACAATAAAATTTTTCTAGGTACTGTTGAATATTTGCAATCTTTTATTTTTGTTTTACCCAGGGGAGACTATCTACGATGCTGCAAATTCTGTTACCCGTTATGTGCGTTTGTCATTCTTGCCGCTTGTGTGGTAGCGTGTGTTGGCTTGGTCTGGATGCAGGTGGCTCTCAAGGAGGATCTCGATGCAATAAAGGAGAAGTTTCGAACTAGTAAGTACAAATGTTAACTATGTATTTCACATTTGTGTGTAGTATGAAGAGCTTTAGTTGCTTACCTGCTTATTCAAAGTTTTAAAGTACTGAGTAGAAAAACTGCCCTTGAATTGAGGAGTCCCGTGAGCCAAAAACACTTGGAGGTTGGGCGAATCTAAGGCAAATGTTAAATATTCTTGCCTGCTCTGTATCTCCTGAGGAGCAGGGACGCTGGACTAGGTGGGCCTGTAGTTGCTTGTGCATACATTTTTAAAATTCCTCACTTTGGTCTTTAGAGCACTGTCTTGCGAAGGAAGCCCCAGTTTAAAAAGAAAAAGTTCCTATCAGCCCTGTAAAAGCAGCGTAGGGGATTTTGATGCATCTCTTCAAAATTAAAAAAAGAAAAAAAAAAGGAAAACAATGTTCTTGTCTTGAGCTCTTTTAAAAACCTCTAATACTTGCTGTGGTGTTCCTGCAATTTGAATGTTGCTTTGGTACTATGTTTTTGATTCATATCCTCTGAATGTTTATCTTGCTTGCGCTGCCCTGTTCTTGTTCAGCTTTCATGTTGTGTTGCATATGGCGTGGAGTTACATCATCTTTAATACTTTGAAGTATGGAGTTAGTGTGAAGCATTTTGCTTGTAGGTGTCAGGTTTTCCCTGTCCACATAAGAGTTCAATATTACAGCTCCTGTAGTGTAACAAATGGTGAGATGTGCATGTAACGTGTGCTCTCGGTTCTTCTGCACCTCTGGGTGCACAAGATATGTTTTGGTGCCTTATTTTAGTAGTGTTTAAAATTCTATATATCGAAAAAGCCAAGGATAAGCTGAGGAGCTGTGTGAACGGAGCAGAAGAGAGTGAAGCTTGAGCATTCAGGTAGTCTCCAGCTGTTTCAGGAAAGCTGAGTAGTTAGTGTTTTGCTTGAGCAGCACTGTTGTTGACTGTGGGTTTTGTCCCGTAACTCTGATCTTCATGTTAGAATCTTTGTGCCCGGGACATGGAGGTGGCCTTAAAAATAAGGCTGGTGAAATCAATTCAAAAATTAGGGGGCTGCTGGGGCTGGAGGTAAGCAGAGGGCTTGATTTGCTTATGGTAAAAAAGGTATTGAGGAAATGTGTGTAGAAATTCTTTGCTGTTGGTGTTTAGGACTTCCTGTTCGTGTGTGTAACTGCTGTGAGATAGGGAGTTGTCTGTCAAGGTGGAGCCGGCTGGCTGGCTGGGAGTGAGAGAAAACGTTGCTGTTAGATGTGCTTTTATATTAACTGGTACTGAATTCTGGAAGTTAGCCATAACTGGTGTCCATAACCAGTTACAGAGGATACCTTCAGTTACAGGCGCTGCTCTGTGGCTGTGAGGGTACCCAACAGCTCTGCAGTAGCTGTTTCTGTGTTCTGGGTAAGCTGACTGCTGCTCTTCATGGGCTGGTTTGCTTTAAGTACGTGCTGGCAGTAAAAGTTATGCACGATGACAACATTTGTTGGCTTTGGTGTAGTTAAGTTTCGTCGTTCCTGTTCGACATAGACCTCTTTGTTAACGGGTTGTTCTCTCTGAGCTTACTGTCTGGCAGTTACAGATGTGCTTGTTTTCTCTTTAATAGCTCTGATGGAAAAGCTGTGTGTTTAATAGTTGGTCTAGTGATAAAATACTCTGGGATTTCCTTGCCACTGTAATAACATGCCTAAAAGCTGGATGGGAGTCTTATAGTGAGGCACAGCATTAAAAACAACAACAAAAAAACCAGGAAGAACAACCTAGTTCCGAAAGGTAACATTGTGCTTTGGTGATGTGGATGGAGAAACAATGGCATGGCATCCATCTGTCCTACAGCAGATTTGGAAAAAGAGTCATCCCCCTCTGAATCTTCATCCAGAGCAGATTCCCGTGGTGGTATTTGTTAGTGTTCTGCCATCCTTTGAACAAACTGGGTATGATATGAGTGCCATTTTAAAAATAAGGCATCTTTGCATCTAGTATGTTTGGGGGAGGGGAAAGTTATTGTAGTGTTTCCCTTCGGTTGCTAGTAATGATGGTAAGAATGCTTATGGCACTTAACTTTCCTAGACCTGCAAAAAACTCTTAGGTGGGGCCTCACTGTACACAGTGAGAGCGGCAAAACAGAACATACTTTGTCTACAAGAGCCTCTGAAACATCAGATTCAGGGTGAACTGCTTGTGTCAAACACACAGTTAGCTCTCCGTCTGTTTTGACTGAAATACGCCTTTCAAGGTCTTACTTAACTGAAAGTGTTATTTGGATCTTGAGTGATCAATGCAGATTACTCTGTACCTAGAAATGGCTTTTAGGACTTGCCTCAAGAAAAGTGAAGTAGGTTTTTGAAGATGCATGGCTTTCCAGTTGTGTGTATTCGGGCATCCACTCTACGGGCATGAAGCACTCCCGAAGGCTTCCCCTTCTAAGTGGATGGGTCACGCAAGGAAATCTGTTGTGGGAGCCGTCAGCTATGTACCGCGTAGGTCCCACTGCTCTGGGTGGTCTGTGGTGTGAACGGTGGTGGTTTGTTGTGGAGCATTCCGGTGATGCCTTACAGGGTGGAGGTGCAGGTTTTGGAGAATGCTGTCATCTCCGTCTCAAAACCTTTGCTTATTTGTTTTCCAAACCTAGGGATTTAGGATTGCCTAACAGCACTTGCAGCTAAACAGCTTAGTCACTGCAGACCTGGAAGAGCTGCATTTCTGAGGCTCGCTTGAATGGGTCTGAGCTGCAAGTTTCCCTATTCCTGAAGTATTAATTGCAGTAATAACTGACTTTATTTCCAAGGACCTTGTTTACTGATTTGTTTACCAACAGATGCTACTGTGTGAGCTTATACATTTTTTCCAGTTGTCTTTCTGTCACGTGGAACAGCTGTAATCATGTTAATCTCTTTGGAATTCACTTCATCGTCAGCAGACCCTTTGCAGGCTTGGAAAGGGCACTGAGGTTCATTTCACGTGCCTGCTTTGCCCTCGTACTGTTGGCAGTTCTTATTTACAGTCCCGTTACCATTTCATGTCCCTCTGTGAAAGTAATGTAAAATAATTGCACTAAATAAAGACCTGCTGAGGCTTGTCAGAATGACAGTACTATTGCAATATGGTCTCTCTGGGTTCTCTCTGCAGACATTAGTACTCTTAAAACAAAAAAGAGCTGTCATTCTGAACAAACACCGAATTCTGAATTGGCAATAAACCCATATGTAGAAACTGTTATTGCCTTCTTTCACTGCTGTAGACGTTGCTGCTTGTAATTTGTTTTTTTCGTCTTTCAACATTGTTTACCTGGATTTTTGTTTTGTTTTTTTTTTTTAAAGCAAATTATTTTTTTTTCAGTGGAATCTAATCAAAAGACATCATTCCAAGAAATTCCTAAACTGAATGAAGATTTGGTGCAGAAGCAAAAGCAACTAGAACAAATTGAGACTGGAGAACTGGGGCTAAGTAAAATTTGGATAAATATCACAGAGATCAATAAACAGGTGAGAGGGATCAGCGCTTGGTTTTGAAAAATAATAAAATATTAAATTCAAATTTATTTTTACAGAAATTAATTTCAAGTCAGTGCTGAGCTTTTATCTGAGGACTTCTGTGCCCATATGCTAAACTTTTATTTTAAAGTTAAAATGGAGTACAAGACTCATTATTAAACAAGCAAAAAAAGTTTGAGCATCCAGATGGACTGGAGGCTGATCACAAAGAGAAGAAATTACTCAACTGGTGGAAAGACTTCAGGCAGAACTTAGAAGAACCTGAGAACTGTGCAGTTCTTAATTTTCCTGACAAATAATCGTGATGTTTATGATGAGAGGTTTGAAGTTTCAAATTTCTGAGAGCGTCTGCAAACTTTTTGTAAGCGTGGAAAAGAGCCAGCTGAATCAGTGCAAGTTCACGTTGCTACAAATGAAGTACTGGTGTCTCGTGAATATAAAATCTGTTAATACACACTTGGAATCTGAGCGGGTGTAAATCTTACCTCTGTTTACATGGCTAGAACTAAGCCACTTAACAGAAAGCTGCTTCCTCAGCTGCTGTATTAACTCATGCTTCAAGCAAAGCATCCAGCAAGGCTCTCATTGAAATTCTTGCCTCAGAGGGTAAAAGTTCAGAGCTGCCCACAGTTCGTGGTATCTGGAGGTGGGTGTGAGGAACCCTCCCTGATGCTAGTGCTTTGGGTTTGACTTTTAAGAGTACTGAGGTGCCTGCTCAGATTGTTTTTTCTTCAGTCCCATGCAGTGGTTAAGCGCTTAATGGGGCATATAAATATATTTGAAAATTTGCCTTGCTTTCTTTGGCATCTGACAGTATGCATTATCCACAGATATTTAGGTGCTTCATTGGACTTTCAAAATACTATCTTCTGCACCTGGACATGAAAGATACTTGCACATGGTTCTTGCCAGCCCTCAAGTTACTTCAGGGTCTGTTTACAGTCTGAGCCAGCTCTTCTGGGGATCAAAATTTAGTTACTGGTTTTTTTCCATGAATTGTTGGGATGTGCTGCTCAGAATTATTTCAGCCAGTATTCACAGCTGTGGAACCAGAGACTCTGCAAGCTGATCCGCGTTGGCCTAATGTAAAATTAGGATCTTGCCCATTTCCTTAGATTGTGAAACAACTTTTTTTTTTTTTTTATAAATCCAGAGGAAAGTGGGTTTTATCTGCTCTACTTTTGTGTTGTCAAATGTGAGAAGAAATTTTTTTATCTTCATTCTGATTACTGCTAGCTACAAATTGATCTTAAAGTGACAGTGTTAGCAATTAATGATTAGCATGTAGCTGTTTTTAATTTATTTTACAACCTCTCAGCTGGAATGAACAAGTAATCTTGAAGGCCCACTGAATAACTTGCTGTCTGGGTCAAACAGTTGTCAGAAAGTGAGCCAACCTGCTGTACCTAGATCATCAGTGTTACGCTTCTGTAGCAGAAGGTCTGGGTAGTAAGTGTAACTTCTTTGCCTGTCACTCAGCTAGAGAAGTTGCGCGGCTTTGCTGGGTTTTGCCAGGCAGGTTTGATTACTAAATAGAGAAGGGATGACTCTTCTCCGTGTAAGGGCTTCTTGCACAATTTCTTAAATTTTTCTTGGGTAACAGCCCCTCTCTAAGGGGCTGAATGTAAAATGGGCAGAGGGTACCTCATTGAAAAGAAGGGGCTTCTATGGCTTTTATTCAGTTTAAAAAAAAAAAATAATTAAAAATCTTGCTTCTGTTGCAAGAGGCAGAGTATTTTTAATGTAGCCAGGCATTCTAACCTAGAGTCAGGGGTGTTTTGTGTGTGTAAACATGTATAATTTTGTCTTGCTTTATGTTTTAATGTTACAAATTATGTCATTAGTATTGGGAAATGTCAGAATCAGGATTATGTTGACTAAATCTAAACATTCTTTTTTTTTTTAATTTATTTAGATATCACTATTGACCTCAACAGTAAATCATCTCAAAAACAACATAAAGTCTGCTTCTGATCTGATTTCTCTTCCTGTCACAGTAGAGAAACTAGAGAAGGCAAGTACTGTAAATGTGGCTATTGCTAAACGCGGTCTGTGCTGCTAAGCTGCAGCTGGGCTCCTGGGGACAGCAGTGACAACAGGAGTTACCTGAATTGCATGTGAAGAATATTTGCTTCTCTTGTTTTTAAATTGGACTTCATATACTTGATATTGTACGGTCTTACGATAATGTGTGGCAGGTAAAAAAAAAAAAAAAAAAAAAATTGAAGGCCTTTGTTTGTCCCTTTCTGGAGATGCATTTGTTCGTATTATGTCACTTCTTTACCTCAGAGCTGATCTTTCTAGTTGCTTTCCTTCAGGTTGCTAATCTTAATTTCATTTAAGACGCTTGCAAAAAGTCTGCAGTTTTACAGGTCTGCTTGCAAATAGGTGGTTTGTTTAGCTTTTTTAATTGGAAAAGAAAATGGGTTGCTTTCTGGAAAACACCCTTATCTTGAGCAGTATAGAGTTCTACATCTGACTCTGCATTTAGCATCTTGAAGCAGGCAGGGGTCTCACCTGGAAGCCGTGGGCCTGGAACGTTAGCGTGGCAGCTTTCTTGGTGTTCAGTACGTGCACAGCAAAACATGAATTGTACTGGGATGGTTTTCTGACAATCCCTTGAAAGATGGGCCCTACTGGGTGACACAAACTTTCTTCTAAAGTGTTAAAGTTCTTCTGAAGTTCTTCTAAAGCTAATACAGTGTCTTACCATGTGCCTTAGCTGAGCATTCTTTACCAAAGAACTGTCCTGTTTATTCTGTTAAAAAGAATGGCGTGTTGAAACTTCCACGGCTCTTCCATGGCAGTTCTGTTTATTTAGCAATAAACATTTATATTGCGCTAACACCTAATGTCAGTCCAGTCCTTGTGGCTTTTATGGGCTTCCACTTCTAATTTCCTACGCCTTCAAAATTACTGTATAATCAATGAGCTAGTCATATGCAAAGTAATTAGTGTGGTTTTGCTGATCAGGCTGCTAGGATTTCTTTTGGGAGGAGTACAAAACTATTTCCTAAGCTTCTAATTTGCTGTTAGGAGCATGTTGGATTCTCACTGTGTCATATCAGAAGTAAGTTTTAAGGCAATACGTAGTCTGGAACCTGCACCTACTTTATTTTTTTATATATATATATAAATAAAAATATAGAAAACCCTTGTTGTTGTCTTGGTGCCTTCAGTACTGTCAGGGCAAAGCGTTAGGGCTGACAGGTTTGAACTTGCAGTGATGTGCTGAACAGCAAGGATTTTTCATGTTGAAATAAGTCCATCCTTGGTCACACTTCATGAAAATCAAAGATCTTGGGAACTTTACAGTTCTTTCCAGTCTCTGCTGTTGAGTCTCAGTAGGGTGGTAGATGTGGCATCTGTTTCCACTGCTCTCTTTTTGCAAGCAGTGCAAATGCTGCCATCTTGCTTGCATTTATGTTTTGGAAGGTTGATTTAATAAAAACAGAGCTGGAATCCTTCCAGGAGGTATATTGTGAGGTGTTGAGTGTAGAAAAAACTATTCTGAGGTTTAAATACAATAGTTTTAATGGTTTGTAAGTGTCACGTTAATGAGAAGTGATAGTTTTCAAGACTTGGACTTCTTTTTGACCTCTGTGTGCGTGCTGCACTACCTCCTGTCGCACAGGAGAGCTTCAGTGGGTGTAGGTGGGTGGCCTGGCTTTTGATAGCTCTGGTGAAAAATCTCCTGCTCAATGGTCCATTGCAGCCAGCAGTCTTTGGAATTACCTGCCTTTCTTGGAAGAAATCATTTATCAGCAGTCTTGGCTAGCTGGGGAAGTCCCAGTTGTCTGGAGGTTAGCAAATGTGATGCCTATCTACAAGAAGGGCCAGAAGGAGGATCCGGGAAGCTACAGGCCTGTCAGTCTGACCTTGGTGCTGGGGAAGGTTATGGAGCAGATCATCTTGAGTGCCATCACGTGGCGCGTACAGGACAACCAGGTGATCAGGCCCAGTCAGCATGGGTTCATGAAAGGCAGGTCCTGCTTGACGAACCTGATCTTCTATGACAAGGTGACCCGCTTGGTGGATGAGGGAAATTGGAGAGGGACGAGTGGATGTTGTCTACCTAGACTTTAGTAAAGCCTTGGACACTGTATCCCACAGCATTCTCCCAGAGAAACTATCTGCTCATGGCTTGGACGGGTGTACACTTTGCTGGGTAAGAAACTGGCTGGATGGCCAGGCCCAAAGAGTGGTGGTGAACGGAGTTAAATCCAGTTGGCGGCCGGTCACAAGTGGTGATCCCCAGGGCTCAATATTGGGGTCAGTTTTGTTTAATACCTTTATCAACGATCTGGATGAGGGGATTGAGTGCACCCTTAGTCAGTTTGCAGATGACACCAAGTTGGGCAGGAGTGTTGATCTGCTTGAGGGTAGGAGGGCCCTAAAGAGTGATCTGGACAGGCTGGATTGATGGGCCGAGGCCAATGGTATGAGATTCAACAAGGCCAAGTGACGGGTCCTGCACTTGGGTCACACCAACCCCACGCAGCGCTACAGGCTTGGGCCAGAGTGGCTGGAGAGCTGCCTGGCAGAAAAGGATCTGGGGATGTTGGTCAATGGCTGGCTGAATATGAGCCAGCAGTGTGCCCAGGTGGCCAAGAAGGTCACAGCATCCTGGCTCGTATCAGAAATAGCGCGGCCAGCAGGACTAGAGAAGTGATTGTCCTGCTATGCTTGGCGCTGGTGAGGCCACGCCTTGAATATCGTGTTCAGTTTTGGGCTCCTCACTGCAAGAAAGATATTGAGGTGTCCGAAGAAGGGCAATGAAGCTGGTGAGGGGTCTAGAGAACAAATCTTACGAGAAGCGGCTGAGGGGAGCTGGGGTTGTTTTGCCTGGAGAAAAGGAGGCTGAGGGGAGACCTTCTTGCTCTCTACAACTGCCTGAAAGGAGGGGGTAGCGAGGTGAGGGTCGGTTTCTCCTCCCAGGTAACGAGAGGACAAGAGGAAATGGCCCCAAGTTGTGCCAGGGGAGGTTTAGATTGGATATTAAGAAAATATTCTTCACTGAAAGGGTTGTCAAGCATTGAAACAGGCTGCCCAGGGAAGCGGTTGAGTCACCACTCCTGGAGGTATTCAAAAGATGTGTGGATGTGGCACGTAGGGACATGGTCTAGTGGTGGACTTTGCAGTGATATTTGGACTTGACGATCTTAAAGGTCCTTTCCAACCTAAATGATTCTATGATTCTGTGAAAAGGCTGCTATTCTTAGAAGAGGATTTTGATTTTCTTAAGCCTTTTTCCCTGCAGGTACTGTTCCTGACAATGGGGAGCTGCCTGCTGGTGTTAGAGTCCTGAAGGATTACTGAGGGAGTTCCTCCTGGACAGTGGCTTTTGTTCAGCCTGATGAAAGGTGCTGAAGGTGGCCTGAGGCCCTCCAGGACAGAGGGATTGCTTAGTAAACTTGTGTTCGGGCTGGCAAAATGAAATGCTGGAGGAAGATTTGTGTGGATTTTGTTGGAATGTAGTCTGGGTAGCTAGAGGGTCACTTCAGTGCCTTAGGTGCATCACAGGGTCATAGAAAAAAGGGGAGTTTTAGATGGGTTCGGTTTGCTTTAACGATTGAAGAAGGTATTAAAAACAGAATGAGAAGCGTAGGGGCGTGCTCTGTCCCATTACTGTAACTTCCACTAGTGTTTGTGGATGTCCTGGCTGTCAGTCTGACTCTGATGGGTGCTGTGCTGGCAGCTGCTAAACCACCAGCGCAGCTTTACAGAATAGTTACTTTCTAAAGCTGGAGCTGAGGGCAGGGGGAGTTCACACCGGTGAAGGCAAGGGAAGGATGAGACGTGAGCGGTCAGAAGCAAAGGCAGCTGTCGGAGCACGCTGGCCGTTCCTGCAGAATTCACGGGGGCTTTCCTGCTGCTTCAGAGCTATTCTTTCATTTTAAAAAAGGGAATACTTGCTTGAAAATCTAATCTGCAACCTTTGGCAGACTAGTTTAGCAGTGTGTGATGTGTCTGATGGGTAGCCCTGAAAGACAGTTAGGGCAGGATAAATCGGTGATGTCAGGATCCTTGTATTCAATACAGATACTCCATGTAGAGAGGGGCTAAGATGTCTTCATATCAGGATTATTTTTTTTTTTTAATCAATGACGGAAGGTTTGTGTTGTTTTGAGTGTGGGAGTAGCAAATGTGTAATTTTGGTTATCTAGCATAAGCTCTCGTGGTGGTGTGTGTTTTTGCATGTTGGCCTGGAGATGCGATAGGTATAACTTGCAGTTTTGGCTGCGAAGAAAGTTCTGAATACTTCAAATTCGCGTGCATATTTTTGTGGCAGTCTGCCTGCGGTTTCACTAACAAAGCATTGTCTTTAGCAGGTTGAAACTTTGGGACGATGCAGTTTGATGAAGGCTGAGATTTTTGTCATTTTCTTTATTCCAGACCGTAGCGAACATAGGTAGCACGCTTACCAGCGTTTCTCACGATGTTGAAAATATACAGACAGCTATTGAAGAATACAAGAAATCCACAGAAATACTCCAGAATGATGTGGTAAGAAAATGTACTGATTTAACGCTGCATTTGAGTGGTTACCTGCCTAATATGAAGCAAGTTTAAGAACTGTGTGGAGTTCTGCCTTATGCCTTCAAAATACTTTTGAAGTTTCAGTAGTTGCTAGTTGGTACATTAATAAGCTAATCTTCTAATCCCTGTGTGGCATCTCCTGTATGGTTTTGGGAATATCTGCTTCTCGGTGATGCTTATGGTAACTCTCTGCACTGTTTTAGGATTGGGGATGGTGTAAGCGATAGAGTTCGTTGTCTGAATTAAGGATGGAATTACTGACCATCTGTACCAGAAACTACTCACTGTATTTATACTGACCTCTCACTTGGGGTTAAACTGAGCCAATCATTAAAGTTTTTCCGCTAACCTGCAATACTTTAATAAGAATACTTGCAGTTAAAGTCTAAATCAGATATATTGTAAAACTTGATTCAGCCAGTGGATACTGTGAAAACATTGCAGATATGGGAGTGTCTATGATAGCAGTGAAATTTGTATCATAACACTTCACTAAAGGGAGAAGAGCTAATTAGGAGGGTTTAAGTAAAATAAATTTCAACCTTATGTGTTCGAAAGAAAAAACTCTGTATTAGCCTAGTTAAAATACTGCATGCACAACAGACATGAGTGATTATAATTGTAGCAAAACATCCTTAGCCGCAGCCTGCCAGTTATTAAAAGCTTAGTATTTTTTTTTACAGGCGTTTGGTAACATAATTTTCTACTTCTTTTTTTAGAAGGAATTAAAACAGATACCTTCACTTCCCTCCACTGTTATGCCAAGGACAGAGAGAAATCAGACAGAAAATTGCAAAAAGGTATTTTTCTCCCTTGCATAAGGAACATTGGTACAAGTATCACTGATACATAACTTTTGTGTGTGTTTTGCAGTACTGTAGTGTACAAAAAATTATGTTTTTTATCAATACAATGTAGATAGCATCCTTCAAAACAAAATATAAGGTAACTTTGCTGTAGTTTTTTCCTGCATATGTGCAAACAGGAAAGTACCCTAGTCTGAGAGTATTTTTTTGTGTTCTAACTGGGTAAGGAGTAAAAACACTGAAATGAATATTCAAAAAATTGTAGGTGTACTTTGCTCATGCAAATGGAAATGAGTTAAAGGATTTTTATGGAATGGATTTTATGGCAGGTACTTGCCAATCTGAACAAATTTGGGAGTGGCGTGTATTGAGTCATGAGGTGTGGAAAGCAGGAATTCAGCAACCAAAAAAAAAAATGATGTGTGGGTGGTTAGATGAATGGGTTGGAACGGAATGACTGCATTTATTTACATTTGGTACAGTTGATATCTTCCTCAAAACTTAATCTTGTGTATAAATATTCCTAATACATGCTTTCTGGGGAAAAATAGTTGGTATGGTGACTAAGCTTGCCCTGGAAAATTAGATGAATGGGCTTTCTGTGTTTGCTGGCACAGCTGAAGTGATTGCATTAGCAACAAAGAGGTTAGCCCTGAGGAAGAATCTCTGTTTCAACCTTTGAAAGCTGGAATAACTTTCTGGAAGCTTCCAGTTGGATGTTTCCAACGGTGCCGGTGGAGAGCCAGTCTGAAGTCTGCCCAGTTAAACTGGGTCAGTCACCATGCTGTTAATAGCAAGAGCTCTGCAGAGGTTGAGTAAACTGACACATGCTGGTTTTATATTTCAGGAAAGCCAGTCACTGCGTGCAGCTTTGGAAGAGCTAAATAATACTGTAGTGGCGTACCAAAAGTTGAATGACCTTAAGCTTCTAAATGTGGATTCAGCCATTAGTAACCTTAGCCGGGGGGTTCTGCTGTTAGAAAACTCTCCCCTTGCTGTGAATAATCTGGACAAGAGAGAGAACTTGTCTACCAGCGTGGTAAGTATTTGATGACTACGGGTGTCTACTCAGGCGAGTAGTTTCAATACTTTCTATACACTACAGATACAGCTTTTCAAACCTAACCAAAGATGTCAGAATGAAACTCGAGACACTTAAAACTTAATTTTAAAAGGCTGGAATTTGCTCTGTATTTCTGAATGGATAACTAATGTCAAGAGTATCTCTGAAGTAGGTCACCTCTTCCCTGCAGAATCTACAGAAAAATGTCCAAAACACTGTGACATTTAAGACTCGGGTGGCTGCTTAATGGGATGGGATTCACAAACCTCTCTAACTGTGTTTTAGGAAGGCGCTCTGGCATGGGTCTGTTAAAACCACTTAGGAGTTAGGTGGGCCTCTGGATTGTTCACCAGTGCTTCAATGCTAAAAAAAAAAATAATTAATAAAAATTAATACTAAATATATTCACAAATCCTTCCAGTGCTTTCTGTATGCCATACCAGGGCCAGTCTCTGAGAACATGCTCTGTATGTTTAGGAATAAGGAACATGCTGACCTTGCTGTGGTAAACTACATAACCCACTCTCTTCATTTTTATTCTGGCATGTATTTGTCCAGTGTTTTTCCTGCTTCACGCCTGCCAAATTTGGAGGAAAGAAACTCTGTTGTAGAAAATAATAAGAACATGAATAAACTTGGCTGTCCTCCATTTTTCTTGTAGGGGAATGATGCAGCTACCTCTCGAAAAGTGGAAAATGAAGATCAACTAGATAATGAAACTCATTCAAATAAAGAACTGAAGGTAAAGTAAGGAAACATAAATTACACAGGATTAGTAGAGCCTGTCATTGTCTTTATAATCGTGTTTTAAGTGAGACTTAATTGAGGAAAGTCTGCAAGCAGGCTAATCTGGTCGAGTTTCTTTTAAAAGTCCAGAGTAGAAGGACATCTTATCCACCCCATTTTGGGGACGGGAAGTCAATTAGGATGGAAGAAAAGTTGTAATAGATTAAAGTCTTGCCATTCTGACTACATATAGGATAACATAGCAGAGCTGCTGTACTATCCTTCCCTGCAGCTGAAAGAATCTGGGGAGGTTCAGAGCATGGTCTGATGGAAGACAGGACTCTGGCAGCCAGCTCATTGGAGTGCCCTTTGCCACGCTCTCAGCAAAGCTCGCCCAACTGTCGTGGCTTCACACCGCAAATGGGGTTATGGCATTTATCCTGGCTTAAAAACTTTCTGGGGTTGAATTAGAGAAACTTTGCACTAGTGGAGTCTAGGAAATGATGAAAGCCACTTCTCAGTAACGACGTGATGGCTGGCTGGGAGCGAGTTTAATAGACTGAATGGCCAAATTGTGGGCTGGGGATAAGAGGCAACGCTGCTGAGGTTAGTTTCCATCTGCTGGAAAGCAGGCAGGTGAGTGAACTGGCTACACTGTGAGGTCTAGGCTTGGCTTGATGTGAATTCAACCCATCAGCTGGAATCTACCCATTAAAAGAACAAAGATGCTCCAAATTAATAAATGTGGTGGTTTTACTTTGGCACAGATACAGTGACTCCTGCACTAAGGTAGTCAAGACTGCAGGCAAACATTTGAAACAATTATGCAATTCAATTAATGTATAAGCCTTCGCTCCAAGTGTGTTTGACTGTTTTATATTACAATTTTGCAGTGTTGCTCATTTATATAAGAAATACGGCAATTAAATGTCAGATTCTTTTGAAATTGGTGTCTGCAAAATAGTTGCCTACTTTTCAGGTTGAGGTATCGATTCTATTGTTTTCTTACAGACCATGTGAATTTATTCCTTAGATCTTTCTGTAGATTTTAAAATTTTATTTATTTTTAATTCTTGTTTATCATTTTAAATGTGATTTACCCTGGAGATCTCCAAGTCACCCAAAAGTACTTACATATTTTAAATTACTACTTTTCCTGATTTTCTCCATCTACTGAAGGGGTGCTTCTTAAGAATTTTTTTTTTTTCTATGTGTGCAGGAAACAGGAACTAGAGATTCTCAGGTATCAAAACTAAGAGAGAAGCTTCAGCTGATCAGCGCTCTCACAGGCAAGCCAGAAAATGACAGACCCATTGAGACATCAAAGAATGGTAAGAATGTCATATAATAGTAATCCATAAACCTGAAGGTTCCCTGTGTAATTCAAAGAACAGCTAATGAAGGTGCATAATTTAGGCTGTTCCTTAAGATTTTGGTGAAGATTATTTCAGTTAAAGTGGTAGAAAACTGATAGCTTTAAAACAGAAAACTACCTACAACTACAAAAGCTTGAAGGTGACTTTCCATGTGAATAGCAGGATTCACATGCCTCAGTAGCTTGTATTTGAAAGGTATACAGTGATTTACCTGTAGAAATTTGTACCCAGTAACATCTATTTTTACTTTTTTGAAATCTATGTGTGACATAGAGGAAAGGTCTGTGTCTCTGCTGACTTGTCTCAGTTCTGCGCTTCTGCTGTGTATATTCAGGTAGTGCTGAAGATAAGATCTGAAATACTTCATTACAGTAGAAATGTGCTTGTTGTTAATTTGCTAAGCAGCAACTTGGAAGTTTAGACCTTGCTGATACCTGCATTGACAAGGTGAAAACAACCCAGGTGGGCAGATGTAATTTGCTAAATAAAGCTTGTTCAGTGCTTTCAGGCTGGGAAGTAGAAAGCACTTTCAAGTCATTCATTGTGTGGGGTTTACAAATAAACATCTCCTACTACAGCATGAAAGATTAAAGCTGTATAACTGTCCGAAAAAGTTTCCTTCCTTCTCTTCTTCTAGTTATTGGTAAAAGGGGACAACACCGCTGTATCTTGAAATGATTTTGCAGTGTTCTTATCCCATACAGCATCTGTGAAAGAAAAAATATATTAATTTCATTGGATTTTTTTTTGTTTCTGCTAACTGTAATTGTGTGGAATTAGTGAGACTAATAGAAATTGTTTTGTAACAGTTGAAAATAGTCTGAGTACTACAGTGAAGCCCACAGACCTTTCAAGGCTGGCTTCAAGGTCAGCTGCTGACAACACAGAGACTAACGGGCAGCTGAGACATCTGTCCTTACCAGGAATTTCCAGCATTGAAGGTATGTCCGTTCTAGGCTGACCCTTTCTTTTTCTGAATATTTCGTGTAAATGTTTAGGACACAATAAGCATAACTGGAAGTATGATAGCGTGTCTGGGCATTCTGGGAGAAGTGAAGTCAATTTTAAAAAGCTTGAGAACTAAGGGCTTTTTTTTTTTTAAAAAAAATAATTAAAAAGCGCAACAAACTAAAATAAAGGACTGGTGTGTAAAAGAAAAGAAACTGGGATTTAAACAGGATGTGAACTGTAATTGTTTTGAATGCCCCAGAGATTGAGAGAGAAGTCAAGGACAGAATTAGGGTGCTGAATGAAAGTGAAGTAGGTGTGAGTGTGCATGGCCTTGTGGTTTTTTTTTTTTTTTTTAAGAGAACACTGCCTGGTCAAATGAATGGTTTCTGGATCTTGCTGCTCACTCTCTTCAGCTACTGAAAGGGCAATGCTTTGCATCAGGAAATGAAAAGACACTTTTTTCCCTTTATATCATCTGTGCTGTTGGTATAGCAACAGTCATTCAGAGCTTGCTTTTGTGGAGGATAACTGCGTCTGCATGCAGTTTGTGGTTGTAGAACGGGCTATTAGTCGTGGCCGGAAATCAGGATTACTTTGTTCACATTTAATCTTAATTTAATCCAGAAATGTTCCTGCTTTTTTCTCCTAAACTGTTACCAAGAGCTTGCGACAGCGCAGAAGGCAAACTACGTATGTGGGGATGCTTTATTGAATTAGTAGGTAGTAAGACACAGCGCAGTAAAACTGGAAGAGCAGATTATAGGATATTCCTGTGTACTTAAAGGAGCTACTTTTAAATCCTTGTTCTCTTTGCAGAGCTTCAGAATTTGTTTGAAAAAGCAACTGAAGATGCTGATGGAAAACTATCATATGAAGATCTTCAAAAGCTGCTTGGCTCTGCAGCCCAAGAGTCACAGAGCTTTAAGAAATTTGACACAGATGGAGATGAGAAATACTCATTACAAGAACTGAGATTAGCTTTAGGTGTATAGGATATATTTAGAAATGTGATATTGGTGGATGCTACTGTAGATAAAGGAAACTACGGGACATGAAAAACTACGTCTGCACTTTCCCGGTGTTTTACTGGTCTTCGGAGCTAAATTACTGTACACATTGCCACCTCTTTTTTCACTTGCATTTATTGGGAAAAAAAATTTACAAATTTATATGTTGATAGGACATAATATTGGGACTGTGTTAAAATCCAGAAAATTCCCAAACACTCCTTTCATTCTTTCCTTTTCAAAGGAAGTTCTTGTTTTTAATTTAAAATGTGTACATACTAAAATAAAACTATGGTTTTATATTTCACTGAAATTTGCCTTAAATTAGAGAGCTGCACTTTATGTAGAGCAGAAAGAAATCTGTCTTGTAAAGATGGGCTTCTTCTGCTTGTAAATATTTGAGCTAGAGTAAATTATGCATATTTAAGGAGAAGTTTGTGTCAGGGGCTGTGTTGGTCGTAAGCTGTTTAAGAGAGCCTGAGCCTAAAAGGGGTGATTAGGAGCTTCAGCTAAATTTTAAATTTTGACTAAGTATAACCATGAATGAATTTGGACTCAGAGGAAAGCAGGAGTGGTAAATCATGCCCATCTATAGCAGGATTTATTTTTAGAAGGAAGAGTTTGAAAGTTTTTATATCATGAGCCTACAGGAGCAATTACCTACCAAGTGCTTGGGTTTTCACTTCAGCATTCTTTTAGCTTTGCTGTATTGCGTCCAGATTACGTTTTGTGAGATAAGCCTATCTGTTGTTAAAAACATAGTATTGAATAACTTTAACAGATGCTTAAGAGGTCAAAGTCCACAATGCAGCCTGCAGAGTAGCACCTGAATAGTTCATGCCTTGGGTACGATCAGTGGTGTACTGAAGGTCTTGCTGACTGGTCCCTGGAGATCTTCTAAACAGGATTGCTGGTGCTGCTGGGTTTCTTCCATCTGCTGTTGTTGGGGTCACAGTTGAAGTGCCCTGAGTAGAGCTTCTGGTCAAGAGGAGCATAAGCAGATGGGAAAGGCCCAGAGGAGACTTGTGGGCTGTTTCCTGACTAATGTGAACATGATTGCTTCTTGGTACCTTAACCTTTTGTGTTGTCGCCAACAAAAGGATATAAAAAGCAGGATAGGAGCGTGCAATCGCATCAGCGTTCTCTACTGATGTGTGCTTTGTGAGGTTTCCTTACTGTGGAGGAACTTCAGGGTTTGTTTATACTACCAGATCTAAACACAGAGCGTATTTACAACCTTCTGGAACATAACAAAAAATACTTCTTGCAGAAGGGATTCTTTTGCAGGCTAGATAAGAGCCAAGCTGGGTGATTTTGCTCACAAATATCGCTGATCTTGTTGGGAGTGTTTTTGCATGAGTAGTGAAGTTGCCCACCTTGCCAAAACATCAGTTTATGTGAAAGTTGGTTCATAATTGTTGACTTTTTATATAAAAACTTTGGACTGGATGCTTATAGTTTTATGAATAATTGTATTCTGGAAGTATGAATCAGTGAAGGAATGTGCAAAATGGAATCCTCTACCCATTGCCTAGGCTTCTTTCAGCATTGCTCTTCTGTCCTGTTTGGGTAATGCAGATGTGACCCAATATGGTGATGCTTTTGATGTGACATTTGAAAATACAGTATTTGAACAAAACAAAACCAACCAACCAACCTTGGCTTTTGAGAGGACAAGAAGCCGACACTTGCTTCTTGCCACTTCCCACACCCTTTTATACACTACTGTGTAAGTCCTTAACCAAATAAAATTAAAAAAAAAAAACCAACAAACCAACCAATTAGCAATAAAATGTAACCATTCTGGTATTTTATTTGTACATACTGTATCATAGCCATATGCCAGAGTTTGCAAAATATTTTTGGAAGCTTGATTTGTATGGAGTTTAACTTACCTTAAAATCTAAGGGATTATTGTATTGCTGTGTGAATCTATTAGCGTTTTGTTTTGTTGCGGTCTACTTTACGTTTAGAAGGCGAGAGGCAGCGTGTGCCGTGGCGGCCAAGGAGCCCAGCTGGCCAGTAACTGGCACTGGGGCACAGCTCTCCAGTGGTGCCGCTTAATTTGCGTGCCAGGAGCACAGCACACTGCTAATTGCTGTAGTCACCGCTGTTGTAGGGGGGACTTGTGCCACCAATTTAACAAAATCCGATCAGTGGTTGTTCTTATGTGGCTGGGGTAGCTGCTTGGCATGCTGCGGGCTGGGAGCACCGGTCCCATCCCTGCCCGCGTGCTGCTACACTGCTGGTCTCCATCCCGCACGCTTTCCAAAGCCTTTATCCATGCTGGGTAAGGATGGGGCCATTCCTCCCCCGTGTTTTATTCCCGCTGCAGGTGGTAGAGGGCGTACAGCCCTGGCTGTTGTAAATACGCTTGTCCAGATCCTCTCTCTGCCGAGTTGAGGGGTCTGTGGGCGGCAGCGGGGGCTGTAGCTGCGACTTGCTTGTTACGCTGCGATTCCCGGGTTCGCTTTCAGGCTGTCTTTGTGGTTTTTTGGGTGACCCCCGCGTAGGGGACCACTGTGTACTGTTCAGTTTTCGGCCTGTCCGAGGCGCCGTGCGTCGCCCTTCCCCGCCCCGCTGGTCCGAGCCACGGTTCCCCGCGCCTTTTACCATGTAACGCCACTTTTAAATCTCTCAATAAAAGTTCTTTTTTTTTTTTTTTTTTTTAAGATGCGCGGCTCCGGCGGTTTCATTCCGGGGGCGGAACGGAGGGGCGGGGCGGCGGGCGGAGCGCGGCGGCGGCGGCGGAGGGAGCGGGTGCCATGGCGGGGCCCCTGCTGCAGGCCTGGGGCCTGGGGGCGGCCCTGCGGAGCCGAGCCGCTCTCCGCCCGCTGGGGCTGCTGGCCCCACCGTGCCGGGAGCTGGCGGAGACGGGGTCGGGAGAGGCGGCGCTGGAGGAAAATCCCTTCTACGGGAAGTACCGGCACAAAATCCAGGAGCTGAGGAGGTGAGGGGGAAGCCGGGCGCTGAGGGGAATGGCGGCGGGGGCCGGGCCCTGAGAGGAATGGCGGCGGGGGAGGGCCCCGGAGGGGAAGGAAGGGAGCAGAGAGGGTGTGGGTGTGCTGCTTTTTGAGGAAAAGGAGTTGCTGCGTTTTTTTGGGAGGAGGGAGGTAACTTTTAGCTTTGTGCCCTCCTGAGGAAATTGATTTAGGTCAGATGCAGACTGGAAATTCACATATATCGCTGCCAAGTCAACGAGAGTCATATCCCAACATGTTCGCAGAATGGTAGGGGTTGGAGGGGACCATCAGAGATCATCTAGTCCAACCCCCCTGCCAAAGCAGGGTCACCTAGAGCAGGCTGGACAGGAACACATCCAGGTGGGTTTGGAATATCTCCAGAGAAGATGACTCCACCACCTCTCTGGGCAGCCTGTGCCAGTGCCCTGGCACCTTCAAAGTAAAAGAGTTTTTCCTCATGTTGAGATGGAATTTCCTGTGTTCCAGCTTCTGCCCGTTGCCCCTTGTCCTGTTGCTGGGCGCCACTGAAAAGAGTCTGGCCCCATCCCTTGGGCACCCGTCCTTTAGATATTGATAAGCATTGATGAGATCTTCTCTCAGTCTTCTTTTCTCCAGGCTAAACAGACCAGGTCTCTCAGCTTTTCCTCGTAAGAGAGATATTCCGTTCCCATGATCATCTTCATAGCCCTCAGCTGGACTCTCTCCAGTAGTTCCCTGTCTTTCTTGAACTGGGGAGCCTAGAACAGCACACCAGACTTGGCCTTACCAGGGCAGAGTAGAGGGGGAGGATGACCTCCCTTGACCCGGTGGCCATGCTCTTTTTAATGCACCCCAGGAGACCATTGGCCGCCTTGGCCACAAGGGCACATTACATGGTCAACTTGTTGTCCACCAGGACTCCCAGGTCCCAGCTGAACCCTATCAAGGTTCAGCTTGGTAAGAGATAGTTTTACTAATAAGAAGTTAAAATTTTAAGTTAAGGACACAAATCAGAACCACGGTAAACATTTTAAAAGTCCAAATGACATTAATCACGTTACCCAGTTTTGGTAACCGTCCCTTTTCTGATTCAGATCCAGTCCAGATGTGTTTGAATCCCGTATGGAAAAAAGAAATGAAGTGAAAAAGCAGCCCGTGGGATATTCCAAGCAAGGAGAATTTATCAAATGTATGGAGGAAAAGGCAAGGCCAATTTTCTTTGTAGTTAACATATATTAAAGCTATAATGTCATTTATATAAGATTAGTGTAATGCTACAAAGATACAGCATTCCTGTTAGTAAAGAGCGCCAGAATTTCTCTCTCTGGTGGCTAAAAATATTATTCTGTATTCCAGTGTATTATTTTGCTGTACTTTAGGCTGTAAATTTTGCGCTTGAGGCCTTATTTAAGTGTTTAATTAGTTCCAGATTAGTTTGGCCAGATGGAGTGACGTGATCTTGTATTTATTATTTTGTAGCGAATGAAAGCAAGCTGTTCAATAATATTGTATCCAAATACATAATAGTTTGGTTTAATCCTTTCTGATCTTGAAATTCATAATTCACATTGAGTTACCTTCTTATTCTCCTAATCAATATTTTATTTTAATGAAATGCACTGCAGCAATCTCTAAGTATCTTAAATTTGAGCTCATACTCAGGACATCTTGTCAGCAGGCATGTTATTATGCGTGGAAGGGAAGGCAAATAAATGGTATTAAAACATCAGCTATAAAAAGTAAAGAAGAATGTTTTCTTCTAGGCAGAAGGCTTGGGCACAAAGACATCAAAGGGAGGCTTCACAAAAGATAAGGTAAGGGACACGAACCGAAGTGTTAGGAGAGGACTTGCTGGCAAATCATGGATGTAGATTAACTTGTATTGCTACCATCACTGCTTCAGCCTAGAGCTTCTTGAGGTAAAATTAATGTTCCTGAGGCTGCATTTGAATATAAGGTACTCATTTACTATTGGGATCACTTCCAAATCTTAAAACTTGTTGTTTTATTTTCCGGTTCTTTCTCTCTTGACATCTTGGAAGTTCCTACTTGTTAAAGGATCTGTACGGAATGCTGACAGCAATAAATTGAAAGGGTTAAGCTGCCTTTAGAGCATTTCCAAGGATCAGCCAGCAGAGGGACAAGAGAATGGTTTTATTCTTTTGCATTCTTGTATTTTGGCAAACTTTCTGTGCAAATCTGCCAACAGAGCCTGCGTCTGAAGGGGAAAGGCTGCAGCTCCTTTTGCAGCTTCAGTAGAGATCTGCACAACTGGAGCAAAGTATATTCTGTTTCCTGACAGATCTCTTCTGTTCTCCCTCAGTGTGTAAATATACTTCTCGGTGTGTTACTACTTATGATTTATTAGTTTCTTTGGCAATTCAGAGAACTAAGTCACATTGTAAATTGAATTAAGTTGCTCCAGCTTGATTTTGTTCTCTGTAATTGCATCCATTCATTCTGGATTCTCACTTGAATCAGAGAACTGTCATCATGCCAAATTCCTTATGATTTCTCTTGCAGACGCTTGATTCGATTCTTAATGTTGAGATGGTGAAAGAAAAATCAGCGGAGGAGATTAAACAGGTGATGGATTTAAATGCAATAAAGTTTGCTCCACATCTGTGCTTAATAGCAACCTACATGCAAGGGTGGAAATTTTACTTAGAATGAAAAACAAAACATGGCTATGGATGTATATTTATAAAAAGCACATTCACGTACACATCAATAGTAGAAGATACAGTTTTCTCTATATAGGTAAATCCACCTAGGATGTAGCTGCCTGATGAATAATACATCTGGACTTGATCACTCAAAAACTGTCTCTGTTGTAATTCTTATTGTTGCCATTTAATGTGTAGCAGTTGAATTGGCATCGGCAACCTCCTGTCAGGTTTGTAGCCAGGTAAAGGGAAACCTGAGCGGTAGCTCATGTGGATTATGCTACATCTGTTTTGCAGGAATAATAATTAAAAAAAAAAAGCTTCTGCCACCTTGTACCTTTGTTTGCATTATCTGTCATTCAAGAGCCCATGGACTCATACTAAAGTCAGTTAGAGTAAGAAGGAAGTGGGTGGTTCTGTTTGTTTGTTTGAAGAACAGTGTGAATCAAGTTATTCTCCCTAATATCTGCTTGGCTTTGCACTGTATTCCCTTTTATCTGGTTACAAGTCACAGCTGTTGCACATTTCTGCTGTAGCTTGAGTTGGATCTGCTATTTCTTTTTTCCTTATCAGACTGTATGCCAAGAATCTTCATCTAGGCATGATCATTTAAGGGGGACAGCACATACGAAAGAGCCTTCTGGCACGACTTAGAGAGCAGAAAACCAGCTGCTTTCCTGATAGCTTGAGAACATTATAGAAGTGGTTATGTGCTCTGCAGGGCATTGCGTGCAACCAGTTATAGCAGGGAGTGGATTTGATAACTCAGGAATTTCCTTCAAGTTCCTCTGTTTCATTGATTAAACATTTTACTGGCGATGCTTATTAGTTATGTAGGACTGGGGAAGGGCAACTGAAAAAGTCCTGAACTCTGGGCTTTTACATGTACTTGTCCATTTGTTAAGGACTTTGAGCTTTTATGCAGGTATTGCCACCCTGCTGTGGTGAAGAAAAAGATTGTGAACAGAGGAGCATTATGCAAAGTATTGTCTTCCTTTGAAAATGTTTTGTATGTTCTTTATTAAAAAAAAAAAAACAAAAAAAAACAAAAAAAACCCCACAAAAACTCAAACCCTCTAGAAATCATTAAATCATTAGTGTTGTTACTGGGAAAAATGTAAGAAGCACTCCTGATGGCTAGTTAATCTTGAGCCACCTCTGAGCCCACTGCTTATTTATGTTTAGTTGAAGTCGGTTGTTTGGTACAAGTACTCTGGAATGTTGGGAGAAATGTATTGCATTAGCAGGAAGGTCAGTGAGGCTTGATTCAAGAACGACTCCTCAGAGTGCTTACAAAGGTTAGTTGACAAATGGTATTCTTTTTAAAACATTTAATGTTACTGCTAGGTGCTTGATTTTAACTGCATCTCATCTCTTTTGTTTCCTACAGATTTGGAATCAGTATTTTTCTGCAAAAGATACGGTTTATGCTGTTATTCCTGTAAGTAATTCCCTTGTAGTTATGCACTTGAAAGGCCAGTGTGCAAAGCTTTCCTTTCTAACTGTGATGCTGTTGCTTTTAAAAGCAATAGTTGAAGGAAAATGAGGTTTCAAGAACAAACTTTCTTTCCGGATTGAGTGATCTTACTGCCCCAAATAAAGGCTTTTGTTTATAAAGATGTGTATCCCTTTTTTTCTCGCATCAGTCTCAATAAAGCTAGCACCTTTTTCTGCACAGCTGGCTTGAATTTCATGGCATTTTTTATTATGACTATCCAGTACTCTTCGCAGGACCCTAGTATCTATTAAGGCAGCATTTGTATTTTCAAATAATTTTGTCTCAGAGTTGCTCGTTTCTTTCCCCTCTTCCCTGCAGCACGGACTGCGAAGTCAAGTTTAGTATGGCAGTGTTAGAGCATTTGACTAATAACTTGCATGTGGCTAATCACTTATGACTGACTTTCATACATTTAAAATTATTGGCAGCATGGTCTTTCATTGAGATTGCATGGTGCTTCCTGTGATAAAATCAAATTTCTTATTCCTGATAGCTTTACCAGATGTTAATTGTTGTTAATCTGCGTTAGGCTGAAGGAATTTTTCTCGCTTTTGGGTTTTCTTTTTATTCTTTGCTTCACAGTTGCTATGTGATCGTGATCTCTTAAATCTGTCTTTTCACAGCTGGGCACGAACTGTGTGTTCCTTGAGTTCTTGAAACCTCATTTAGATTTGGGATCTGATTTGCAATTGCACTTGGCCCTTTGAGCTGCAACTGAAGTCGATGGGAGGCTTTATTCTAAATGTGTGAAGTGCTGTATGCTCTGAAAATGGCAGCATGGGATTTGAAGTCAGGCAGCTTCGTGCTTCAGCTTTCCCAACATGTGGATGCTGTGAAAATGGTTTGAATTGCTACATTTACTGTAGCAGAGGGCCAAAGCCGGGAACTTCAGTTAAGATGGTGTAGGTCTTTCATTAGTGGGACTGGCACTGGTCTTTGGTGCGCTGTTTTAGAGGAGCTTTGGAAGTTTTTAAGGCTTTAATGCAAACCAGATCCTAGGCACATTAGGAAGTAGTTCATGGTGTCATCGGGGAAAGAAACTACGTCTTTTGCCAGAAGCTTTTTGTTGGCTGGAAGAAAGGCCTCACATAATTCTCCAGTGCTCAAAAGCACACATGAAGGAATTTTGTGTTGATGAATGGCATATGTTTTCTTTCATGAACACCTTAGAGTAGGTATGAATATGTGGTGCTGGGAAGACAAGAGCAGGCAAAAGATTTGTGGGAACGCAGAGGGCACGTGAATGAGATTGCCGGGTTTCATCAGGGATGACCAAATAAGTTTGTGGTTTCAATAAGCAATAAGTATGTTATTTGAGTAAATATCTGTGCTGCATTTGAATACTGAAGAACAGATGACTGTGATATAAAATCTACAATGCGAGGCCAGGGATATGTCAACTTGCTCAAGTGTTGACACCACATGGTGCAGTGGAGCTATTATTGAAAAAGTACATAAGGTAAGCCTAAAACATGGGCCCCCCACCTCCAAGGAATAAAGCTTTGGATCCAAGGAGTTTGCTGCTGCATCTTAGAGACGGCATTGTTAAAACAGGATACCAATGACATTTAGGTAACTAAGAACTAAATGCAGTTTTCCATGGGGTCATTGTTAGCCATTGCTGCAGTGAGACCTTCTGTAGATAGAAGTTATACCCTGTAAAGGTTAATGAGATGATTCTGAATAACTTTGCATCCACGTTTCTGTTATGAAAAATTGAATTTCTCTTTCCCCACAGGCAGAAAAGTTTGATTTAATATGGAAGAGAGCCCAGAAATGTCCATCGGTACGTATGGCAGAGGCTCGCAATGCATGGATGTAGAGCTGTAATGCATTTCTCCTCTCTAAAGCCTAATTCATAAACTTTTGACCCTCCTGTATTCAGACTCAGCTTGATTAGTAAAATCTACGTGTTCAAATACTTGTCTTAGTGTTCAGATAATGCGTATGAATAACCACTGCTTTTAAACCGTTTGATCTAGGTATCAGATATCTAGATATGAGACATAGCATTTAGTAACGAGAGCACAGAACCTCGCAGGGAATGGATTTAGCTACATGCCTCCGGTTTCCATTAGTGGATGTCTTGTGGTCATATCTCTTCTGTGCAGTGTTGTGAAGAGCCAAGCCTCGCAGGGCAGCCTCATTGATGTTCCTGCGTGTGTCTCCTGATTGCTTAAAGCATCCTTGCTTTAACCTGGATGAACTGCTGTTAGCTATAGCTATGTGTCACCATCGCGTTACGTTGCATGTACATGGAGAAAGTGAATTCGCTTGTCTTATGGTTGGTGTGAGTTGCTCTTCCTTCTTTTTATGTTTGTTTACTGGCAGTGAAGACAGGCAGGAGTACCTGGAAGGGAAAAAGGCAAGAAATCAGTATGTCAGGTTCTGTCCACAGAATGAGCTGAACCTTGTAATCTCTTAGTCTGCTCTTCCTGGTCATAAATGTGCGTAGCCATGCTTTCTTCACCACGCTGGTGATCTGTGATAGGTAAATATTGGTAAGCAAATATGAGTATTTGTGTGGAAGCCAAACTGGGTAGGCAGTATGCTGTGTAAACAATGCATCTCTGTCTCTATGGGAGTGTGAGTTGTCAACAAAGACTGTATGGCATGCAGTGCAAAATGGCGTAGTGTAAGTTTAGTTGCAGAGCATTGTAATTCAACAGCTGCGACAGGGGAAGGAAGGGGGGAATTGGGTGTGGTCAAACACTTTATTGCAGATACAGAGTAAACGCTCTGTGGGTTGTATCTTAGGTGTGCGCCAGCACAGCAAAGCGTAGAATACTGACAATGTTTACTATAGTTATTTCAGATAAGAGTGGATTCACAAGATTTGGGTTCACTGTTTCTCATGTGGGTTGGTGGGTATCTTGTAAGCTTCAATTAGAAGATTCCTGTGTGAATGAGCAGGTTGTTGCTTTGAGGAAGTTAAACTGCAAAAGAGCATAACAGCTAACAAGCTGAAGGTTATCTTTATGTGGTTTTGTACCACATGCTGCTTGATTATTTTTGTTTTCTGTGGCAAGTAATGTGTTCTTACAGCAATTTGTGTGCTGAAGGATGGACTTTGTGCAAATTTCACTGTCCTGAGACAGAAATGAAATGCTTCACTCCTTTGTGAAAACAAAGTAGCTAGACTTCACTGCATTGAGAAGAGTGCTTTTGTAGATCTGAATGGGAGACTTTACTGGATTGATGGATCAGTCCTGTGTATTTCGCTTGGCAAGAGCAAGATGAAATATATCTGGCTTCCTGAGCTACTTGGAGCTTGGAATGTTATTTATAGCTTTAAGTGCGTTTCTGTACAGTGCATTGGCATTTAGTCAGGTATCCTGCTTGTTTTTCTGCTCCCATTTTGTCCATTTCCTTGGTGTGGGAAAATGAGCAAGTCCCTAGCTTATGGAGCCAAACAGACCGTAAATCTGTAGAGGGAAAATAGTTGCTACCTGTTCTGGAGCAGTTGGTGAAATTACAGGATTAAATACTCTGAATACTCCTTATCTTATATTTGACCATTTCTGCTGTTAATTTTCTAGAACTGAAAAAAAAGATCAGAGTCTGAATGTGCTTCACCGTCCTGTCCTTTCCTTTGACCTATCCTTTCCTTGGTCCTTTCCATATAATACTGATAAAAATATATGCCAACATACTTGCTAACAAAATAATACTGATAAGGTAATGCTGGTTTATTGTCTGCTTTGAAGTCTGGTTTGTGCTGCCCTGTCCCTCCTGGTGGGGCAAAGAAACTCCTTTTTCTGTTGTGGTTCTCTCGCTAAAGCATTTATGCTGGAGGCCAGTATGATACAGGCATCATTTTGTTCTATGAAAGGGAGAATTGTTTTTTTTTTGTATCGTCTCTCTGTAGTTCCTGTATGCTTTGCCAAGAAAAGAAGGCTATGAGTTCTTTGTGGGGCAGTGGTCGGGAACAGAATTGCACTTCACTTCCCTAATAAACATTCAGGTGAGTGGTTGAAATAAAAAGTCCAAAAATGGCTTAGCATCCAGAAATATATAATATCAGGTTATTACAATATATAATATTTTGTAAATAGTTTAATGAACAGGTTGTCTAGCTTAACTTGAAAATAATTGTCAGGGAAAAACTGCCATTAATTATGGGTACTTAATAAATTTATGGGTACTAAGTGACGCTAATCTAAAGGACAATGAGGTAGAAGTCAAACAGTCTGAAAATAGAAGCAAGAGCCAAACTTTTTAGAACTGTTTCTGCAAGCTACTTAAAATACGAGTAGATGCTGTAAGATGAAATGTCTTTCTGGAAATTGCGGGTTCTTTTAAATGCAAAATTGTCTTTAGTCAAGAAAAAACTCAACCTAATTCTGCAAATCCCTTGTTTTCTGTAAATACCAGGAATAATGACCTTTTAATTAGAACTGGCCCTTAAGCCCTGAAAAATGACTGCCTCCGTAGCAGTTAATGCTCAAAAATTTTGTAGTCAAGCCTGCAAATCTGTAATAGAGCTGAAGTTCTTTATGGGATACTTATGGGATATTTATCTCCTTCAGACTCAAGGTGAAACTGCTCCTAGCCAGTTGGTCTTGTACCATTATCCTGAGCTGCAGGAAGAAAAAGGGATAGTACTAATGACAGCAGAAATGGACTCAAAGTTCTTGGTAAGAGAAATCTGTTCATTGGCTTTCTTCATTTTATGCTGCAACTCCTCCTATAGTTTTGCATTAAAACCAAAGTAGAGGTCTTTAAAAGACCTTGTCCCAAAGAGTGGTCTTACTATATTTCTTTAGCCTAATATTGACGGAGGATGTGGAGAAGGCAGAGTTACTGAATGCCTTCTTTGCTTCGGTCTTTTCTGCTCGGCCCAGCCCTCAGGAGTCCCAGGCATTGAATAAAGTAACAGGGAAAGAAGACGACTTCCCTTGGGTTGAGGAGGAGCGAGTGAGGGACCAATTAGATCATCTAGATATTCACAAGTCCATGGGCCCTGATGGGATGCACCCGAGAGTGCTGAGGGAGCTGGCAGAAGTCATTGCTGGGCCGCTCTCCATCATCTTTGAAAAGTCCTGGAGAACAGGCGAGGTGCCTGGGGACTGGAGGAAAGCCAATGTCACTCCAGTCTTCAAGAAAGGCAAGAAGGAGGAGCCGGGGAACTACAGGCCGGTCAGCCTCACCTCCATCCCTGGAAAGATGATGGAACAGCTCGTTCTGGGTGTCATCTCAAGGCACGTGGAGGAAAGGAAAGCTATCAGAAGTACTCAGCATGGATTCACCAAGGGGAAATCATGTCTGACTAATCTGATAGCCTTCTATGATGGCGTGACTGGATGGATAGATGAGGGGAGGGCGGTAGATGTGGCCTACCTTGACTTAAGCAAGGCGTTTGACACGGTCTCCCACAGCATCCTCATAGGGAAGCTTAGGAAGTGTGGGTTAGATGAATGGACAGTGGGGTGGATAGAAAACTGGTTGAAAGATAGAGCTCAGAGGGTTGTGATTAGGGGCACAGAGTCTAGTTGGAGACCAGTGACGAGTGGTGTTCCCCAGGGGTCAGTACTGGGTCCAGTCCTCTTCAACATATTCATCAATGACCTGGATGAGGGGATAGAGTGCGCCCTCAGCAAGTTTGCTGATGACACCAAGCTGGGTGGGGTGGCTGACACACCGGAAGGCTGTGCCGCCATACAGAGAGACCTGGACAGGTTGGAGAGTTGGGCAGAGAGGAACCTTATGAAGTTCAACAAGGGCAAGTGTAGGGTGCTGCACCTGGGAAGGAACAACCCCATGCACCAGTACAGGTTGGGGGCTGACCTGCTGGAGAGCAGCTCAGCTGAAAGAGACCTGGGAGTCCTGGTGGACAACAGGATGACCATGAGTCAGCAATGTGCCCTTGTGGCCAAGAAGGCCAATGGCATCCTGGGGTGCATCAAGAAGAGTGTGGCCAGCAGGTCGAGGGAGGTCATCCTCCCCCTCTACTCTGCCCTGGTGAGGCCGCACCTGGAGTACTGTGTCCAGTTCTGGGCTCCCCGGTTCAAGAGGGACAGGGAACTGCTGGAAAGGGTGCAGCAGAGGGCTACAAAGATGATTGGGGGACTGGAACACCTCTCTTATGAGGAAAGGCTGAGGGATTTGGGTCTCTTCAGTCTGGAAAAAAGACGGCTGAGGGGTGACCTTATCAACGCTTATAAATACTTAAAGGGTGGGTGTCAGGAGGATGGGGACAGGCTCTTTTCAGTGGTGCCCGGGGACAGGACAAGAGGCAATGGGCACAAACTTGAACATAGGAAGTTCCACCTAAACATGAGGAGGAACTTCTTTACTCTGAGGGTGACAGAGCACTGGAACAGGCTGCCCAGAGAGGTGGTGGAGTCTCCAACTCTGGAGACATTCAAAACCCGCCTGGACATGTTCCTGTGTAACCTGCTCTAGGTGACCCTGCTCTGGCAGGGGGGTTGGACTAGATGATCTCCAGAGGTCCCTTCCAACCCTATGATTCTATGATTCTATGATTCTATGATTCTATACTTAATACCAGGGAAACCTAGAAGGAAATAATCAGTCTGGCTGTCTGGTGATTTCAGGTCATTCTTTTGTTTGTTTGTTTGTTTTTTCTCCCCCCCCGTGTATTATAGTTTATTGTTATAAAACAATAGAAATGCTTCTGGTTTTCTTATTAATGGAAGCAAATTCAAATTTAAATTATAGCTGTTGCTACTTGCCAACAAGTGAAACAGTGAAGTTTAATACTCCTCATTAAATCAGGAGACCTCCGGAGCTTTATGTTAGGTTTCTGTGTGCCTTTGCTCTTCTCCCTCTGTGTGGGTGTGCTGTTATTTGCATATCTGTAATAGTACGGTGCTAGGACTAATAGCACTAGGGATTATACTGGTGGAACAAGATAACTAAAGCTTCCCACCTTTAACTGACCTACTTTGCACCAGTTCCGAAACTATGTACAGGGGAGTGACTGGTAATGCGTGTGCCCTGTTGTATCTCAGTGCAAACAATTGATTTTTGCAAATAGGTCAACCGGAAGATGGGAAAGATGGGGCATCTCCAATGCCTTAGGGTGGCCAGGGATCATGAAAGACATCTTTGACCTCTGAGGTGTGTGCTCAGCAGGAGAGCAGCTTGTAGGCACAGTGCTTGAAGTGCCTAAGTAGGTCAGGAACGAGAGGGAGGTGGTTTGTTAAGAGATTTGCAAAACTAAGGTGACTTGGAGTAGAGTCATTTGATGAGTAGGACTGCAGCCTTTCAGCTGCTGAAGAGTCTTTTTCAAGGGGATACTCAAATACAGCAAAACCCGATGGTAACAAATGCTTTGTTTTAACTTGCAGGTGGTCCATGAAGCACAGTGCTTGGCGAATCAGGTGCAGCTTTTCTATGCGACGGATCGTTCCGAGACCTACGAATTAGTGGAGACCTTCAACCACAGATCTAGTGAATTTAAATATATGTCGGTTATAGCAGAGCTTGAGCAAAGCGGACTTGGACGAGAACTAAGACCTGCTCAGGTTTCTGACAAGTCGTAGAACCTGACAAGTCATAGAGGGTGAAGAGAGCCAGCAGCAGGCAGGGGGTTTCCTAGATGGAGTGGTCCTGTCTCTTGTTTTAGGAATTTGGTTTGACTACAGAAAGGATCTGGAGACATCCTGGGAGTGTGATAGTCAAGCCTGTCTGGCACTGATGCAAGATGAGGACTTAGGCCATTTGAACAACAATAACTAATTGCCAAAATGGAGCCCCGTACTTCAGTGCAACTTCATCAGAATGAGCAACTTTCCCGTCCTGTAACTCGCTGTTGCATGTTGTATTTTAGAAATCTGAAATAAAGTGACAGAAGGGGAGCTATGTAGTGGGCTATATTGACATCAGAAGAGAGGTAACAATCAATGTTTCTTCTCAGTAAAGGCATTTTAAATGCCCTCTGCCATTATAATTGCATGGTCCGGTGCTTTTTCATCGGTGTGGAATTGATACAGGCTTGTCCATCAAGAAAAGAGAATAGGACCGATGGGCTGAAACAGACTCCTCTTTGTTACTTTGTGTGTGAGGTTCCTTACACAGATGTATACTGTGGCCTGTGTTTTCCTCAAGATTAAAAAACAGAGTGACTAGATTTGTCCTGGGAAGTTTGTTCTTAACCGATACATTGATTTTATCCTGTTGCTGTGTTTCTGTCTTAGAGATGTTTTTCCTGAGTAGGATATTATAAACATGGGTTTAGTTTTGTATATTTTTGAATAGTGTAGAGGAATTATTGTATGCTTTACAGAATTATTTTTTTCTCAGACTGGCATCTAGTCAGCCAACTCGACAAATGGTATTTGAAAAGGCAGAAAATAGCTCTTTTTCCCATTTCAGGAAAGGCACTATCCATAGTAAAAGCAAGATGGAATAGCGTAGTAACAGAGCTACAGCCACCAGCCGGCTTCTCAGTTGTTAAGTGACAACTGATGAAAAAATGCATTGGTGTGAATGTGCACAGCAGCTTTAACACGGCAGCGTTGGTAAGAATCTGACTTTTAAGGACTACAGCGGGTTTGGTTTTTCTAAACCTATCTTCAACAAAAGAATTCCAAAGCATTTGTGCTTTTAGCTCCTCTTGTTTCCATTCCCAGCAGAGGCAGCGTGGCTGTGGACAAGGGCATACTGCAGCAGTGCTAAGTGATGTGCAGCCTGTGCGTGGATTATCAGCATAACACCGCTGCACAGGTAGACAAGTAAACAGAAGTCAGCTAGGAGCTTTGCAGGAGCAACGCCGAAATATTTCCCATGTCCACATCGAATCCCTGGCACTAATTATCCATTATGTCCAGGCCATATCAGCCTGCTGAAGCTGGTAAGCGTTCCCTCCTTTGCCAAAGAAATGGAGGCAAGAAGGGTGTGCAACCCACCTGTCTGTTAGAGGAAAACGAATTTTTTGGGCAGGGCTGGTAACAGATTTTCTGTGCTACCCTTAACCATGACCTGATACAGAGGTTCGGTTAGTTATAAAGGGCTCTTACACAACCTGTTTGTCAGTGTAATTGTAGAAGCCTTTTGCTGTATACTCGCTGTCACTCCATACTTTCTCAGCCCATTCTTTGGACACGAACAGTGTCCAGCTAAGCACTAAAGGTAGATAGTGAGGTTTTATTGTTGGGGTCTATTTCAGCAGCAACTCCTATACATTGAGTGTGAACTCTTGTCCATTCAGGGAATTACAGAATATTTTTACAAGAGGGCACGCTTTCTCCTGGGGCTTCGCTGCAAGAAGATGGTCTTGCTCCCTGGTAATGTCGTCTTTTTGTTTCCGATTGCGTTGGGTCTGTGAGTGTTATGCATAGCAGGGGAATAATCAGAGGAGATGTGGATAGGGCTGTTATAATCTGAACGGCAAATCACCTTTATTAAAGAGCCTTTCTACTTCTGTTTTATAGCATTCGTGCTCCATTTATCATTTTCTCTTAGCTGAAATAAGGGCAGTTTTGATTCATTATTCACTTCCTGCTTTGAAGAAGTCAGAGTTGCTGCATTCATTTTTAAATCAGCTATAATAAGAGTAGTAGGCAACAGGAGTGAAATTCAAAGCTTCCAAACCTACACCTGAGCCTTTTTCTGAGCTTAAAAGACAAAAATCTCTAGTAAAGGCTGTGGCAGTCACACTACCTGTAATTTTGAGTGGTTTATTTTCAACGCATCATGTGATTAATCCCAAGCTAAGAACTTCTACGAGGGTTTAAGACAGAGAGAAATGTCAAAACCAAGAAAAGGAAACGTTTCTTGCATTGCTTGCGTTGGAAGGGTTTTTAAGTAAGACCCAAAAGGAAAAGGCAAAATTGATTGTACTGCATGCAACCATTTTGTGGCCCTGGCAGAGGTGGAATGGACTGATGGAGGGAACAAGGGCTTTTTTTTCTGCCTTGGAGTGCACGCCATAACATGTTAACTCTTGTGTCAGGGTGAGACCACTTGGCACAGAAATGACTGACTTGGTGTCGGTGGTGCTGTATGGCGTCTCTCCGAGGAGCAAAGAGCTGGCTAGACTTGTACGTGCATGTGTGTGCCATAGTGGGGAGATAGCGGAGGGTTTATGAAGCTGAAAGCTGCACACCGGTCTGGGAAGTGTTCCCAGATCTGCTGCTGGGGACGGGGTTGGGAAAATGTTACTGCTGTGTTTTCTCCAGCAAGCCAGTCCGATGGACTGTGCCACTGAAACGCTGTTGCGAGCAGGGAAGCTTCAGACAGCTATTTCCTACTCTATTGCTGTATGATCTGTATACAGATTATAATCTGTATTCCTACAGATGATAACGTCGTGTAGGAGTACCGGTTGTAACAGCAGATGGCCCTGTAGTCTGAGATGCTGCACCATCAGAGCATCTTGGTCACGGACAACAGAGTTCGTTCAATATTCGGTGGCCCAGTTATAGGGTTGCAAGTTTGACAGGGTGCAAATATGCTCCCTAATTTGAAAAAGTGGAAACTCTTTAGTCCTTTTGGAAATGGATGTGCTAATGTGTGTGCTTGCGCTGCAGTTAGGATTTGAGCAGCACAGTGAGATCTGCTCTGACTGCTGCTGCGGCGGCGATGAGGCTGAAACTGGGATAAGGACCTGTAATAAAAAGGTCCTGGAGAAACTCCAGGCCTGATCCTCCATCCCACTAAATGCTTGCTGTAAGGGGGAGTAACTCAGCTGAAGAACTGGCCCCACAAACCATCCTTGCTGCAGAAATAGGCCAGCGTTCTTTCGTGGCTGTGGGGCTTCTCCGGTGCCTGGGATGCACTTGTCCATGAGCTGCGCTGGTGGCTGCCTGGCCTCGGCATGTCTGTGGGACACTGGATGCACGTAGGATCTGTGTTGAGCCTAAAAGTTGGTGAAAATAACGCTGTTAGTCTTGGCATGGGGAGAGGAGATGACTGTGAGACTTACGTGCTGTACTGCCACTAGAGGGAAGGTTTGTCTCCTTATTCTGAGCTACTGGCACACACACGGTTTGCAGGAGCCTGTCCGCTCAGCTTTGTGAGCTCCGGGTGAGTTTTGTGCTAAAAACCATTTAAATGCCCAGGCTGCTCCTGTATGGTCAATAACGTGGTGGGCTCCTCTGAGTTAGACCAACAGTTCCCCTAGCCTGGTATCCTAGACGAGCTGCCTTGGGGAGGGCAAACATTCCACTATAGTTTTCCATGTCGCTTTGCCCATTTCCAGCCATATGTGGGCCAGGGTCTTCACAGCTGAACCTGCTGCTGCAGGAGCCACCTCCTTCCCTCCTCCTGCCGCCAGCTGGGGGAAAGTCCGGGGCTAGGGATGTGGCAGCGGTTCCTGCTAGGAGTGGTGGAGCAAGTTTTGCAGCCAGAGGCTCTTGTTAGCAAAAAAACCCGGTTTGCCCACCCACCGCTGTCGCCCCGGGGAGGTGTACCCCCACGTCAGCAGGAAACCCAGAGCCTGGCTCACTCCCCGGGGAGACACCCTGGCTTGTGAAACGTGGCTGTCGCAGCAATCAAGGAAGTGCAGATTGAAGGATGATGTTCTTACCCTCGCTTAAAATGCTGACTCCATTGCTTTTTCATCTGCGCCTGGGTTTTTTTTTTTTTTTCCCCTGTGCTTTAGAAAACAGCAAGACTCCAGTCTCCTCTGATCTGTGGCTGAGGAAGTTCCCATTCCCTATCTCTGAGCTTGCGCAGGACTCGGTGGAGCAGGGAGGGGGAACCGGCTGTTCCTGATGCTGTGTAGCCAAGGCAGACTTTCCTGGGCAAGTCCTTTGCCTCTCTGGGAATAACCGGAGCAAACCCACTGCTCCCTTTGCTGTGTCTTGTGGTCTGCACAGGCACGTGGAGCCTTCAAACCCTGCCTGGGCACAAACGTCCCCCTGGCCAGTGGGGTGCCGTGCTGATGGGGTGCACGCTGTTGCAGGGCATCTCATGGCCGGAGAGAGCCCGGCCTGGCACCGCAGCTGTTGGGGGGCTCACTGCACCGTCACCCCCCGGTGCAGCTGTGTCCTGCCGAGCCGTGCGAAGCCACATCGCGCATTGGGCCTCTTTCCGTGACCGCCCGTAAGGTCCAAGGGAGCCATCCAGCACTCCGGGCTCGCTTCCTTCCCTGCTTCCTTCCTCCTGGATAAATTCAGCCATGCACCTGCCTGCAGGAGTGGGGCCAACCCCCCGTTTCCTTTCTCCGGGGCAGACAAATGCCCTCTTCACAATAACACATCCACCCTGCCCCAAACCTGCCCCTTGGACCTTTTCCTCTCTCCCAAGCGACTCCTGCCCTCCCTCCTCACAGCTGGGACCCCAGGCAGCTCTGGGACCGCAGGCTTTCTGATCTGTGAGGTTTCCAAAACCCAGAGCCTCGTGCGAGGGGGAATCTCCCTGATTCTCCTCAGGAGATGCTGCTCGCTCCTGCAAACTTGCGGGGCTGCAGCTGATGCAACTTCAGCCCTCGTACTCTTTTCCTGGCCCCTCTCCTTTGGCTCCAGACCACTGAGGGTGGGAGGGACCCCATCTTGCCTTGAAGTATTTTGGCTCTATCTTGCCTGGATGTAAATCCTGGCCGTGAGTTCCCTCTGGGATCTTTGCTATAAGGCCAAACCCCCTCAGTTTTGGATTTGTGCCCGTTTTTTGCTGGGGTTTGAGTTGAAAATTTCCTCCTGGCTTGGCATTAGCTGTCAGGAGTCACATCTGCTCTGCAGACCTCTGCCTCCTGCTCACGAGGTCTGAGGCCATTTGGTGGTTTCCTGCATCGCTTGGGGATGAGCGTGGACGCTGGTGCCTGCTGGGTCCTTGGGATGGAGGACAGCAGCGTTGCTCAGCCCTTGCTGGGTCTCAGGGCAGCTGTGACGTGCGAGTAGGGAGCATCCAGCGTTGGGGACACTCCCCAGGTGCCAAAAGACTTTGCAGAGCTGCTGCCACTGCCTCAACCTGCTGGAGCCAGGCATGGGGCTGGTTCCCCAGCAGCCTGAAGGAGCCTGCTGGGCTCCTTGGGCCAGATCATGGTTTTTGGGGGTGTTACTTCGACCTGAGACCATCTGCAATGACCATGAGGGATTTGCTCAGGAGCAGGGCCAGACTGATGTGGAAAAGGCTCTGCCTCCACCAAGACAGCCCTCAGGTCCTGGGGAGGATGTACACCCAGAGCCGAGCTTTCGGGGTTACAGCTGTTGTACTGAATTAGCTGATGATGGTGGTGGGAAGCAGCCAAGCAGATGAATTTGTCACCTCGTGCTTCCCTCCTGACCCAGGAGCCGAGTGTGCAGGGCACTTCGCCTCCAGGTTTTACCTTTTCTGCAGAAACATGCTGTAGGTCTGAGACATCTCAGCCGTCTCACGTTGCAACGGGTGCCAAGCACAGGTGAATCCTGCATGTCCTCGGTGTGTCCTTCCGTCACCTGGCTGACAACCTGCCCTTCAGCCATATCCCAGATGGGGACAGGCAGGAACGCAAGGGGCTGCTGGGGTGCGCAAAACCCCGATTCCCTCTGGTTCCGGCCAAAAGTGATCTGCTACTGCCTGATGCTGGGGGTGCTTCAAGGTCCTCTTTGCTCCTAAGATGCTGCTGCAGGTGACAAATAGCTTCTATTGCACCTGCATGAAACCAGCGCAGGCAGAACAGATGCCGTGTAGGGCCTGGGCTGAGCTCCATCGTGGCCGTCTGCTCTGGGAGGCTGCTGGAAAACGGAGGGTGTTTGCCATCGCTGGGCACGTAACTTTATTTTCAAAGACTGTCTCTGAACATTGTTCCTCAAGAGCAAACCCTGGCGTCACCCGGAGCTGAGAAGCCCCGTTACGAGGGAAGGAGTCCAGATCCTTCCAGGGGTGCACAGTCTCCGTGGGGTCGGAAGGTAAAATCCATGGCCACAGCAGGGGAAGCCCGGTGGGGTTCGGGGAGGCAAACCTGAGCCCTCCTGCTTCGTGCAGCGGCCAGTTCCTCCCATCGCCTCGGGCTGCTGGGTTTGTGGTTTCCTTTCTCACACTCTTGCTGCTCCTTTACCCCCCACCTCGCCCCATCACCGGCAAATGCTGGGCTGAACCTGAGCTCAACACACATTTAAGCAAAGCCAAGAAATGTTTCCCTCGCTACAACCGTCCCAGGGCCAAACAACTGGAGAACAAGTCTTATGAGGAATGGCTGAGAGGGCTGGGGTTGTTCATCCTGGAGAAAAGGAGGCTTGAGGGGAGACCTTCTCGCTCTCTACAACTGCCTGAAAGGAGGGTGTAGAGAGGTGGGGGTCGGTCTCTTCTCCCAAGTAACAGGCAATAGGACAAGAGGAAATGGCCTCAAGTTGTGCCAGGGGAGGTTTAGATTGGATATTAGGAAAAATTTTTACACTGAGAAGGTTATCGAGCATTGGAACAGGCTGCCCAGGGAAGTGGTGGAGTCGTCATCCCTGGAGGTATTTAAAAGACGGGTAGACGTAGCGCTTAGCGATATGGTTTAGTGATGGGTTTTGTCGGTGTGAGTTGATAGTTGGACTCGATCTGAAAGCTCCCTTCCAACCTAGACAGTTCTATCATTCTATGAATTTGCAGACGTTTCCGGCAACGCCAGCATCTCATCCCACCGTGGCTGAGCCGGGCTGCTCCCCTGGGGAAGACACGCGACCATGAGCACCAGGGCCGTGCTGCTGCCTCCCACCTGGCTGCAACACCCGTAAGCATCGCACGTGGGGTGCTCCACGAATTTTAAATCCCCACCTGGGAGTCTGAACCCCGGCACCGAGTCCCAGCCCGCGCTGAGCCATCCCACGCTGGCTGGCCGCCCCTCTGGGCGCTGAGCATGCCGGCGCAGGCTCGCTTTCGCTGAGCGGTATTTAAATACCGCAACGTGCTTCAGAGCTCACCCCACCTCCAAGACCGACAGAAAGTAAGTCTGCTCCGTTGCTCCGTGCAGTGAAAGTTTTTCTGTTGGTTTTTTTTTTTTTCTTTTTCCCTTTCTTTTTTTCTTTCCCCTCTCTCTGGCTTTTCTGTTTTGGATGGCGTCCAGCTTGGCCTGGCACTGAAACCTCCGGCTGATTTTTGTGTGCATGCAGAGCCCGGGGGAGGATGAAGGGAGAGGGGCTGTGCAAAAGACGGGAGGGGGGGAAAATACATCAGGATTCTATCTCCTTTTCCCCAGCGCGCTGCTGTCCCGTGAAAGCCTGGAGACAGCCAGAGGCGCGGGACTGTGTGCCAAAGGGACCTCAGCGTCCAGGAATGGTGCGTGGGTGTGGGTGCCCACCCGTGAGCGTGGGTGCCCGCTGTGGTGGGTGGCGGGGACCGGCAGACCGGCTTCCAGCAGGTTTTCCAGGGACAGCTGGAGCTGACGGCAGGGTCAGGACATGACATCACTTGCCGGAGAAAAACCCTCGGCCCCGGGTTTCTGTAACGAAACCCCGTCGAGCGCCGGAGCGCGGCGGCTCTCCCTGCCTCTGCCATCCCCAAACCGCCGACAGTCCCGACGGGGAGCCTGGCTTGGACTTCTTTTCTTCCTAATTTTTCGTTTGTTTGTTTGTTTGTTTTTTCCCCAGTAAGAGCGGAAAGTGCAGCGGAGGGATTTCAGGCTGGAAGCCAGGCGTGCCGGGGGATGAGGTGAGTGCTGGGGGTGGAAAAAGCCGGTGCCGCACCCCCAAGGATGCTTCTGGGGTGCTTTTAGGCACGGGTTGGGCAAGACGTGGTCGGGGTTAGCCAGGGAAGGAGCAATCCTTCCTCCAGCCGGGGCATGGACGCCTGCAGAAGGCTCTTCCCCTTCCTCCATCATGTCTCTGCTCAGCTGCCAGTGTGTAAATACTGAGGGAGCCTGTTTTGGGGATGCGGGAGGGTCCGGGAGCTGCCGCTGGCGGGGCAGGGGATTAGTGCAGATGGCCCAGGGTGCGCAGGGGAAGGGGGGACACGCAGGGGAAGGGGGGACGGGCGGCCCTGCCGGCAGCTCACGGTGGGGGCAGAGACCCGTTTCCCGGGTGGGACAGTCCCGGCAGTGGTTTTGCTGGTGTCAGAGGGAGGGCAGAAAGTTGTGGGCGGGGGAAACTGGGTGAGACTGATCAGCAGAGATGGGTTTTCAGCAGCTGGCATGTCTCCTCTCCTCTTCTTCCCCAAGCTCGTAGGCTTGGAGCTCCCGGTGTTTGGGATTACGGCTCTGACAGTGGAGTGATCACCGTTGGGACTGAACCAGAGCAGTCGGGCGCTGTGGAGGCTCTCAGCAAGTCAGTGGTGGCAGCAGCGACATCCCAGCCCCCAGGAATGAGGTATCCCCAAAGAGCCCTCAACCCCACACGGGCATCACCCCCAAAATGAACTGGGTTTGCTGGCTCTAGCCTGGAGAGATGGGGCTTTGCTTTTCTGTTTGGAGGCATCTTGAGTGACTCAGTAAAAACTTTTTTGGTGCCTTTGGGCCAGGCCATGGTCCTCAGGGAGCTGCTGCTTTGCTGGTGGCGTGGTGGGGAGGGAGGACAAGGAGTGGGACAGAGCCAGGGGACAGTGGGGCTGGGCTGGCCAGGGGGAAAGTCAAGGTGTGTGCGGTCCCGTTCCGGGAAGCCATGCTGGGTCCATTTCACACGAGTTGGGGATTTCCGAGCATCAGACGAGCTGGGGGAAGCACTAGGGTGGCTTCCCACTGGCAGCTGTCCCCAGCCAGGGCACAGGGGGCTGAGTCCTGCAGCTGCTGCGGGGGTGGCTGTTCTGGAGACGGGTGTTTGGGGGCTGTCTCGGAGGATGCTCGCACCTCTCATGGGTCTCTGCAGCACTGGGAGGATTTGCACAAGGAGGGTTTGGCGGCAGGGAGATACCGCCGAGAGTTCAGGGCTTCTCCGCAACTCCCCCAGCCCGCGTGCTGGGCCTTGATCTCCCTCCCGGCATCTTGTCTTGGCTCGTTTCCTGGAATTTTCCATCGTTTGGGTTATATTTGGGATCGTCAGCCAATAACCCCGTTTCTCACGGACAGCCCAGCTGGGGCTTGGCTCCAGCAGGAAGCACAGAGGGAGTGGGGCCAGCGCCCCGAGACCGTACTCCACAGCATTGTCCTTCTGCAACCCCCCTTCCTTGGGCGATTAAAACCAGACGTGGCTATTGCAAAGGCTGGAAAAGAGGGGATACTTTCTCTCTCTAGGAGCCCCATATGCCCACAGCTCCTGGCTGGATTGGGGTTGGGGTGGCTGCAGCGCAAGGGATGCTCGGGAGAGGCAGCTTTGGCCTGTGGGGTGCTTCTGATGTACTTTCACGTCCACCAAGAAGAAACCCTGGTTGCAAAGATGCTCTAGGACAGACTGAAGATCAAACTTTTCAACAGGACCAATCTAGGGCTCAGAGACAGGGCTGTTGAGTCAGCAGCCAGACAGTAATGCTTCCTAGAGCAGCGAAAAGCCAGCCGAGCCCCGGGGCCAGCTGGTTTCTGGTCAGACTGTCCATCTGGAGGCTGGCTGGCTGCTTCGGGGCTCTGGCAGACGGTGGCTGAGCTGATGCCTGCCCTGCTCCTCCACCGGGTTCAGGGCACGACGGGACTTCTACGCTGCCTGTGGTGGGGAGAAGGGAATCCCCTAAAGCAGGGAAGCAGAAGTAGACAACTGGGTGGCCGAAGGCAAGATGCCCCGGGGAAGCCCGAGGGGGATGTGTAGAGCTGGTGGTATTTAACCTCCGCTTTGCTCTACGGTGCCTGGAGCCACGTGGATCTGCGCTCTCCCTCTGTGGCCTCTTCCCAGAGCAGGAGTCTCCCTGCGGATTGCCCATGGCGTTGGACCCCTCGTTGTGCTCCCTGGCTGTTTCACCACCGGCGAGGGTTGGAGCGTGCTGCTAAAGCAGCCGCCTGCGGTTTCCAGTCAGATGTTTGTGTGAGTGTGTAACTGTCTCGGGACGGATCCAGAGAGGATGCGTTTGGCACCGGAGGTGCTGGTGTCGGAGCCTTCTCCTCTCCTTCCCCTCCACAATCTTTAATGCTTCCCAGAGGCACTTGCAAAGCACTTTTCCCCCTGAAGCCTCTGCTTTTGCAGCCCTTAATATAAAGGCAGCGTGGGGAGGGAGGGTTTTGAAATTGGGGAAACTGAGGCAGGGAGCGCAGGCCCATCCCCAGTGCACATCACCCTGGAGACCAGCAGTGTGTCTGATACTTCCTGCTGGGTTTCTGACTAAAGCTTATTTGGGGTCAAAAATGGAAGTTCTTGTTGGTGACCTTGCCTCGTGCCTGTAGGACTGCGGGGAAGGAAGCCCCCCTCCCGCCGCTCTGCCTGCTTTCCCCTTTTGTTTTGCCATTTTCTAAACAGACCTTTCAGAGTTGTTTTTAATTTACAACAAAGCCTTTGCCTTGCTGTGTTCCTCTGTGGTTTTCAAATGATAAAAAAAGAAAAGAAAAAAAAAAAAGCTTAAGTAAAAAACCAAAACAACTCTCAAATCTGAAATTAGCGGCTTAGCTTGACCCTGAACTTACATATTCCCCATCCAGTTCATTTCCTTTCATCTCTGGACCTACCAGCAATCTAGGAAATCAGTTTTTCACGTGTCTCTGCCTGCTACATCCCTGGCAGTGGCTCTGCCTTGCTCTTGCAGAGCTTAACCCTGTGCTTATTTGGTTCTTGCTAAACCCAATTGAGTTTTTCTTCTGCTGCCACCGGTAAAAACAGGGGCAATACTGATGCCAGCAGCCTTCACAGCCGCGGACGGGGTTTTGTGGCCATTCAGCTGGGTTTGAAGCCAACCCTTTGCAAAGCCAAGGCTATTTTGGGCTCGCGCATGGGGGTGAGCACCGAATACACCATGGCGTGGATGTCTCATGGGAAGCGGCGGCCTCTTTCCACCCGGCAGCTTTGCTCATCCTCCTCTGACCATCCTCAGCGGGGACACGGGGTGGCAGCGGGGAAAGGCTCCGGCTCCGCGGCCGCCTGCTTCACTCCTGATCTGCTCCTGGGTGCAGGATGAGGTTTGATTTGAGGGTTTGCAGATGCTTCAGAAAAGGATGTGTGAGCCCCCGGGGTGCCAGCACCACCCCGTGATGGGAACTGCGGCGCGGTGAAGCCTTTGGGTTCAAGGGATGCAGCCTTTGCCAAGGCTCCTCTCGGGAAAGCTTTGATTTCGCACGTGGGAACCGAAAGCAGAGACCTGCAGGTTGCCACCGCGGCAGCGGTCCAGACCCCGCCGGCACGGGCCAGCAGTGGGATGTGTGCAGTCATGTTGTAGGAAACTGCTGTCTAAGCTTGTTGAATGGCAGCTCGCCCTTCAGATTTCCCAAAAATGGGCAGTATGAGCAGCGATTTGGACTTGGATGGGTCTCCCGTCCCACCCCAAGCCCCAGTGGACCACGGTCTGATTTCCAGGAACACGACAGCCCTGAACGTCAGCTGAACTTCGCACTGCAGCTAAACCTTGGAAGATCTCCCATTTTCTGTCTCTTTATATGGACCTGTCCCAAATCCTCGGCTGATGACGGAAGAGCACCAGCCAGGTTGGATGCATGAAGGTGGAGAGTGGGAAAACTTGGTCTTCCATTCACTGCTGATGCCCTTTTCCACCAATTAGACTCAGGATGCATCTGGGACCATTCCCAAAGGATTTTGCCTTTTTTCCCAGAAAGCATGGGTGGGGCTGGATTCCTTACCAAGGGGAAACTGAGGCATTAGTGACTTTGCAGAGACTCTTTGCTCCAAGGTGGTATGTCCCATCTCAGTGTTCCAGCTACGAGGGACATAGCTGGTATTTAAAGCCCCCGTCCAGCCTCTGTGCAGCTCCCTCCCTGCACCGCTCATGTCCTTCCCTGCACATCGGTCTCTCTCCGCAGTGAAAGCTTTGGAGCGAGGTGGAGAACAAATTTGTTTTTTGGCCTGGCACCTCTCCTTGCTTCTTTGGGTTGTAAATCCCAGGATGTGTTTTTGGCTTTGTGTTAAATTTAACTTCTGGAGAACATTTTTCTCCAGTAAAGATTCACAAGGCCTTTTTAATGACTTGGTAATTTGGTAGCGATGCTGGCGAGGATCTCAAAAGCAAAACCACTTGTGTTACTCCGGCGTGCACCGCTGCCCGGGGAGCAGAAAGGCTGCGGTGCCGTGCCAGCATCCCATGGGATTGGGAGACAGGTCTGCTCCGAGCACTTGGGCAGCAACAGGTTTTGCTCCCCCTTCCTGGGAATCTCTAACAGATGCATGGTAGGAAAACACCTGGCAGATGTTTAGCAGGTTTATTGCTCTTTTTTGTTTTTTGTTTTTTTTTGTTTTGTTAATCGATGTTTTATTAGTGGTGGTGCTGAAGCATGAAGCACATTCCCACCTGCCTGATGAGCAAGAGCAGCTTGCAGGGTAACACAGAGATCCAGCTGTGGATGATGCAGAGATGCAGTTGTGGGATGAGTTACGGGGCAGTAGGACGGCTTTGGGAGATGAGACGCAGAGTTTGTTTCCCAGTGAGTGGCTCAATATTTGCAGAGGATTTTCAACGTGAGGCACGGGACCATGGGAACTGCCCCGTGTTCACAGAGAACAGATTTCATTGCTGATGGCCTGCAAGTGATGTGTTTGATGGGATATCATCTGCCAGGGTGGCTTCTCATCACCCCGGAACAACCCAGTCTCTGCATGGAAGAGCCTGCAAACAGCAATAGCTCCTGGAGCAGAGCGAATAGAGCCAAGGCCAGCAGAAACAGTGACACAGTGAAATGCCAGTTGGCACAACTTGCCTCGCTGAAGTCCCAGGGAAACCTCCTGCGTCAGGTCCCAGTCGCTGCTTGTGTTGATGTCAGCCTGGAGGGACTGGGTGGCCTGGTGGGATCGGGCTGGTATAACACGGGGATAACTGAGTTGTTCATCCTCCGTCTACCCGGCAAAGAGACCGAGGACATGGGCTTGGCGCAGGGCTGTGCGATGCCTGTCCAGCCCTGGCGGCTGGCAGTCACTGGGCTTTACCTGGGTGCTGGGCCAAGGGGCTACTCGGCTTTGTCGGGGGTCGAGGACTGGCTGGGGACGGGGATGAGGGAGCTGCAGGATGGATTAGTGGGGGCTGCATCATCCTTGTCCTGGGAAGCTGCCAAGTGTCAGATGGGGAAATCCTGACTTCTTGTTAGGTGCGTAATTTTTTTATTTTTGCTCGTTTTAAGGGCTTTTATGTTTCAACCAGAGCCCTCTGCTGCTGGCTGGTGACAGGGGAGAGAGAGAGAGGAAAAATAATCCTTGTCTGAGGGTGTGCTGGCCCCCTCCCTCCCCACGCTGGCTGCAGGGCCAGGCACTGCTCAGCCCCATCGCGCCTACCTCCCTACGGACAGACCCTGCTGGATGCCTCATCCCGAAGGCCGTCCCAGCATTTCCTACGTTACTAGATTAGGATCTCCATTGCAGTAGTTATATATGAATAAATATGTATGTATGTATATGTACATATTTTAGAAACTGTTTGCATGCAAACTCCTTGAGAGGCTTTTTTTAGAGGTGTTATCAACAGGATGTGCCTTCAACACGTGACAGCTGGGTGGGAAGCCCCAGATAAGGGCTTTTCTTTACAGCCTCTGTGTGCCCAGAGTCCCCTGGCCTCCACTGGTCTCCCTCGGGGTTGCCGTACCAGAGACCCTTCCCCCTGGGACAGGTAGGCGTCATGACATGACGCCAGCTCCCTCCCTCCACTGGCATTTTGGTGAGCTCGTGCTTTTTTTTTTTTTTTTTCCAAGTGGGGAACAAGCTCTTTGACACGGTTGGCGCCAGCTGCTTGGGGCAGGCGAGGAAAAAGCATCCAAGGAATATCCCCCAGTCATTGCCCTTCGGCAATAAATGAGGACAACAGGCTTGGTGCCATTATAATCCCACCCAGCAATGTGGTCTGGGGAAGGTTTGCAGACACCCCAGTATTAGTCTGCTGCATAACATTGCGTGATGGCTGTGACATCCTCCTTGGGGCAAAAAGCACTTAAAAGCATACGGTTTCAGGTCTGGCTGTACCTGGGTACGGCAGAGCACGGCGGGGTTTGGTACCACCATGCTGTGAGCTACGTATCGATGGCAAAGCAATGCTCCGGCCTGCGGGAAAGGCTGTGGTTAGTGCACCAACAGCACCCGCGCCGGGCTTCGCACCCGCGCCAGGGTTTGCACCCACGCCGGGGTTTGCACTTGCACCCACACCAGGGTTTTCCCCTCACAGCCACGTGCTGGCTGTGGTGTAGAAACCCCCACAAGGCAGATCCTGCTGGTGTTTGGGGTGGTCACTAGGTCCTGCTGCATCCCAGTGATGCCCCCGTGGGTGGGATTTGAGGAGAGCATAGGGTTTCTCTTGCAAGATGTTTAACGGGTCTCTGCTGGACAAAGTAGGATCTGCTTGTGGCTCAGGACTGAGTTTAGAAAACAGAGTTTATATAGCAAGCTTTTGGTTAAAAGCTATCTTGCTAATGATGAACGTGCACCCACATTTTGCTTGGGCAGTATTCCCTCCTTCTCGTGACTTTGGGTAAGTCACTTCCCCTTTCCGTGAATCTTTCTTCTTTTTCTTTTTTTAACTCTTTCTCCATCTTCTCCCGTCAAAGGGGAGGCTATTGGAGACCTTTCTCTTCCCTAAACTTTATCAAAGCATTTAGCACAAGGGGGCCTTGATCTTGCGTTACCACCACCAGTGATGAGCGCAGGTAACTAAAGGCACAAGTGTATTTCAGCTTGTTTGGGACAGCCTGGGCTGGATGGGATTCCCGCTGGAGCTTCAGGGAGGAAAAGAAAAAAAAGGGGAAATACCGCAGCCCTCGTCTGTGCTGCTAACCCCGGGCAGGAAGGGGTGAGCTCAGCGCTTTGCAGAGCGGTGACTTCCAGACCGAGTCACCCGGAGCATCAACTCGCCACCCATCCAGCTCCTGTGTGCATTGTGTGCATGCCGGGAGGGATGGCCGCATCCTGGCACGTCACGTTACTGTGCTGGGCTGCTGTTTCCCTTCTTTGCATGCGGGTTTTGTTCTTTTTAAACAAACACACAGGGCAGAACAACAAAAATAAATCCCCCCCCCCCGCTTTTTCCCATTGATCTCGGCGCTGGGGCTGTGTGAACCAGCAGCCAGCTGTGGTCGCAGCGCGGTCCCCAGGGCATCGCTTGCCAGCCGCTGCGGCAGGGTCAGGGGTTATTTGTAGTGAGAAATCCCTGGGGAAGAGATGCTTCCCCTTTACTGGAAGAGGAAAGGGCCACAAGGTTGGGACTGTCCGGGCTGGTGAGCTCCACTGATATCGTGGCTCTCACTTTATCGCAGCAGTTACTGATAAAAGCCCCAGAGGTAAGAGGCTGACAGGAGCCTGGTGAGCTCCTGGTGCGTGCAGGAGGGAAGGGCTCTGTCTGACATCGAGCTCTGCACGGGGCATGTGTGGCTGCGCTCGCCCTCTCCAGTGCTGGGAGCTGCTGTGTGAGGTGGCAGCGGCTGCTTCAGGACACCCTGGTGGGTGTGGAGGGGCCAGGAGCTCACCCCGAATCTCCATCCCCATGTGCTGCCGCAGCAGCACGGCCAGCCAGCATCCTGGTGTGAATTTGTCCCTCCAAGCATGCCCACATGTGCAGCTGCCTTCATAGGTGACCCAAACTTCTCTTTCTCCTCTCAGAAAATTTCAACCCTGAAGATCCCCAGCTTTGGGTTTCACGTTGCACCGAGCCTCTGCCCTCACCCTGGCCGGCGCTGCCCATGATGGCGTTGTGTCTCAAGCAAGTCTTCAACAAAGACAAAACGTTTCGTCCTCGAAAGAAGTTTGAGCCGGGCACCCAGCGCTTCGAGCTCTACAAGAAAGCCCAGGCCTCCCTCAAGTCTGGGCTGGACCTGAAAGCGGTGGTGCAGCTGCCTCCCGGCGAGAGCATCAATGACTGGATCGCCGTGCACGTGGTGGACTTCTTTAACCGCATCAACCTCATCTACGGCACCATGTCGGAGTACTGCACGGAGAAGAGCTGCCCCATCATGTCGGGTGGGCTCAAGTACGAGTACAGGTGGCAGGACGATAGCAAATACAAGAAGCCGACCAAGCTGTCAGCCCCGCAGTACATGTGTATGCTGATGGACTGGATCGAGATGCTCATTAACAATGAGGACATCTTCCCCACCAGGATAGGTGAGTGTGCTCTGGTTCTTCGCGAGAGGGCTGGGATTGTAACCAGTTCATTTTCCCAAGCCACTAGTGCACCTCAGGGTTGGTATTGCTGAACTTGGTAATCCTAAGGATAGTGGCCTTTCCTCCTCAGTGTCCATCCCACACCCCCTTGCAAATTGAGCTTGAGATTCCTCGTCTGGCTCATAGGAGATGTTGAAAACACTGTTCTCCTTTTCTGTGCTTGAATTTTTCCCCATATTCTGTGCTTGTGAGAAATGAGGGCTGATAGATCAGCTTCCTTGCCCTTCTTCAAGGAGCTGAGCCGCAGGGCTGGTTGGAGGTGGTCATCACGCATCTGCAGTGTGCTCTTCTCTTGACTAACCAAGTGAATTTCTTTCTGGTTCTCCAGGTAGGTTCATGTTCCCAAGGTCTAACCCTCGTCCCACCTTACTGCTCCACTTCTCAACTCCCTTTCCATCTCTGCTAATTCATCTCAGCCCTGATTACACATCACATCTTGCTATTCACCTGAGGCATCGCCCAAGCAGAGATGTCTGACCCAGGATCTGACCTTTCCAGCTGCCAACCCGCAGCGTGTACGATGCATCCCTTCAAAAAGTTTGGCCTCAAGAGCTTGCAGCAGCTGCCAAAGGCAACACAGCTTGCAAACTAACCTCTCTGCTGCTGACCTGCAGCGCTTGGCAGCTGCTGGGGCTGATATTAGCCCTGCTGCTTAGCTGCTTTCTTGTAGTCTGGGGAGATGAGTTCAAGGGCTGGAGCTGATGCGTTGGCTGGTGGGGCTGCCAGAGCCTCAGGTCATGCCTCGGAGCTATTGCTTTTCAGATGAAACACAAAACTACTTCAATGTAAAATAAGATTTAAGGAGCTTTGGGGGGAATGCCTCGCTTTGCAAGTCTGCTTGACCTTTTCTGTTTTCCCAAGCAGCACAGCTGAGAGAGCCGTAGGAAATCAGTGCAGTTTAGGCTCAGGATTTTCATTAATACACTGGGAAACACTGAAGAGAATGATCTGTGTGGGAATACTGGCTGCCACTTTTTGTCATAACTTCATTTGGCTGTGCTGCAACATCTGCTTGTGTGTCTTTTCCGCGAAAGTCTCCAGCCCTCAGAGGCTCGGAGGGGTCACAGCTCTCTGAAAGCAAAAAGGGTGATGGTGCCTGCGGCCAGGTTGTGCCAAACTCTTAATTTCAGCTTTCTGGGATGGGGTGATCCCCCAGACCCCTGGTCTGACCTGTCTGTACTGATTTGCCTGGGGTTAGGGTAGTACAACTCGCCTTCCGGGGGTTTCTTTCTCTGTCCCTCCATCACCTGAAGCCAAGACCTGCAGGCAATCCCTGCCTTCTTCCCCTCGCCGGCTGTCTGGGGCAGGCCGGGTAGCGCAGTGCCAGATCCTCGTGCCGGAGGACAGGCAGATAGGCTGGGATTCACCGTGGCCATTCCCTGTGCCATGGAGGCATCCTGCCCACGTTGGTTCAGTAGGCTTCACACATCCCAGCGGATGGAGGAGGCTGGAAGTGTGTCTAGCTGACAGTGTCGGTGCAGGACGCTCCGTGCCGGCAGCCCCAGCTCTGCTGGGGACAACAAAGTCCCTGTTGATTCTGGCTGCAGCTGGGCACGGGCTCGCTGCTGCCAAGGGGCGAGACATCAGCCACAGGGTACAGGCTGGGTCTTCCTCTTCCCGAGGCAGCTTGTTCCCGAGGAGAAGCTCTGTGTGCCATGAAAAGCAGGGGCGCAGACGTGGATTTACTCCGTTTTGCCTCTGGCCAGAAAGGAGAGTGTCCTGGTCCAATTTCGTGCCTTTCAGGTGGGATTTGGGATGTGATGCTGCTTGAAAGCTGCTGAAAGTCTTAAGACCTCAGAAAGCAGGCAGCCATGGAGGGATGGTGGCATCGCAGCACCCTCCGCTCTCCCATGTCTCCCTCTGAGGTGCAAAAGCCAAGTACAGTCGTGGTCCTGCTGGTTTCCACCCCACTTCTGGCACTTCTCCCTCCGAGATGTAGCACATCCCGACGTGGGGAGGGATGGCTGTTACCTCTGGTTTCCACTTCTCCTTTTGTTTCGGCGTGGGGGTAGTTCTGGGTGAGATCCAGGCTGGCTGCAGGCGGTTGTGGGGCAAACCCATTTCTTCTCTCTTCCAAAGCGGTTCCCAGAGTCCCTCTTCCAAGCCCCTTTCTCGAGGGGTGACCCTCATGTCCCTGAGTGACTTCAGTCCCCTTGCTGGTGTGTCTTGGTGCTTCTGGCCTCGGACATGTAAAAGGGAACTTAGCCTGAGATTGTACTTTAAAACACATGAAAGGCTGCTGTGGAAGGCAAGGGGAGGAGGGAGCTGATGGCAGTTTGTCGTCAGTCTGCCCCCAATTAACTGCCTTTCACTGGCCTGCCTTTCGCGCTGGGTAATTGCTCGGCAGCTCTGGCATTTCAGAAGGTGGAGGTGTTTGGCCGAAGGGAAATGTCACATCCACCCCTTCCTGACTGGCTGCTCCTCATTGCCGGATGATGGGGGAGGCTGCGGGACAGACCGGGAGGGAAACAGGGTTCAGGGACAATGGCCAGGGCGAGATAACGGAGATGCTCATCCTCCCTCCTACAGAGCCAGCCCCTTGGGAAAAGACCCAGGACAAGGGGAATAACACACTGAGAGGACACAGGGGAGAAGACAGCTGTTTTAAGGAGGGGGAGAAGTCTGACAAGGTGATGGAGCGAAAAATAAATTTCATGCTTTGGGCTTGAGGTGAGGCGCTTCAATATTAGTTGTAGAGATGGGATTTAGCATGAAGGTTTGTTCCACTCCTGCTCATGCCAGAGAGGTCCACCGGCACGGCTGACCACCATCTCGGCAGGTGTTTCAAGATGTGGTGCATCTCAGCTTTCCCTCCTGGCCCCTCTTTGCCACTTGCAATAAAACTGTCCCAGCACAAAGATTTCCGTGGCTAAGGCCACCTGACCACAGACAAAACAGACTTTTTTTTTTTCTTTTTTGAGAAATAGCAAGTGTTCCCCAGACTTGCTAACGCTGCCTGAGGCTAACCTCAGCATCCTTCTCCATCCAAAAGCTACAAAGCCTGAAGCAGCACATGATTCAGCAGGGCTCACGGCTGTCCTGACAGTTAACGGGGAGGTATTTCAGGGGTCAGACTGGGGAAATCCTTCACCCTGAGGTGGAAGGCTCAGCTGGAAATGAGCAGAGATGGTTCACTGGCTTGTGGGCTCACAGGGTCCTTTGGCATCACGGGGGAGACCTTGGCTGGGTTACATGGGCACAACTCCAGTGTCCAGACCGGAGCTGGGCTGATCTGCGCCACTAAAGCATCTGGTCCTTCAGCATATGTCAGAGTTGGGAGGGGAGCTGAGTGACCTGGGTGACAAACACCTTCGGTTTAGGCAAACTGCGTGATGCAGAGGTTGTGCCATCTCTGCAGCGAGGCCGGAGGGGCAGCCGACATCCGAAACGGCAGCAAGGGAGCCTGATGCCAGCAGACAGCTTGTGACCTGGCAGAGCTCACCAGCAGGACCGCAGCCCTCCGACGGCACGCTTGCACCAGTAGAAAAATCCCTATGGTGGTTTAATGGGCTGCCAAACCCTCTGCGTACCACAGCAAGGGGCAGGGGGTGATACTGCGTCTTCTCCAGGGAAACCCACCTGCAGGGCTCGGTCCCACTGAAAGGCTTTGCTGTATAATCCTTCCTCTGGAGTGGAAACCTGTTTGTCTGCTGGTCAAGATGAGACAAATCCCTGCATGGGGGGAGCTGTGCCAACCTGATCTCTATAAATCTACAGCAGCAGCAGCTTTCCCAGACGACCCGTATCAGTTTGCATGTGCTAGAGCTCTGTTTCCACTCTTCCAACCAATGTAGCTGCCCTGAAAAATACATTTAAATGAAGAATAAGCATTGTTCCCATGCAGGGAAAAGAATAAATGATTCTACAGGTGCGTTTTTAGCAGCTGGTAAAGCTATATCAGTAAATTTCTTCAGTGAGTGGCCACATGAACAAACTACCACCTGGAAAATATTGACGACTCCTGGTAATCGTTCTGCCCGGTGGTGCCTGGTTTTAGGGAGCTGGTGCTGGGCGTCAGCACGCTGGGGAGGAGGATTGGGTGGAGGGGGTTTGCAGGGCCCGTGGCAGTCACTTGGCTGTGTCTGCACCAGTCAGGCCAGCTGCTGGTTGCACAAGGCCAGGCATCCGACATCAGCACCATCGTGGCTGCTGAAACCTCTCTGATATTAATTCAGTGCGGACGCAGGGTTTGGACCAGACCCAGCGCCGGAAACACCCCGCGCTCTCTGCCAAATGTGCCTGCGGCTCTAAAGAGCATCAGTCACAGGAGATTTTGGAACAGTTCTTGGAAAGCTTTTCAAAACTCAAGCTCTGCCTTTCAAGCATGGTCCCAAAGCAATTATAAAAATCAGAGAAAACTTGGTGCAAAATTATCCAATACTTTCTCCCCATAACAACAGGAGAAAAATGTTCAGAATTCAGCTAATTATTGCCGTTCTTTCAGCCGACTATTTTTTTATATGATTTGTCTTTTTTTTCTGCCTATTTTCTTCCAAAATTAACACCACACCAGCTTGCAGCTGCCATCATGCCATTAGTTTTAACCAAGGCTTTAAAGACCTTTTTTTAGGAAAAAATGAATCACCGAACACCACGGTGGCCAAAATGGAATTGAGAAATAATAACAACAACAATAATTCATCACGTAGTCCACTGAATTACTGCTTTTGCAGAGGAAAAAAATACAATTGCCAAGAAGCAAAATAGCTTCCCGGTACTGATTCATCATGAAAAAATTAAATTGGCTGGAGCACGAGGGTTAGGGACAGGAGAGATGGCAGGAAAGATCCAAGAGCCATTTTCAGTCCCTTAACGTAAGTGCAAGCACTTTGTTACGTCTCATTTTCATTTCCTTTTACACTTGGTCCCACATGGTTTCCTTATGTTTTGAAGGAAAATCAGCACAGAGAGGGGAAAACAGATTTCTCGGAGCATTAAATCACATCTTGGGGTTTTCAAGCAAAACATCCAAGATAAACTGAAGGTGCTAATTCATTTCAGGGCTGTGAGTCACGCCACTTGCCAGCACCCTGGCTGCGTTGCAGGGAGTGAAATTGTACCTGCTGTACTTACAGCTTTTGCCCTGGCTTGGAGCATGGATAAGGTTCTCCCTCTTCCGCTGTTGTCGATGGATGCTCTGCTCCACTCCTCCTGGGATCGGGCTGGGTTTCTGCCCTGGGACAGGAGGAGCTCCCAGCCGCCAGCCGTCTGGTCTGCAAGCAGCATCTGGGTAGCACATACCTGTGATCACAGGTGGAGAAGAAGAGGTGACCTTGTGTATAAATGTTTTTGCCGGCATCTGAGTGAGCTCACGTTGCATCCCATGGTCCCCTCCTCATCATTTATCACGCAAGAAGAGTTGGAGGGGGGCTACTGGCTGCTAGACTGTGGGGTTGCTGCTGCTTTCTCCAGGTTTGCTGGATGGTGAGCGTCTGTGAATTAAACGTAACGGTAATTTCGATGCCTTTAGTTCAGCCCAGGTGGGTTTTGTGGTGTTCTGCTGTCCCTTGGGGCAGGTGGGACCAGGATCGGTGGGATGCACTGGGATGGTGTTGCTGCATCCCTGTAGGTGTGTAGGGCTGGGAGGCTGAAGCAAACGCAAGCAGCATCACCCTGACAGGGTGGTTTGTCAAAACTTGGGGCTCCATCCTGACTTTGCCCTGACCTGACATACTTCTGCTAACAGGCCATCTCAGCCATGCCGAGTCAGTCCCACCAGCCTCATCCCTTCGGCTCACCAAGCTGCTACCTCCTGCTGCTTTGTGCCACTATGCGCCATCTCCGAGATGGAGGAAGTCCCCCAAGCAAGGGCCACCACTGCCCTGTTACCAAGTGTCGCTTATCGGCACATTGGCCACCAATGGGGTCTCTCCACCGCCGTCTGTAACGCCAATCTGCCTGGCCCAGCCTGGCAGGGAGGTGGGAGCCATGGTGGGAGCAGCCTGCTGCCCCACACGCTTGGGGAATGGATTCCCTCCTTGCTGTCATGGTGACGTCTCCTAGCAGCCAGGACGGCTCCAACATGAACGTATGGGGACCTGGCTGCTTGGTTTAAAGCTAAATATCTGGAAGGGCAGGATAGGTGCATGGCCAGTGCAGAGATCCCTGTCCCAGGGCTTTTCCCTTGCTGGGATGTGCTGGCTGCAATGCATGCCTGGCTGTAGGGAGAAGGCACAGCCTGCTCTCACTGTGTCCCCTCATGTGCCGGAGAGGATGTCACATGCGTTGTCTGCTGGACATCCGCTGCACCAGCAGCCGTGACCCAGGGCAAGCTGTGTTTATGCCAGATCCTTCTGCTGCTCTCCCCAGTTTGCTCAGATACAGCCTTTACTGGAGAGCCCTTTCCTTGCAGCTCTGGGCGAGGGGATGGGGACTTTCTCCAGCTCCTCGCCAGCATGGCCAGTGCCTGCTGGGGCTGCCGTGTGTTGCTTTCCAAGCCACTGGAGATCAGCAGCAAGGCAGGACTGCTGCTGGTGGAGGCAACCTGCTTATCAGATATCCGCCCTGCTTCCTTCCCTTGGGGAAGCGCTCTGATCAACTGGTGCAGGCCCCCATGCCAGATGCAGGGTCCAGTCGAGCATCTGTAGCCTGTATGGAGGGTCTTGGCACAGGAGGCACAGATGTGGCTGCAGCACGAGGAGGGGAAGCAGGACTCAGTGGCCCAGGGTAGTGTCCTGCGCTGCTGGGACTGCTCGTGCTTCCCTGGGCATGTGTGTGAGTGAGAGGGGTGATGTGGCGAGAAAGAGCCAGAGCCAGACCCCAGTGGTCCTTGGACCCAAAGGACCTCAGTGGGTGGTGGTTTCATGACATGGTAGGGTGAGGCGTGACCTGTAGAAGTCCATCCGTGACTGCTAGCCACCACTACTGCTTGGCCATGTCTGGATGGGATGGCCACACACTGACACCTTGTGATGGACACAAAGAAGAGCAGCCCAGCTTCACCTCCCAGGAGCTGATTCTGCTGCTGGGTTCCTGTGAAAGCACAGTGGTGGGGTAGCCAAGAAGGGTACTTGTAGGTCCTGGCAGCTTGGTGATACCTTCCAGGCATCATTAGGTGCAGCATAGCTCAGCAGCTCCCATAGTTGCCAACGGCCATGAGATCTGGATGAGACCTTTAAAGGTCCCTTCCAACCCAGACGATTCTATGATTTATGCTAAATCTCTGTTCCCTGATGCGGAAGCTGCTTTTGGAGAACCCAGGACATAGCTGGAGGCGTCTCCCCTCTAATTCTCTCAGCTGCCAGCATGTCCATGAAGACTTGCTGGTAACTGATTCATAGGACAAGACGGTTTCTGGTTAACCTCAGGACAAAAGTGGTGGAAAGCCACTTGTCACCATCTGCCAGCGCTGGAGGTGGCTCATCTACAGCAGTATCTGAACCATAGATGCTGTCAGCCCTGGGAGTCTGAGATCCTTTTGATCTGCCGTTCACTGTCTGATCTTATTTCTTTCTCAGCTCCGACTGGGTTGGGGTTTGCTGCTTTCCTTCACTATCACTCTTCGCAGTTTGGTGATAAACTCTTGGTGGCTGGTCAGGTCTGATTCCTTCCTCGCTGCCTGCTTTGAGCAGAGGAGGCACTAGGCAAGTGGGACTCGTGACAAACTGGAGGCGACAAATGCATTGCTGTCTGACGGCTGAGATCCCGGCAGCGACTGCTCACCTCTGCTCCCAGGGAGACAGGCTGTTCAGAACAGGGTGTATTCCCCAGCCGGGGCCCAGCCATGTGCGCTCATCGGAAATTACTTACTGTGATGAATTTTTCTTTATTAAAAAAAAAAGTTTCTTGAATGGTTCTTCAAAGCTGGTCTGCAGGGGCCACCCTAACGGCATGTCTGAGTCCCCAGCTGGGTGATTACGGCTTTTATTTGCTCAGCAAATTCTCACTCAGCGCATAAAGCTCAAATGAAGCTGTTGATAAAGCACTGTGAACCTCCTGAGTGCAGGGAAACCTGGAGATTCTCTCTCTGATCCCTGCCCTTATCAGACTGCCAGGCAAAGAGAGATCTGCAGTCAAGGGCGCAGGGTAGAAGCAGATCTCCAGTACTGTCTCTAAGCTGCTGGCATGGGGACAACCTGGTAGTCCTTTGCCAGATGCGAGCACCTTTCCCAGAAATGGGAAAATGCGATCTGTTAGAGCTGGCAGTGAAGCAGGTCACGCTGAGGTCCCTGCTGTGGGGGCAGCCCTGTGGCTCAGCATCCTGGGGGTTATGCAGAGCAGCGGCCGTGATTCAGTCTCAAAACCACCTCTCGGTGTTCACGGAACACTGAGCCGAGATACGTGTCCTCCTCCAAGTGGTGGCTGGGACATCCACCTGTGGCACGAGCACACGAGCTTCTGCCCTGCCTGCCGCACCCACGCTGTGCACGAAGCAAAGCAAGACTGGGCTGGGCTGAGGGGGACGCTGGTTCACACCAAAGATCATTTTCTGTGACGAGTGCTGCGATACTGAACCGCGGGCATTGAAAACACAGGCTCCACACGTGATGTTGCGGGGACAGATCCTTCGTGTTTGCCACCCACGGAGGAGAGGGGCACGGCACCCCTGCTGGGAAACAAAACTGCCAGGAGCCTTTGGGAAAAACAGTTTAATTGCCTAGCCAGGCTGATGAGGAAGATTCAAAGATAAAATTACCATTTTTAATTTTTTTAGCGAAGAGATTTGCTGATGCTTTCCGCAGCACAAAATGTGTGAGCTAGCCATGGTTGAGTGGAGATTATCCGGAAAGATTTTTAAGAGGTTATGTGCTGCATTAGTAAGAAGCTAAGGGAGGAGGCTGGTAAACCGTTGGAAGGGATGTTTTTATTTTGTTCTTTGCAAATTTGCATTGAATTGCTCCGGGGAGAGGAAGAAGCCTCAGGAAAACAAATTCCAGTTGTTTCATTTTCCTCCTCTCAAAAAAACAAGCGTTCGGGGTTTCAAAGCCATGTTTCCTTTAGAGATTTACCCCAAGCTTGCTGACACTGGCTGTATCACACCTCTGAGATTCTCAAGTGTGATAGCAGCGCATTTAGACAAGGATGGAAATGTGGAGTATGAAATTGCGTCCTGGTGTGGGACAAGACTAAAAGTGTAGAGCAATGTGTGGTGCGTCCCATTCTTGAACAACCTAGGAGGACATCTCAGGAGGGAGCATCTTACAGGTGCAATGAAATTACAACCTAAACATCATTAAGATGGGTAGTTTTCTTCCTGTTTTAATGAGACATTTGTCAATGAGACATTGAAAGAAGGATCAGGAAAACAGGTAGAAACCCCACCCGTTTCTGTTGATGCATCAGAAGTGATGTTTGAGGGTGTGTGGAGGAAGAAAAACAGTATGAACCATGCTTTTGATTCAGAGGACCAGGGAAGGTATTTTTTTCTGCTGGGAGGAGATTTAGTTTTGTTCATGGACCTGTGTAAATAGAATTTAACTTATGCTGTGCCTGCACAGGCTTGCAGGCAAAAGGCAGGGAGAGAGGGCAGAAGGATGCTCTGCCAGATTGCTCTGGGTAGAGCCAGATGTGGAGAGACGTGGTCTCCTCCACTGGATGAGAAATTTTCTCTCCTAGGGCAACTCCCCAAATGCTCAGACCGTGCCGCCTGTGTGAAATTGCTCGCTGGGCAATGAAGAAGTACGTGGGGAGAGCTAGATGGCACATTGCCCTGGTGGAGCTGTCACTCTTGATATCACCCAAAGGAGTCCTTGCTCCTCATCCATGACTGCCTGTTAAGCGTGACAGTGACATTTAAACGCTAGCTGGTTTTTTTTTGGAAATGGTCAAATGGCTTCCAACTTGCTTCTACTTTGCAGGTGTTCCCTTCCCCAAGCAGTTCCAGCAAGTTTGCACTAAGATCCTCACCCGCCTCTTCCGTGTCTTTGTCCATGTCTACATCCACCACTTTGACAGCATCATCAACATGGGGGCTGAGGCTCACGTCAACACCTGCTACAAGCACTTTTACTACTTCATCAGGGAGTTCAGCCTCGTTGACCATCGGGAGCTGGAGCCTTTGGTAAGGATGCCCCAGGGATGGGGAGGAAGAGGGGGTGAGAGTGGCATGGGCTGAACACAGCACGGGTAGAGTCAGGTTGGGGTTGGACTCTGAGCAGTGCAGTCACCCTCTCTGGATTCTTTCAGCCACCCTACCTCAGAAGCACACCCATGTTTTCTGTCCTGTAACCATCAGCCTTAGTGCTCTGAGCAAGAACATCCCAGCAACACTGAGGCAACTGTTAACCCTTTGAAAACCCACCTTAAACTTTGCCTCTGCTGCCATGTCTATGAATCACTCTTCAGTATCCTCAGGACCACCGTAACGTAGTGTCCCTCTATACTGTCTTGGTAGCTCTAATGCAATTTGCACATCAAAGTGTTTCCAGCCAGTTGTGTCCACGTGGCCTTCAGGGGTCAGATTTGAGCCCGAGTCTCCTCTCCACAGCCTTGAGTTTTCTTATTAATGGACAAAGGTCCCTGCTTGAGATCCTGGTGTGAATTACAATGAGGCTGCGGGAAGGCAAGCCCCAACAGGACACGCAGCTCCAGACAACAGCTACAGAGACTAAGCTGGAGAGGCCCCCCTGGAGCTCCAAGTTTCTCTGCAGCCTCCCTTGGGAAGCAATTAGCCAGGCAGAGAGTGAGAGTCCTTGAAAACAGCAGGACTGGTGGGAAGCAGAGGCCAGACAGCTCGGGCACATAAACTAGAAAATGCACAGAGTTAGTTTTGTAAGAGAAGCAAGTGTGTCACAGGCAAGGTTGAGTGTGGTCTGACCTAGGGAGGACACGTTGCAATGGGGGGAAGAATTAATAGGGAGCCCAGTAGTTAGCACACTGTGATAAGGGCTGGGTTACAGAAAAGGCCGTATGCAGCGGCAGAGAGCCAGGGAAGACTGAGAGGATCTAATCCCAGAGAGAGAAATAGCTGAGAAAAGTCCCAGCATGAGCTGCCTGCTTAGGAGTATCGGGGGGGAAGGATGGGGGTATATGCCCCTGCCCCTAAGTGCTAAGTGCTTTGCTCCTTCTCTGCTTTCATTTGTCTCAGTCAATTTTCTGCCTGTCTGCTCTGATAGTGATCTGGGGAGATGGAGAGATGATGATCTGATCAGGGGAGACTTGAATGACAGCAGCATCTACATTCATTATTTGGTAGAGTTTGATTGTGACCTATATTATCATAATGGCCCTCAGCTCCAGAAAATGGCAACTCAGCGTCACTCCGTCCTCTGTTAGTCTCCCTTACCACCGCTCCTCTTGACAAACTTCTTTAGCAGTGATATACAGCCCATAATGGTGTCATCTCCTTTGACTGATGCTTGCTAATGTAAATAATTAACACCTAATAGCCAAAGCAGAGGCTGACATTGCTAAATAGGCTTTCAATGCCAATGACTCACATGTAACATGGGATGATTTATGGGTCTGGATGAATCTCAGACGAACAGATTTTCCTGTGTGATGCAACCAGGGTTAAACTACAAGGAAATGAGACACATTTACCTCTAATTTCTTAGTGTGCCCATTACCCGGCATCCGAGCCCTACAGCACACGTAACCACATGTGAGACATCCTTCCCCAAGGTGATGACTTGCTGTAGGTGTGTGTGTGTGAGTGTCCTGCAACTAGAGGATGGCTGTGTCCAGGACGCAATGCTGAGCTGAGGAGGGAGGGAGAAGTTGCTGCAGCTTACGAACAACTTTCAAAAACTGAAAGTGGTCCTTCTGGCTGTGCTGTTCCCCCAGGGAGGCTGCAGCTTGGCACTGCCATCAGTCCGTAAGTCTGCATGGATCAGGATTGAGCCAGTAGCTTCCAACAGCATTTCTCTCTGCTGTAGGCAGGGAAAGCAATAACGGGAAGTTTCTTCATGAGCATTCCAGGGGCTTTTCAATAAGCCCCCGGGACCTGGCGTGGCTCCAGTTCATTGTGCTGCGGAGCATATGGGGAGCCCGGTGTTCATGCTGTTCTGGCTTTGCTTCAGCAGCAGTTGTGAGGATGCACAAATAGTAACATCCAACCTCTTCAGCACTTTCCACTTGACCTCAGTCCACTTTCCTGTGGCTGATTACTGTCCCCAAACTAGGACAGAGCATCAGTGACTGGCTTTCCTCATTCCCCTTCTAACTGGGCTGCACTGTAGCTGTTTCCTGGCTCCTAAGTGTCTTTAAGTCCTGAAGGATTCATCAGCTGGGTTGACACTTAAGCAAGGACAGTGCATTGCATCTGCCTTCCTTTCAGGTAAGACTTTTTGCAAGTTCTCAAGGTTTGTGGAAAGGTAATAATCTCCCAATAGGGATGAGATGAGATGAGATGAGATGAACTGTCCTTGAGAGGTTCAGTCTCTCTTGACTGCCTCATAAGCCCAGACAACTGTCCTAACCTGGAATTTAGATGGCCAAAGTTAGTCCACATGAATCCTGTGACAGAGGAGACTCCTGCCTGCAGAGGTGCCTGTTCCATGCACGTGACTATGGAAGGCCACCAAGCATGTGCAGGGAGCACATCTGGAGCAGGGCAGCAGGTCTGAGTGCCATATTATGGTTGGAGCTTTCCAGATGTGGGTTTTCTACTTAGGATTCGAGTTTTCAGAGTGAGGAGTAGAAGAAAGAAAAAACAGCACCTCCTCAGCCAGAAAATATCCTGTTAGGCCCAAATATCTTAGAAAAATTACAGGGATTGTGGAATGAAGGAGTTCTTGGTTTCTAAGCCTGCCTTTGTCTGAATCTCCCTTTGCTGCTTTCCCTTTTGGCAAGCTTCTCTGGGACGTGATTTCTTAGCAGCAAATCTTGGGCACAGAGAACGAGATAAGTTCTTTCTACAGGCAGAACGAGCAAAAGGCAGTGATTCACACTCTTAACAAATCGAGAAATATGGGGGCAGAGAGAAGCTGTGCACTTGCTTCCTTGACAAGGGCAGGTCATGGTGCTGGGCAGCAGCGCTGGCAGAGGTCCATCTGGTTACGTACTAAACCAGAGCTGTGGGGATTTCCAGGGTGTGAAGAATGCCTTGGACATTTGGGACCAGCCTGAGGAACTCGTGGGTGGCTTGGCAGTCCACTGGCCACCCCAACCCATCCTATTCAAGGCTACTTTTGTGCGTGGTGCTGTGCTACGGGGGTGGGCTGGATGCTGTTGCAAGAAGATATTCACAGTCTTCTCACCCCCCCTCTTCTTTGTCCTTCCAAGATGTTTGCAAACACTTCCCGTTTGCAGTGTGATTTTGTAGCAGAGCATCGGCTTTTCATTTGACGGCAGGGTTCTGCGCTCGAGTGATTTTGCATGTTACTCCTACACAGAAGCCCTGTCTTTGCCACTCTCCCCCGATGGATTTTAAAAACAAAGCTCTCAGCACTGAGGAGCAGAGATTGCAGCTTCTGTCCCCATTGATTATATCACTAAAGGGCCTTTTATAGGGTTACTCAAGAATCATACTGCTTTTCTAGTTCTCCTTTTTTCAGAGTTTTGTCCTTCCTTCTCTGCAGACCAGTCCTACTTCAGATCTATTTTGGGAGTACATTGTGATGTGCAAACCTTTCTCTGGGGTGTGTGAGGGGGTCTGTGTGCACACGCAGATTCACAAGCCATGAACCTGATGAGCCAGAGGGAATCACAGAGTTTCCTCACTGCAGCAATGTACGGGATTTGCAAGCTATTAGTTGAGCTCCTCAAGGCAAGGACAAATACCATCTTCCACCAGCTGAAAGCTGGGCACCTTCCTAATGCAGCTGGCGTGACGCCATCCTGGCTAAAGAAAACATACTCTACCCTAAACAGAGCTCGCTCTCGCAGGAGGTTTCCTGCAGCCCTCTGTTATTAGCACTCATTTGCATTGCAGTGTGACCATGGGATCCCTTGACAAAACCACAGGTCCTTTGGGTGAGCTGTTGTCACCTCCCAGAGCGAGAGCTGGGAGCAGCTCCGTGTCCCGTCTCCCTCTGCGGCTGCAAACGGAGGCTCTGAGAATGGCACTGGCTTGTCTGGCTGCTCCGTGGCTGAGTCAGCAGCATGGACCTGCATCTTTCAACATCTCAGCCAATGCTCTTTCCTTGGACTGCTCGCAAAGCTAGGGCATGGCCAAAATAACCTTGTGCCACGGAGACCAAGGAGGATGCCAGGAAGGAGCTGCTGAGGCAGAGCAGTTCCCAGGGGAGCTGGCATGGGAAATAGAGAAAGGCTTCCTGAGACTCCCACGGTTGCTTCCTTGGGTTGTTTTTGGACACTTACCAAACCTCCTGACATGTCACTCTAGTAAAACCTGTCTTTTTGCACTTACTGTTTCTTTTCTCTCCCGCTTCAATGCAGAAAGAAATGACAGAGCGAATTTGCCACTGAAGCATTTTGGCAGGCGAACTCAACTGGCTCATTCGGAGCCCGACAGGCCAAGACACCCTGTGGTGGGAGACCTCTTTCCAAGGACTTGCTCTGGGCATTTCAACTCAATGAACTATGAAGACTGCAGAAGAGCCTCTTCAGGCCAGGGCTGAATCCTAAGCTTGCCAAACATCTCTGGACAGATTTTTTTTTCAATAGATCCCAGTCTCTGTTGTGTGGCTTCTGTCTTAGAAAGCCACTGACTTACTGGAGAATGAGACAAGTTTGGTTGACTTTTGCACACTCTGGCTTCTAAGACTCCACCCCATGTCTGATAACATCCCTTCAGCTACCTTTCCTCTTGTTTTGTCCTCAGCTACACCCATCTCCAAATGTTTTATTAGTGATTCCAGCCCTGTGAGCAGGTGTGACCCTGCCTACCAAGTAATGCCTGTTACCTTTCCCACACACAGTGGGTTTGTGATAACGTCTGAGATCAACTCTGCAAAGCTGGTGACATTTGATCCCAACTGTCTCCAGGTGGTTAGTTGCCCATGTACCACTTTTAACCATGGCCTATGAATGTCTCTCCTTCTGCCCTAATTCATGCTTTACCAAAGAGACCATTTTTCCCCGCAAGGGATTTTTTTATGCTTGGCAGAGGGGACTTCATGATGTTCTAAGATGCATCCAGCATTGCTTGGACTAATGGCAAGGTGGCCTCATGAGAGAGAAGGAGAACTAGGCCACCATTTAGTGTGATCAGCACTGTCTACCTGAGAAAAAATCAGAAAGCGGTGGAAAGAAACTGTGGCCAGAAAACAACTTTTTCAACATTTCAGCATTTCCTGACATGTTGTCTTGGCTCAAGATCAGCAGATGCTGGCTGTAGAAATTGTTTTTCCATTATCCAACCCTACAGCATAGTAAATCAGGTAGAGAAGGACTTTAAGAAGCATGTAATCTACCTGTTCTTCCAAAAAGGCAAGATCAGTTCTTAAATCTTCTTGACTTTTTGAAAGCATACCATTGCTACCTGGTCTGTGCCATTATTCCCCTGAAAGGTATTACATCTCAAAATTTCTTCCCCTCCTGCTTGCAATGCCTCGTAACTAGTGTTGTGTGCCCTGTGCCATTTTTCTTTTGACAAGAGTTGACGTCTTTTTTTTTTTGACTCTTTTTGGGGAGTTAAAATCAAATCGTCTGAGCCACAGCAGTGTTAGGTTTGTGTTTCCTGCCCTTTTTCTGGGAAAGTTTTGTATACCAGACACAGCTGATATTTATAATCTGGGGTTTGCCCATTTTTGCGGTAGGGAGGGGATGTGGCCAGAAAATGTAAATATTTAGGCCAACACTGAAGTGCACAAGTGAATTTTTAGTGCTTGAAGCACTTGTTTTGTTGTGAAAATCTATTTTTTTTAATCTTGTGTACCAGATGTATATTTTTACATGGAAATAAAACAGAGCAAAATGGACGCAAAACCACCTGATACATCATTCCAATATTTTCTGTGTAAATAATAGGTAGAAGTCCAAACATTTTTGTTCTGTTCCTAATTAAAGAAACGTTAATAAGCCTGGTGTACTTCATTCTTCCCTGATTCATTTGTAGTAAGACAGGCATCACGGAAAAGCACCCAGGATAACTTGAAGAGTGGATTTCCCCTGAGAGTTGTAGCACTGATGGATCTCAATGCCATGCTGAGACCTCAGCTTGCATCTTGGAAACCAGGTCTGCATCCTCCCTTTGCAGACTCTTCACCAGCATCCCACCCGAAGGTATTTGTCCAGCGATACGTGGTGGTGAATTTTACTCACTACTTTTTGCAGACTGTGTGTGGTTCCTGGGTCTTGGGATCCATGTTCCAGCCTTTTCATAGAAACCAGAACCGCAGGCACAAATTGCTGTGTGGTGCAGAGGCAGGAGATGACGACAGCTCTATTGGGAAGCTTCTGCCTTCCTGAGGAGTGAGGCTTGCTTGGACTCAATACACGGGACCCTCTGGAAGCTGGTAAGGCTGGGACTTAGGGAGAAGCTGTCTCAACAGTGGGGTCTAAGGGATGAACTGATAGCAGCCTACAGCTACTTCAAGGTGAGGTACAAAGACAACAGAGTAAAACTCTTCCCAACAGTGGAAGACAGTGAGATAGTGACCAACAGCCACAATTTGCAGCTTGGGAGGTTTAAACTAGACAACAAAAAAAAACAGTCCAAGAGGGTGGTATGACCAGTGAACAGATACCCAGAGAAGCAGCACTAGCCATCCTCAGTTTAACAAGACTTGGTGTAAATAATCCCCATGCACAGAAGCCTACTTCTATTTTTGTCTTCCACGTTGTCCTGCGGCAATGAGTTCCACCAGGTAATTATGCACTATGCATTACAAAAGGGGAGTGTACTTTGTTTATTTTTTAACCCATCCCTGAGGATTTCAGACCTCCTGCTTTGGGAGTGTTTCCTGTTTACCTCCTCCACACCATGGAGCTCCTATAGATTGCTGTGGAACAGAAAGCACTATTTCCGAAAGACCAAGCCACAGGCTCATCTCAAGCAGCAATTTAAAAAAGCATTTCAAAGGTCTTCTTTTTTTTTCTTCTTTTCTTTTCCCCCCTTTTCTTTTCAATCTGGTTTACCCAAGGAAACAAAGCTCATGGTAGTGCTGCAACAACTGCATCTTAAGTAACTCTGGAAGCAGTATAGGAAGGGGAGACGGGGAGGTCATTCACTGCCAGAAAGGTCTTTCTGTCTCTCTCCAAGACATGGAGCTATTCCCCTGGTCATCTTCCAGCTGAGCGCCTCCCAGCCTGAAGTGTTTAATGCCGGAGCACAGCAGAGATGTTTATGAAACAGAAAGCACTAAGTATCTACGGCAACCTTCTCCTCCCTTCAGGAGGCTGAAGTGCGCCTATGAAGCTCCAACATCCCCACAGCTTCAACAAAAATCCCTGCGCAATTTGAAAGCAGGCAGGAACCCTGAGATGCATTAAATACGCACAGAGCTCTTGTTAGCCCCGGCCCCCCAAATGACTCATCTGCTGGGCTGGCTGCCAGGTGCCTGGGACTCATTCGTCTCTTTGCAAAATCCCTGGGTTCTCCCGATGAAGGGGAGATGTGCTACTGCTGGCATTTTATTTTCTTTCTCTGCAGCCAGAAGAGAATTAAGAAATAGCCTTGGATGGGGAAAAAAAAGGAGCTTTGTGAAGCATAATGGCTCCTATCGCAGTGCTACAGGGATGGGATGTGGAAAGGGTTTGGGCTTTCTGTCTTCAGCCACGCATAGGCAGGGGTCAAGGCTGACCTACCCTGGCAGCAGCCCCACTGGGGGTTTGCTGGTCTGAGTGGTGGCTCCTGCGTTTAAGCCTGCCCATGATAAGGCTGGATGGTCCTGGATAAATGGTCACAATAACCATGACATGATCTGGTCTGAGATATTCCTCCTCTCTTGGTGAAAGCTCGTAAGATGTAAGAGAAGACTTGGAAAAAGAGAAAAAGAAGCCAAGGAGAATCTGTTGTTCCCAAGGGTTAAAAATCTGTCCGCACTGGGAAAGGATCATGAAGCCACTCTGGATCAGAAAGGGATGAGATGGGTTAATAACACTAGATCCATTCCTTGATAGCTTATTTGGAGGTGGGGTAAGATGCTGATTCTAGCAGAGTTTCACAACCAGAGGCAAGTGTGTCTCTTGAATGTGTGCAGCTTTTACTTTCTGGAGGCTGATGGCTTTGCTAGTGCAGCCCGGTCCACCAGATTCCCTCATGCAGGTCAGGGAAGGACAAATGACTCATAAATGTCAAGAAAACCTCGAAGCAAGAGTGTGGCATTCAGGTCCCTGCTGAAAAGAGACCCTGAGTCAGACAGAGCTGAAATGCCAGCGGTGCGTGGGGGAATGCTGCATGTCTGCACAGATGCAGAACGGAGCAACAGCAAACGAGGTCTCTTACACGAGAGAGACTCTTTCTGTAGAGGTGGCTGTGGGGGAAACAAAATTTCTGCTTGCAAATTTCTTGAAGATCTCGGTGGAACACAAGCCATTCAGCTCTGATGAGGCACCTTACTTTGAGGTATCAGGTGATGGCATCTGCTACTGACATCCACAGGGCAGGACTCACTGCCTGTGCAGTCACGCAATGCTGGCCAAACTTTGACTGCCTCAGGGTCTCCAGTCTCTTCCAATGTCTGAGCTCACCCAACCTCATCCAAGCTGCCTCACCGCTGGGGCCAGCCAGAGGTTCCTCAGCAGCAACAAGGATAACTGGGATAGATCAGATGATACCTATTGGCTCCTGAGTCCAGCAGCTCCATCACTACTGCTTCTTAAAAGTATCTGGCACTTGTTCTCCCAGATCATGTGTTTTGGTGCAAAACTTGCAGGAAGTTTGGGACTTTGCAGGAACCCTGGATTGTAAGGGTTCTCTTGCAGAACAGTTGGGTTCAGGTGCTGGCTGCTGGGATACAAGGTTGCTTCATACTCAGAAAGCGGTGGTATGCATTTAACAGCCTCCTGCTGGGAACAATAATCATGAGGGAGAGGAAGAGGATCCATATTTTCAGGATTCTTCAATTTGCATGACTCTTTAGCCTGTGTCAGAAGGAGAAGCTTCACCGACCGCCATTTGGGTAATCCTCCAGCAGCTATTTTATTATTAACTTTAATGAAGCACTACCACCTGGGAGTTGCCATACTGGGACAGACTTCTCCTTTGTCATTTAATATTTTATATCCACTGGGCCAGTTACCAATCGCTTTGGGCTATGCCCTAATGACGGACTGAGGTAAGCATTTTGCCATCCGCTCATGTGGCTGTCAGGTGAGCATATGTAAGAGCTGGCAGTCTCGGGCCAACTTGCTGTAGGCATCCTGGGCTGGAGGCCAGGACCAGCCTGCACTCACGGTCTTCTTCCCTTGGGTCTTCCCCATCTTCCAGTTTTCCAGTAGTGCCAGGATTCTCCACCCTTATGTGCACTGGAGGCAATAAGAGCTGCGATGTACACAAGGTCTCAGTCACAGCCTAAACTAGCAGGGTGGATGTGCTGGTTTTGGTAGCTACATATAGGTGGAGACAATGTTATGGAAGGCCTTGATTGTGGCAAAATGTTCTGCTGTTTTGGTGACTGTGCTCATTTTCTGAGGATTTGTTTTCTTTCAGTCCTTGGATTGCTTCTGTAACCCCTAACTGGCCGTGTTAGGAACTCAGCTAACATCTTTGTGCCGGAAGCAGAAACTCCAGCATCTTGTCTAAGTCCTTCTTGCTTGACTTTGCAATCTGTTCAATATTACTGCTCTTTCATGCAAAAATAAATACCAAAGTAGAAGAGGACTGCGGTGAAATGAAACTGGGATGCTACATTTGAAAATGTCACCACTCAGAAGGAAGATCGTCTTTTCACTTCTGTTCCTAGCAGTTACAACAATTTCCTCCCCGAGATACCCTTTTTGTGCTATGACTTCCAAATTCATTAAAACTCACAGACATTCTTATATTACACTATCTTGTAATAAGCCGATAGCAACAGTAGGATTAAAAAAGCCCCTTCTCCTGCACAAGCACGTAACAGAAGACTCTGAGAGCTCCCTTCTTTGGTGCAGATCACTCACACAACCGCTCCTTTCATGTCTGAGGAACCGGTTGTGTAGGATGAGGATATCAACCCTTGCTTGTCAAATGGACTTCCTGAGAGCTTTGCTCATGCCTGGCCCCAAGACTTTTGTTTTACCCATGTACAAATACTGCCTAAACCTCTAGACAGTGCAGATGGATGTAGCATGCAGTGTCACAGGATGAAACTGGGGCGTCCAGAATTTTGGCCAAAGGGGCTGTTACTCATCTGGGTAATATCCTGAGCAACACAAGGGCATGAGACAGCTTAGCGCTGTTCATTTTAATGAGAATATACTATCAAAACACCATGTGTAATATCACCCCTCTTGTCCATATTGTGTCGACAATGATGGCATAGGCATCACCTAAATAATCAATACCAAGTTCTAACACTTCAGTCAGATTACTTGGACACAGCCCCATGTGTCTCCAGGGGCTGTCCAGGGCCTTCGAATTCAGGATAGCACATGGTCTGCGTTTCGTCTTGCTCTCCTAAGCAGGACACCGTAGCAAATGGACTGGAAGGAATTGTAACGGGTCCTGCTGAGTCCAGCAGAAAAGTGAGGAGCTGTTGAGGATGAAAAGCAATCTGGACTGACTCCGCCAGGCTGGGCGGAGAATGGATTGAGAACAGCCCTGAGGAGAAGGACTTGGGGGTGTTGGTGTGTGAGAAGCTCAACGTGAGCTGACAATGTGCTCTCGCAGCCCAGAAAGCCAACCACATTCTGGGCTGCATCAAAAGAAGCGTGGCCAGCAGGTCGAGTAAGGTGATTCTGCCCCTCTGCTCCGCTCTGGTGAGACCCCAGCTGGAGTACTGCATCCAGCTGTGGAGCCCCCAACATAAGAAGGACATGGACCTGATGAAGTGGGGCCAGAGGAGGGCCACAAAGATGATCAGAGGGCTGAAGGACCTCTGCTGTGAAAACAGGCTGAGAGAGTTGGGGTTGTTCAGCCTGGAGAAGAGAAGGCTCCAGGGAGATCTTATAGCCCCTTCCAGTCCCTGAAGGGGGCTACAGGAAAGCTGGGGAGGGACTCTTTATCAGGGAGTGCAGTGATAGGACGAGGGGTAATGGTTTTAAACTGAAAGAGATTTAGATTAGATATTAGGAAGAAATTCTTTACTGTGAGGGTGGTGAGACACTGGAACAGGTTGCCCAGAGAAGCTGTGGATGCCCCATCCCTGGAAGTGTCCAAGGCCAGGCTGGATGGGGCTTTGAGCAGCCTGGTCTAGTGGGAGGTGTCCCTGCCCATGGCAAGGGTGGTTGGAACTGGATGATCTTTAAGGTCCCTTCTGACTCTAACCATTCTATGATTCTATGATTCTATGAAGTCACTGTGCTGCTGCTGAACAGCTGTTTGGGGTAGATGGGTGGTTCAGGGGTATGCAGTAACAGCCTCTAATGATCAGCTTGTACAGCAGACATAAGCACTCTTCTGCTTGTTTCCAGCAGGTTTGGTTTGCTGGCCTCCAGCAGAGCACAGGTTTTCCAGGTCCCACGTTACTTGGGCTTTCCATTGAATAGAGTCAGTTCAGGCTCTTCGTCCCAACAGGCAGTGGGGTGTCACTGTGGGATGACGTGAGTGCTCCTCAAGGGTCTGGCTATAGGAACAGCAGGTTTCAGCCTGGCATTCACATCCATACGGGCACTTTTAAGGTCCATTTTGAGAACTTTTCCTTGTCCCCTGCTGTGAACAGCTTTGCCAGATGGGACACTGAAACATGGTCTCTAGGGGTAGAGATATCTCACGCCACCCATAACGCTACACATGAATCATAAGGTTTCCTGAAAGAAACAGCACTTTCTCTTTTTTTTTTTTTTTTTTTTTTTTTTGTGGGGGGGAGGAGGTTGTGGTGGAAAAGGGACAGTCATGACAAAAGAATGACACAGAAGCTTGATCCTGGCAAATGTGATTGCATAAGCCTGTCTCTGGGTTTAATCGCCTAAATGAGAAGTATAATTTTCAGAGAAACTGAGCCTGTACAAATTCCCTGAACAGCAGAGGGAACGGTACATGCTCTGTGTCCTGAAAATCAGACTAGACTAGATTGCAGGTGCTTAAATATAGATTTAGGTGCTTGGCTGCGGGCAGATAAGGGAGGAATAATTCTAGTCAAGGCTTGAAATAATTTTAGTAGTAAAACATAGGCCAAAGTACTGTGATCCAATTGTAACACTGCTAAATCAAAACTAGCTTTGATAATTACTTCTTATTTGCCTAACGGCCAGCATAGATGGCTCCTTATCTTCTCTGCTGTGTGCTGCACTGGTAAAAAGCAGATATGTACTTGAAAAGCTATTGAAAAATAAAAGTAATGTGAAAGAACTACTTATTTTACTGTAGTTAATAAACCAATTACACTGTTTGAGGAGGTGCTTTCTTCTTCACTTTTCACGGGACTTAGCCCTGAAATATTAGCATAGCAATTTCCTAGAAATACCATGCCTATTCTATTAAAAACAACAAAATGAAAATAAAAATACTTTCCCACGCCCCCCCCCCCCCTTTTTCCCCCCCTCCTGCTTTATAACAGACTAGATTGAAACTTAAGATTCGCCCTCTGGTTAGGTGTGTTGTGCAGCCACGCTATCTTGCAAGTAAGAAATGGGGACAGAAAACCAAAAAGGCTTCAAGTATATTCATCTTGCTTTGAGAATGGACGCCTACTTTCACAGGCAGAAGATGCTGTGTTGTGTAACAGCCTTCATTACACAGCGAAGAAAGGTGTGACAAGAAGAAACGGATGCAAACTAAAAACTGTGATGAATTCAATTTGAAAACATGCTACAAAAGTTTGAGAAAAAGTTCATCTCCCCTGAACTGATACAGTCCTAGATGTTGAGAATCTGAATGTGCTTGCATGGATTTGCGCTGCTCTCGCAGACTACCCTTTACTTCTGTTCAACTGGAGGTATACATGGGAAGACGTTCAGACATAAGTCCTGAGCCCTTCAAGGATAAGAGGTTTCACTGTGTTGTGGAAATAGGTGGGCAGCCTGTGGAGAGCAAAGACTCCTAACGCCCTCCCCGAGGGGAGAGGGAAAGAAGAGTGTCCTCAACCTGGATGGGCCACCAGGGATTCACATGGGGAAGAGCTGCTGGGAGTGGCTTTGCTGTGGAGAAATCTTCACCTGGGCTTGCACCTTGTTAGACATCAGAGCACTGCACCAACATACACACACGAGCGCGTCCCTAGAAAACCAGGCTTCAACGCTTCTGCTGTTTATAGGAGATGCTCTTCCATGCCAGCTTGGTGGAAAGAACAAAGCATGCTTTCATCCTGGGAGAGGATACCACAAAGATACCATTGATGTTCAGTAACCCTATCCTGCCCCAGGACCTGAGACAGGATTCAGCTGTCTCAGGCACTGCTCTGCTTCTGGGCTGTTTCCTTTGAACCCAGGTGAGGAATTGGCAGCTCTCTCCAACTGTTGTGCATCTTCCTGGCCCCTTCACAGAGCCACTCATCCATGTGGCTGCCAACACTAGCAGAATTGAATAGCTTTGGGTGAAAAATACTGTTGTCAACAACAAGCTATTGACCCCATACGTCTCAGCAGAGTTGAAAGTTTTGGGCCAGTATAACTAAAAGAGGTTGCTCTCCCTCCACGGCAACTCGGAGATGGTTTCTGGTGCTCTGGGGCTGGGAAGGACTATGTCTCTTTGCCATCCACAGTCCTACAGGCTCTTTGCCATGAGGCAGTTACCATCTTCCAGTTGAAATGTGGCAACGAACTGTGTGCAAATTCCCAGATCTTGGCAAATGCAAAATAAAATGAGTTAGTACATCTGTATGGTGACTGTTAAAGTCCTGCTAACTTGATAACTTGCAATTTGCTTTGGTTTTTCCAGGCATATTCATAGTCCGCTTCAAAGGTTCCCATTGTCTCTCTGATATCTGTAGCCACACAGTGTAACAAAGCTTGCAGTCTCTAATCTCTCCCACTTCCCAGCAAAGCTAGCATCTCCACTGCCGTTTGAAATCCTTAATGGAGAAGATACTACATCACAAATGAGGTAGGGAGTAGTATCTCACAGGGGTTCTTGTTGGACTTGATTTCAATCTCCTCTTTTTTTTTTTTTAATACAGACTCTAAATTTACCAAGTTTACATCTTTCTATTTAGTTGACTCCAGTGAGTGGCGGGCTGAAATGTCACCCAAACTGAGAATGACCTTATAAAATGTCAATCCGAGTTGATATGGAAAAGAGCTATTTTTTTTTTTGCCAGGGATACTTCTCTGCAAATGAACCCACCTCCCTGCTCAGCCTTACGGTAGGAAATAGCACTGATAACTGTCTCTTCCCCAGCCTTTTTAGCAGGTGAGAAGTAGATCAGAGCTGTTCTTTGTACAACTAAAAGAAGGGATTCACATGCAAACTCCAAAGCAAGATTTCTGCTATTAGTGAGCCTTTTTTCCTCTTGGAGCTCACGTGCAGGCCTGGCACTTCCTGAATAGAGAGGCCTCTAGAAAGTTACCCTTATCACCACTCCTGTGCCCTAACCATTTTTTGAGAGATGGTAATCGTGCAGGCAGATGTGAAAGTCCTGTTGGCTTTTTTAACTCGCTAGGGTCTTTTCTGCAAAGGTATCACCTGAACAACACGCGCTGAATTTTGTTAATTACTGCGGTTTTTCCACAGGCGCTTCATGCCAACCCTGCAGAGATGGGGGGGGCCGCAATACAAGATGGCGGCTGCCTGGCTCTGGGCCTCAGGCTACCACAGAGGGTCCCCGCAGGGCCCACCCTCCCTAAGGGGCCCTGCACCCTCCTGCTGTGAAAGGGGACACAGCCAGGTGCAGACCCCCCTTCTGGGAAGGAGAAGATTCCCATTTGCCAGCCTGGCTTGGAGACCAATGCTCCCATAACCTCTGGAGCCCCCAGCACAAGGAGAACATGGACCTGTTGGAGTGGGTCCAGTGGAGGGCCATGAAGATGCTCAGAGGGCTGGAGCCCCTCTGCTGTGAGGACAGGCTGAGAGAGTTGGGGTTGTTCAGCCTGGAGAAGAGAAGGCTCCAGGGAGACCTTATAGCCCCTTCCAGTCCCTGAAGGGGGCCTACAGGAAAGCTGGGGAGCAGCTGTTTGCAAGTGCATGTAGTGACAGGACGAGGGGCAATGGTTTTAAACCAGAGCAGGGCAGGTTTAGATTAGACATTAGGAAGAAGTTCTTTACAATGAGGGTGGTGAGACACTGGAACAGGGTGCCCAGAGGTGGTGGAGGCCCCATCCCTGGAGACATTCAAGGCCAGGCTCGATGAGGCTCTGAGCAATCTGGCCTAGTTGAAGATGTCCCTGCTTACTGCAGGGGGGTTGGACCAGATGACCTTTAAAGGTCCCTTCCAACCCAACCCATTCTATGATGGTATGATAATGCCCCCTTCCCTGTCCCCTTAGAAGAGAGCTGTGACAGTGCGCTCCCGCCCCGCGCATGCGCGCCCGCTGCCCACGGGGGCGGTGCTGTGCGCGTGCGCGCTCCCCCCTCGCCACGACCCGCGGGCGGGAGGGCGGGCGGCCCGGCGCCGCCCCCGCCGAGGGACGCCGGCGGCCGCCATGGAGGTGAGGGCGGCGGGGCTGAGGCGCTTCCTCAGGGCTGTGGGGTGGCGGTGGTGAGGGGGGGACGCGGCTCGCCGCTCTCCCCGCCTGGGTCAGCTGAGGGGAGCCCTGAGGGGGGAGCGGTTTGCGCCTGCGAGAACCGCTGCGAGCGCGGGTTCCCTCAGCGGGGCTTGCCTGGGCTCCTCCGGGGCGTGTGGAGGGATAAACGCTTGAAGGCCGGGAGCGGTGGCTGCCCTGTTTTGTGGGGGTGGTGCCGGGGGCTAGGGACAGCTGGAAGGCCGTACTATGCCTCCAGCCCGCCGGCCGGCAGCTTCGGGTGTCGGGGCCCTCTCCGAAGGACGTGGGAGTTGCCTGTTGCTTGGAGCTGGTTATTCCCCGAAGGCTTAAACAGCTGTCTTTCATACATAGTGCGTTCTTTAATAAAGAGTGGTAAGTCAATAAACTCGTACGACAGCTGCTTTCTGTTAAGAATATTGCTGGAGTGGAAGAAGAGTGGGCAAAGGCATATGTTCCTAGATTAGATCACAAGTAATCTTTTAGTTCTTCTTGTATTTTTCTTCTGTCGTGAAACAATGAGACCTCTGAACCCCTGGGAACACTGAAAATCTATCTAGATTTAATCCGTGCTTCACCTCTGCGGTATCTGTTGGCCTGACCAGGGTGACCTTCTGAGGCAGTTCAGAGGGAGGAGCAGCAGACACATGGGCTTCATCAGTATGTGTGATGGCCAAACATTAGTCCATTCCCCTGACACCATTGGCACTTGTTTGTAGTGTCAGATTTGTTTAGTAATAAACCACTCTTTAGATTTTTTTTTTCCCCTTTTATGAGCTTACTGCTTATAACAGTCTTTTTATCTTACAAATGTATGCCCCACAATTAGCTTGACATATATTCTGATGACTTTGAAGAACTGTGGTTTGGACTATGGTTTGGCTTTTTTTTTTTTTTTTTTCCAAAACAGTGCTCCTCTTCCTTCTTTCCATGCGCTGGATGGAAGCAAGGCAAAATACACTTGCAGAGCTGAACCTCTTCCACTGCAGTTTTAGAGGTAATTGGTTTCGATACTGGCAGCCTTCCAGGTAAAGTGGGTTTGGGTGCCTTGGACACTTGAAAGTTTCTTGACATTGAGTGTTGTCCATCGTGATATTATTTCATGGTATGAATGCTGTATCAGTACTCCCTAATGCTTTCGAAAAAGCTATTTACTGCAATGAGGAATTTCCTCTCACCTTCCAGTGTCCTCTTGGTAACAAATGTCAGAACACTGGTACAAATTTTATGTGACATCAAATGTGAAAATGCAATGGAGTTTGATGACTATTAATTTTAGAGTTGAAACTACAGAGGAGGGAAAAAGGAAGAAAAAATCCATCTTGCTTCAGACTTTCAAAACACGTTTAGTCAGATTAACCTTTCCAAACATGGCCGCTTGCTAATATGGGAGTATGTTGTGTAGCTTTTTTTCCAGTGACAAATGTTATTATCTGATCATTTGTGGGGTGTGGAGTAGGAGCAGGAAATGCTTATCTTGTATCTGTTTGAAATGAAATGTTGCCTTCTAAGAAGTTTTTTTCTTTGGTTAGACTTGAAAACTAGCAAGGGAGTTGAGTGGGGTTAGAGGAGCTAATTGGCGATGCAGAGACAGTCTTCTGAGAGTTGTTGATGCTATCAAACATAGAAGAGAGTAAGCAGCTTACTGTTTAGTAAGTGACCCCCAGAACTTACTTGCCTTGTATATCTCCTTAATTTAAAAGTGCTCTAGGGGTTAGAAGCTTTGAGTGGTTGAGTCAAAGTACTACTGCAAGGACTTTTCTTATTTAGAATGCGAGTGATCTGGAGTTTAAAATAATTTTGCAGCTAAGTTCCTACTGCACTGTGATGGAAGCTCTTAAATATGAATTGTCTGCCAGTGGTCAGTAGCATTAAATATCTTGTTTGGCTGTACTACTGTATGTGGAAGGAGGGAAGATAGTTTTTAGTGCGATAACCAGTGTGTATGCCATGCTGTTCCCAACAAGGCTTACTATTCACATTTATTTGTTAGCCCCGTGAAATGCACCGTATTATGTCCACTCATCCATGTGGCTGCCTCAGAGGCGTGTTGTCTTACAACAAGAAATTAAAAAGATTACTGTGTGTTTTTACGCCACCTTCAGTCTCATTTGTTATCCTTAGTTATTAACTCATAGCAGGGTCAGCACACTTGTCTTGTTTGCCTTCGTCTTTCCAGTGGGGACGATAACAGTTCTTTTGCTGTCATTCTGAGTGATAACTAATGCTTTTAAAGAAATGCATGTGCATCTATATAAATGTAGGCAGACCTCAGCAGAAGATCCCATGTCTACAGCATTTGTGCTAAAATATGCTATTTTCTCCCAACAGGAGAGGGACATGAATGCTGTGTGCTCTCCTCTCCATTAAGGTTCTCCCTGATTCCCCAGTAGTAATCACTGTGAAGTAATAAATCAGGGTGGGAGGAATCTATTTGAAATAACTTTATGTGCTGCCTGGCAAAGTGAGATACACCCATTGCTGGAGGGTTTGACTCAGAATGTCAGAAACCCTGTGCTTAGTTTGCAAGGGAAGTGGCTAGCTCAGAGTACAAAAAGTTAGACTCTGCAACTTTTGTACAAAGAAGATAAGGTGACTCTGATCTTCTAAAAGTGTGACAGAAGGGAATCACAGAGAGAAGTATAGAGGTAAAGAAAAAGGTTGCTGTAACCTTTTCTACAGAGTGAAGGATTTTAGAAGGATGGTATCAGCTGTTATGCTGTATAGGTGTTACGCAAATGCCTGCGACAAGGCAGAATTGATAATTTTTCTCAGACTTGCTCTTTCATGAAATCAGATCACTTAGGCTTCCTGTGGACTTTGGGGTGTTCATTTTAAAATGTTAATGCTCCTGTATCTTAATGGGAAGATGCTGGAACGTTTTCAAGTTCCTCTTCCTTTGTGGATAATTCAGATGAATGAATTAAATGATACTAAAAGTCTTCTTGTAGGTGGGATGAGAAGGTAACTCTGACAGCTAAGAATTAATTATGGCAAATTACTGTGAAGATGAATGACCTGTAAGAGTACTCAATTAAAATTTTAAATTAATATTCTTAAGGCAATACAGAGAGAATATTAAAATAATCTGCCTCTGGATTTGACACAGGGTTGGCCTAAAGAATTGGACATCCTTCCTCTTCAAATTATGTTTCTCTTTATCTGTAACATTACAAGCACAATTAATCACTATGTAGTTGCTTTATAAATGTAGCTTTGATTATTCTGAGCTTTTTGCAACTAGCAGGTTTTGGCAGAATTGGCACCTGATGAGTGAGTCCTGTTTCATTATGAGCCAACTCTACAGGAATCAAAGTGTTTCTGGAGACGGAGGGGTCCAAGAATGATGTGAGCAACTGAGTTGGGAGGAAAATGAGACAGGAATTTGTTTCCATTTTGGTTTTTTGTCCAAAACTCTGGATATCTGAAATGTTAAAGTGGTTTAACTTTTTTTTTTGAGTTTTGAGCACACACTTTTACATTTGAAGTCTTGAGAGTCACAGGTATGTCATGCTTGTGGAATCAAGGGACTTACTCATGCCTAACTATTTTATTGAATCTGTCGGTAGCTGTTAGAACAAGTAAACAATGGGTTTGAAAATAAGCATGAATCAATGGAGAAGTCGGATGCTGTTCAGAAGGTGCAGACTGGTCTGCCTGTTGTTTTTCAGTTAGTCAAAATATTATTTTTAAATCTCAGTTGGAGAAGCCTCTTCAGAGGTTTTAGTGGGCTTTTATTCGGTCTGACTAAAAAGCCTTTGCTTTTGCAATATCTATGGAACAGTAATATTTTTGTGATTGCAGCTGTTTTGGTACCACCTCAGTGATCTGAAAACATCCTTTGCCAGCACATCAGCTTTGGGTTGCCTTCATCTATTGAATTCCAGGTTGCGGCTATCCTCTGTGAAACCACAGAAGGCTTTATTTGAGGCACCTAGTTCTTCTTTTCTTCAGATGGTGTTATCAGTATGTGTTCTAAGAAGATGTTCAGGTGTGGAAAATGCTTTGTCATGCTCCTGGTCTGTTGGAGTCTGTTTGGCTGCCTTCAAGATAGGCTTTAACTTGATGCTGTTATGGCTGTAGTTGTAGTGCTCCATCTTGGCAGAGTGTTAATCTAAGTTAGGAGTATGATAATTCTTGTTTGTTAAGAGTAATATTCTGTATTTTATATTTAAACTTGTTATTGTTCTCCAATGGTATAACAGCAAGAACTAATGAACACCATAAATCCCTCCATTGTTTTTGCAAGACTGTAATGAAGGGGTCTTCTCTCCAGTTGAAATGACTGTAAATAATGCTGTCTTTTGCGTTCCGTACTTAAGAGTTATAAAGTCTTTAATGCAGGGGTGTGCTCTTGCTGTGTGGTCACATCAAGCCTGGCACAACAGATTCTTGCAATCTTTTGAGACTCTGGGCACTACCTGAATATATGTAACGATGTTTATGTGATTTCTGAATGTAAATGTGATTGTGTTCCTTTTCAGCTGCAGAGTAACCTGGCTCATGCAAGACCCAGTTTTGAAGCAGGTGGTAGTACCCAGGCTGTCTGCTTAAACTGCTTTCTTCCATTGATTTCAAACGCACAAACCAGGTATGTTCTTTTTAATAGAAAAAAGCATCTGTGCTGTGTTCTCCAAGTTCTTCCTGTACATGTGTAGGCTTGTTTTCTAAATATACCTTTCCTTCTTTTGGGAAGCAGATTAGAATGAGAGGGGAGGTATGTCTGGATATTGGATTTTGGCATGTTTGCATATGGAATGTTAGGAAACAAGATGAACGGTGATTTAAGGTCTGGATTAAGTGAAACTTGTGGTAATTGTGCCTTTTCTTCACTTGGCATTGTTTGCAAGTCTTCTTTATGATAAGTGCTTTTGTTCATCCTTTTGAAGATAGTTGTAGAGTCCACAATAGCAAAAGGGAAAGGCTGTCACTGTACCCTCCTACACAGGCTCTGAATAATACATATGTTAAATATTGCCTCAGCACTGAGTTACGATGATAATAAAATACAGGACTTCACCAAGACTGAAGCTAGGACAGAAACTTGCACTCTCTTTGCTTGCAGTATGAATTTTGCTTGGTTACCTTATCTGTGAGCAATAATCCTAACCTGACTGGAAGAGAAGTACAGATCTGAGTATGAATTGTTCCCTATTTCTTCAGCTTTTGTTGGACTGCTAGTCAGACAGTAGTCTCTCAGAGAACAGTCTGACTCCCTTATGGTCAAGGGGGATGCAAGAAGTGCTCTTTATCAAAGGTTGGGCTAGTCTGCTCTGAACGCCAGGTAGTGTTCTACTCCCACCTCCCTGCACTCAGCCAGAATAGATTATAAAATGGGTGGACAAGTTGGTTTGGTGGAAGCAGGGGTTCAGCGTTTCAGGCCATGTTAAAATGACAACAGTTAAACATTCATCTTGCACCTGACGTGTCTGTAGGCTGATACCCTCCAGAGCAGTTCATCCAGTCTCTGACCTTTCTGTCGGGGAGGGTGAGCTTCCTCAGAGCCCACAGCGTCCTTGTCACCAGAGGTAGTCCTGCAGTATGCAAAACACCTTAGCATTGCTTGGATGGTTTAGGCACACTGTCTTTCAGTGTCATCAGAAACTTCGGCATATGGTCACAGAAACACAAGCATTTCTTTGAAAGCTTGAAAAACCTCTAAAGCATTTGGCTGGGGTAAAGGCATTTTCTTGTCATACCAGCTGTTACTTAAGTACTGGTTCATTATAACAAAGTGAATAATGAGAATGAAGCTGTGATACCTCTAAAAGAAAAGCTGCGTTGACAGAAGTAAACTACACAATGTGAAATAGCAGACCCAGAAGGGTAGTAAGAACCTAATTTAGCAAACATTTCATGCCTGTCATAGCAAATTTGGTCAAGACTATAGGTTGAAAACACCACCTTTTCAGTAATTTGATTTCTGTATACATGACTAGTGAACTTCCTGGTTTCAAGGAAGCAGTCCTCTGTAATTTAGGAATTGAGTCAGACTAAAGGGAATTGAAATAATGTAGTGAGTTATTAAACACCAGAGTAAATATTATACCCAACTGGTAGAGTGCAGGAGATGGCTGTGAAGAAATATGTCAGCTGTTCTAAGATGCAGGATTCATCTACTGTTGTTTTTCTTATTTTTGGTCTGGTACAAGCTCTGAAACCATGTAATTCTTGAAATGGAATAGAACCTGTCTAGGTATGACTTGCTGACTTGCAGAAGGCCAGGTCATTAAAACGACTTGTTTGACACCTTCTGGAAATCAAGCACCTCCTTCACACAGATCAGCTCTATCTCTGAGCAGCTTCATATGTGTCATTTTGATCCCAATTCTGAATAACTTGTAATGCAGGCTGAACTAAAATAGGGGAGAGCTGGAACTTGCTGTCAAAGGCTAGCCTTCTCTTAATGTTAAAATTTGAAACTGTATGTGTGTCAGTTTGAGTTAAAAGCAAGCTGTTGCTTCAGAAGTTGGTAAAATGTATGTTTTTATATTTCTTATTGTATTTAAGAACTTGTGTATGTCATCCATTGTGATGATTTCTTAACACTTGTTTAAAATTTGAAAATGAGGAATTACTATTGTCTTGAGGCTTTGAGTGATACATTTTTAAGTGTTTCAGCAAGTTGTTAAAGAGAAAGGGCTTTCAAAATAGCACACCTTAAATTTTCAGACAACGTATGAGTTCTAAGTGACACTCATAATAGCTCTTACTGACAGATATTGAACAAGAAAAATACAATGAAGCAAAGAAAAAGTATTTCATGTATCGGTAGATTGTTGTGTAATATTTTCTGCTTTGGAGCGTCTCCTGTGTTTTAAGAGTACTTTAGAAACAGTGATAGGCAGAAAAACAGCTATTCACAAAGGATCTCTGTTAAAGGAGAATTGACAGAATATTTTTGTCATCCTTGTTTTTAGGGCTTGCTCTTCTTTCATTACCAGCGTCTGCATAATTACGCTATTTCTAGTGATTTAGTTTTTTCTGTAGTACAAGATCTTTAATTGTGAATTTACTTAGAAATCCTCCTCGCTGTAAAATGTCTTAGCAGTACTTTGCTATTGCCTTAAAGACTTTGAGGCATGATTTTTTAACTGTTAGGGCCAACTTGTCAGGATGTGACTGATGTTGTGCTTGTGTGAGTATAGTGTGGAATCATTTAACCTTTTTGGAGATAGGTCAGCTGTATGAAGCACCCTCTGGCAGAGGAAGTGTATCGCAATGTTTTTATTTAGGCCTTCCATAAGAATATGGAGGAGTTTTTTCTTTTTCTGCCATATTATCTTGCATCAGTGAATTGTTATCTCTGACTAAGCTCTTGTAATATCTGTAGCTAGTAATGCGGGAAAAAATACCTAAGTGCCATAAACACTGCTTGTTTTGGAGCATAAGTTATCCACGGATCTGTTGTTTAGAAAGGCACATCATGGTTCTGTGAAAAATGTTTTTACTAGCCTTTTGGCAGCATAAATGGACCTAGATTGCTCCTTTGACCTGTTAACTCCTGTGGTTGCTTTGTTTCACTGGGTTGTTTGAAATTTCCACACACTTTTCTCCTGTTTTGGAAGCTCATGTTCTTAAGATGACTTGGAAAAAAAAAATCTACTTATAAAACAGTAGAATGTCTCAAAGAATAATTCCCTTTGTGAGGGGTGTAAATCCTGCCTTGCATCAGGGTATGTGTTATGTTGTGGGTAGCTCATGGTGGTTGTTGGCAATATTAGTCCCGTGCTTTGCCTTATTGCGCTGTGAGAGGAGGATTCAGTTTTTTACATTTGTCTATCAAACCTCCCCAGAGCTGTTAATTAGCACCCAAATTGTCTTTTTAGGTTTCCTCTGGTATTTGGGGGAGAGATGGCTGACTACGGAGAGACGGCAGCCTGTGATGAAGAGAAGAGGAGAAACAAGAGCATGTTCATTTTCTCCTAAAGTAAAGTAATTGGTTGTGTGTTAAAGGCACCTTTATGTTCTGCCACACAGAAATGGTCAGCAGTCAACCTCTCCCCATAGCAGACAGTGGGAAAAGGAAAAAGAAAAAAAGAACCAGAGCCACAGATCATGTCCCTGGCAAGTTTGAAGGTTGGTGGCAACTTCTAAGCTTTTAATTGTAATAGTCTGTTTTCCCTCTGCTGTTCTCAGTTCTCTTAGCTAAAAATAGCTTTTTGGCAAAGGTTTTAAGTTAACATTTCTGTTTATCACCCATGTTTCAGTCTTCAGTCTCTTTTTCTTCTCTTAATGTTGAAATCTGAATCCTATTCATAATTTAATGGCGTGTTTTGGTTTGGTGGGGGTTTTTTTGTTTGTTCTGTTTCCTTGTAAAAACAGTGCTGATGTCAAAATGTTTTGATTGAATAGATGTAAGCACAAATACTGTGAAGCTTTGTAGGTAAAATACAGTTCAGTGTGACAAAGCTGACCAGTATAGAACTTATTAGTGGGCGAGTAGCATTGTAAGGTGCATTGCAAATCAAGATGGCAGCAGTCTTCTAGGTTTAAACCTTGAAGTCTTCTAGGTTTAAGCACTCAAATTTCAATTATACTTAAACCACTGTCTGTGCAAGTAGATTTTTGTATAGTAGGCATTTTCTGATCAAAAAGTGAAATGTTTTCCATCTGAAAAAATTGGTTCTGAGTTTTACATGAGGGCAGGGAAGGTGGATGATGTCCTGGCAATTGCTGAGATATAAAATGTTCCTTGTATGAACAAACTTGTAATTTTGATGCTGGAATGAAGTCTACTTTAAATTTTCCTGGAACTTAAAGGGGGGAAGTGAAAAATGAGGCATAATTACGGCTGGCACATCTACTTTGGTACTGCATAAATCTATTTGCTGTCTTCATTACCAAGGGAATTTTTTTAGTTGCTGTCATATGAGGCCTGCTCATCAGATAAATAGCTTGTCTTGATATTATTCACTGAAATGCTTTGGCTAATGTGTCCTTTCTGTTGGATTTCTTTGGCAGACTTGTACAAGCTGACTGCTGAGCTGCTTGGTGAGGGAGCATATGCCAAAGTTCAGGGTGCCGTCAGCCTCCAAACTGGGAAAGAATATGCAGTAAAAGTAAGTATAGAATACAAGCAGCATCTCTTCTGTCTGTAACATGTGTTCTCCCTCCTAGTATCTCAGCGAAACCTGTAATAAAGTGGGCAACAGCAAAAGCTTTTAGAAAACTTTTGGTGCTTGAAATGAGCCTGCTTTATAATGGTTGAGATATCTGTCATCTTAAGTATTATGCATCTGGAGTGAACTGGTATATTGGCAGCAGATAGAATTCACAAACAGTAAATGACTGTGTGATGGTTAAATCTCAGGGCAGGCTCTTGTCTTACGGCCCGATTTTGTTGTAGTCCTACCGGTTTTTATCTCGTCTTATGAAAGAAGAGGCTGAGTCATGATCTATCATGGTGTACCAAATATACAAGCTTTTGAGAATGCTGTTCAGAGTTCAGAAAGCATCAGTTACTGCCATTAGTTCATGTAAAGCTGTCTCTTTTTTTTTTTTTTTTTTTTTTGGTAGAGGTGAATCTTCTGTAATACCATTATATTGAGTGTTAGGGCCCATTTACAGATTTGTGGTTGTCTGGAGTCCCCCATTTAATTACAAACACAAATAATAGTAATAGGAAAGCTTTATGCTTGAATCTTTTGCAAAAACCATAGGCATAAAATTTTAAACCCCCTTAAAAATCTAGTCCTATAGATGCTGTAATTGTGTGCGTACTTTTTAGAATTGTTGAAGCTGAAAGCCTGGAATAAACAAACCGCTACATTATGAAGATGAAATTTAGGCGTCATCAGATACCAAGTTCCATGTAGTAGTGATGAATGGTTGCCCATTGTACTGGAGAACTCTGGCTGTAAAAATGAGAAACAGATACTGGATATAGATGGAGGTAGTAGTTGCGGTAATGTCATGAGCTTTCAGTTCACGTAGCAATCATTCAGTGTCTGTGGAAAGCCCTTGTCCTCTTAGAGTCTGAAGAGTGTGTGAAGGAAGGTAACTTCTGGTGGCAGTACAAAAGGGCTCTGAGATTGAATGTATGTTTTCTTTAATGTGTTAGGTCCTATTATTGGGTCTCCATGAAATTCGCACTATGAACCAAACTCTCATTTTGTGGTGAATTTAGTACTTTTTACTTGAATGCCTATAATGACAAATCTGTGCTTTTTTGGCTGTTCAGTGTGTGATATGACTCAAATCTATTTTTGTTAGCACTCGAAAGGATATCCTTTTCTGCATATTGCAGAGTTAAAATGATGCAAGAAGCAGCTTGTGGTAACTGGTCAGTGACTGTGTAACATGTGGATTTAGTTCCTTTCTTCTCTTCCTGTCCTCATTTCTTTTGTCCTTTGAATGCCTTCCAGAGCTCTGCTGACTGTAAATAAATGACAAAACAAACTAAACAAACAAACAAACAAAAGTGGAGTGTTTCTCTCTGGTGGGCATGCCTGAGATTCAAGCTTTAGATCAGTGGTCTAATTCCAGAGCCAAATGCACAGCTCTTGCAGTAATTTTTCAAATATGAGCTCTAACTCTTTCCACAGATCATTGAAAAAAATGCTGGGCATAGTCGGAGTCGGGTTTTTCGTGAAATAGAAACGCTGTACCAGTGTCAGGGTAACAAGTAAGTATGGAATCTTATGTGTATGTGTTTGTTTATTTATAGTATCTTGAATATTTTTCTCAAGTTTTTAAGCCTCTTATGTGTGACTGTGTTAGGAGCTTTGCAGTAGTCTCCTTAAAACCAGTTGAAATTTTGACTTGACCTATTCAAAATAAGAATTTCCCCTTCTTTTAGCTGTGAAATTTAGGGAAATGTTTACAAATTAAAAATCCCATAACTGAATTAGCAACCAGATCAGTGTAGCCTGAATGTGCTTTAGTGATGCATGGATTTTGTCCAAATGAGGAATTAACATTTTAACACTCTCGCCTGTGATTTCACCATCAGCAAAAGCTGACCTGATACCAGCTGCTGTTGAACAGAGCAGTCTTGCCATTCCTTTCCTTCATGTGGATTCGTCCTCCTCTTTGTGTCAGCCTTCCTGCTTTTGCGCTGGAACTCTTAGATCAACCAAAAGCTAATTTAGTTTTCATTTGGATGTGTGCTGACTTCACATAGCCACAGGATGAAGCAACTTTAAAGCTGCTACTGATGTTTGAAAAGGAAGGAAGTGCTCCGCAGACAGTGGCAGCACGCTCTGTGATGAGTTTAAGCCAATTCTGAAACTACTCCTTTAGATATCTGTTAATCTGGAATGTATACAACAGCTGTTAGCTATACTACAGTTGTGCAACTTATATCAAGCCTTTTTTACAAATTTCTAGTACAAGACTTAAAGATAATTTAAAAACAAACTTGTTTCCCAAACTCATGCGCTTAAGTTGTGCTATGGAGGAGCAGATTATATCTTTGTTCTGTGTGTGGTTAAGAGCATGCAGTCATCCAGTACATAACTGATGAAAAACTCAAGCTCTCATGATCACATGCAGGATGTGAATTTTATGTGCACTAGAAATATAGAAAAATCTGAACTTGTGCATTTGATGTTCTCAAGGCATCATGGGGTGTTTATGCTGCAAAGACTGTACACTAGAAGTGAGTTAGCCTAAAAATGGTAACTAAGGCGCTGGATTTATTGTCATGGTGACAGATGCCTGTCTCCTTCGAGCCCTGTGTGTTCTGCCTTGTGATTTCCAGAAAGAAAGAATGCCAATTTAACTTTTTTTTGTTGTTGTTCTTGCCTTCAGCACAAATGCAATGTTCTAAATTATTAAATGCAACCTATTACCAGTTATCTTCCTGTCAGTTGAGCAGTAGCAGAACTCTTCCACGATCCTGTCTTATTTTGGTGTTTGGCCTGTTTCCCCTGCTTAAATTTCAGTGTGAGATGGAAATGTGGTTTTAATGCCATAGGCAACCAAAGCAACTTGTTTAATTAGAACTTTTGTTTTCGGTTTCTTCTGGCACTTCTTAATTGTCTGTGCTGAAGCTCTTCATAGCTCTGTGTATACTCTGTGTCTGTTTTTTCTATGTCACTTTTTTCTTTTTTTTTTCTTTTTTTTAAAGGAACATTTTGGAGTTAATAGAATTTTTTGAAGATGACACAAGATACTACCTTGTCTTTGAGAAGCTGCGAGGAGGTACTGTGCAGTAGCTGTGCCTTTCTTCATTGAATCATTTTGGTCCTGTTTGTTTCAGTGTTTTAAAGTAGAAAATAAAGAGCTTGTTTTTTTAAATGCTTGAAAATTTTAAGACAAAGAAGTAAATACTGTACAAAGCTTGAAGTATGGTTATTCTTGGATATTGATGGGTTTGGTCATACATTTGCAATCCTTTTCTTGTAGTTAAGCGATGGAAATGTCAGCTCTATTAAAACGGAAGCTTTGGAATATAGTTAGTAGGTCACAGTACCTTCAGGCAAGAAGAGACACACAGTATGTCAGGTGTTATTCATGATCTTAGTACAGCATCTATGTACTCTGGTAGCATTTTCCTTTGATGGAGGATTGACTTTTTTCCTGACATTCACGATGTACTGTTGAGAAAAACATCTTGCTTCTCCCAGGTTGCTGTAATTGTGAAGCAGTCTGCTTGTGGCTGTGTGAGGGCCATTCAAGTGAGCCTGTGTGGTCACTGGTCTCCAGCATTTAACACTCACCTGGGGAATGAGAAGGCTACATGAAGCACTTGGTGGACCTTCTCATGTTTGCCCGCATTGAGCGTAATTACAGTATCCATTAATTGTATGGCTGTGCAAAACCAGGAGTTAAAAGTATGTCCCACCCTTCAAAGAAAAACCAGGTTTCTGAAGGAGTATGCTTCTGTCCATAGAACATCATCTGTTGTCACTGGTCAAGAAAGTTTTCAGTAGCAAACCACATGTGCAAGAAATGCAAATTCTTTCAGTATAGATGCAGAACTTTTTAAAAAGAGGAGGACGTGTTGGTTGTGTTTTTGTTTTTTGTTTTTTTTTTTTTGTCTTGAGCGAAAGCTTTTGTTTACCTTCCCTTAAAATTACTGCATCATTTCATTCTGATTTCCTTTAACACTGTTCCTGTTAATGCACAGACTACTTTGACAGATTAGCTATAATAGGGCTCAATTGGGATGAATCTGCATTTGTCTATTTTCCCATCTCCACATTCTTCCATTAGTTAACCCTCCTCTTTGGCTGTGAGACTATGGTTGTCAGTCTACCTGCACAGCTGCTGAGAGGCTGAGGCTAGGTTTTTCCTTGAAGAATTTCAGCATTTTTAGTGGGTTTGAAGGAAGAAATAATGGGAATTAGGGGTCAGACCAGCTTCTGATGCATTACAGATTCTGATGTAAGCAGTACTTTAGTAACTCCAGTCTGAGACTGATGTTACTTACAATGCTGGGTCTTCCCATTTTCTGCTTTGCCTTCCTGTAGCTGTGGTAACTGAAGGAGCTCTGCTCCCATTTTAGCTGTGTTCAGTTCACCATGATATGCAGAAGATGTTTAATATCATTGCCTGACAGCATTTTGTAATTGAAAGCATTAAAATCCAGTTTATTATACTGAACTTGCGTGATTTAAGAGTCCTTTCCTCCTTTTTTTATTTCTCCACCTCCCCGCCCCCCGAAATGCATTTTGGGAGGTGCTATTTGATCCCTTCTCCCTGATGAATACTGAAGAGATGCAGGCAACTGTGGCAGGAATGTCCTGCTAGTCTCTCTGTTTGTGGGATTCCTCTACGTGGGCTGAATATAAAGCCTGTAGAGTATGTTTTTGTTGATATTGATATAATTCTTATCTGGGAGAGTTTGGAACATCAGCTCTGTTCGGAAGGGTAATCTGAAATAAACCTGCTGAGTGAAATGAGCACCCCAAGTGGCTCTGTATTGTTTCCTGCAAAGTCTGGGGTCTTTTCCATAGGGATGGAAACATTCAAGAACTCTTATTACTTTCTAAAGCTTTAAAGAACAGCTGTACCAGGGAAACCCCTTGAACTCTGTGCCTTTAAGAAATCTGTGGCAAACTAGAGAGTTGTTTTCAGCAAGGGAAACCTTCTGTATTTGAAATCTGATTACCTGTTCCAAGGTGGCCTTCCTCCACCCATTTGACACAGCATATCTGGAGTCTCTTATCATATCAAAGCATACCCAAAGAGTCTTTTGTCCACCTTTCTTCTTTTTGACTGACTTTCCTGTTTCCTTTCTGAATCCTCGTTGTGGAGGAGTAGCAGCAGCATTGATGGTATAACAATAAGAGCTACTGCAGTAGAGAATGGGAGGTTTCTTTCTACATCTAGAACTGAAGAATAAAAATGAAATCACCTGAGGTATAAAATGTTTACTGTATTGGGGGTTAATAACCAATGGCAGTTACTTCTCAAATTTCTCTGCCTGATTGCTTTTGTAAATATACGTCTCTGAGTAAGAAAATGAAAGACAGTACTAAGGCTATTTGGTGGGCTTGGATCGCTGTGAACTACATTTCATTATTTTTTTTAAAGACGCTTTTAATCTTTTGAGAAGATTGATGGAATTCACTTAAAGAAGATAAGGAATTAGACTTTCCTTTATCCTTTGTTAAAGGGATACTGGTGGAGCTCTGCCTGTAAGCTACCAGTCTTTCAGTATGTTCATATTTGGGAGGTCATTTGTCAGATTTCATGTCCCTTGGCAAATGTATGAGCCTTACTTTGATGTCAGTGGGAATTTTAATGTGTATTTAAAGGTAGAATTTTTTTTTTATTTTGCTGGTGTTGAGGCAAAAATGCATATGCTTGACTTTCAGTGTAGGGTTTCAATTGTCATATTACACAAAATAAGGAAGAGTTGGTTCAAGCATGGCCACCTGTGACCTGGGGAAATGTGGTTTTTGTTGAAGTGCCATGTACATCCTTAGCTGACGTTTGAGTTTTACTAGTACTATTAGCAAGTCTTTACTGTTCACAGTGTGGAAAACAGACCAGTCCTGCTGGGGCAGCGAAAAGTGATTGCCTCTCATGCTGTGCTTAAACTGGGCTGCGGTGTTTGAAAATTATGTTCTAGCATGCTTAAGTGTTGAAGCTGCTCAGTTGTATCTTTTTCTTAGTCAGTCCTCTGTTAAGTCCACAGAAGTTGCCTGCTGTGAAATGCTGTTATAAAATATGAGAAATGAGGTTATAGATTCATGATACTTGGTACTAGTTCAAAATTATTTTCTAAGGCTATTTTCATATAAAAACGTGGGATTGTGACACTTCTGTTTCTGCCATGTAAACATATTAGGACAGAGTGGTAGTTGCAAATAACTTCTCTAAGCTACTTCTGGCCCTCTTTACACTGAGTTCTCCCTTTATGGCAGACTAGTTGTGGCTATTGTTTTATCCTTGTATTGACAAAGCCATTTCTCAGCCCAGGCTGCATTCATACTAAGGCTTTCCCTTTCACCTGTTACTCTGACAGGTTCAATCCTAGCCCATATACAAAAGCGGAAGCACTTCAACGAACGAGAAGCTAGCAAAGTGGTGAGAGATATTGCCTCTGCTCTGGACTTTCTTCATACAAAAGGTAAGAGAAGAAGGCTGTCTCCATCTTTACTAGTTGCTACTGTATACTTACACTATGGAGCACATTTTATCTGTAAGTAGTCAGCCTTTCCTAGCATTTCTATTTACAGCAATGCCAGATGACTTACGCTGTTTTCCTCTATAATCTTATTTTCATAATGTGGTAGTTTAAGTAATCAGCTGTGTTAAGATGGTACAGCCTTTTGAAGAAGAAAAGTTAAATTGGCATCCAGGGAGAATTAACATTAGGGTTGAATCTCTTTGGTTGTTCTTGTTGCCTAAGGCACCATGTAAAGGTTATTCAAAAGGGAGCTAATATTCTTTTTAATTTTCTCCTCTTTCGGGTCTGCAGAGATGCTCTTCTGCATTTATCCAGAATTTCTGCTGGTTACAAGACCTTTTTGTTTGTAGTAGCTTTTGATCTCCACATTTAGGCCCCCACTGTTGGGTTGAGAGACCTAAAAGTGAACTATAGTCCTTGTTTGAAAGTGTCCTTATTTCAGTACATGTTTGCTCAGATTTAAAGGCAGCTCTGTTTGTAGAGAGTTCTTTTATGTTAAAATGTTTTCCTGCTGCTTTTTCTACTTGGGAGTGCTTTTCTTTCATTTTGAAATACCTGTGTGTATTATGGTCATCTGAGAGTACGTGTTCGTGTTCAATATGATACGAAAGATTTTAAAGCTGTGTCATGATTATGTGGTCTTGCATAGATTAAACAGCTTCAGTTAATGCTTGCTTTCATTTGATTACAGTGACTACCTCTGAATAGAATGGCATGTAATCGGAGGCTATGTTTATTGGTTATTTGTTCTGATAAACTTTTCACTCCATTTGTTTTGCCGTTATGATTAGCCAGGTTTTACAGATGCTCAGCAGATCTACATTTGCTGTGTAAGTTGTTTATTACTGTCCCAAGTTCAATAAATGTTTAATTACTTTAAGTCACAGGATGGTTTGTGTGCTTGAGTTGGAATCACAACATTGCTACCTCAACAGGTTGAACCCATTTAAAGAGAGAAGTGTGGCAATGCATAAGGAATGAAGTCAGTGCTAAACTTGAGGAATATGGATCTTGTCACGTGTTGTGACTATGTGTTGTGTGAAAAGGGGCAAAGTGGTTTTGGCAGAAAATAACCCGCCTTGCTTTCTAACACTCCTCACCGAGGTGGGAGGCTAGGTGCGGCTAGGTTTAAATTCTGAGTGATGCCCAATTCACCACTGTCAGTCCAGTTGCGTTTAATATGTATTAAACTATTACGATTTGGGTGCACTAATAGTGGACTGCACCTTCAGTCTAGTCATACTCATGAACTAGCATGGCCACTCTTGAGTCTTTGGTCATGTTCAGTGAGAAACTGAAATGACTAGCTACTTAAATAGTGCAGTTTATTTTAACAACAGATATATAGGTTCTTATGATTGCCGGTGATAAATACACTGTCTGCAAAGCACGTGCAAATAAAGATATTGTTAAATATACAAAGTGCCCAACAAAGTTATAAACAATACAGCCTGGCTATAAATGTAGGAGAAAGATTCTCTAGAGAGGTTTCTAAGTTCCCCGAGGAAACACTTGGTAAGTCTTACCCAAAGGCATCCCTATGGGGGGGAAGAAAGCCTCAGCCCATTGACTGGTCCCACAAGTCAGTGATGGAGTTCTCGACTTGTTCGCGATGGTGTCTTCCCTGATATCCCCTCTCTCTTGGGCTATTTTTATACTATTTTTTATCTTCAGAGTGGAGTTTGAGTGACTTTAGTCATAAATACTTCTATTATGAGTGGTCGCACCTTGGAGGTGGGTAGCCTCCGGGATGGAGGTGTGTTTTAGTACATTATGATGAGCAAAGTTTGCACAAAGGACAGCATTTCATCAAAATTTGACGAAATGTTGGCTCAGGGTAGCAAGTAGGCAGCTTATCGGTTCCATAGTACCATCTCATTCCCATATCTGCTATTTGTCACAAGGCAAGGCCACGGAATGATAACATTTCGTTCCATCCCTCGTGTAACTTCGCAAGCAACCTTGTACAGGGAACCGCAAATGTTGCATCCTTCGCATGCCAGCTCCGGCTGTTTTCTGCCTCCGAAGCCTCTTGATTTTATACTTTTCCTTAATGTGTGAACAATGCTGTACTTTTGTATTCTTGGCCAAGTTAGTAATTATTCCACACTATGTTATCAGGAGTTAATTTGAATGTGAAAAAAACAAACTTAGTTTGACTTAAGATTCTTGGTGATCTTCATAGCCTGTCTATGCGATAACTCTAAACCTGCAGAGATTTTGAAGACTTTGAGATATGGGGCAAATAAAGAACAGGAAACTTAGGCTGAACACGTGGAGAAATACGTATTTGATGTATTCGGGCTATAGTAGGTTGCTTAACAGCTGAAGTGTTCAAGGAAGTTTAACATCGACTCAGCTAATACCTTTCTGTAGTTCTCTCTCAGCTTTTAGTTTTAATTCCCCTTTCCCCAAACAAGATGGGAGTGATTCATTAAAATGGCTTTAGAGCAGCAATTCACTTTCTTGTTGTTTGCTGTGAATTGATACAGTGGGGACCTGGCTTGCGGAATCGGCTACAACACCATCCCCTTTCATTTTATTGTTCTCTTTATGATTCTTCCGTGTGACGTTAAAATAATTAGTAAGTAGCATACAGAACATTAAAGTAAACAGGAAATGAAAGCAGTTTTATTGCACAGCTTAACAGTGAAGTGCTATAGCTAGATGCTCTAAAAAAATTTGAATGAGGACAACTAATTTTTTTGCCAGGAGTAGTTTAAAACTCAGCTGGATCATAATACCGCCTTACACCCACTTGGGATATGTGTGCTTTATTGCTAATAATCCACTGGAGGAGTGTTTAAAGGCAGTTGTTTTCTTTTCTCAGCGCTGTGTGCAACTGCAAAATAAAACGTTATATAATCAGACAGTTGAATTCAAACTGTAATCCAAAAAAGTGCTGTTGGGTTTCACGTTGCAAGCCAAGCCAACTGTTGGGAGGTTTGTTAGCCTTGCTGTAAATGTCAGCATGGGCCATCTTCATTTGTCATGTTTTCTATCTTCCATGCATAAGCAATGTGAACTTGCATCATTATGAAAGCTCCGATTCCTTTAGATAGGTGCTATGCTAGGCTATTAATGTTATGTTTTAAGTCATGTCTTGTGGAGTGTGCTGAAGAAAAGACATTAGAAACTCCCTTACCTAGAATTTGGTGGCATTTTTTTTTTCCTGATACTCTGAAGTAGTATCAGAAGTGCTTGGAGTGTAATTTTTTTAAGCAAAGCTAAAGTGCAATCAAATTGCAGCCAACCTGCTCATTTTGGTTCTCATTTTCTGCCTTCCCATTAAGTTTGATCATATTAAATGGAGAGCTTCCAGAAATTGTGTGTTTAGGCATTTGAAAAACTGCTTTGACAGCACAGAAGCACCTTTGCGTGTAAATTCGACAGGTAGATAACTTTGTGTTTCCCTGTTGGGTTTGCCTGTTCCGATAGCAGTTGAATGAATGTAGAAGCCCTTTGGTTGTTCTCCTTAGGCCTTTTCTTCTACATCTCCAACCATACCCTTTAATTTTTATTTTACTTCAGGAGTAAGTATGTACCTCACTGTTAAAGGGATGGTATTTTCTGGGGAGAGTGTCTCAAGTATTGTTTGGGCTGGTGGGAGTTCAGCAAACCACCAATTGATCCCTCCGGAAAGAAGAATCTTACTGTAGAAGGCACAAAAATCTTTTGACTAAACTGTTTACACAAGTAAACTTTCCTACAGGTCAGTCATTTTAATAAGCTGGTTTTAATTAACGTAATTAATTTGGGCTAAGCCAAAACGTTCCAGTGTCAGCAGGTTCTTATTTGCTTGACTGACTGTCTTGTATGTTTAAGGATGATAAAGGCATAGCAGGATGCAACAGTGACTTTTAACAAATACACTTTGAAATCAGTTATTTGCAGTATCATTAAGCGGGGGGAGTGTGTACCAAACTCAGTCCTACACTATATTCCAGGCCACCTTCTAATAAAGAGAGGTAATGAGAAATAAAACAGGAGAGCATCTTCTCTAATAAACGTTTGTACTCTTACTTAGGTATTGCTCACAGGGACCTGAAGCCTGAAAACATCCTGTGCGAATCTCCAGACAAGGTGCTACTGTGGTCTCTTAACCTTCTGAAATGTATTTTTTAACTTGGTTTCCAAAGACATCCCTCATGTTGAATTCATTAGTAATCTTCAACGAAATTTACTAGAACTGAAGCCCAAAAGAGACTGAATTCTTCTATGAGCTGTAAAAATGTGTGCATCTGGCTGGGAGATAAAAAGCCAGCTGTTCTTAGAGAGGGCATGGCAATTACAACTTAGCATCTCATCTGTTCTGAGGCAGTACCCAGATGGACAAGCAACATTTACAGGCTGGCGGGTCATCTTACGGATAGTTCCCAAACTGCCCCAATGTGTACTGGCACTTGCCTAGCCAAATAAAAACTTAATGTAATAGGGCCAGATGCTGGGGATGCGGGAGTAATTGGAACGGAGGAGGCAAATGCCAGGACTGGAATATACCTGTAAGAGACCTTGTCCTGGGGTTTTCCATGTGGCACTGTATTCATGCATATTGCATTAGCCCTAGCCTTATGGACCTCTTACTGGTTTGTCCTTGTTTTTAGGTATCACCAGTAAAAATATGTGACTTTGATCTCGGTAGTGGGGTGAAGCTGAACAGTGCATGTACTCCAATAACTACTCCCGAATTAACAACACCGGTAAGAAACCTACTGTGGCTTTGTGCTTTTTCTCTTCTACCATAGAACAATTTTTCTTGTCTTCAGTGGAGAACTGCCAAAGGGCTTACTGCAACTACACCCAGTGGTGGATAATTCATTTAAAATGGGTGTATGTGTGGTAAATACTGTCTTGGTTTCCCAGGCATAGAACAAATACACAAAAGCACAGGAGCTCATTGTGTTAATTCTCTTGTTGGTCAGAAAGTAACACCTCGATCCTGTTTGTCTCTTACCCCATCAAATGAGGAAACTTTTTGTGGAGGTGTTTTGTGTGCTTATGGACTAAGTTTGAACCTTAGCTTTGTGTTCATTTCCCCATATTTGGGTTCTGTAGCTAAGACCCATGAGCTAAGTGCAGTGCAAGCTCTGTAATCAGTGTGTGTCTTTATGATACGCATTAGTTTGAAAAACTACTGTGTTAAGCTTTTTGCATTACTGTGAAAGAAAAATCTGACGGTTTTGTGAGAGTCTATTATAGAAATCGCCTCCCGTGACATACTTGTTTACTTTCTGAAAAGCCTGATAACTAATTGATAAGATTTAAAAACCTGAAATACGTAAATTAATGTTTTGACCCTCTATAAAGGATCATAGATTCACATGGAACAGCTTATGATTCTGCTAAAGAACATTATGAACTCTTTTGCCTTCTATTAAGTCTCTGTAGTGCTTATAACTGAAACATGTTAATTTTTTCCTGTGCAGTATGCTTACAAAATGTTTCAAAGCTCTTGGCAATTCCGTTTAACCTTTGAGGGATGCAGCAGTGTGATTTGACTTAACAAAATGAGACCTGCAGTGAAAGCCAGCAGTAGACTTCAGTAGTTCCTGATGCCTAATACTGCTTTTAGACCAAGCTGGCTACAATAAAGAGAATGATAAACCTGGGTCTTGTTTTGATTTGACCTTCCCTTTGAAACTTGCTTTTCTTGGTTTCCTAGTGTGGTTCTGCAGAATACATGGCACCTGAAGTGGTTGAAGTCTTCACAGAGGAGGCCACGTTTTATGATAAGCGGTGTGATCTTTGGAGCCTGGGAGTGATTCTGTACATCATGCTCAGTGGTTACCCCCCTTTTGTGGGCAACTGTGGCACGGACTGTGGCTGGGACAGAGGAGAAGTCTGCAGAGTTTGCCAGGTGAATGCTCATGGTCTGGGCATATGTGCAAGAGTGTAGTTTGCCCCATGAGCGTAAGACTTGCCATAATGCCAGCCCTGAAGAGCTGTGTCTGTAACCCAGACAGTTATCTGGGAGGATAAGCTGTCACTGAGAAGTGAGGATGTTAATATAAAAGTTGAGTGATGCTATCTCTTTCTAAAATAAGGTTTGCAACGGCCTCTTTCTCCTCCTGATGTGAGATCTCAGAGCTTCTCTTTGTCCTCTTCCCCCACCGCACAATCCTCCTGTATTCTGTAATTCTTGATCTAGTTTGTGGTGTTCACCACAATTCCTCAGGTGGAAGATGAGCTCCAGGAGAGTCTCCACGCAGGGCCTGAATTTATTCTTTCTAAAAGCTGAGTACATTGGGTGCACTGTTTACGGGGCAGGGCGGGGGGGTGGGGAAGGTGTTTTCAGCACACAATTTATTATGTGCATCTTAGGATGTGCTGAATCACTCTGTAGAGGTGCCTGTCACTCTCCATGGACTCCATAAGGAGACTGGATGGTTTCAGTTGTCACCCACCCCATTAGGTGGATAAAATTGAGTGAGAGGAATCCCACCTGAGAAATCTTCTGGTAGCACTCTAGTTGCTATTTAAATTAAATAAATTTTTCCTTTACTAGAACAAACTTTTTGAGAGCATTCAGGAAGGCAAGTATGAATTTCCTGACAAGGACTGGTCGCATATATCCTCTGAGGCCAAAGATCTCATCTCAAAGTTGCTGGTTCGTGATGCCAAAGAACGACTTAGTGCTGCTCAAGTTTTGCAACATTCATGGGTTCAAGGAGTATGTATCTCTCTTTCTGTTTTTTAAAAGGGTTATTCTTCCACCATCACAAACAAGCTGTTCCCTATCTCTGAATATTTGATAGTCACTGTGTGTTTTAGTGCTCTTATCTTGATTAATTAAACGATAAACAGTGGCTTTATTCTTTCTAGAGCTCTATGTGGGAAATATTTGTATGAATCTGTCAAGCTTTAAGTTTGTTTGTTTTTTTTTTTTTAATTATTGCTTTATGTATTTTAAATGGCTTTCTCGTGAATACCAAGCACTGCAATACAACAATTACTGTGTTACTCTTTAATATGGTAATACAGAATGCTGGTAGATACAGATTTAAAATAACAGCAGTATCCTGTTTTGCTTTAGTTTCCCAGTGCAGGAAAGAAGGGAATAGACCCTCCAGAGAGCTTCTAAAGCTTTAGTCTTATACGTGCAAACTGTGGCATCTTCTTGTGAAGAGAGATGGATTTTGAAACGTGATTTGTAAACCCACAGTGAATGGATATGCGGTATCCATTAGTTATAAAGATTTGTGGGAGTTGCCTGTTTTTTATCACTCTGTCTTGGGGAAGCTGCTACTATGTAACTAACTTTTCTTAACTGCTTCTTCTAGCAGGCTCCTGAAAGAGGATTACCTACCCCTCAAGTTCTTCAAAGGTAATATTTTTTTTAAACGTCTGTAAACTTGGCCAAGAATTATTACTGAAAGAATGGGGAGAGATAGGGTGTGACAAATCACGGGGTAAGATCTCTGTTTGAGAGTGTAACTTCATAAATGCACAGCACTAATTTTGTTAAGAACGTCAGAAATATGAAAGCTCTGATTTTTTTCTTCATGATCTAAGCTTGCTTGTTTGTGGGAAAGGCATTGGAGAGGATTCCTGCCGTGCACTGCTAATCTTAGACAGGAAATAATGATGGTTTTGGCAGTCTGCTGCCCAGGAGGGGGAAAAAAGACATAAATGCATGTGTTATCCAAAGAGACTACATTCTGATGGGTGAATAATCATCATATACACAGACTCGAATCTGACTTCCATTGTAGTTGCTGGTAATCACAGTATCAATTTAACTGTGAGCAGGGCAAGCCTCATCTAAAGTGATTTGATGGCAGGTTCTATATGCCAGAGAGCCTGAGTCACACATCTCTGTTTCTATTTCCATATCTACCACTGGCGATTCCAGGTGGTTCTTTCCATCAGAAGTGCGTTTCCTTAAGCCAGAAGTGCAAATATAGTGGGATTGCAATTTTTTGATGAAAGACAAGAGTATTGCCCCATATGCCCATCCTTTTTAACGTGGAGAAATTAAGCATGGCATCTCAAGTGGTTTCCTGGGTTTACATGAGGAGCCCTTGGCAGAATGAGGACTAGAACTGCAGCTGTTTCCAAAATCCCAGAGGTTTTTTGTTACGTATTGCTGGTCCTCACAATGAGGAGAGGTGCAAATATTAACCTGTCATTTTCCCTGCTGTGTCAATATTTTGACAGGAGAAATAAAACTGTCTGGAAGTAGATATTCTGCTGTGAGGGTAACCAGGTGAAGTGACTCTTTGCATGTGTTGTAACCGCTTTCTCCTTTTCCCTTGAAAGGAACAGTAGCACAAAAGACCTGACGCTTTTTGCTGCTGAGGCTATAGCCCTTAACCGCCAGTTGTCTCAGCACGAGAATGAACTCAGCGCAGAGCAGGAGAACGTTGCCCATGCTGTTTGCTCCATGAAGCTTTCTCCTCCGTCCAAGTCCCGCCTTGCCAAGCGCAGAGCGATGACGCATGCCACCAAAAACAGTGACTTTCAGCCAGTTCCCCATAAAGCCTTTTAAACTTCTTTCCTGCTATGGATTGGCAAGATCAGCCTGTGTTCTTATTTGGATTTTCAGCGCTGATAAAAGCTTCTCTGCTTCTGACTCTTTGATTAGAAGCTTGCCCTTGTGATGTGACTTGTAACTTTAAGGGGACAGCTTTTTATGGGAATGTTTTTTGCCTGTCAGATTTTGTGCATTAAGATAATTTAACTGATCTTTTTAAACTAGAGAAGATGGGTTTGCTGCTGTAGTATCTGAGGTGATAAATCACTAAGCTTTCCTTATTTTCTTCTTGCTTTAAAATGTGAACTTGCAAACATCAGGAAAAAAACCCCACTTTCTTTCTTTGCCTGGCAGAGCATCAGCTCTCTCCCTACCTATGGCTGCTCTCCTTGATCTGGCAAGGTGATGCTGCTAGTGTCAGCGGCGGGGACTGTGTTCAGCCAGCAATGCCCTTTTCTCTTTCTGTGGACTCAGGAAACGAAGACGATGTCTGGGTGGATCTCTGTCTCCATTGCCTTCGTTGGGCCTAAATTGTATGAGGATGATACTTTAGAGGTGCAAGAATTGCTCAGGCTTGTGGAGATGAAGAGGACTGAGTTGTTTTTTTTATTCTGTTGATAGTTTGTGTGTCAGCACGTGGGATGAAAGCTGGGGGTGTGTTATTTCGTTATCTGACATCTTTTTGTTCTTAACTAAAATGTACTCTGTATCTTTTTTTTTTTTTGGGTGTGTGTCCAGTGTGGCAGTTAAAATTTTAAGTCTGATAACAACAGTATAACAGACTATTTAGGTAACAGTTTATCCTTAGTATCTGTTGGTTTTTTTTTTTTTTTAATATATTAATGCTTTCCTCAGTTATACCTTCTTTTCTGCAAACTCATATTTCTCCAAGTCCTTTTGTATGTGCTGCCTGGAGCTATTAATGTGAGTGGACAGGCTTCGGTGAATTTTGATGTGTGAATAATTTAGGATTATCAAATGCAGAGGTACATCTGTGCAAAAACGGTGCTGCAGCTGTTGCATTCTGCCTCCTGCAGTGATCTCAGGCTGAGTGTCTAGATTTTTTGCTTCCAGTTTTAGTACTGTGGTGCACCAGGGGTCAGGAGTAATTTGGAAGGGTGCTGGCTGAAAAGCTGAAGATTCTGAGTGACCAAGGTTGAGGTGTCCATGGAAAAGGACACGGATGTCGAGCACTTTTCTCAGAAGTAAGCTGTGAAAATTGGGCCGTGAAGATGCCCGACCTGATGCACCTTAAACTTGTCAGCCATTTCTGAAACCCTTTGCCAGGGCATTGTGTGCAGGGTGGGGAGGGGGAGGAGGAGGCCCCCAAGTGCCACCACAAAACCCTCCCAAGCAGAAGGAATAACACAGCAGATCCAGCAAGTGCTTGGGAATTGAAAGGTCAAAGCTGAATGTCTTTGCATGGCCTATTCAGAGCGGTTTTACATGATCTTTTAGCAGTGTGCATACAGCTATTTTTATACAACGTGCTGTATTTTGTGACTAATATTAAAGTTGTTATTTAAAAGTTTTTATACATTGTGCCAGTGGACAGATTATGAAATGTATTTTGCTTTGTTTTTATTAACATGTTTTAAGTTATGGATTTAACACATTTGGCAGTTCTGTGTGGGTTTTTTCCTCCTTGATTTTTGGTGACATAGGAAAATAGAGAATTACTTACTTCCTTACTTCTGTGTGACGTTGGATTTAAGACAACTTAAGTCTCTGAAAACTAAGCATACCTACCTCTTCTACGGCTGTGTTGCTTGATCAATCTCTGGAGTCTCCTGTAATCTTGGCTTTCTTGAGGTAAAATGAAGATATGACTGCATGGAGAGGGCTGGAAGGGATCCTGTGATCCTTTTGACCTTCATAAGAGATCAGATAATGGGCTCAGTGAGTTCGGGATCTTAGCTGCGCTGTTACATTTCATGTTCTTCCCTTTGATTTTTTTTGTGTGAAGCAAAAAACCTGAATTTTGGCCAGGAGTGGTGGTGTGATGTGTCCTCTTGGGTGGAGCCCTGAAGCTTTTCAGAGTCCAGAAGTCCAAGCAACCGCATTAGCATGGAAGTGTGAAAAGGAGACATTAATGGTGCTGGTTGCCCAGAGAACGTGGACCACGGCATCTGGTAGGTGTGTTCAGGCACAGTGTTCAGTTCATTGGTAAGTGGTCCTTTGCAGGCTGGTCCAGAGGTCCTCTGCACCTGCTGCAGTTCACCAGTGGTAGAGGTAGCCCCAGAAGGGCAAGTTAGTGGAGCAAAGACTGGAGCTGCTCTCCCTGTGTTCTTGGGTGACCTATTGATCATAGAATCTTCATGGTTGGAAAGGACCTTTGAGATCATCGAGTCCAACCATACACACACAAAAAAACCCCCCTACAATCTCTGTCACTAGAGCGTGCCCTGAAGTGCCAAATCTACACGTTTCTTAAATACCTCTAGGGATGGTGACTCCACCACCTCCCTGGGCAGGCTGTTCCGGTGCCTGACCACTCTTTCACTGGTGACTGGCCACCACCTCTCTCCAACCTCCTTTCAGGTAGTTGTAGAGGGCAATGAGGTCTCCCCGCAGCCTCCTCTTCTCCAAGCTAAACATGCCCAGCTCCCTCAGCCTCTCCTCATATGACCTGGTCTCCAGACCCCTCACCAGCCTGGTAGCTCTCCTCTGGTCACGCTCCAGCACCTCAATGTCCCTCTTGTACAGAGGGGCCCAGAACTGAACACAGTACTTGAGGTGAGGTCTCACCAGTGCCGAGTACAGAGGCACGATCGCTTCCCTACTCCTGCTGGCCACGCTGTTCCTGATACAAGCCAGAATGCTGTTGGCCTTCTTGGCCATCTGGGCACACTGCTGGCTCATGTCAAGCTGACCATCCACCAGCACACCCAGGTCCTTTTCTGCTGGGCAGCTTTCCAGCCACTCTTCCCCAAGCCTGTAGCATTGCTTGGGGGTGTGACTGAAATGCAGGACCTGGTACTTGGCCTTCTTAAACCTCATACAATTGGCCTTGGCCCATCGATCCAGCCTGTCCAGGTCCCTCTGTAGAGCCTTCCTTTCCTCAAGCAGATCAACACTCCCACCTAGTTTGGTGTCATCAGCAAACTTACTGAGGGTGCACTCAATCCCCTCATCCAGATCATCGATAAAGATATTAAACAAAACTGGCCCCAAAACTGAGCCCTGAGGGACACCACCGGTGACTGGCCACCAAGAGGATTTCACCCCACTAATCACAACTCTCTGGGCATGGCCATCTAGCCAGTTTTTTACCCAGTGAAGAGTGCACTTGTCTATGCCATGATTCGCCAGCTTCTCCGGGAGAATGCCGTGGGGGACGATGTCAAAGGCCTTACCAAAGTTCAGATAGACAAAGTCCACAGCCTTCCCCACATCCAGAAGGTGGATCACATGGTCATAGAAAGAGATCAGGTTGGTTAAGCAGGACCTCTCTTTCCTAAACCCATGCTGGCTGGCCCTGATCCCTTGGCTGCCCTGCACTTGCCTTGAGAGCTCACTTAAGATGATCCTCTCCATGATCTTTCCTGGTACTGAGGTCAGGCTGACAGGCCTGTAGTTCCCCGGATCCTCCTTCCGACCCTTCTTGTAGATGGGCGTCACATTAGCCACCCTCCAGTCATCTGGTACCTCCCCTGTTGACCAAGATTGTTGATAAATGATGGAGAGAGGCTTGGTGAGCTCTCCCGCCAGCTCCCTGCGTACTCTTGGGTGAATTCCATCTGGCCCCATAGACTTATGTGTGTCTAGGTGCAGAAGCAGATCATTGACTACTTCCTGGACAGTCTGCTTCCTGACTACTTCCTGATCTGGACAGTGAGCCCTTGTCTGTCTGTCTCTCTCCAAAACCCAGCATGGAAAGTGAATCCAATGCATGTGTCTTCTGCACAGCGAGGAACAAGCTGGCTTCCTCGCCGGGTTTGCTTTCGCTTTACAAAAGACAGCTTGGGAGGAGAGAGTGAAACATCCAAAGAAAACCTTAGTTCAGGGATGTTCCTGCCATTGCCTTTGGCTAGTCAAATTGCCATCTAGGTGAGCAAGTACTCCTCTGGGCTTGAAGGCTCCTCCTGTGTGAGGAGAACACTTCAGCTGTTGGATGTGTGCAGTGTGAAGGATTTTAAGCGCTGGTGTGTGAAACATCGGAAGTGCCCAGCAGGACTTGCATTAAATGGTTAAACTTTGCCTGATGGTTGTGACAAGCCCTTCAGTGGATGGCTCAAGGCCCCATCTGGCTCTTGTGGTGCTCTCAGCTGCCTTGCTGATGCTGCCAGCAGCCGCCTCCACCTGTGACCTGTGTTAGAGCATCCTTGCTCCCCGCTGGTACATACTTGCAAACTCATCTGTTCAGGATTTGAAGCTACGAAGCTTCAAGTTTTTCACTGAAGAGCTAAAATCTGGACATGCTTTTCCTTCTTTCTGCAAGGCAATGACCTCTGGCAGAAGAAGACAAGCAGCAGGTAGCAGTAGATGCCAGAGCTGCCAGAACTGAGAAAACCTCCACAAACAGGGAGGAGGCGTTGCTTTAAGCCAATTGTTCTGCTCTCTGGCGTAGTCTAGTTTTGACTGCCTCCTGTGGAGTAATTTTTAAGTTTCTTTGGAGGACTGTGGCTAAGAGTTTATATGGAGTTTGGGTGGGGATGGTTGTTTTGCCGGAGAAGTGGGATGCAGCAATCCCCGGTGCCCTGGGAGGCTCACGCCTGGCATCATCACGTCGGTCCATCTGTGACAAACAGAGGTTTTAGCTCCTTTTCCAGGGAAGTCTGAATGGAGCAAGGATCCCAAACCCTGCGCTGGCAGGCCCTTTGTACTCACCTTTCTTCCAAAGGAAATCTGCCATATTCACACCAAATGCTTTTGTTTGAACTGTGCTTTAAAACCATCTGCTTCTTATTCCCTCTTCCTCCTGGGTAGGAGGTAGCAGAGAGCAGAGGAGACCTTGTAGTGTTGGTACAAGAGCGATGTTTCAGTGATCCAGGTCTTAGATCTTTCTTTGCTTCAAAACGAGGAGTCAGATTCAGCCCACGGTCCGACTGTCTCTCATCACTGGTGCCTCTTTCCCCTTCTATGGGAGTTCAGCTTTCTTTAGGTGTTTTATCCCCAGAAGGCCTAATTTGGTAGGCCTTCATGATGCTTTTTTTCATGTCAGTGGGGGAGAGGCCCCTGTTCCTAGGTGGAAGTGACAGATCTGGAGGTTCAGTGAGTAGTGAAGTAGCGCTGGGTTGTCACCTCAGTGTCTCGTGTTCGGGCAGCCTGTGGGACATGACTCCTTTTCATCGCTGAATCCCACCATCTCCCCTTTGGAAAGGGCTGAATCTCTTGCCGCGCTTTTGCAGTTACTGGTGATAAAATAGAGCAGATACCTTATGGGGGCTCCCTGGCTTCTGAAAAATGAAAGAGGCTGGAGAAAATGTCTTGTCTTTTTTTTTTTTTTTTTTTTGGTGGGGTGGGTAAGGAAAAAGGTGACTTTCAGGAATTCAAAACTATGTTCTGACCAGCAAGGAGAGCAGCAAAGCACTTAAGCTGATCTTTACTGTTGACTAAGGCAAATTTTCCCCCAGGAAAACTCTCCTTCCTCTCCCCAAGCTTTTCCTGGGAGGTGGGCGAGCAAACCAAGGGAGAGGCATCAGCGTGATTAAGGGGACGGGGTGGGGGGGGGGGGATAATTTCGAACAAATGTCAACCAAACGGCACTAGTCTCAAAGTGCTGCGCCCCTTCTGTCCCCTCAGGAGCTGATGGCACAGGTTGCTCTGTAGGATTTTGCTGACCTTTATGTGCAATGTTTCGTAAAGCGTATTCAGCCTTGTGCTTACCAGTGCGGTTTCTGCATTGTTGGCTGCATAAAAGGAAGCTCCTGTTTTTCATTGTGCGGTATTTTCTTCTGCTCTCTTTTCCTTCCCCACGTGTTTATTGAATCCTTTATCAGGGATGGAAAGATGCTGCTGTTTGGGTTTGGTTTTTTTTTGGTTTTTTTTTGAGGGCTGTGGGTGGGCTGGCTTTCAAGGTAGATAGCGGCTTGGTTAATTTTCAAAACTAATAATTTTCTTTGGGCCACTCCAGTGGCAGCACAGGCCTCAAATTTGGCTTCCATGGAAACATACTGCCATGGTAACTGAAAGGCCTGACAATCCTGAAGAAATATTTGCTTGTACGCGTCCTTCCCTCCCTCGTTCTGTTTCCCGTGCAATGTGTGCGCTTGGTTCAGATTCGATCAGTGCACTTAAGCTCCAAGCACAGAAATGCACTTACTCTGGGAAGAAAGCAAAAGTTATGAAAGGGGATGGTGGCATTTCACTGGCATTATTTGCAAAAAAGCTGTTGCAGGTCTGGAGGGAGATGTCACTGAACCACAAACTCCCTTCCCATGGGGAAAAAAAAAATGACAAGAAATGCCTCGTCCTTAGATTATTTTGTGGGGACTGGCTGGCATGGGCTGGCTCAGGGAATCAGACCCTGCACCCAGTCCAACATCTGTAATATTGAGGATGGTGAGAATTGACTCATCCAGTGGTTACGACCCAGTTTTGCTGGGTCCCTTCCAGCTGATTAATTTGATGCTGGGTGTTTTGTCGCTGCCTGTCACAGCCGCTTTCGCACCAAGATGGGTTAGCGGAGTTTGGCAGGCTGACAAGCGGCCCCAGTTCAGCAACTTTGCTCTGATTCAGGCTGGAGTGGGAGGGAAGGGGGAATGGAGCCTCCCGAGATGTTTTGCTAAGCGAGAAGCAGGGCAAGGACTCTGCGTGGCAGAGCGTGCAGAGGAGCTCAGAGTCTGATGCTTTCTGTTTGACCCAGAGCAAAGCTCCTGCCCTAACCTGGCACTACATCACATCAACATCCTCTGTGTGTGTGTGTGGGGGGGGTGGGGTGGTGGTGGGGGATCTTGTGGTCCTGTCTCCCCCACTGTTCCCTTACCCTAAATCATCACTCTCTGGACTTCAAAGACTTTTTCTGGTTAGCTGTGAGAATCATACAGCCTGCACCCACCTCCAGGCTGCTCACGGGGAAAGCAGAGTTGCCTTATTTATTTCTTGCTCCTTTTTTTAATTCCCCAGTTTCACCCTGTTCTTCATCCAGGTGTTGCCCTTGCAGCAGCTTTAGACCCGCGTGCTTAGCCAGAGGGTGCTCCTGTGGACTGACGGGGCCTCTGCAGACTGTTGTGGAAGGAAATGGAGAAACAGCTCCTGGAGCTGCACGTAGGAGGAGAGTAGACACTGGCTGTGAGGCAGGTTGGTGAGTTGGGAACACGGGAAGGGTCAAGTCCGGTTCTCTTCTGTTGGAGAGCTGCGTTATAGGAACAATCCCAATATAAACTGTTCCAGCTTTAAAAGAGTTACTGGGGGCAATTAAAGGTGGACCTATGTCACTCTGTAGTGATGTTTAGCATGCCTTAATTGCAGCTGACTTGACCAGTACACTGAGATGTTTTATGGCTGCCGTGCCTGCCATTTTCTATTAGAAATTAGAATTGCTTTTGGGAATACTACCTGCAGCTTTGGGGACACAAAAGCTGCAATGTCCCTATTGTTATGAGCAGAAATAGCTGTTTGCTGGAGACCCGTGGAGGTCTTGCTCGTCACCGAGCTTTTCTAGGGGCTTTTGTTGGTGACACCAACAACCTGGTTGCTTCTGGTGATGGTGGATGAAGCAGGTTGGCTTTTCTCCTCTAGCAGAGGGAAGCTGAACGAAAGCGAGACGTTGCGTTGCGCTGAGACAACAAGTGATGCTGGAGAGGGATGGGCAGCAAACCGATGCGGTCAGCGCTGTCAGGCTGTGAGGAGGCCCCAGGGCATGATCCAGGGATTGGGCTCCTGTTGATAAGTCGCAAGTGAGTATTGCATGGCCAGCAGGTGGAGGGAGGTGATTCTGCCCCTCTACGCAGTTCTGGTGACACCCCACCTGCAGCGCGTACAGTCCCAGCTCTCCCTGCCGGGAGCAGAAAGCAGCCCACATTGCCTCTCCCTCGCCCTAGAAACTCAGGCATATTCCTGGGACTGACTGTCTCTGAATTGCAGGGCTGGCAATTGCTATGGCATTGTAAAATTAATTATTCATTAATACAACAGCCTGCAACTTTGGGGAAAAATGAATGGCGTAACTAAGAGTGGGGAAAAAGAGAGGAAAAGGAATATGAAGTTGTTTGCAAGCATCCCATATCCAGAAGGGGAGAGATGTCACTGAAATTCCCCCTTTTTTTTTTTTTCTTTTTTTTTTCTCTCCTTGGGTTTTCCCCCCCCGCCCCTCTGTTTTTAAATGACTGACATTTTCCTCTTGCTGCCTTCGGCAGGTTTAATTTCTTTAGTGTTTCCCTCCTCTCCTGCGCTGTTTTTCTTTCTCGACTTGTGGAACCGAGTGTTTGGGGGAGGGATTGAAGGACTTTGCCGAGTGCTTTGTTTTATAACCAGCTTTGCTTCTGTCCTGCTCTGCCCCAGACACCTGTGAGTCTTTCAGAACTGCGAACCTTTCTGGCATATAAATAAGGTCTGTCGCAGTCGTGGGCTGCGATTATGAATTTATAAGGGAAGTGATCAGATTAATTGAGCAGCGGTGGGAGTGTTCAGTTACACCGGCTTCTGATGAATTACCCTTTGTCAGACCGTGTCGGCACACTTCCCGATGCCAAAAGCATTGCCTGAGCTCTGTGGAGCAGCAAGGCCGTTGCTTTAACCGGTGGCAAAGCCAATCGCGCCCCAAAGCTAATAGTTTCTCCCCTGCCTTCTTAATTTCATGGGGAAATTTGCCAAAGTCTCAACCAAGAATTTGAAGCCATTTTGGCCAATTTGCCGTTGATTCTAAAAAACTGGGGTGATCAGAGGGATTTTTAGGAAATCAGATGGCAGATGGACTTGTCCTCTCGACGTGGATATACCAGCTGTCCTCAGTGTAGCATCGCAAACATACACCAAACACTGTCATCTGAAAGTGATCCTGTTGGTATTTTAGTTTTGTGTTTTCCCTCCACACACATTATCCCAGATGATGAATCTCGGGGGTCTCTGGGGAAGACACTAAGCTGGCGCTGGAGCTGCTCCAAGAAGAGTTGCTCCATCTGTTCAGCCTGTGTCTCATGGCTTCCCTGGGGCTCTTGGTGGGGCTGGAGTTGATGTAAGCCCTCTAGCTCAATTTGCCTGCTGGGAGTCAGGGCTACTTGCCTTTCCCACCTTCAGAGCCATGTACAGATGCCATGAGAGGTCCGGGCTGTTGTGAAGGCTGATGGAGAGCCTGAAGGGACCATCTGAACACATCTGTAGCCACTCTGTACCCCTTACTTCATGCAGTAACCTCATCTTCCAAGGTAAATATCTCTACTTTTCTGAACATTATTCCTTGTACTTGCATTCCTTCTCAGGAATTCCTTCTGACTGAGCCCTTTGGGTGGGAAAAGCCCCCTGTGCTGACCCCATCTGTGTGCACTAAAGCATGTCACTGTCTTACACGCTAGCACTGATGCTTCCCTGCTCCCCAGAAATCTCTCACCTGATTATATTAAGATTTCTCTGGTGTCTTGGTATTTGCAGCCACTAACTTGCTTCTTCTGCATACCCAGTCCTTTCCTCTCCTCTGGGAACAATAGACCGGAGGTTGAGTCTTCGCTCTTACAGCAAAAATTCTAATTGCTCCCTAATGGCTTTGCTGTCTGCTGTTGAATTTCAGCCCCGTTACATTACTGAGGTGCTCAGCATCGTGCTTGTGATATTCTGGTCCTCTTCTAAGTGATGGCTCAGTGTCATCAGCAGATCTCACTGTGCCTGACTTCTCTTTCTGTCTGGGTCATCAACTAAAATGATTTAATTGCTTGATGAATTCCACTGTTGCTGCTTTCTCCTCATTTGTTAGATCCTCTCCTGTCAGCACAACTGTGGCATAAAAAAATCTGGCTTCTGTGCAGATTCCTGTCGGGGGCTAACATCACCGAAGTTACTTTTTTAGACATGCGATGTAGGTATAACCAATCTCTTCACAAAATTATACCAAATCTACTTGTACAGTGTTTCTGGGTGAAAGAGAGAACCTGTCTGGGAACGTGTGAGTGGGTGGTAGCCTGCTGCATAAGCCCTGCAGTAGCTAGAGGATGTGCTTCCCAGATCTCCAGGTTCAGGTTTTATCAGCCTTAATGCCACACGACAATTAAAATAAGCAAATCCCTATAGCTTATGAAGTTTCAGAAAACCCAGGAAATATACAGCTGTAAGAAAAAGTAGAGATCTCATGTGTGGGTTTTTTCCTGTTTTCTTCCCCATTTTTGAGTCCGAGTCTGACAAGTCACAATTTCTTCTGCTTTTGATTACCGGTTGTTATCAGAATCACACAGTCCCTGTTTCTGAACCCTTCAGATAACACCCTTCTCCTCCCCTGCCATGGATTACGTCTGGATTACGGACTGTTGTCCATGCTCTCCTCCGCAGTCCAGTCTGCATACTGACTTCTCCACTGGAGGGCTTCGCTCCGTTATCTTGAGGCATCTCCAAGATATCCAAGATACCTGTTATACCTCTCAGGTGTATGAAATATCTCACCGGAGGCTGTGTCCTAGTCACCTCCGTTGGGAGTTAAGATTGAGATCCTGGTTTTGCCCACTCACATGCAGTTCCCCAGCAATAAGAGGATCCTCAAGGTCTTGACCGCCCTGCTTAATTTTGTGTCTGAATCACTGTGCACTTTCCCTTTTCAGGTTACAGGAAAATGGAAGCGAGACAATCCTGACTTTCCCATCAGAATTTTTGGTTCAGTTCCTAGTTGTAAGGGCACAGGCTGCCACGTGTCAACTCCTCTTGCCATTGTCACATGCGAGGCAACACACTCCTCTCTCCTGGGTGGTTAAGCTCTTCTGAATTACACAGTATTTATTACACAATAAGAACACACGCAAAGTATTACTGTGGATCCTCATGGTGAGTTGTTTCAATGCTTAAGCCTGTGGCTGGGTATGGAAGTTCTCCAACACCACCAGTTACTCACAAACTTACGTTATGGTTTTGGAAATATTGCCCCCTTGGGCTTCTTCATTATCGGTTCAGGACAGCACCAACACAGTCTAGTATCAGAGTGATGAATGCCAGCTTCCGTCTGCTTCCGTGCAGCCATTCAGCCTCGCCTGAGTTCCTTAGATTGGTGTAATCCCACAACTGAGCTTCGAGGAATGCTGCCAGACTTTTCCAACAGCACCTAAGTCAAAAGCTTCCCTTCCCTCCCCGCTCTCGTTGTAGCTTTTTTTTTATATATATATATATATATATATATATTTTTTATTTGTCATGTATTTTTTCTTCTGTTGAATAATTCAGCTAATAGGCTGGCACTCGAGCGCTTGAGAGCTGTGTTCCCTAATGAGGGAAGCAGCTTGCCAACTTTTTATCTTTCCAGTCTTTGACTGCAAACCCAACATCGTTAACAAATCACCATGGAATAGTCGTGGAAATACAGAACAAAATGTTGTTGGATTAACTTAAGCGGGCAAGGAAGAAAAAAATAAACAGAACGAGAGAAACCCAAGCCCTGCGTGGGAAAACAAAGTGCGAAAATGGAGTGTGCACAGAAGGAAATGAAGATAATAGAAATCTCTTTGCAACTTCATTTTGTCTCAATATCTGCAAGCAGGAAAGCTGTATGGGAGAAAGGACGTTAACTTGCCGAAGAGACGTAGTTGCACTAATTCATGGGTGTAGGTGTGTCTGTTGGCAGCTCTGCTTCTTTCCATGTTTACATGAATAAGGGTTTATATAGAGAGCAGATTTTTTTTTCTTTACCAACTGTGTTATTTTTTTAAAATCTGAATGTGTTACGGTCTATGTGACGCAGATGGGATTTAAAAAAATAAATATATTCACGTGATACCTTTTTGCACATTGCTTAGTCACCTTTAAAACAGCATTTTAGATCTTACGGCTTGAGTTTGTTCAGATCAAGATTCATACTGACATATTTCAGATGAATGTTTAGTCCTTGGCCTTCCTTGCATTTGTTCTTTCCTGGATCCCCACCTCTGCTTACCAGAGCAGGGCTCAGCAGCTCTGGCTGCTTGAAGAGTCCCACTTGACCTCCAAGCGGGTGAGGACATTTGCAAGGTCCCTCATCTTCTTTGCAACACAATAACTGCCATAACTTGGGAATCAGGCAGAAATAAGCTTGATGAGAAGCAGGAACCTGGATAAAGTAATGTGTCCCTGCGTACGCAAGGTGAGGATGGTCAGCTCATGTTCTGGGCCCACTTCACATTAGCCTAAATGATGCTCTGGGAGCAGGTCCCTAAACTCGGTATGAATCTCATTTTGGTGGTAGGTGCTAAATATGTAGCCAAAGAATAGTACCTGAACATCACGTCAGTAGCAAATGCTCTTTGGTTTTGTGTTAGAGTGATGCTGAAAGCTTTTATCACCCTAGGCAGAAGTGGAAGCGTTAGCGTTGTGTCCTGTTGCAATAGAACAAGGGAGCTGGCAAAGCACGAACAGAAACAGGGGCTTGGAAATAGGCTGTGATCTCCCACCAAAGACACACATCCACCAAGATGCTGGGCAGGATGTCCGACAGGAAAATCCCCTAAGGATTTGATGGTGAATCCCTTTGAGAAGTGGCTGGATATCTAATAATGGTCTTGTTCTCAATGTATGTGCTTAAGGAATAGCTATTTCCTTGCTAAGTCACAGTTCAGTGGCAGGGAAGGGGCAAATAATGTCAACGCTAGTTTTTGAAGCAAAAATTTGTGTTCATGAAGGCAGGGCCAAGAGACGAGAAAATGTAATAAATAAAGCTTTTCATCCAGAGATATCAATGTCATTCACTTTTCAGGGATGAGGAAACAGAGACTCGAGAACCTGATGTGGCTCAGATGATCCTCCCGCAAGCCAGCAGCTTGCCCGAGACCAGAACTCTCATCTTGAATCCCTGCCCAGTGAAATTCTGCAGATGAACTAAAATTATACCAAGTGCTGCATCGAGTTCAACGTTGTTATCTTAACTGTGCGATGATGTTTTCTGCAACGCAGGGAAGATAGATACTCATCTTAGGTCTCGGGGCTAAATTCTCAGCAGTGGGTGTGGGATGATATGCTTAATGCGATAGAGACTCTTATCTCAAATATTGACTTAAAAAATGTATATCTAAAAAACTCACATATGGCAAAGGTCCCTGTTATGCCAGGTATTGTACAAACATGGCTCCAAGAGATTGTCCTGATCCCAGGAAGTGTGTTTTCTAATTTCTTTTCTGGTGTGTTGCCAGCATTTACACAAAATGCAGAACACTGAGCTGAATGGCAGAGCTGGGCAAAATTTGGCACTTCTGAATTGAGCTAAGCTGGCTAAATTGGAAATTAAAATCCCACTCATCTGTCCTGTAATTGCTCTTAAAGGGTCCTTTGAAGACACAAGGCTGAATTAAATCAACCTTGCTATATGGACACCCAGGGAACTGCACCAAATTAGAGCAGTTAAAGATCTGACTTATGTTTGTTTGCACCCAAAGGCTGGAGAAGGGAAATTGAGATGAACAAAAACGATGATAGTAGAAAAACAAAGGAAAACAGACAAAATGAATGACAGAGATCTCATGGAGCTGTGCTCAAAATGGGTCCTCAGGGAATGCAAACTCACAATTGTTGCTTCTGGAAAGTGGCTCCCTTTTCTCTTGCATGGATATATCGCTGAGCACCCTCCTCTCTGCCTCTTCCTTCTTTATAGTCTATCTTCTCTTTTGTTTCAGTCTTGCTTGTTTCTTAGTGCGTCCTTCAGCTATTGGTGGCAGGAGATAAAATACCCTTTTGCTTTGCATAGCAGGGATGTACGTGGTATGAAGCCAGATGGCTGCCAAGATGAGCAATTGAGAGTGTCTGCACGTTATTAATTGCAGCTGCTGTTTTTGCAGTCGGAGGTGATGGGAGGGTTCCCAGTAACAGCCAGACCAAGAGGGATATGTTTTGGTGGTGAGTGATTAAAATCCACTGGAATGGGGTGTGCTCAGCCCCGCTCTGTCAGAGAGCGGGATCATAGGAGTGGATTTATTCTAACCTGCCCGTAAAGGTGATGGCCAGGAGCTTACTTTGAAGCACAGGTGTGATTCTGTTGTATTTGGTTGAAGCCGAACTGATTTTTGTTGTTTCTTGCTCTTCCTTCTTTGTTTTCCTCTTACTGCTGCATTACATTACTAAAAATACCTAAAACCATATCATTTACTGAGCTGCTTCCTCTGCTTGTTCTTGTTCCAGGCACAAACATCCATCTCTCTCTAAACGCCTATCTCATCTGCCCAAATTAAGTCACTGCTTCAAAGCAGAGCTTCACCTTTATTCTGTAATCTTGGCTTGTCTCCTCCGGCGCTAACGAGAGATCCAGCACTCAAGGTAGGGGTCTAGTTTGGTAATACCTGAAGGGAAGGTCTTATAATCCCATCATCCTCTAAATTGGAGCTTGGAACATCTTGGCTTCTTGCTGAGAGTTAGAAGGGCTGCTTTTGGGTCAAGCTAAATCCTGTCTAACTCTGCATGCCGTTTCTGTCAGTGGCCAGGAGGAGATGCTGAAGGAAGATGTGTAATTAGAATAACCCCCAGCCTTTGGCAATCAGCAGCGTGAGGACTTCATGAACTGGAAGCATGCTGTGCAGTCAGCAAAAGGCAGAGACGTTTGTCATCTTTCTGAAGCTTAAAGACTTGCTATTCCGTGTTTCCTTCCTGTCTGATTCACGCGTGACACAACACTCCTACAGCCTCCTGGCTCAGCAGACAGGCTGAATTTTAGCTGAAGTTATTCTTCTTGATTCAGGATGTTTCAGGGTGGGTCCTGTAGGTGATGAGTTTTGCTGTGTGCTGGCTCCGTAAGCTGTAAGTTTGCAAGCTGTCTTCTGGATTTGCATTGACAGCAGCAGTGTCAGAGGCTGGTGTCCTGGCTACGACCTCTTCACGGAAATGCTGCTCTTCAGGTAAAAGAAAACAAGAAAAACCCCAACCCCAAAAAAGAGTCCTTGGTGACAGGACCCTTTGAAGAAACAAAGTTGACATGTTCCAGTTTGGCTTTGATGATGTCATGAGAACTATCCCATTTCAGAGCAGGAGAAGATCTGTCTTGTCATATTTGGAAGACTCTGATGGTGACTGGTGACCACCCAGCTACCTGAATCCCTGGGACCGTGCTTAAGGTTTTTCTTCTGTCTGTTGGCATTAAGGAATGTCTGACACACCGGCTCTATCTGTGAGGGATTTTGTGCCTCAGGCACTGCACACTTCCCTGCTCGGAGCTTCAAGCATTTTGACACTTAGAATTTGAGGGTTTTCAAACTTGGAGTTCCTGATTTTGGCCTGTTTGCATTTTCTGTCTGGGTCCCTGCCCTGAGGATGGGCAGCAATGGTTGCCAGCCATGTGGTGAGTCAAGAAGGGAAGATCTTGAGCATTTCCCTTCCTGAGATGCGTGACTTCGGGATGGCAATGTTACTGTGTTGAGGGCATGTTGTTGCCTGGTTGTTGGTTTTGGGATGATATCAGGGCTTTTGTTCTGGGACATGGCGGAGCGGTCCCTATGTTTCTTTTCCAGAAGAAGCCTTCGTGGGAGGGAGAATGAGCTGACAGGCAGTTTGGATGGGATAAGGTACTTCTCCAAATGCAAGGCATAGAAGTTGTACACTGTCCTTTCCTGTAGGACGGTGATAGGCTCAGTTACACTCAACACGGTGGCTGTGCATAGAGCTACCTCTGTTCCGTGTGTCTCTGAGATCGAGTCCAATTTGGTTCTACTTCCTTAAAAGCGTATTCCCCATATAAAAACATTTTTTTTTACATTTAGTTACAGCCGCGTATGCAATTACGTGTGTTTTCTGTGCATGTGTTCTCACATACAATTGCTCTAATTCTGAGCATGGTTATTTCCTATCTGTTGTGATCTGACTACAACAAAAATTAAAATAAAGATTAGATTAGTTGCCGCGGTAACAGCTACCCCTGCTTCATATGACGCACAGATTCTGTGAAGCGAAGGAGCACATATCAATTTACACTCTTAATTTTTGGGGCACTCAGGGTTCGGCTCTTCCCAGGAGGTCCTCTGATGACAGCAAGTGATATCTCCCCGTTTCCACTCAGCAGGCTTATCCTCTTCGACTTTTTGCAATTCATAAGAGCTTCAGAGGTGCTGCCACCATCTCTCGGTAGCAACAATCTCATCTTCATTGCAGTTTCTTCCTTAAGACAACAAAAAGAGCGGGAGGATGATGAAAGAAGTTTGGTCTGGGGGATAGTGAGGCTGAGAGAGGTGCATTTGCTCCCTTGGGAAAGGAGAGAGCCAGGGTCTCACAGGGCATCAGTGCAGAGGCCGTGGGTGGACCGGAGTTATATGGCTAATCAGTAATTGCTAACGAGGGGGAGAATTGTCACAGAACATCGGCAGTCGTGAGCAAGCAAAGAAGTGCGCAGAAGAGGGTAACTGTCAGATTTGCTAGGCTCTCGGTTCATTTGTTCTCATGCCTGTACGTCAAGGTTTTAGATGTTTCTGCTTTGTATGGGAGAAAAATAAACTGCCTTGAGTAGATGTAGTCAGACTAATGATGTCTTGTGGTGTGAGATGTCACTTGTTACATCGCCCAGCTCTCGGATCTTTTAAGGTGTAGGATGAGACGAATTACCGGGTCCACAGGAGAAGAGCCCATGAAAAGATAATATACTTGACTGCAGTTAATGATCGCTGCTGTACGTCTGGGTACTTTACAGGGATAATAGGTCTTTTTGATTCTTGCCCATCGGGCGCATATCCACGTTGTCTTTCAGTCTGCATCCTTGGTCCCTTCTCAGAATGTGTGCCAGAGCTATCACCAGTCCCAAAGTTACATCTTGCAGTGCAAGGGGCACAGTTGTGAGCCCACTGTTAACGAAGGGATGAGAAAGGAAGATCCTGGGGAATGCCTCTCCCGCTGCTATTCCCACGTCATTTCTTATCCATTGTTCCCTGCCACTTTTTGTCTCCATCTCCCAAACAAATGGAAACAGTGTGGGGCGTCTCAGCAGCATGGTCAGGGCTGGATCTAACTAAACCGTTTCTGAAGTTGGGATGGGGAACCATAGGCTCTTGTGAAACATCAAATCATCCGTCGTTCTGAGTTTCTCATGGAAAACCCATTAGGAAGAACTTTCTTTGTGGCAGTGGCTTAATGTGCTGAAAGAGGACAGAATGTCCCAGCAACACTGGAGAGGCAAACAGTATAGTTCGAGGCATCTGTGTTGTCACAGCTGTAAGAACAGAAATATATTATGAGTGCTAATTATATTAATTAAAATTGTGCTGCTGTTTGTGTGAACATTTCCAGAGAGGAATACAGATTTTTTTTCCATTGTTTTATTTCCGGACAGAAGCTGAAGGCCTGACAGGGGGCAAGCCTGCGCAGCGCAAGAACATACGTGCTGTGATTCCTGCAATAACATATATCATCACTACCCATTGTATTTTAACAGTGCAGTCACTGAAAGCAATATTCCTCTTCTTCAGACTGATTCCCTAGAGATATTGATGGATGAAACACGTGTTCCCTTTCTCTAGCATCCCTGACTTGAGCCATGCACACAGACACCTACCCTGGGAACTGCCTCCGTTTACCTACAGCTTCAAGAAAGAAAATGGGATAATTAATTTTCCTCTGTCTCCTTGTCTTATGTGGGACATCCAGTCTTTGGGACATCCAGTCTTCAGGACCTCAGCCTGTGTCCTCACATAGCCTAATGCTACGGCACTGTCGCTTTTTCACTCTGATTGTAAAAAAGCGATGTGAGTACTAAAGTTGTGCTCCTCTATATGGTCTGGGAGGAGTCTTGGATTGTGGAGAACCCCTCTGCCTTCAGGGATGAGCTGGGCTGTTTATTGAGCCACCTGTTTCTCCTCCCTGCAGGCCCGGCTGCTCAGCTCAAACCCCGGATGCAATTCCTGGGGAGCATTGCCGTAGGTTTCCTGGTGCTTTGCTTTCTGGTCCCTTCATAAAGCTCTCGCTGCTGCTTTGTTCTCTTTTCCTCCCTTCCAGTCGCCGGGGCCTCACCACTAAAAGCTAAAATAAGGCACCATCTCTGAAGGGGCAAGGTTCTTTATTCCGCAGTGCTCTTGCTGTGGCTGGGAGAGGGCAGCTGCTGGCAGCGTAAGTGGGAGGAATGGGCTATCTCTTAACACAAGTGCGCTATTTTTATGGGCTGTTAAGGACGCCGGCCATAATGCAGAGTTCCGGATGTCTCCTCCTTATGAGGGCTGCGGAAAGCATTGTCTCTTCTGCTTACGGCTTGTTACCAAAGCAAGCTATCGTGGGGCCGAGACTGTAGGAAAGGCGGGGGTACCTGGGCAAGCTTGTGTCTTGATGCAATTGCCTCGGCTACCTTAGCACTGAGCATTTGCAGCGCAGCTTCAGTCTGCCCTGGCCCAGACCTTCTCATTTTCTAGCTAGATTCACTTGACAGTAGCTAAGTGTTGCCCTTCCTTCAGCAAGAGCATTTCTCCCTCAGCAGCCTGCTTTCTTAAAAACTTGTGAAAACTTCCCAATTTGGCGGGGAGGCTTATAAGCCCTTACAGAACTGCATCCCCTTCTGCGCTGAGCGTCGTCAAACTTAATGCAAAAAGGGTGGAACAAGTGAAGGGACCAGTTCTAACAAAATACGAAATAAAATCTCTCTTTAGTAAAATGTCATTTGTAAAACCAGCGAAAGTTGGTGCAGGAAGGAAGGTATGTGTGCTGCGTGCAGGTCAGCAGTGCTCCTGTTCGCCTGCTGTCTCCAACGTCTGACCTTGGTATCGCTGCTGCGTCTTTGTCTCGCTGGATTAAGAAAACCTGTCCACCTGCATCCCAGCTTGCGCCTTAAGGAAGAAGAGGGGAAATCATAGTTTTGGGAACTGGAGAGGGCTTTGAAAATACTGTCCTGCTGCCCCAAGGTGGGCTTGCTACATTAATAGGATCAGTACCTATATTTCTGTGCATTGTTAGATGCAATAACCGCTGTGTATCTTTGCAAGCTGCAGATTCAGATAGATCTGTGCTCAGTGGATTACGATTTATTACAGAGAGAGAAAATGAAGACGAAGGCTTTATCGGCATGATATGGCTGAGGGAGAGCGGTTGGAAAAAGAGCAGCTTTAGTCCTCAGCCCTACCAAAACCTTGTGGTGTGATCCAGCGCACACCACTTCATCTCAACATGTTTAAGACCCCTTCTGCAAAAAAAAAAAAAAAGGCCCAGAAGGATTTCCTTTGTTGGTCCATCTGAGTTGCCTGTCAGTATCTCTCGTATGGGCTCGATCCTGTCCCGAAGAGCTGGTGCAGCTGCAGTGACCGGAGCGGGACCCCCGTTGTGCCCACCCCAGTGGGCTTGCAAGACCTGAATGTAGGACGCAGATGCTGGCTTTGTTCATCAGAAGCAAGGGAGCAAGGTACCAAGATATTTTTATTACCCTACATGTTATCCAACGCCGCTGCAGCCCCTTGCTTCCCCCCTCGCAGGAGCACCGTTTCAGCAGTGTCTCTCTTGGTGCAGCCACACTGCCTGTCTCTCTGCCTGATCTTCCCCATTTTGAATGACATTCAGCTTTCTCTTTGTTTTGCTGCTGTTCAGTGGCCCAAAGATTTGAGTCTTTCCATCTTTCAGCCTGATACTTTTCCGAGCGAATGTAATCTAATGCTTACAGAGGGCTTTCTCGGGCACAGTGTGTTGTGCTTCCCAGTACAAGCTGTTTCTGTTGGCTCTAATCTGCAATAACAACTATCTTTAATCATCTTTCTTGTTTGGCTTGTAATAGGCAGCTTAACCACAGAAGATGAACTTGAGAATTTTCCTAGCCCACATCTGGTATGATCCCAGGCTGGTTTCTATTTTCTACCCCTTTGTAATAATGAGTTGGTGGTGAAACCTGAGTGGAAGTTGTCTGGCCTCAGAGAGCTGATGTCCGCTTCCTCTGGCGGATGGAAACAGGAGAAGAGTGGGTGAAAAACACTGGGTCATGCTGCTCTCACAAGACCTACCGAGAGAAACAGCAGCTCATCTTCGTCCTGAAATAATCTCTTGCAAAGTCAGAGCTTTCTGGGTGGGATGTGTCAGCTGTGATCTTGGGAAGAGTTCCTGCTTTCTGAATCAGTGACCAAACGGTCCAGCACAGCAGGTGATGAATATCCATTTCCATCTTCTGCTTTCTAGTGCCAGATCTTCACCAAAACCAAGACACAAAGTCTTCCTCGCCCTAATGGCGTGTTTCCCCAGGCAGCCTTGCTCTGCTCTTGCAGCCCCAGAGGCCCAGGATGGTGGTGACTACACGTGAAGGGGAGGAAGGAGACCTGGGCTGGGTTAAATGAGGCTGTAAGGTGGGGAAGTGAGGAAGAAATCACGTTAGGATAAAAGGGTGATGAGCCTCTGAGAGCACTCAGGTCTGGCGGGATGGGAAGGGATGGGATGCTGTTCCAGGGTGAATGGTCTTGTTTAATGCCAGAACTGCCTGTGCCCACCCACCCTGCCCATACCTGCAATCCAAGGGGTTGCTCTGTCTGGAGCTGATAGAAACTGCTGGTCACAGAATTGTCCTGCTTCGTTGAAAATCAGGGAGAAGATGTAGACAAACAGTGTTTCTCACACATCCATAGGGTGCCAGGCTCCGGGGAATGCACCTGGCAGTAGCTGGGCTATGGGGGACATTACAGGAGCCTGGACTGGGTAAAGGGCTTGCAGATGGACCACACGTTGCCTTTACTCCTATGTTGTCTGTGGGTTCACCCGTGGGTGAACTGAACAGTGTGTTGTTTGACAGAAATTGCTTCTGACGTACTAGAATCCGTATTTGTCCTCGGCTGGACCTAGAAGACCTGTGTAAGTGCCTCATGCAGTAGGACCGGGGACATTAACCAGGTGGGGGGTTGGAGCCTGCAGTGCTGGAGCTGCGGGGCTCCACTCCAAAAAGTGTCAAAAGTAGCTAGGGAGACTGTTTTGAGAGGGGTCTAAAATACAGCTTGCCTGGCAGTGGTGCTGCCTGCCCAAGGGGATTTTACAGAAAGCAAAAGACCACAGGGCAAAGTGGGAGATTGGGATCTTTTTGCCAACTGGCCTGAAGTCAGTCTGTGTCATCCACTCCCGAGGGAATTGCTCTCAGGCACTGGGTATTGAACCCGTAACCTTTGCTGGGTGTCCACGGGCACCCAGCGGCGCAAATAAGGCTTTAGCAGGTGTCAGAAGCCGATACCTTACTGTGGATTCCTTTTCCAGATGAACTGAAGGCTGTTCTGGTCTAAGCCATGCCACTTTCCTCCTGCCACAAGACATCTAAGAAGCCAGATAGCTTTCATTATTTATGATTGGGGTATTTTAGTTGTCCTTGAGTGTGAGCAGGCTGAAAAATAATTTTTTTCTGCAGAATAGAAGACTTTGGTTTAGAGTAATGTTTTTGTGTGAGCCAGTTGCTCTCAGGCCCGGTGACTGCTTGGGGATGTTGGTGGGTTTTGCACCGACTCCAGTTTCCTTTTAGTAACTGCAGGAGGCTTTGGGGATCGGTGGCTCTGGCCCAGCACACTGCCATGGGCCCCAGGCTCTGTGGGATCTCTGTAGCCACCTCAAGGCTCCAAGGTCTCTGCTGCAAAGCTGGGAGCTCAGCCCTGCTTAATCCATGTGTTGACAGGCTGTGGGACCTGGTGCCAGTCCCTGGTCAGTCTGGGAGGAAAGCAGGCATCCAGACTTTGAGAGAAAATCAGCTTAGTTTCATGGAACCTGAGATGTTTTGGGTGAAACCTTGGGTGAAACCAAGATGTTTTCTTGGTGAAACAAGGGTTTGGAAGACGTCTGACCAGCTCTGCCTAGTTCTGCTACTCACATCTCCGCTCAAGGAACCATGTATCCGGTGCTGCACTGCAAACACAGCAGAGAGACTGCTCCCTGCCTCAAAAAATTAGCGCTCTCTGATGTGAGTTGGTCCTTCCGTATTCCTAAGTGGATCCCCTGTGTGATCTATGTCCCCGCATTATTCCTGCGGTGTTTCATCTTTGGTCTGTGTAATGTCCTGATTGCATTGTGATTTTTAATGCCGCTGTCGCAAGGAGCTCAAAGTGTTGCAGGACAGAAGCAGGACACGATTTATGCTTAGTATTTTCTCAGTGAAATCAGCAGCTTCCCTGGCTTGATGTTGACAGGTTTCTCTCTGCTCCAGGCTAAAAGCAGCACCTGCATAATAGTCAATTCTGAGATGATACCTACTGTGCAGCCTGTTTAACAAATTGAGCAAATGAAAAGCAAACGGAAAAGGAATGGTAACAAGTGGAAGAGGTGTTCGCTGGCATTTTCTTGGAGAGATCAGTGTATTTTAATTCTTGGCTGGCTCTGTAAGAGGCTGCTATTTTTCTCCATCCCTTACACTGCCTGCCTTCCCTTCCTTCCCTTCCCTCCACCTTGCTGCAGAGCGATCTCCGCCGGGTGCCTGGCAGGGCTGGATGCAGCTGGGCTGCGGGCAGGCACCTGCGTGACCACTGCTCGCCCCGCAGCGAGGAGGAGGCTTGGGAGCATCGCCTCTCCCGCTCCTCATCCCCAGCACAGTAAAGCTGACCCTGCCTTCATTGTTTTTTTGGCCAGGTTTCCTTCAGAAGCCAGGCTGACACGGTGCTGCTCATGTGTGCGTCTCCCTGCTTTGCTCCTGTTTCTCTATCTGTTCATCTCCTACCTGTGCTGAGATGTGTCCTGCTCTTGCCCTTCCTCCCTCCTGCTCTCGCAAGGACTGAGGGTACAGCTGGGACGGCTAAAAGCAAATTTCTGTTTGGCTTCTGCTCTGGCAAATGAATCAAAACCTGAAATCGGTGGCCACGGAGTCTCTGCATCAACATGTGGGGCAATTCCCTCTGCCTTGGAGGGACCAGCAGCCAATTCAGATACTCTGATGCCTTACTGGCATAACGCTAAGTCCCACAGAGAGTCCTCCCACCCCAAAAGATGCTTCTTTCCCCCCAGTTTTCTCCTCCTGCCTCTTTTGGAGAGCAGGGAGAGCTTCCAGCCCACCCCAGAGTCTCTCTTCTGGAACTGAGCCTCAGTACTGGGGGCATAAAACTTTGCAGCAAGCCCATGAATCCCTGTGTAATGTTTCCTATGAATCCTCCTGGATTATACTGCAGGTTTCATTAATGCTTTCTAACAAACATGTCACTTGTGATGTAACTAGCCAGTCAAGTGCTGTCTGGGGAAATTTTATTGCATTAAATTATTTTTATTTCTCCTGCAGTCAAGTCTCCTACTCCCTTCCTACACGGACACTTCTGCCACTCAAGAGTATTATAGTCAGCTCTATGTTGTCTATAAAACCAGGTCATTGTCAACTCAGCCCCTCTGCTGCTATTTCTATCTCTCTGGGCATTCAGATGGCCAGAGACATGGAGCACGGTGCAGAGCAGGAGAGCTTATGGCTAAACAGATGAGCCAGGGAGAGTGAGATGTACAATAGTTAACCGTGTTTTGCAGAAGGGGTGGACAAGGCGCAGAGAGGCTGTATCATACCGTGGATCATCACACGTGGGAGTCGGGGCAGAGGTAAGAAGAAAAGGGCACACCTCCTCATTTCCAAAGTCACAACAACCTTTTGTCAGCGCCTGTCTGGTGCAGGAATCCCTGTCCTGTGTCGTGGGTGGTTTGGTAATCACCAAGAGCTGAGCCAAAATCTCCTGGTCAGGGAAAAACAACCAAAACACTGTTGCGTGGTGAACGCAGGGAGGGCTCGAGTTTGCAAACTGCCTGTTGTCCTCTGGGCTGCTCCAGGAGCCTCTCGCCTGTTTGCCTGTAGGGAAATATGGACCTCGGGGACGCTGGTCCTTGGCTTCCTGTTGTGAGAGGGATAAGGCTGTACAGGAGCAGCTACAGAGGAACGACAGGGCTAAGTTTGATGAGAAAATCATCTCTCCAAATACTGTACTTGTGCATCCCCAGACCTGCTGGATGATCCCTGGAGGGAACAAACGAGTAAACTGGACACAAAATGCCAGAAAACGGCACTCTGGCTGAGCCGAGGGGTGAACGGTTTCCTTAGCGGCGAGGATGTTGCTGTGTTACAGGGGATAAATAGTTACACCTGAAATAATACACATAGATTTCCAGGCATTGATCCAGTGCAGCTTGCAGGTCTCAGACCTGGGAAATATGCTTGAATGGTTAAAGGGTATAAATTACTTTAAATTAATCATTGATTTAATCCATCTCTCCAGAAGCTGGGATCACCGTGTTATTGAATCAGGAAGAAGCTGCAGTTGCACACAGCGTATGAGTATATGAGAAACACACATACTCAGTACTTCGGCTTCTTGCTCTTTCTGCGAAGCATACACCATTTCCCACTGAGATGAGTAGGTGTTGTACGGGCCCCAGCAGCGAGCAGAAAATCTCACAGGGAAGTACAAACGCACTTTCAATCTGCCCAGCGTCAAATTGTGCCCATTCGAACACGCGGAGGAGCCGACAGAAGATTTCTCCCGGGTGAGATAGGGATGGGTGGAGCGGTTCCTTCCAGTTTTATAAAATGGGGTTAAACGTGACAAGCACCCAGCTGAGCCTGTGATCCTTCCGTGCCTGGGGACGCCGTGAGCAGTGCGTGGCGTAGGCAAGGGATCAGCTTCCTGGCGGGCGAGTTGGTGGTAAAAGCCTGGAGACAGAGAAGATGTGGTGCCCTTGGTAAGGTGGAGCTCGTCAGGAGGATGGAGGCCCTGGAGAAGGTGCTGGAGACAGGCCGATGAGTTGCTTCCCTGCTAAAGCGGGCACTTACGAGAAGTACCCCCAATAATTTAATTGGAGGAAAGATGACAGCAAGGTGATGGCTAGAAAACTCGCTAAGGGAGCAGCAAGTAGCAATAAGGGTCACGCTTAATTATTTAGAGACCATCAGATATGGCAAGTCATTGAGTTACTGCACTTAATGAATTGGCGGTTTTAAGCGGGCTCCTTTCGGCGGTCAATGTGGGTGCTCCAGGCCCATCTTGAGTGCAAAGGCAAACACGTCAGCTGAAAGCTCTCCCCGAGGTACTTAATGAGGTGCTCCTTGTTAGCTGAGTCTCTAGAGCTGTCTCTGTGCACGCTCCCAGCCTGCTCCGGTCGCACGGTAAAATTACTCTCTGGTGCTGCTAACACAGTTTGGTTCATAATTAGAAGGGGATGGGGGTGTGTATAGTCAGCAGCTGCAGACGAGCTGATGGCTGGTGAGAGGTTACGCCATGGGCTCGTCATTTGTGAGCGTCTTTCCCAGATCCTGAGAAGAGCTGAGAAAACCAAATCCGCAGGGAATCCAGCGACAGTCTCTAAGGAGTGGGTTTCTCTGATGGAGTTAAACTCTGCGCTGGCTGGGCAGGGGCTGCACGGCCGGGGAGTGTAATTAGCAGCGGGTCAGATAAGCAGAAGCTCTGGTCCCCGTCCCTTTCTCTGAGGAGGTAGGGAAAGTTCAGTCCTCGTCTGACCATAAAGCTGGGGGAATGCCTCCGTACCCTCTGGTAACTGCCTCGCCTGTTTTAGAGAAATTAATGATCAATTAAAGAGCACGGGTGGAAGATGAGGAGGAACCTTGTGTTCAAAGACGACCATTTTACTCCTTTTAAACAGTCACAGAAACACTCATCCAAGATCCTCCCATTTTTGGGGGCTTTACTTATTTTTCTGTCTCTTCCCTTAATCATGTTTGCAGCATGCCCGGCTTTTCAGAAAACAGCTGGTGAACTCATCCTGTATCCAAACACATTGCGCAGTATTTTTGGGGCAGTCTCTCACTTGCTGGGCATGAGAAAATGGTTGCAAATCAGCCCTGGCTTCGTTAGGTCCTGCAGCTCTTTCCCCAGCAGTTTGCCGTCGCGCTAACCACCTCCCCCAGTCAAACCAGCGCCGTTCGGGCTTTCTCTCCCCGACTCTATTCCTTACCCTCAGCCTGAGCTGCTGCTGTGTTTATTGCACAGTTTGATCTTCAGGACGTTGGATACACAAACTGTTTTTTTTTCCTATTTGCTTAAAATAGTGGTGAATAATTCGAAGCGTCGCTTCTATCGCCTAAGGAATAGGCAAACGGTGACTCCTCACACGGGCAGGTTTCGTGTCCTTACTCTGTTTTTACAAATGATTCAGTGAGGAAAAAACCAGTGAAACCCTTATTTTCTGCAGACCCTAGAGAGACTGAGCGCTCAGCTGATGGCTGCCGGTCCCCTGGGCAGCGGGGTGGGATGTTCACAGCATCTTTGCAGTTGTGCGTTGGCTCTGGGGGATGCACAAACCCTGGGAAGCCTCTCCCCATCGTCTCCCACGCTGGTCTGGACCGTGGTCTTGAGATGGGCCTTACCTTGACGTAGTCTCTGTGCCTCAGTTTCCCACTCTGCCAAATCATAGAATCATAGAACGTTATGTGTTACCATTCCCCCGTCCTCTTTTAGACAGAAATCCCTTACATCCACGTGTTTATGTGGCACCTGGCACCTTTGGTCCCTGATGGTCTCTGTGGAAGGGGTGAAATGTGAGTGAGTCTTACAAAAAAGCATATTGAAAGGTGCTGAGGGAAGGGGCGTCCAGCTTTGACCACATCTGTGGTACTGGAAAAGAGCTCCTGTAAACCAACATCTGCTTCTAATGACACTGTATGATTCCTCAGCTCTGCGAGCCTTGCTAAAGAGGATGTGAGGTTCATTCGGAATGTCACATCATCCTGGTAGCGATGATAGCTGAGAGCCCCGTGCTTAATTCTCGCCTGGTCTTAATCAGTCTGCTGGGTGGAGGAGTTAGCAGGGTCTCACCGATGGTGGAGGCAGCTTTTCCCTGTACCTGCGCTGTCTGCCTGTGGGATGGGGGAAGGGAAATGGTGCAATTTCAGTGACTTCTAAAATTAAGTATCGCTAAAACCTGCCTACAGAAAGGTGCCTCTCTGTAGCTCCGTCCTGCCCCATCAGTTGAACGCCCAGCTGTAGGAGGTGAGTAACGCTTTCTCCTACCTGCTGGCAGAGTTACAGGCTGGTGGTGCTCCTCTAGACCCTACTGCTCTCAACTCACCCACCCCAACACCTGCTGGCCTGTTTCCAAAATGGTGTGTGCTGCAGAGGAGAGGCACGTTTCCTAATTTACTGGTTTATGGATCCCATCGGTCTGTGAATGGTGTGGTGAAATAGCAAGCTCTGTTCTGTGCCAGTTGCCTAAAAGAAAAGATTGGGTTGTCTTGAGGGCAAACACTGGTGACTGCTCTTGGCAGGAGGTGAAACTTGTTTGACTTGGGGTTCTTCTCCTCTATCTTCAACTACTGTAAATAAAACCCTGCAAAGGTTATATGACCACGCTACTGCTTCCTTCTGAAGATCTTATTCCAAAGCCTGCTGAATTAATTGTGTATGAGCTGCCATAGTTCTCATGGCACATAATTACCATGGGATTTTTTTTTTTTCCCTCCTCCGGATCCTGCTATTGAAGGCAAAAAGATGTCTGTCACATGCAGCTGTTCTCAAACTTGTGCGAAGCAGTAGCTCCTGCAACCATGGGTGCTCCTGAGTAGCACCCATACGGACCAGCGAGTAGTTACAGGGTCTGGTGTGGGGTACGTGCGTGTCTGTGTCCGCTATAGGTGAGCGCAGCACCTCTGGTCTATGCTGCCTGAGAGCTGAATTCATCTGGACAGCAGGTACTTTGAGGGAAGGTAGAACCTGTTCCCTTCATTTGGTGATGACACTGGGAGGGTGGTATAGGAACTGAGCGGCAGAAAGATTAAGTGTATTGGGAGAGAGGCTTTGCAGCAGAGCTAATGAGTTGGAGTCAAGTGTTTCAACCAGATGCTTCCCCAGGCTCTATGTAAAATAAAACTTGTGCAGGCACAACGATGCTAGGCAATGTTTGACGTGATGACCTTATAATCACTTCATTTAAGGATGTGATTAATGATCTGCGCTTTCCCATGTTATAACTTGATATCCCACGTGGAGGCCGCAGACATCTGCTCTCTACCAGAGGGTAAATATTCACAAGGCAGCATCCTACAGACCTTGTTCACAGCTCATTGAAGTCGCTGCAACAACTTTTATGAAGTTATGTGGGATCTGGCTAAACCACAGAAGGATCCAAATAGTCTGTTTTTTGTGCACCCTGCAGTTGAAAATATAGGATACCCATTGAAAACATTTCCAGACCTTCACGTAAGGACAAATAAGGACTCCCAGTTCTGATCTTTAATTTTCACTTAAGTCTTGCTTATTTTGCTGATCTGAAGAGTTAAGGGCTCACCTCGTGAAGTGTTCTACTGTTGTACTGCAGATTGAGCCACAAGGGGCCCAAGAGTTTTTGCAAGTCACAAAAACTGTCAAGAGATCTCACCTGTGTCCAAGGTGTTAGATATTTTGAAGGGATGTGAACTATATCCCCCTGACATTGTTTTTCAGCACTGCCTGTATTTCCAGGTCTTAATCATCCTTGTAGACTGTGTGTTGCCATGTAAAGCCTCAGACCTTGGGTGAAGACTGTTGGGTGAGAAACAAGAGCGTCAGCGCCCTAAGCAGTGACGGGCTGATCAAGGACATGTCTCCTCTTCAGACAGAAACACCATCTGTTGATGATGTTGAGTCTGACATGCCTCAAAGCTAGATTTTCCAGGAATCCAAAGTGGCTAATGTGATTTATGCTGATGGTAATTAGTATCTCTTGTGGTCTGGCATGCTACCGGTTGACCATCAGGTGGATACAACAGGCACAAATTAAGTCTCTTCTTGCTGGCTCACAAAGTAACTTCGGATTTGTTCCAAAGGGGTTTTGGTCTCCATGTCCAGGGACAGGCTGAATGTGGACACCATTGAAAAAGGTGAAATTATCAAGATGTGGAAAGATATAATCCAACGTTTTACCCATAAGTAACTAGCCTAGCCTGCCTCCACTGGGAAATAGATTTTGATGGTCTAAATCACCATGTGGGTGCTTTTCCCCATGAGGATGAGTGAACATATTTGCACCTGAGGCACCCGAGAGCATGCTTGCAATCAGCCTCTGATATTGCCCATGGCTCAACTGGGAGGCAGTACCTTGCTCAAGGAGATACTTGGGTGGCTGGATGGACAGGAAGAAATTGTGGGCAGGCCAACGGACCACTTGGTGGATTTAGTTCCCAAGGCTGAACTGATGTGGTAGGTTACGCATTATCAAAAGATGGCATGGACGGCTGTCCTCTTTCTTGTGCTTTGGGCTCAGCTACCAGAGCTGGGTTTACACAGGACATGACATTTCGTTATTGTTTCCTTTCAGATTCCATCATTTCTAGTTTTCTTCATGATCAAAATCCCAGTTCACCACTGCTGGTTTGTGACGCCACCTAAATCCCATTCTCAGAACCGTCCTTAAATTCACCTAAGACGTACTCCCAACAGAAGTGCATAAATGCTCTTGGAAGGGCAGTTCCTTGTTCACGTGATGTTTCATGTATGAGGCCTGACTCTGTTCCCACGCACATCATTCATTGGTTTTTGTGGTGTTACCTCTGCTTTACCTGGTGAAGGTACTGACCATAGAAGGCACGTACTTACCTTCAGGCTTGTGAGTAGTCCCACGGAAGTCAATAGGCCAATACCTAGAAATAGCTCATATTCCAGTGCTCTGCTGGATCAGGACTTCACTATCATGACTGCTGCCCCATCAAGGCTGTTAATTACCTTGGCAGCTCAGAAGTATTTGTGTATTCTTCCTGGAGAAGAAGGGGAAGATAAGAAAAAATATTATAATATGTAACATACAATGTATGAAGTATAATATATAATACGCACTCTGATTTCAGCTTATGAGGAGCCAACAGCCCTTTAACTAAAATCTCTACCAGCACTTCTTTTAAAGAAGATGTAACACTGAGATCTCTGATAAACTGCATTTGAAATCATGAGGTAGAGCTGCTGATGGGCACACTATGTGTTTTTTGTCTCTTTCAGATCTACCATCCTTTGGTCTGATCTGGCCAGCAGAGAGGACCACAACGTGACAGAGGAGAATGGACTGGGTATTTGCCTCCTGGCTGAACAAAGCCACATAACTTCAGGCCTGCTTTTCCAGCGAAGCTGCTTGCTAATTAGTTTGCCGGTGGGGACCTTTGAGAATTAAACACCGGACACATAATCCTCCCTGCAAGGTAATTAAAAATATTTGCCCCTTGCTGATAACTGACCTGCTGATTTCCTCCTGTTTGAGAAAGCTTCATAAAAAATTACTGTACTGTTTGTGTAACAAGACAGCCACTTGCACAGATGTTTCCTGTCTGCTAACTTTCTTCATCTCAGTATTTTCTGAGGGTGTCACAGGAAGGAGAAACTTGTTTGAAAAGCTGGAAGCCCTTTTTTGTTGTTTGCGTGAAAAAATGATCTCTAGATTATTTAAAAAACCCCAACAAACCACAAAGGTTGTATGGAAGTAGATCATCTGATCAGAGGGTAGAGGCAAAGATTCAATGATGCTGGATGTCAGGCAGATGGTACCCCGTTGACTGCGTAGCTGAGATCCCCGTTCTGTCCAGGGCCCAAATCCCAAGCAGTGTGGCATGAAGACAACTCATTATACCTTTCTCTAGTCTATCTCCCAGCAGTGTCCTGTTCTGATTTCAGCTTCCTCAAGACTGTGTGCGGGAGCCTCCGCATAAGCGGATCATGCAGGAGAGGTTGGGTCCGTGTCAGGTCACAGCTCTTTGAATGGAGGGGCTCGGTGGGTTCAGCTGGGCTGAGTGCTCTACAGGCCTATGGTGAGAAGCTGCCAGCACCCTGAGGAGATGCAACCTGGTGAGGAAATACAGCTATTCTGCCTACAGTCTTCAGCTAAAAATGGTTAATTGGGCGTTAATTGACCCCTGCTCTGAAGGGGTTTTTTGTATGGCACAAGCAGGCATGGGGATGGGAGCATCTGCTAATGAATCTGGGAACAGCTGGCCCAGATGCTTTAGGTCATGAAGACGGTGCTGTGCATGATGAGAAAGCTCCCGGGAAGAGCAGAGCAAAAGCAGGAGCTATCCTGGCTGAGATGCAGTGAGTACATTGGATATCGCAGTTGTCCTGAGGGAGACGGGGCATGAAGTGTGGCTGCCAAGTCCCTCTGATCAGAAAAGCTAGCTTTGGTCTACGTTCAGAAACAACAAAAACTTCATCCCTGGACATGAGAATGGTCATCTGGGACCAGGTAAAAAAAACCTACCTTACCTATTGTTCTGCCTCAACAGCTGTCGTTAGCAGACGCTTAGATTGTGAGGACCGTGGCAAAGCTAGAGCCAACTTTACCCCTCAGGCCGTTCCCAGTGACCAGAAACGCGGGGACATTGTGAGCCAGAAGGTGCAGCTGATCTGTTGTGTTTGACAGGTCCAGTTGCGTCCATGTTCTGGGACCGAGCACATTACTACTGTTGTTCTCCGCGGCAGAGTCCTGTGATTTTAATTACACACTGTACAAGGAGGTGTCTCCTTTGTGGGTTTAAATCTCCGGCACAGTAATTTCACAGCTGCCTCTAGGAATGACAAATACTAATTTCTTTTTTACCTCCTTCTTTCTGTACTTGGTGTTACAGACAGGTAAACATTGCTGCAGAAATGGGCTTTGCCCTCTTCCGAATTGCCAGAACCAGCACAGAGCCGTGAGACAGAGCCGGATCCTGCTCTAGTGCAAACTTTCGGGCAGATGTAGTGGCATTTAGAATTGGTTTGGAGCAAGAGCAGATTCAGTCTGGCGTTTCCTTCCCTTAAGAGGCAATTAAAATGTAAATGCACCGAGAGCTGCCAGTTCTGGAGACCTCGTGGAAATCTGCAAGGGGACATTTCTGCAGTGACCTTTGTCTAATGATCTTATTGGACCATAAACTTCCAGGCGTTCTCCGTCTCCCACATGCTCCTTGTGTGATGGGTACGGTTCAGTGGGCAGCATCACGGGCTGCTGCTTTTTGGTCTTGTCGTGCTGAGGAGTTGGGCTGTTGCCATGCTGCTCTTCTCCTAAACATGGACGCTGCTCACGCTCCTTCACTCCAGTGTTAGTCGTAACCAAAATCCTTTGAAACCTCTATAAAAGCATGGATCATCCATACCCTTCCCACCTTTTTTCAATTATTCTTGCAGAAATAAACCCCACCAAACCAGCGTGATATCTAAGGGCTTCCTATGTGGTAGTCACCATCCTGACCTGCTTCATACTGGGACATGGTGACATGGAAGCCTAGTCTTTGCGGGTGCAAAAGTGCATGAGCTAGATTTCCTAGTAATATCTAAGCCAGAGTTGGGAACTCACCATAGCAAAAGGCAGGCAGGCAATTTTGCCTCTCATTCAGAAATTTCTGACTTGAGATAATTTCTGAATTCAGCAGAAGCTGGGAACAAACAACTTCTCCCAGAGGAATATCAGCTCTAGGCAGCTGAGGGTTGGGATTTGCCTCTAAAGAAGGCAGGGCTTCCCGGTTCCTGGCAAGTTTGAAATTAGGAGCCATCAGTTTGGCAAAACCCCCTTGGCACATCATAGAATCATAGAATCATAGAATTGTTGAGGTTGGAAGGGACCTTTAAGATCATCGAGTCCAACCTTTAGCCTACCCTGACAAAAGCCACTTCTAAACCATGTCCCTAAGTGCCCCATCTACTCTTTTTTTAAACATCTCCAGGGATGGTGAATCCACCACCTCCCTGGGCAGCCTATTCCAATGTTTAATAACCCTTTCAGTGAAAAAGTGTTTCCTAATATCCAATCTAAACCTCCCCTGACACAACTTGAACCCGTTTCCCCTCGTCCTATCACTTGTCACCAGGGAGAAGAGGTCAGCCCCCATCTCTCTACAACCTCCTTTCAGGTAGTTGTAGAGGGTGATAAGGTCTCCCCTCAGCCTCCTCTTCTCCAGGCTAAACAACCCCAGAATGCTCATGAGCTATCAAAGTTCTGCAAGGCAATAACTCTGCTCTGATTTATACCAGCGGGAAATCTAGCCTTTAGTTTTAGTTCTTGAATTCGCAGTTGTTTTAATCACATGAATGCAATCTGCCAGGCCGTCAGGGCCACATATGCGAAAACCAGAATTGTTGCTTCAGTGGAGCCCTAAATAGGTAATGTTTCAGTAAAGCCTTTTTATTTGGTTTATGGGCCATTAAGCGGAAAGTGTGATGGAGAGTCATGCAACAACCAACCTGAAGCGGGTGCAGCTTCTTCATCACTGCCTTGTGCAATTAGGGAACAGCCCACAGGTCATTCGGTATTAATTGGGCCCCTTTGGAGCTTGAGCACCTTATGAATGCTATTATACAACATGATAGCAGGGGACTCGAATGACCTCGGTGGTCTCTTTCCCTCCGACAGCCGCTGCTCCTAAATAAACGTGGCTTATAGGGCTGTTTCCATTGAGCCACACTGAGAATGAGTTCAGCCACTCCGGTTTCTACCCAGCAACAGTCAGCAAACACTAAACACCAGTTCTGCCACATGTGGAACTGTCTCCCTCAGCTGTGCTACATGGAGATTTTCTCCAGAAAATCTTCCATCGTGAGGTTTCCCATCACTTTTCTGGTAGGGATGAGTACACTGAGTCATTTTGAACCTCATGTTACAGGGCAAGGGAATCCCTAGAGGAGACGCTGCATCCCTGGAAAGGTCTGAAATGAGATTTCCCAGTTATTTCTTTCTAGATGCCCAGGCAGTCAGCATATCTGATCGGCACTGCTTTCCTGATACCCTCCTGCCCTCTTGTTCAAGCTGTGCAGCGTGCAATTAGCATTACCCGTGCTAAGGAGAAAAGAGAGTTGTCTTCCCCAGCAGGGGATGGACTCCTTTCTGCAAAGCTTGGTTTTGCCTGAATTTCTAGGATGACCTGTAAGGTGACATGCAGCTTAATGCAATAGAGGATGCTGCTGTATTAAGAATACTCAGGCTGGAGAAGTGCCTGGAGAATAGAGAGAAGTAGGTGTTCATTCCTCTTCAGCAATTTCTGTCTTTGACCTTTGCTTTTTTCACCATCTCTATGTTAACTTTTCTCCTCTCTCTCTCGAGATCATGAAAGCAATCATTGAAAAAAGAGGGGAGCATGATTCATGTTCAATCAGCTCCAGCCCGATTCGTACAGAATTCTCCTGCAATAAGCTGGAGAAATGCCTCTGCTCAGTTGTCACCGGCAGCATCCAGGCTGGTTACAGCAGTGTGGGCACGGAGAGCCGTGGAGTGTGTGTGAGTGTCAGCATGCCTTAAGCTGTGGAAGGGTTACCTATACTCCATCCAGTGCAATAACTTGCAGTTTGCCATTTCCTGTGGTCACCAACTCTACAAACAGACAGAGATTGGCTTCTTGATATGGGAGCTAAAACCTTGGCTGTGCTTGCAGCAGGATCTAGCATCAGGCATGTTTTTAGAGCAAGTACTTTTAAGAGTACCTGAGATCTGATTGCCACGTTAAAACATTAGTTTTGCATCTGAGGATGGTTTTTGTTTTGGTTTGGTTTTTTTTGGATTTTCCAGCTCCCACACTCTGAACGTTTCCACCTCTGGGAGGTCCTGTCTCAGCACCCCTCACTGCTGGCCGCCCAGCGAGGAGCCACTCCTGCATCCCTCCAGCGTCAAGGCACCCGGACACCAGTTGTATTTTTTTTATTTTTTAATATTTTTTTTTATTCGTAACCCGCGTTTCAAACCTCTTGCGTTTAAAGAGCTCCCTGCCTCTCTGCAGCAAGCGGAGAGCCTGCATCTTATTCCTTGGCATTTGGCGGTGGTTTTCCCCTCCGGGCTCTTTGTTCCCCACCCCGGCGGCTCCGGAGCGGGGCTGGGGCTGCCCCTCGGCGGAGACCCGCTGCGGGATTTTTCCTCTCCTCTGGGGGAAAAAGGGGCTGTTCTGCTCCGGCCACCTCTGTCAGCTGAAGGGGGCGGGAGCTGCAGCCTTGAAGTAGAAAAGGAAGAAGAAACAGAAGGCGCGGGGGGAGAGTGAGAGCCCGCCGGACAGCGGGGGAGGCGGCGGGGCTGAGCCCTGCTGGGGACCGCAGGCTGCAGGAGGAGGAGGAGGAGGCGGAGGAGGCGGCAGGAGAGGATGCGGCGGGGCAGCGATGCTGCGTCTGAGCCCCCTTCTGCCTGAGGAGAAGGACATCATCCTCCGAGGGGAAGGAGGAAAGTGGGGAGAAGGCGGCCAAGCTCGCACGGAGCCCGCCGAGCTCTCCCGGGGGCTGCCCGCGGCTCGCCTGGCACCCCAGCAAAGTTTCCCGAGCTCGGTGAAGAGAGGCGAGGAGGATGTGAGAGCCTTCTCCTCCTAGCACACAGCTGGGCTTCCAGCCCCGGCCCTGCTGGGACTAGCCATGGCTTTGTCATCCCCGACTGAAGGGTGAAGGGGAGACCCGGCACACCCGCGCTCTCCATCGCTCCAGCCCAGGTAAGTGTCCTCCCCTCCCAGCCACCGAGGCTCTCCCTGACCCTGCCGGAGAGTTTCCCGGCACTTTGCCCCGGCAAAAAGTCTTGTGCTTCTCCTGACAGCTAAAGGGTGCGTGTGTGCATGTGTGTTTGTGAGTCTGTCTGTGTGCGGGGGGTGGTTATAGCTGTCTGACTGCAATTTCTCTTTGCTGATCACTGTCATTATTTCGCTGTGCCATCACACCTCTAGGAAGGAGGCTCATCTGGGGTCTGTCAAATATTTTGGCTGTGCTGCTAAGATGAGACTGTGTGGAAGGATGACAGCTCGATCCCCCTCACTACAACTAAGAGGGAAGCGTGCTTAGCTGTGCACGTTGCTGGTGCTGCTGGTATGGCTTTAAATGATGCTCCTAAAATGCTGGCTGAATATGTCAGTGCACCCTTCGAGCTCTAGGAACTCCCAGAGCTATGAATGAAAGTCTCTCTTTGTCCCCTTGAGATTATAGGGAGGGATGGATATTCCTCTGGAAGGAATCACTATAGCCTCTGGATTTCCATCCCTCTAGCTTGGATATGCAGCTTTTTTTTTGTGTAGCAGTGCTCGGCAGTAATGCATTTCAAGCTGAAATGTTGTTTGGAAAAGAAACCTAGGCTCTAACCGATAAGAAAAGAACCTGTTTCACACAGAGAGCCCAAAGAGAACTTTTTCCACTCCTGACGGAAAGGAGGTTGGTCATTTTGGATGGGATAATTTATCTGGAAAGTTATCATTTTTGAACACATTAACTTGGCTGAAGTGGAATGTAAAAGCTGCCAGATAGCCTCAGGAATGACAGCAGTGGGAGCTCCCCCACATCAGTGAGTTCTTGTGACTGCAAAGGGGATGGAGAGGGACCCTTCTCCCCATAGCATCAGCCTGTGCTCTAGGAGATGACAGGAGAACAAAGATGCTTCTGTTGTATATGGCAATCAGCATAAAGATGGACTTTGTGTTGTTGCAGGGTCTTGTCAGGTAGAGGATGGTGTAAGGCATTCTGTGGCTTTGCTTTGTTTTTTTGCTTTATCTTCCACTGCTCTGCTGGCTTTCTCATCCCCACTTCATCTGGTTTTCCAACAGGAATCCCCTGTGTAGAATCCCTGATGTTTCATAGGGAGATCAAGACAAGAGTCAAGAGTGATCCACTTTCTAAATGTTCCCAGTGCAAACACACTCCCTTCTATGTACTGTTGGCTACCTTGTGGTGCGTGTGCAGGTCATGTCCTAGCACTATGATGGTGCTGTCTTCCAAGGTCTTCTGTCCACAAGCTGATGGGAGAGGTCCTCGCTCCAGACAGGGTTCCCTTTAGATTCTCTGATGACTCCAGTGCTTTCTGCTGGGAAAGGTCTATTACCCCATGTAGGTTCTCCAAGCAAAAAGGATGGGAAAGAAGTTTTGTCTTGGACATAGCATGGCCAGAACCTTTATGGTGCAGCAGTAGAAAGGGTGTGACAAGCCCCAGAATTCCTCACACAGTTTAAATGAGATCTCAACCCTGGCTCTATATTTGACCACTCCCACTAGCTCTGTCCCATGGTTCTGGGTATATCTCCATGTTCATCAAGTGAATGAGGCAGATGTGGCTCCCTATGCTCCTATGCTTTTCTTTGATGCCATCTCAACAGGTTTGGTGGCTTGCTCCCTCAGTCATCCCCAGGTGCTTTTATTCCCCACTTGATGGCGTGCAACACAAACCCTTGGATTCATGTTGTTACAGCTTCACTCTTTGGGCAGTGTCATGGCCCCTGTATTAGACCTGGCCCTTTGAACTGACAGACGCGTATTTTACAGTCGCAGGTGTATCTGAGGAGGTCCCGGACCCTGGGTTTTGTCACACTGCCTGCTCTAGTCTCTGACTTTTTGTGCAAGCTGATACTGATGCATACCCAGACACCCAACCCAACGGGCCTCCTAGGGTGATGACTCCTGGCAAGCTACTCATCACTGCTTTAGCCACAGCGGTTTATTTGCAAATTTCCTTTCTTCCCTCTTCACTTGCCAGGAGGCAGGTAGCTGCCGTTGCCTGCCCAGTCCCTTGGCACAACCTGGGAACCGTCTGCCTGTCCTAGGGTGGCCCAAGGAGCAGCCAGTGCCTCCTCCAGTCAAGCTGCAGGGTGAGAGGTCTCCGTCCTTATGTGCCACATCCCTATTTCCATACTGTAGATCTGGTTTCCTCTCCTTCTGGGAAGTGGCCATGAATGCCTGGGAAGCTGATGGTGATTGTACCCACCTTGAGCCCAGCTGGATCATTCTTGCAAGTCCTTTATCCTTCCAAAGTGGATCTGTGGTTCTTTCTTACCTGCTGGGGCAAGCTGTCCTTGGATGGGCTGCCCTGATTTATCATTGCCAATGGTACCTGAACAAGCCCTCTTGTCCCCCTCCTCCCCTGTTACAGCCTGGGGAGGTCCAGTGAGGATTTTACCCAAGCTTAACCCCCTTCATTCACAGAGCCGTAACAGTGAGCAATAATTGCCAGGCAGAGAAAATGAGCTGCCAGGAACCATGCTGGGTGATACGGCTGCAGCCTTGAAAGCAGCCAGCAACCAGCACGGTCTCTTTGGATTGACTACAGGTGACCGCTGACAGATGTGACGGGCAACAGGTTGAAGCTCCTCTGGAAAATCTCAGTGGGAGCGTGACCTCTGGTCTCTGCCTTGCCTAGAAGCAGAGGCAGCCAGGTTGTTTTTGCATCCCGCCGGAGCCCAGCGGCTGCGAGAGCTGCACGGCTCTCCCAGGAGAGGGAATTCTTGCAGGGTGGAAGCAGGTGAGTGCTGAGGAGTCGGGAGCGATAAACCTGGCGGAATGAATCTATGATATGATTTAGCCACTAAGAGCCGCGTGGCTCCCTGCCGAGCACTTTGCAGTGGGAAGGTACAGGGTAAATCAAGGGAAGAGCTATGCTGGGGTATCTACAGCCTCTGTGCACCAAAGATTCAGACCGGTATCCGTAAGAGAGAACAGCGTGTGTGTGCATGTCGTTAACCAGAAGATGTCTTGCTGCTGGTCCAGGGCTGGTGAAGGAGGCAGAATCAGGGCTCCAGCTCACATCAGTGTGCCAGGCTTCCCAGGCGGAACACTGCTGGAGAAACGTGGATAGATGTTAGCCCAGCTAATGAAGAAAAGGCCCTTTCTCATCTTGCGTGCTCTCAGTTCTCCTGAAACATCTTTGCCTGCAGAGAGACTCCTCCCCAGTGAGGCATCCCCAGATGAGGAAGGATTTAATCCTTCCACGTGCCTGTCCCTGTCAGCTCCAGCTGATGTCTCACTGAATAACAACTTCACTGAAAGTTCACTGCTGCACTTCGTTCGGGTCTAAACACAAGCCCAAGCTAAGGAAATGAGATATGACACCGGATGGAGAAGCAGAGAGCTTTGCCTCAGCTGGAGGTGCAGGAGAATTTTATAACCTAGGAAACATGTTGAAAATGCCCGGCTGATCCCACCGGCATGTTTCAGGGTGATGGGTGATTGTTTTTTTTTTTTTAATTTAGTGTCTGCAGAGTGTTAATAGCACAACAGTGATTGTTGGCTCTTGCAGTAGAAACCTGTGTGGTATCAGTTTTCCCCCGGCAACCCTTTTGAAAGTGATCTGACAGCAGAGGAGGGAGGCAGCCAGGGAGCCAGGCAGGGGAGTAGGAGAGAGCAGACCGCTATTGTTTGCCGTCTGGCTGGGAAGAGAAATGCTCTCCTGCCTGTAAAATCAAAGGCATCACCAGCAAACTGCTGGCAAATTGGCTTCTGGCAATTTGGCTTCCCAGCAAAGTATAGCGAACACAAAGCCAGCTCTTATCATGTCCAATAGTCTCCTTCATGGAGAAGCTGCTGCTGTCAGTCAGGGCTATGTGTTCCTGCCTTGGGTCCTAGGCAGATCCCCAGGCTCTTTTCCAGCTTCATCATCTCAGTTTCCATGTGCTTCCATCCAGGAGCCAGTGTTGCTTGTGCACGAACTGTGTAGAAGTTTGGTTTTACGTTTGCTGAGGCAAACAAGCTTCCCTGCCCCCTTCTGTGGGAACTCCTGTGATCACACCAAACGTGGTGTGAGGCATGGTAGAAAGCATGGTCCAGCAAGCTAAACACCTACACTTGCTCCATTTCGTCATAGACTTCTGTGACCGATGACAAGTCACTCAGCGTCTGTGGATGGAGTTTGTCTCACTGAGCATCTAACAGTTAGCTGCTCAAGTCATCTCCAAGGTTCCCTCTGTAGTCAGCCCAGACCCTCTCATTGTGGACATCTTTTTGGGACGTTCTGGATCATCTTCTGTGACTTTTTATTCTTCACTGACTAGAAAGGCAACCTGGATGATTAGTTTCAATTACTGGACAACTGAGATGTGGAGCAGAGAGTCCCACTTTCTGTTACCATTTACCCGTCCAAGAGTAGATTGCACTCACATTGCAGTGAGGGATGCTCAGAGAAGTACTGGAGTCTGTTGTTATTTTGGGCAGGTGTTGTGTGGGTGATGACAAACACCGTGAGACCAGCTACTGCCCAAGTGGGCAGCAGGACATATTACCTGTCCTGAAGAGCCTGTATTTTAAGGAAAGAGTGGATGGAGTAGAGGGAGCATCAAGAGATGTATGCAGCAGGTCTCAAACCCATGTGAGAAACATCCGAGCTCATGATGTGGGTCTGTCTGTCCAGCCATACTGCTGCAATGCTGCACCGTTACTCAGAATCCAGGTAGAGCCAAGCGTAGACTCCGGGCCATCGCATGCTCGGATTCACTTGAGCGTCTTCCATTGGGATGGCAAAGGGCATTGAGCACGCTGGGCTAAGTGCTCCAGGCTGAGGTTGACTGCATGTGACCATCATGGACAGGGAGAGCCCAGACTTGAGAGCAGTCTTGGATTTGTACTTAATTGTTGGTACCAGCAAACCCAGAGAAGATGCTGTTCACCGTGAATGGTGGTGGAAAAGGGCCTTTGGTTCATTGCTCTAATAGTTGCATGCTTTTCTGTTCCTCTACAGAGATTTCAAGGCAGCAGGAGACCAGAGCTAACCTTCCTAACGCAGCGTACACCCTGTGAGGACTGAAGTGACCTCTGAGACTCATCTCAACATGTTCAGTGAAAAGAGCAGCGGCTCTTTGTCCCAGAAACCCATTCAGAAAAAGACACGACCTCAGGGCCTCCCCTCCCCTGCTCTCTGCTGCGCTTGTGGACTCTGCATCATGCTAGCAGGGATCAACATCACTTTAGTGGGAGCATTTGCCTTTGGGACCTTCCTCCCCATGAACAACCCTCCCATCATCATCGGACCCATCTTGCTGGTGGTGGCCTTCACATTCTTCGGTGCCTGCTGCATCTGCAGCCGGAGGCCCCCAGCTCACGGGGCCAGGAAATCCAAACCAGGTTCCAACATTGGGCTCATCAAACCTGGCAACACAGCCTTTGAAATTGAAACTAGTGAGCACACGGTGCAGGATACCACCGCCGTTCAGCTGAGCCCCACAAATTCCCCCATCTCCTCGAAAAAGTCCACACCGGTTCACGAGAACGCGAAGACTTGCAAGCTTTTCACCATGGAAGGCAACGGGCCGGTGGCCAAGTACACCACAGGAGGAGAAGCGATACAGCTCAACTTGCCCAGGGACCTGGCCGCATCCTAAAGCCAGGCAGAGCTTTTGTTAGCAGCCAGCCAGACGCTGCAATGGGTGGGCTGGAAATCCATGGGTGTGGGGAAGGTGCTTGTGGAAAGCCAGCAGACAGCCAGGTCTCTCTGAATCAATTTAAGGGAGGTGGATGCAATAGCAGAAATATTCTGGATTTTTGCTGAGGGGAACATGCCCATTACGTGGCTTTAAAAAGAAAATTGATAATGATGTTGCTGTGAAAGGATGACTCTTAAGTTCCTGGGAATACACCGGCTTTTTTGGGGAGCAAATAGGAAGAGGGGAATGAATTAATTTGTCTAGCATAACGTGGAAACATGTTGGCTGGAAGGAGGGGCTACATGGGGCTGACAAATGACAGCTCTTTCTTCTCAGAAGTGAAGCAATTCTTGAACGTAAAAGAAGCAGGAATGCAGTAAATTACAGCTCGTTGCCACTCAGTCACAAGAAGATCTCAGCATTTTAAGTGCCAAGCTTTTTGGCAGCAGGGACAAAGCTATGTGTTCGCTAATGAAAAAGTAGTGTGAAATAATCTCCTCTCCCTTGAAAATCCTTGCCCCATCTTGGGTTCACTTGCGTGACTTTACCACCCATTCTAAGAGACAATGAATCACAAGGATTGCAATTAGCACTGGTATTTTCCTCTTGTTTTAATCAGGGTGGGCTGTAGCTGTGCAGCTCAGAGCAGTACGTACCTTGGAAGGTCAGCCAGGCTGAATCCTTGGGGACAAGCTCTTGGAGTAACCAGAGATTGGCAGGAGCCTGCAAATGGAATCCTTGGGCAATGATTATGTACTGAGTGCTAGGCAGCTTCCTTTCCATCTTTTTTGTGGAAGGCTGCCCTGGGACACACATCAGCTTGGGACAAGGAGTAAATAACTGTATGGGCTTCAGTATAGCTGTGCTGGAAGACGGTGACTATCTCTTTCCCTGAAGTGGCTGCGAGATCCATTACACAATCAGGAGCGAGTGGATCCCCTTGCTGCAGGAAACTGGCTGCTCAATGTGCTCGCAGGCTTGCAAAGCAATGGGAAGAGTTTGCGGAAGAGAATTTATGAAGAGCTGTTCAACATAAAGACACCACCTCTGCCTCGGAAAGCCCCTGATCTGATGGATTATTGCTGCAAAGGCTTTGTGTTCCCTGGGTAACCCCAGCTGGGAAGACAGTGCTGTGCTAACGGGCCTTTGCTCTGACTCCTGTAGGGGCTGTTCACACGTTTTATGAGACATGGGACCAGTGTGGGGAAGGACAGCTGTGCTAGGCAAGACCAGTACGTGGGGATGCAGCACCGGGGGAGTGGATTTTGAGTAGGAACGGCTGCATAGGTTCTCTGTTTATGGAAATCCTATATTACAAATGGGACTTTTGGGACTTTGAGTGACTAGGAAATTATATGGACACAAGAGTGACCATACCAACACATTCCAAAGGCCCAGCTAGCCCAGCGTCGTGTTTCTGAGAAGGCCAAGAGCAAGGTCTGGAGAAGACAGGGCAAAAGCAGGATGTTGCTTGTCCAAAATGCTCTCCCAGCCTCCGATGAGCTATGGGTTAGGAGCTTCCTGAGCTGGAAGTGGTGCCTGTGTTTAGTAGCCCTGAATGGATTTCTTCTTCATTAAATAATCCAGTTGCGCCTTGAATGTCTGTCAGCTTTCATTGTTTGTGATCCTGCAGCAGAGAGTTGTAGACTTTAATGAGAGGCCATAAAGTTCTCTGTCCTTGGCTTATTTTCATCCTGCACCCTACTAATTCCCTTTGATGCCCCAAGTTTCCAGGATTAGAAGGGCCAGCAAACAGTCCATACTCTGCCACACCCCTCAGCTTTTCTGGGGCCTTTGTCATGTTTCATAGAATAGTTCATAGTTCAAGTTTCCTTCAGTCATCTCTTTCCTACGGCACTTCGCATCCCTTGTAGCCAGAGGGAGGTAACACTTCCCTTTCAGCCCAGCATCAGTGGTTTGCTAGGCTGAGGACAACACAGCCCTGAGGCGTTAGCCAGCAGAAATGGATGTATGGAGGGGCAGGAGGGCTGAAAGGGAAATGCTGGAGGAGAGGCAGGTGTTGTGACATGGCCAAGGCTCTCCTCGTCCAACAGCAGACCTCTGCGTGGCCAGACTGTGAGAACCGTATGGCTGGTGTGCTGGGTTAAGTGATGGCACATAGGATCATGGGGGAGCTGGAGACAAGAGCCACGGTGCTCTGCAGGCCATGCATGAGGTGTCCTGGTTGCCCTGGGAAGCCGCTGTGCAGCTGATGGCCCCTTCATGAGCTCAGCTAGGAGGAGCCTGAATTCCATTCCTTGATGAGAGGTAACCAAACTGTCTTAATGTAGGTCCAGTGTGGGTTCTCCTTGATTGGTCCAACACTTTTGCTGCCTTGAACAGCTTCTTCTACATCAAGGAATTACATCTGTGATTTTAGGAGGGCTGGTCTACTGGCTAGGAGGGGCAGAAGCAGGCTCAGGAGAAGGACGTTTGTGTGGTTCAAGTCTTTTGTACAGCCTCCAGGTCCTGGGCAAATCATTTAATTGCGCTAGTGCTCAGCTCCCTGCCTGTGCAGGAGGGAAAACACCTGCTCCCAACTCCGCTTAAAGCTGTGTTAAAGATGGACACATTGCCGAGCAGCACGGTTGGTATTAGCACACCTGAGTCTGGAGATTTGCTTGAAGGTGGATGAGTCTGTATGGTCTGATCTCTGCATGATCCCCCCTAGAGCTCATTTTCATGGATGAGCTCTGCTTCCAGCACTGGCTGCCCTTCAGCACACAGGAACTGCTGTACTGAACAAAAGGCTCCCATGATTTTTGCCTGCCGGTGATTGCTGTAGCAATTAAACAGAATAGCTTGCTGAGGTAGGTTTGATTCCCAGGTTGCTGGCTCACCAGCCTTTTGGAATAGCGCACAACAGGCTGGAAGTCCTTTAGAGGTATCGCCCATGTGAACATGGTTACCATGGCACTTTTCTTTGAGCACTTGGAGCCAAAAAAGTAGAAAAATCAAATGGTAACCATACAACTCCATCTACTCACTGAAGGGTTGAAAACCAAGTCTGGTATGTGCATACTGGAATCACTCCTTACCGCAGCTGTATCGTGAAATGCTGCCAGTGATGGATAATGTAATGGCAGATCCCATACCAGTCGGAGGCAAAGGCCCCTTGGGCAGGAATGGGGGCAGAAGCAGGAGTTTGAGGGCCAGCTGGGAGCTCAGTGTGGTTCACACTTGCCTTGTGGCATCACAGCCAGTACCATACAGGGAACCCCAACGCAGCCCCGGGACCTGGAGCAGCCGGTGTCGCTCTGGGAGTTGACACCCTTGGGACACAAGAGATGATGACCAGCAGAGATGGCACCGGGGCAAGCAGAGGTGTAGGACCAGTGAGATGCTGATCCCCTGGTGTGGTGGGTCTGTATGCCAAGCCGTGACCCCAACCACCTGCCTGCACAGCAAGGTTGGCATGGGAATATCTGCTGCCTTCCGAAGCATGAATGCCCTGCTTTTGCCTTTTTCTGTCTTTCAGGATTTACGTGTCTGTCTGTCTCTCTGCCTCCGTGATCGGCCGTGACTAATGTTGTTGTGAATCTTGCGCCTCCTTGTGTAGCAGGAGACAGGGAGAGTTTCTTGTGCTCCAAGTCAAAGTTTCTGATGTGAGTCTTTTTTAAAGTTACTATTTCCATGTGTGCAATGCGGAACTTGGAAAAGACAGACCCATTAAAATAATTGCACTCAGTGAGCATTTGGCCTGCCTTCTCTTTCACTCCCCCAACCACCTTCTCCCTTACCCCGGGATGGGGTGTGTCCCAGGGCTGTCTGCATTCATTTTGCCCCGTGCTCCTCACTCTCCTGCTTGATTTTCTAGCTCGCGTAACTAGCTGCAAGGAAAAAGCATCCCTCAGAGTTCATGTTGCCTCTTGAACGCCACTGCTCCTTGAAGCCCTGGCTGCCTAAACACTAGTTCCACCGCGGACTCCCACTATCATTGCTTTGGCGAACACAGGAATAACCTGATGTAGCCTTTTTTTTTTCTGCATGTGTGCGTTAAACCCCCAGCTGTGTACCTGAACAGCCCAGATGTGAATTGTGGGCCTCCAGCTTATTAGGGACGTGGGACGACTAGGTTTGTGGGCTGGGGTGGATAAGGACTGTGGGATGTTCTGAATCCAGCCTCGCCAGTGATGGAGGATGGGGCTGGATTATTTTAGCTGATCCTCCCCAGTCCTGGGTACAGATGATATTTAATTTATGGGATGGGGAAGGGGTGGAGGCTGTATCTGTGTGCGTTTGTGTGTCTCTAGGATTGGTGCCATCACTTTTCCGTGCTCCTTCTGAGCTTAGCCCAACAAGGTCTCTTGGAGATGAGTCAAGGAGGGATAGCACAGTGAGAATAAAGAGGATTTGAGAGCCTTGCAAATTCACCTCGTCAAAGGGCTTCTCTCCCATGTGCAGCCAAGTGATTTGAGGCAAGAGGAAATCTCTCTGTTCCAGGCAGGCTGGCTGGTTAAAGGCCTGGGAAATGAGCTGGCTAAGAAGGCTCCGCTGACAATGTGTGTGAAATGAAAACCTGCTCCCTTCAGAAAGGATTTTTTTGGCCGTTAGGGAGAACTCCCTGGAAGGGTTTTTCTTTTTTTTAAAAGTGGCACCAGAGAGAAAAGCACAGAGGAGGGTTTGCTGAGCATCCACTGCTGCCCTCCTGGACTTGCAGCCTGGAGCATTCCTGCCACGGCAGCTGCCCAGCACCAACCTGGGCCGTGAACTGAGCTTCTCTCTCCATCTGGAAGAATAAAACAGAAACATTACATGAAATGTAATTAGCTTTTTCTAAGTCCTGGCCCAGATTTATTTGTGGCTAGTTTATGTCCTTTTATCCTTGTACAAACAATGGCTTTTAACTGAGATACCTTTTTGGCTTCTGGAAATTTGTATCCCTGAAACTTTTTAGATTTGTTGTAGAATTCCTAGAGCTTCCCTTTCATTAGGCTGAGATGGCTGACTCCTTCCCTCCTGGGAAATGCTCACCCTTCCCCAGGAGCCCTCACTTCCCTCTCTCGCCCATCGCTCTGATCTTGGCTCAGGAGCTCCATGAATGCTCCTGAACTGCCATTCTTTTGCAGGACTCACAAGTCCACAGCAAAGGTACAAACCTTCTAGGTCTCACTTGCATAAGAAACGGGGCATTTTTCCCTGGATGAGTCCTGGAAGAGGAAAAAAAACCCATGAAAGAGCAAAAAAACCCCATGAAAGAGCAAAAAAACCCACGAAAATGTGAAATTTCCATTTGCAAAGTCCCTCTTTTTTTTTTTTTTCTAAAAAAAAGAAGAGCTTTTATGTCATTAGTCTCCAGTGAGTCCATAGCAAATGTGCTCAACTTAAAGGCGGAAAGGCTGGTTTTCTCCGGCTGTCAGATGCTGTCAGCTCAGCTGAGCCTTCAGCATCCATGGGAGAGACCCTCGGACACCGCTGGCTGCCCCACTGCAATGTGCTCTAGGAGAAGCTTGTATATTTGTCTTCTAGAACTCCTGGCTATCAGACTGATGGCCCCGAAGAGCTCCTTGTTTGGGGTGGCCTCAGAGCGATGCCTTGCTCATGTCCCCAGGGTGATGTGAAGCCGCAACAGACGCTCATTCCTCTGCAGCACCATCCCCCTCTAGATGGACCAAGGATATGGAGCATCTCCTCTGGCGTTGTCCTACATCATTTGCTCTCTCACACTTCTTAGGGAAGTTGGAAGCTTGACATTTTTCATTTTGATATAAATTTCAAACTCTTGGAGACTAGCTCCATGCAATTGTGGCCAGTTTAGGGGCTTCTGCTGTCCCAGCTGCTCCCACTGCTGACCCGGGGAGCTCCAGCGGAATGGAGACTGCTGCTCAGCCAAGCTCTCAGTGAGCCACCAGGCTGCAGAAAACAGCTGGACCATCAGGGTTGGTCAGCGAGGATTGCTCCTTACAGACTCGTTTCCACAGCTTTGTTCAGTCTAATTTACAAAGTCTGTGGAGAGGAGATTTTGCAGTTTCCATTGGCAGATCTCCTGCTACTTGTAATCACTCTCGTTCTCTCTCTGTGGGACCTGCACACCCTGATATGGCTTTGAATTCTCAGAGCGCAGAGGGCGTCAGGGCTGGGAGGACAGATTATATTTTTCAAGGCATCCTTGCACACAAAGAGTTCCCAGGAGTTTTTCCAGGGAGCACGTATTCATCGGGAAATTCTGATTTCTTGAAATTGGCCTGTCCTGAGAAGACATTGGTTCTCGTGATGCTTTTGCCAGGAAAAAAAAAAGCTTCCCAGGTTCCAGATGAAATTTTCGATTCAAACACTTGAGAATTGCTGGATTATGCAATCCTCCAGGCACCCCTAAAATGAGATCTAGCTGGGCGCGGTCTCCACATGAGGACAAAACTTCAAAGGCAGCTTTGGAGCTACAGTCCCTTACCAGACCCCCTGCTTCCAACCGGGTCCCAAAAGCCAGATCTCTCTGCACCAGTGCTTTTAATAAGCCGTGCCTCCAGAGATGTGCGTACCCTCCCAAAACCGTCGCGGGAGCTCTCTCCTGCTGGAATCTTTGCGGGAGTTTCCGGCATCAATCCGCCGTGACAGTGAACACAGCTTCATATGCGGCTCCCTGGCCTGGTGCCAGATGGATATTTGATGAAGCTTGCTATAAAGTCAGACAAAAAAATGATTTTCTTTTGCTGGCACATAGGCAGAAAAGATGCTTCTTTTGGAGACACATCCTCCTCTGTTGTTATCTCAGTATGAGAAATCATTATGATCTGTGGTTCATCTTTTTTATCTCCAGCTGAGCCAGGCAAACATGATGCTGCCGTTAGGAGCTGATCCTCCCTCTCCCACTGCAAGCTTTATCCCGTTCGCTGTCTCTGGGGCTCCGCACTCTCCACTCGGAGGCAGGTTTTGCACATGGAAAGGATGTGCGAACCCAAAGGCTCTCCTTTGGGGTGGGCACGTGGCCGCTGCCTGCACCATGGTGGTTGTGCAAATAAGCAGCCGGCTTTGGTTTCTGGGCTGGGAACCTTTCACGGGGCCACTGAGTTCACTGGAGAAAAATAACCTTTGGCTGGCAATTACAGCTGTACCTGGGAGCGGCAGAGCTGTTTGCTCCGGGGAGGTGAACCCAGGTAACAGAGCATGGAAAGGTCCCCGAGACTGCCCTCCCAGCCTCATGCTGCGAGATGGTCTCCAAATGGCTCGTCTTTCTTTATCCTGCATCTGAAAACGCCGACCAGCCCCAAAGCCAAGGCAAATTTTTGCTGCGTCCTTGCTGGATAAACCCTTTTTCATGGCCGTAAAACCCTGGAAATCCCTCTGAATGTGGGATTTCCGGTGATGTCCGGTGGTCCCATCCATGCCTCTGGTGCCTCGCCATGTAGGTGCAAGTAAGGCAGTCCCTGCTTTGGGTAAAGAGAGAAAGACAGCAGGTGAGAAAGGAAACTGAGGCACAGAGCTGAAAAGGAGCTTGGCTCACATCAAAGCATTACTCTTGCTTTTTGCAGGAAAAAAAAAACCATCTTTCAGCAACCGTAACATCCTGGGGCAAGGACTTCCACTCCTTAACCCTGTGCTGCGTCGAGACCCACGTGTGCTGGCTTCATTTGAAAAAGAAAGAGGAAAAACCATCTCATTTCTCGGTTAAACCTCAAAACGCACCTTTTGGGTGGACCAGATTTGAACATTCAATTAATAGCTGTAGATTCCCTTGTTCAGGGCAGCGATCTCTGAGGATGAGAGATACATAGATGGGTTTTCTCTGCAGGGAACTGAGCGATGAACTTACTGAATAATCCTGTTGGCTGTTGTTTTCCTTTACATGATACGTTTCTCTGGCAAAAAGCTGAATTTCCCAGAAGCTCTGGGCTGCTTGGATTTTCATAGACCCTCATTAAAAACGTGGCTTCGGTTCCGAAAATCACATTTGTTCTAAATAAGAGCTGTCTGCTGGGAGAATTAATTCCTCTGACTTAAGTCACCTCCCTGGAAGTGTTGCTGTTGTCTTTGATTTCATGCCTCAGATGATTACGCTTTCCCAACACCCAAGAATAACAAGATTAGGGAATTTGTGGCAATGAAGGCAAAGATGAGGAACTGGCTAAGAAAAAAGGAAGATAAATTGAATTTTCCCGTTAAAAGAAAAGGAAATAGCTATTTCACAGAAACAGTTTTGCTTTCGGGAAATAACAGTGGGGAAACCTCCCTGCTTGAACCCAAGTCTCGTGTTCTTAAATAGTCTTAAACCTATCAGGCTCGCTGTCCCGCTCTGTTCATCCAAGAAGCTTTGCGATCCTTAGATATGACATTTAAAGCTAATTTGGGAAGTATCAAATCCTGTCTTGTGAATTATAAAGGAGTGGGAAAACGAGAGTAAATTGGCAGGAACTGAGGCAGAAGCATCCAGAGATGGCAGTTACCATCCATCCATCAGCGAGGGGTTGGGCATCCCTCCGCCCCTGTGCCACCGTGGGGGGGGAAACCCAGGAAAGCGGCTCAACGTGCTGAATTTTCCCTGATGATTTAGGCAAGCTGAGTGCAAGCCCCCCCCCGGCGGAGGGGCCCTCCAGGACGCAGGACCGCGCTGAAACTGAGGGTGCCGGGAGTTTGCCCCTTGGGAACGAAGATATTGTGAGATGCGGGTGATTGCTGCGTGAGCCTGCGTGGCACGTGGCTATGTGCGTGCGTGTGCGCACCCCACACTCCTACTGTCACAACTCAAAGGAGCAGCAAGCTGACTTTCCTCTGCAACGCTGGGGATGGGTCGAAATCACCCCCCCCGCGAGGGACAACCGCTAAAGGGAAAGGCTCTTCTTTTGTGACACCAGGAGCACTTCAGCAGGGCTGACACTCGCAACATCATTAGGCTTAATGTTTCTGTTATTTGTGCTGTCAATTCTCCTAATGGCGCTCCAGCAGCATGGAGTGGAGTGAGTCATAAAAGTAATTATTAACTAGGCTATGGCACTGAAAAGGCATTCAAAGTTCAATTCCGCGCCAGCCCTGGTCGATGTGGATGGTGTACGTTCGTTAATGAGCAAGTGCAAAGTGCATTTGCCGAGGAGAGAAAAGGAGAAAGACCATTTGGTGTGAAATATTTTGCCTTCTTATCTTCACAGGGAAATACAGAGTAGCAGCTGGAGGCAGTGAATAGCAGTAAGGGCGTACATCTCGCTCCCCGTATTTTTAAGACCACTTAAAACACAGGCACTCTGGGCTTTACTACAGCAGTGCCCCTGTAGACTGATGGACCCCGAGGTGTCAGGAGCTGTATGTATAAGGAAGAGCAAGAAAATGTGGCTGCCACCAAGACCTGGGAGTCTGAGTAGAAATAAACAGGAAAAAGGGTGGGAGAAAGGAGTCGACATTGCCATTTTGGAGGTAGGGAAGTGGATGTGCTCGGCGATGAAGTGATGTGACTAAGGTCACATAAGGGTTTGGTGGCAGAGGAAAAAACACTGCATAGATTCACTGCATCTTGTTGTTGTGAGTTACCCACCAGACCTCCCTTTTACCCAGATGTGCTTTCTGCTGGAGGCACGCGGTCACCCTTCCAGCCAGATTTTTATCTGTGGTGACAAAGGTATGTCAACCCCCACCCACCCCAGGCAGCTCTCCTTCCTCTGCCCGAGGCTCGGTACCCGCAGGAGGCTCAACCCAAAGCCGGAGCTGGTGCAGTAACACTGAACCGGCAGCTCCTGAAAGTTCCTATCAAGAAAGCGAGTCCCAGCGAGGAGCAGGTGCCAGCTGTATTGGTTCTCGGGCAGGACAGGTCGTCCTCTGCTACAAGCTTGTATTTACTCCGTAAGATTATTGCTCAGCTCCCGCTGGGTATCTCTGTTGATAAACGTCCATCGGGGAAATGGCAGAGCAAAAGCTTACATCAACAGCGATCAAGTCGTCTGCCGCGGTGGGTTTGCGTAGGGCTTTCATATGTTGTTGTTTTCCTAGTTGTGTGGAACAGGTTTTGTTTTCTTTGGAGACCAGGAGTGATAAAACACCTTGCTGAAGGCAGGAAGATGGTATCCGTTGAGATGGGCAGCAGATACCTGGAATAGCAGTTACAGACCCTGCAGATGTGGCATGGGTCTGGGCAGGCGAGAGGATCCAAGGTAACTGGTTTGCATTTTATGAGCGTGGATTTGCGTTAATAAAAGCAAAGTGTTGGTCTGAGGGTGATGGGCTGCCTAGAGTGAAAAAAAAAAAAGCAGTCATCTATCAGTCATCTATCTTTTTTATGATCCATGAAGCAAAACTGAAGGAAGGTGACGGTGATGGAGTAGAAGCTCATCTGTATCAAGCCACAGGCAATTGTCTGATGGACAGACCCGCCGTCCCCACGACCAAAGGTGTGCGGTGACTTGCAGCCCATGCATTCCTGGGAGCACAGCTGTGTCAGACAGCACATGGTCAGGGTTGGACAGCCTTCCCCAGCGCCTCGGTGAGGCTGTGCATCCCACCGCAGGGCTCTCGCGCATCGCCTGGCACCCAAGGAGGGCCTTGGAGCCCTTCTGCTCCTCCTGACCCAGGACTGATGTCTGTTTGCCTCTGCGCTGCAGTGGCTCAGCTCATCAAATCCCCATTAAAGTCACGCTGCATGAAAGACCAAGTTGTTTTCCCCAGGATTAGTGAGTTTAGTTGGCTCAGAAAGGGGCCTGTCGAATTCCCTAAGCAGCGCAAGGGCGGAGATGGGCAGGAGCAGAGGTTTGGAGGAGAGGAGGGGTGGGATCTTTCATTTGAAAGCAATGGGAAGAAAATAAAAAATTAAAGATCATTTTTTCTCTCCAAGTAAATCAATGCTGACTTGGTGAGAAAGGTTTCGGAATAACATAAAAAGTTGAGTTGCAAAGAATATTCAGGGGAAAACATAGGTTACAGTCATTGCTGTGAGGAGGAGCCCTCAGCAACTCCATCTGACCTGGGCTGTACTTGCATACCCGCAGTATGACGAGGAGAGTAAAGAAACAGCCTTTGATTTTTCATTTGAGGTGTCATCTGCACAGACATGGTCACACAGGCGGGTGCGCGGTCACCCCGGCTCACCTTCATGAATGGCTGACGCCATCCCCGGAGCTGCGGTGGGGTGAGGGAGCCTTGGGCCAAGGGGTTTCACCAAAGGGAAGGACTGAAGGGCTGATCTGAGTGAGCGAGCCACAAAAATACCTCAAGCTTGTTGGGCCCTAGCACTATTTTGTCCCCTGGAGGCATGAGGATTTGTGGCTGGCCGTATAACTGTGATGGATTGGGGAAAACCAGCGTGCAAGAACTAGGGTCTGGGCCTCATGGTGTAAGCATACCAGGACAGGCATGGTGTATCCTACCTCATTGTCGTGAGATTTGAGGCAAGTAGCCTTCCTTCTGCTTTCCCCATCACCCGTCTTCACTGGCCAGCAATGGAGAGGTAGCAGATTTTGTGCCATACTGAGAAAACACCCCGAGGGCTCTGTGCTGGGTGAGAAAACGGTGGTGTTTAACTCAGTGGTGCCTGAGGGTGGCTTGCAAGTTCATGAGAGAACGTCACGGGGGGTGGCTTTCACTGCTTGCCCAGGAAAATGAGAAGGCCCCATGCTGCTCATCTGCTGGGCAGGACCCGGCTCTGCCAGGCTTGCCGGCAGCCTGGGGTCACCCTGCGCTCCCGGCTGATGAGCTCCAGTCGGCAGCTCTCGTTTGTGTTTAATCTTCCACCATTAAACAAAGCCAACGCAAAACCCTCTAATAGCCTTCAATCATTTTCCAATTAATTCCCCTGCTTCTGGAGCCTCGTTTAAAGCTTACAGGATAAAATCTATTTCCACAAAGAGCCTTTTCTGGTCTGGAAGGTGGAAATCAGGAGGTAGCAGTAAGAAAAAGAGCAGTCTTGAGAGTGTACTGCCCTCTTTGGGTGGCTTACTAAGTGGGGTGGGTAAATCTCCATTAACGTCTGTAGAACTCTGTCTCTTTGGGGCATGTAGCTATCATTTACCATCTGTCCAGCTCTGAGCTTCAACTTGTAGGAAGAGGCTATTTGTAGGGACAGGCTATTTGTAGGGATAGGCCAACTTGAACCTGATCCTGTCCCTGCTACGCCCGGCCTTAGCCTGATTTCTTAATTCTTTGAGGCTTCTCTACCTGTGGCACCATGGGGATGGTCCACTGCTTCCTTTGGTCCTCGCTCCAGCCTGGATGATGATGTCCCAGAAGCTACATGTAAGCTGATCTTCACCAAGGTGCACGTGAGCTATCTCATACCTTCTGGATTGGAGTCTGCCCAGGATGAGGTGAATCTGGCATGTGACGCTGAGTGGGGATCAGGTCAAATGGCTTAAGTTCTCCAGGCTTTTGACACTATAATACGCAGTGGTCTGCCAGAGCTCAGTTTTCTGAAGACCTGGTGACTTTATGCCTAGGCACAGTCTTAACAGCCAGCAGGTAGATGATAGTGGTGTGCTCAAGTCACCGTTCCAAGGTGAGATGCAATCTTTGAAGGGTTAAAGGCAACTCCAAGGGCTTGGCATCCAGAAACAATTGACGATCATCCCTAACTATGGACCAAAATGACAATACCTGGCTGTTTCCCCAGGGGAAGCAAAATTACGCTTGCAAACTCTGGAACTCTCCCACTGACATAAAATCCAGTAGAGATGGGATCAGCTTCAACTACCTGTTTTCCAGGCTAAGTTGATGAGCTCTTGGTGGTAGCAGCATAATATCACCTATAGCACAAGCACCATCACTAATAACTAGACCCCTTTTGGCTACAGACCTTCTAATTTCGAGGAAGATGTGTTTGAGAAGTGAGATCAGTACGGAAACAGTGCCCTGGCTGTCTCCCAGACTGCTGTAAGTCTAGGTCACCTGGTCAGCACCTACTGGGAAGAAAAACAGTAAGACATTTAAGTCTTCAAAAAAATAAAAAAAAAAGAATTTCAGAGGCTCACTTCAGAATAACAATGTTTAGCATATTCCTGAGTAGGAAAAAGGTACAGGCTTGTATCTCGGCTCCACTAATGTCAGAGGCTTTTGCTCCCAGCTCCCCATATATTCTTTCTGATGGGGTCTTATAGTTTCTTCTGCATCTTTCCTGTCCTTGCCTTTCCCCTCTGTGTCCCATATCCCAGACCGGTGAAACTCTTGCAGAAAAAATGTAGTGGAAGCCAAGGACTTTTGCCAAATATCTTAGTGTCAAGGAGTCAACATAGTCTAATTGGACCTGCTTTGGTGACAAGTTCTAGACAAGCTCCGAGCAAGGCTTCACATGTCGGCTTCACATGTCAGCTTCATGGTTTATTGGGACTGCAGCGATAACTGTGCTTCTAAATGGAAATAACTCTGTGTAGGTTCCTCAGATTGTTTCCATTCAGACTTACGCCTCCAGCTGCCCCCAAAAGCCAAGTTCCACCGCAGCAAAAAAAAAGCTTCGTAGTCTTGGCTTTAATTAACTCCTTACAGCAAGAGCCAGTATGGCTGTAATGGGTGAGTGGCTTTCAGGTATGCTATTTATCAGCACTCTAAATGTAATCAGAGTCCGTTTGATCCAATTAGACAGTAAGCAGCATACAGGATAGTACCATACAGCCTGCATGCAGCAACACTCAGGACAAGGGGATGCAATGCTGAAAAACTGCAACCTTCCCATCCAGGATCCAATGTCATCTTCTGTTCAGTTTCTGTGATTAAAGTGAGAGTCCTTGATGCCTCAAAAAGCACTTCAGTGTCTACCAAAGGCTGAGCGTATAACTCTGTTGCATGCCACGTGGGCCAGCCTGATGTCTCTTCCAACCTGCAGTGGAGTTTATGATGCCAAAACACTGTAATCATAGAATCACAGAACGGTTCGGGTTGGAAGGGACCTTAAAGATCATCCAGTTCCAACCCCCTGCCCTGGGCAGGGACACCTCCCACTAGACCAGGCTGCTCAAAGCCCCATCCAGCCTGGCCTTGAACACTTCCAGGGATGGGGCATCCACAGCTTCGCTGGGCAACCTGTTCCAGTGCCTCACCACCCTCACAGTAATGTACCTGTCCTTTCTGCTCTGAAGGGCAGGCTGGTGCTCTCCTGCCAAGAGCATGATTCCCACCCTTCTTGACTCTTGAGGACTTATCTGGGGGACAGCTTGGGAGCTGGGGAAGTCTTTCTCCTCATCAGCCAAGACTGCAGTGGGCACATGAGAGGTGTTGGAAAGGTCCTGTTGGCACATGGATGCTCCCTGTTGCAATTTTGTGATGCTCTGCTAATTATGCTCATGAAGGGACCAGCTATTTCCCCTGTTTTCTGTGTGCTCTCCTCCTCACAGAAATGGATGAAGAGCAGAGGAAGGAATGTGTAATCGTCTGTGAATTGGGGTCATCATCTAGATTTAACCCCATGCTCTTTAATTTTGTTGCTCAGGATCTCTTTGCTTGTCTCCTTCTGGATCCTGCCCCTTTCCCAAAGCCCAGTCCCTACCACCTCAGGCCAAGCTTATAGGGTCAAATTGCATTCCCTGTGCCAGGAGAAGTCCAGAGTTAACTCCCTGGTGATTTCAACAGGAGTTAAAGAACTGAATCTGCAATGGAAAGCAGTGATTTCATGCTAAGCTTGCCCTAACCCATCTGCACTACAGCCCTACTGGGGGTTGTTCCCTTTCTCCAGCCCAAAACCGTTTCCTTCCCCAGTGATGAGACTGTTTAACGTCCTGGATTAAATGAACAGCATTTTTAATGAGAAATAAGGGCTAAATCAGTTGCTTTTGGGCACGCTGTTCACAAACTCGGGTGAAGACTGGGCTCAAAAATGATGCTTCAGGCTCTTTTGGAGTTTTCCACTGTGGCTTAATACTAACAGGAATTTATGAAGATAGTCAACGCACCTGGTAAGATTGTTCTCTGGGCCATAGTATAACTTCAGCGTGTCCCCCGTTACCTGGCGTGTTTCCAGAGAGGCTAACAGCCAGCTTGCTCTGCACGAGCCCAGCTGTGCGATCCCTCCTGACAAGACCAGGAGGGAGTTCATCTGCTCACAGCAGTAATTTCACCTTAATTACAGAAGCTCTGCTCCGAGCTGGAAGACTGTCTGGATATTTCCTGGGGACTCTGAGGGCTGCTGCTAGGCCAACGGTAAGGAAAGGACTAGGCCAAAGGTAAGGAAAGGACTTGACCAACACACATGATGGGAGGTGCACCCAGAGGTGTGTGAGGCACAGGTGATGCCAAATTCACCAGCCGGTGCTCTGTGCTGGTGGCTGGCGCGTCTGCCATCGGGCGGCCAGTGAGACAGTGCTGGCCCAGGCTGGACAGATGGGAGTTGCGGAAAACAGATGGGACATGCCTCCACTGGGGATGACTTTAGATGCTCTGGTGAAATCCAGCTCTGTTTTCCATCGTTGCTAAGAAGCCAGGGCTACACGGGACTATTTATGGGCCAACTTCTTCCCTCTGTGAGAGGAGCAGGGTCAGAGTCAAGCTTTGCTAAGGCATCTCTCCTTGGCTCTCTGGGCAGCCCTTGCCCTAAGGACCAACAAAGGCCAGGACTTGCCCTGCTGAGACAGCAGATGTGTCCTTATGCAGGGCCATGCACGTGTCCTTCATGGCCCCCTGCTTCTGCTCACCAAAACCCCAAAGGGGCACCCTTGGTTGCCTTGGGAGGAGGTGGTGCTGTGATTGGAGGGGGCTCGAAGAGCTCCACTAATCTTGGTGTGAGGGTCTGCTTTGGGCAGAAGCAAAAATCCCAGTGAGGTTTAAATAAAGCGCAGCTATCCTGCCTTTCTCCTGGTGGTTACCAGGCCCGTGGCAGCTGTGCTGAAGGCAAGCCCAAGCCTCATGAGCCAACCTACCTGTGCAGTTGTCAATTAAGTTAGATTTACCCAAGCCCAGGAGACAGATTTGCCCTCTGCTCATTACTGGCCTCTCCATGAGATTTATTGGCCCTTCACAAACAAGCCTCAGACAGCAGCTGCGTTTCACACTCTATAACCAAGAGGAGAGATCATCCACCGCCCTTACAGGGAGCAAACAACACAAGAGGTTTTTCTTTAAAGCAGCATTTTGTTGGCTGGGGTGTGCGGGGGCAGCGCTGCTGCTGCGCAGCCGCCGCGGCAGCACCCAGCATCACCTTGAACGGTGGTGTCAGCCCCGAGCACCCGTGGCCATCAAACCTGTCAAAACAAAGTTTGCTGCAGCTATTAAAAGAAAGGGAGGCTTGCACTACCTTAGCTAACCTTATGCAACTTCCCCTCCTCTTGCAAAGAAGAAATCAGCCGCCACAGACGTTGCTTCTCTTTTCAGTTTTGACTTGGAGGAGCTGACTCCATCCTCCCGTCGTTCTGTTGGGCCACGTGCAAGCCCGTTCCCCCCACAGACAGGTCCTCCTTCCCCAGAGCCACCTGTTTAATGCTGAATTCATTTAAATTTCTTTTATGCACTCGCATTTTCTTCAGCAGACGGGCTGTGAATTATTGCCTGATCTGCTTTTCTGTTCAGGAGGTTACAAGGGCCTAGTTAAACAGAATATGAAAAACGAAAGATGGCTTTCCACTTGAGCAATACTGAAGATTAGAAACACCAGACAGAAAGAAAAGAGCTTTTACATCAGTGCCTGCAAAGCTTTTTGCCCTGAGTTCAGTGTTTATATAAAATTATCATCAAGCCATAAATTTAACTGAAAACTGACAATCTGAATGACAGACGTCCCGGCAGTCAGCAGATACCATTCAGGTGTCTGCACCGGTTGTGCTTTAGGAGGTGGGTTTTATCCAGAAGAGCAGGCTGATTGATGAGGACATCCCAACATCAGGAGTGCTGTCTGCTTGAGTGATGAGGCGCCTGAAAGCGGTGGCTGGTGTTTGATGGATGCCAGAGATCAGATCCCGTGCAAGCAGAGCAGGTCAGGTGGGACCCGAGCAAAGAGACACCCGATGCTGCTGGAGATGCACTGGAAGAAGAGCCAAGAGGCAGTGGGCACAGCTGAGGGGCTGGAATTGGGGTCAGGGGTTAGACCTGAAGGTGACCCAGGGGCTCCCTTCCTGATTTTCTCCTTGGAGTGTTTTCTGCTGCCTTTGATGCATCAGGAGGGGAGTACACCCCAAGAGGAGCGCGTAGGGTGGGTGCTGCCAAGGTTTGCTCCGAGTAGATCGATCAGAGGTCAAAAGCAGATGCACAGCAGATCAGAGAGACTGGGGTTCTTTTGGCACTGGATGCAGTGGTGCCTGGGAGATGCTGTGGTGGTACTGGGGCAGTGAAGGCAAACCAGCACCGTGCTGGTGTTCGTCAGGAAGAGCCTGCATTGAACACGGGTCTCATTTCCCGCTGAATCTCTGCTTTCCACCAGATAACACCAGATTAGCACCCCGCTACCAGCAGCCTGGGCTGCTGCTCTGCCATCCTTGCCAAGCCTGTGCTGGCCATGTCTGACCCTTCCTGGAGGCCCACACCACGTCCATGTGTGCGACCTCTTTCTCCTCTGTACCCACTTCATTCTCCTCCGCCCACAGCTCTGAGGACCTGTGATGATCTTGTGAGCCAGAGCACTGCTCTATCTCTCTTTTTTTTTTTTTTCCCCCTTTTATTTTCCTTTTTCAGCTGTCTCAGCCGGTCTAATAAAAGATATTGCCTCTCCCTATAAACCTTGCCTCTAGAGACTTAACCGCGCTGAGGTTGCTATAACAACAACCGAGCTTTTTGCTGGTGAGAAGCAGAGGAAAAAGGTACTGAGAAGACCAAGAGAGAGCTCAGCAGAGAGATACACACACACACCCCCCCACCCCGTATTGCATTATCCCTGCAAGGGGTAGGATGTGGCACCACCTGGGACAAGGCAGAGAAACACGAAGAAGGAGCATCTCTAGGAGGCATTTGAGTCCTGACTCTGCTCAGGATGTGCTGTGGGACCCTCCCCACCGTGCACGCAGGGCGGATCTCCTGGGTGAACCTTTGCCGTGTTCAGGTTAAAGACCACGCGTTTCTCCTGCACAGAAAGGCACTGGATTGAGCATCGCTTTGTCCCCTGTTACCGGGCTGCTCCCAGGACTCATTCATGAGGCAAAATTCCCATCCTGGCCAAGGAGGAGATCAGTGACGAGGACTCTGATGAGGTGTCGTGGCAAACCCAGGCCTTTCAGAGGGTAAATGGATGCCGTGTCCCCCTCCAGCTGCAGGTGGCTGGGAAAGGTCTTCCCTTACCCCTGAGCACAGGGGCATGTTTAAGCATCGGGAGAGGAAGCATCAGGGGAAGGGTTGCTGCGGTTTCCTGAGCTGAAAAGAGCCATGGAGGGCTCAGGTGAGGGAGAGGAGGTGGAAACTGCTGGCAGGAGCATGGAAACATTTCTAGGGGATGCTTGTGCTAAGAAATAGTAACTTATAAGCAGGAAAAAATGGCAGGAGAGCTTATCTGGAGTAGCTATAGATACCTACAGACAGGGACACTCTTCTCCATCCTCTTCTGTTCTTTTTAGCTGATTGCAAATGCCATGGTGAAGCTCTTCTAACTCCATCAGCTAGGGTTTTATTTGAACCAAATCTTCATTTTCCCCTCCCAAGTTACGGATTAGGGGCTCTGAATTGTTAAACAGCTGAGGATTGCCAAGAATAGGGAGTTTGTCAAGCACTCTGAGAGCTGGGCATTAGAGAAAGTTAAATTATTATTCTCGGATCCACTGCAGAGCTGAATATTTATGGCTCAATCTAGTTTTCCAGAGTCTCATCATTTCTTATGTCAACTGTACTTTATAGAAATGTCCAGAGGGAAGGAATTGACTTTTGTCCCGGGCCCAAACTAAACAAGCTCAAGCAGTGATTATTTGGGTTTTGAAACAGTTGGATAATTTAATCTCAACATCTATTGATCCTTTTCTGCACTGGAATCCTATGGCTAAACATCTGCAAGGCAATTAATAGCCTAGAGTACAAATTCATTACAGATTTATCAATAGGTACTGAGTTTTAGACTGAGAAAAAATTGTTTTTTAATCTGCTTTCTTTGGGGTAAAAAAAAAAAAAGAAATACAACGCAGGTGAAGGTACGCCTAAGGCCATGAGAAAACTGCTCCCCGTCGCTCTCATGGTTTGAAATCATGATGCATTTTGATGTACTTTTAAAAGGTAGAATGTACTTTTAAAAGGTGGAATGTATTTTAGAAGGTAGGATCTCTCACTAAGCAAGAGCAAAGAGCTGCAAAAAGGCTACAAGGCCTTGCGAAACGGGATGCTTTTGGGCTAAACGGCTCCCGGTTTGGGGCAGACAAGGGTAAATCTTTCAGCAAAATGACCCGCAAGACCAACCTTTAATTAAAAATGGAAAAAATGGCAGCAATGTCCAGCATTGCTGACCCTGATCCCTGCCCTGGCCAGCAGCAGGGTCCTTCCCTACCCACGCTCCCTCCTGGAGGCAGCCGCCTTCGGTGGTTAGCGAAGTGATTCCCATACCAGATAATTAATTGGCACAATCTGTTAATGAGGTTTACCATGTACTTTGTGGGCCATCTGGACAAAAGATGATTTGCGAGGACAACTGCAACGTGTCCCTGCCTTTTATCCTCGGTAATGATTAAATATGGGCTAATTATTGTGGGGGGGTGAGGGTGGGGAGGGGGGAACACAAACCGGTTACAAAGAGCAGGGGCTCCCCGTGATGGATCTATCAGCAATGAATAGGAACTGCAGCTAATAGGAAAATCTATGCTTTTCTGAGGAGGATGGGGAGAATCGATCCGAGTTGAGTGTCACAGGGGGCCAGACCCTGCAGTGTGCTCGGCCGGGGCAAGTCTCAGGGAGTAGGAGGGATGCTGAGATGCTGGGTGGCCGCAGGACCGGCCGACCTGGCTTCAGGTGCAGGGGATGCTTCACCTGCCCCAGCAGCTTCCCAGGCTCCCCCTGCCGAAATTTGGCCCGTATTTCGCCGTTGTGGCTGGAAATCTAAAAGGCAGAAGGTTGTCAGGTTTTCTGAGCATTGCAATTCATCACGTCTTAATATAATAATCACCAGGTGTCTGGGAGATTATTTTACTGTAGAAAAGAAATATTCCAGCATGGGAAGTTGTGGGGGGCGGGGGAGAGTGAGAAGACAGAATATCATGCAACCACGGAGAAATGCCTTCTCTTTGGCCCCCGTCCTTGTCTCAGCCCCCAAATAACGTGATAGACATCTCATCCCCATTCGTCAGAGCTCGTTTCCCTTGCAAGGAAATAAAAAGTGCTCAGCTCCAATTTATGCAGCAGGGGGATACGTGAGTGTCTGGAAGGGAATCAGCTCAGTCAGTCATGTGCAATGTAAACCCTCTGTGAAAACACCCCCGATCCACTTTGCAAAATGACTCCAATAAATGACAAAACAATATGCCTGCACTCTTAAGGAAGTGAGAGATTAAACAAAGACCTGGAGCTTATAATCATTGCTGCTCTGGGCTAGGAATAATTTACAGTAATAGATGCTTGCCTGATGTGTATTTTAGCAGGTTTTTCAAGCTTTTCCCAATTCCTTTTCCTTGCAAATACTTCAAATTTTTTGTACCCAGAATAATTAGAATTAGGTCTGCATCCATAGACCATTAGAGAACAAATGCCTGCAGAATGATGGCCCTCCAAATTAGCGACTATTTATTGCCTCTCCAAGCCAACAAGGCTTCTTCCAAAGAACTCTGAGCTGAGCAACCTGGTATCCACCTGTAAACGCTCATGTTTAGTACTTAAATTTAGAAGTTATTTGTTTTCTTTTTTTTTTTTTTCATTTTGTTTTAATGGCAACATACTCATCTGCAGAGAAAGACACTCAGTAGCCTTTTGTCAGACTGGACCTGGGAATTGGTACTCGTCAGCAATTGGAACATTGACGGACCTGACCCACGGTCCTGAAGTCTTTGGATCAGTGAGATTATTGATCCTGGGAGCTCAGCCCCCCAGGAACATCGGCCATGTGTGAAACCAGCGCCTACAAGGACTAAATACAAGCGTTTCTGCACCCCTCAAGCTCTGCCTTTGCCTCCCATCATTCACCAGGTTCTCCCAGTCCGGCTGCACGTCTCCACCACGCAGAATTTTGCCCAGCACGTGAATGATGAGCTGCAAATGCAAGTTGCCTTACACTGCAGCATTAACGCCTATTTTTATCCCCCTCATTCTCACCAGGCTTCCTATTAAAGCAATGGGGGTGCTTAATACGGGGCTTAATAATTCTTTGAGGGGGTCGAGCTATTTGAAATGAGCACCCCTCCCTGCCGAAGCAGCACTTTGAGCTCATCGCTGCCTCTTCCCACTGCGCTGAGAATGAATGGTGTTTTATTTATAGGCGAGACACAAAGCTGAAGGCCCGGGATGAGTGCTGCCAGCTCCAGAGACAGAAATAATATCTGTGATTGACCTAAATGTCCAAGGCAACCGCTGACAGCCCAAACACAGCACAGGAACGGAGCCTTTGACGAATAAATGGAGGGAAATTTATACCCAAGGCTGCAAAAGAAGACCTTGGGAAATAAATACTCTCAGCTTTTCAGCAGCAAGCGCTGAAGGCAGACGACCAGACTGCGTCCCACTGTTACGCCAACCTCCCTGAGCACGGCAGAGAGCCTCCAGACCAAAGCCTGTGACTTGGCAACTTGCAAACACCAGAAGCGATCCCGAATTGGCGTTTTCGTTCTTAAATTTTGCATGGCCCAGCCTGCGCTGGGAAATATCCCGGGTCACAGCAGTGGGAGGCGGTGACCCTGGAGGGTGGCCCCGGTAGGTGGCCACAGCACAGCAGGGATGTGCCATCAGTCGGGTGAGTCCTACGTTCAGCAAACAGCCTCTGGTGAGGGATGGGCATCGGCCAGGCACTGGGGGTAACAGGGGTAATGCCTCAAACCCCTCATGCATCCGGGTGCGAGCCAAACGCTGCTGGAGGAAACTTGCTGGAGGCAATTTACTGACAGCAATGCAGAGCTGGGGACATCTGGATCTTCCTGGACTCACAGACCAACCCTGGAGCTTATTTATTCCCCACATCCCACCCTCATCCCTCGAATCCTTCCCCACCCTTGACAAAAAGCAGTAACCTCTGCTGAAACCCCCACGCCAGGGTGCTAAAACAGCAGAGGAGCCAGAGAGCTTTGCTGTGGCTGTGAGATGTGATGGCCACGGTCGTGGAGAAGACCCTGGGGCTGAACAAGGACCCTCAGAGATAAATATACCCTTGGCTAAGAGCTGATGGGTCAACTCGAACACGGTGGGCTGTAGGGAACGTACATCCTCCACGGAGAGCAGGCTGCATTGGTTTTTTGTGCTAGCAGATGAAGCTGGTAGGTGTCACTAGCAATAAGTGCAATGGAAAAAAAAGGACGTGGATGTTCACTTCAGATTTCTGTATGAAGTCTTCACTGCTGTGCTGGGTTTGCATGTTTGGCATAGCACAATACTGGGGGTAAATCTAGATGTTGCACAAGCCAGGTGAGGCTCATGCTTTAGAGACGGCCGGAGTGCTGCCTCGTCTTCTGTTCCCCACTGAAGTTATTCTCCACAAATGGGATTCACCTGATATTGACGGCCCAAATAAAGGAAAGGATGGAGGAGAAGGAAAAGGTGGCAATGGACTCTGAGCACCACACTTAGCCCTGTATTGCCAGGGTAAGCAGATGGGAGAGTTGTCTATCAGAAAACTGTGAGCGGCTGCTGATGGAGTAGCTGGTACAGACACGCTCCTAGTCCAGCCCAACCTGAGCTCAGGTGAGTTAGCCCATGGCCTGGCGCTCACTTTCAGCTGGTCTCAGTCCACCCCACTGCCAAGAGGATGGTCCTGCCTCCGCTGCCCTAGCTGTCCCCTTCTTTGTATCAACACTAGAAACCTGATCTGGCTGAAAAATCTGGTCTGATAACACTTTTCTCCTCCAAAGAAGTTAGTTTCCTGCTGGGTCAGTTCCCTGCTCTGTGCCACGATTGCTACTGCCAGGGGCAGGACAGAGCACCGGCCATGGGAGACCTTCCCACCTCGGTGCAGGCTTCGCTCCAGGCAGGAGCATCCTCAGTACCCTGCTACAAATCCATGGGACAATGCAGCGCACGGCTGTGAAGAGAGATGCTAGACATGGGGCAATGGGTGCATAGGTGGCTTGGCTGACGAGCCTCCTTGCTATGGACATCCAGCAAGAAAAACCCCAGCCCTGGGCACCACCTCATCTGCCTGGTCTTTATTTTTTTTCATTTTTTTTTTTCCCCATGCCATCTCACAAGCTTGGACTTTCGGAGCCTGTGCTCTGATCCGTGGTTATTGCACACAATTTCCCCCTCAACTGCTCTGACAAGTAATAGAATTATCCTCCTTCCCCAGCTCATCGGCCAGGAGCTCTCCGGCTTTAATTCAGCGATAAATCTTTGCTCCATGGAGGCAAAAGGGCAAGAAAGGGGGGGATGGAGCGGTATAGCCATAAAGAAGGAGCTGATAAATGCTAATGAATTTACAGGGATTACACCAATCCTTCAGACGACGCCGGAGAGCCACATAGCGACACAGACCCACGCGATCTGCCTGCATTTGACTGCAATAAATAATTCAAAAGACGGGCAATTTGCCCTTTTTGCTGTCATTAATTACAGTTGGCAACAGCAACGAGCCAAGGTAAACATGTCACTTGGCTGCAGGTGGACGGACGTGCTGTGACCCCGCGCCAGCTCCAAACCCAGCGAGCGTTTTGCCGGGGCCAGGCTGAGCCACCCCCCTGCCCGGCTCCCCGGGGCTGATGCGGGGCCTGGGAAAGCGGGTGCTGGTGGCCATTGGCTCCCAGTTATTATGGTCTGGCCCAGGAAAAGGCGTGGATCAAGCCACAGGACCCGACCTGTCGGAAGGCTATGGGATGCAGCAGGTTCTGTCACGGTCGCATCTCCCCCAACATCAGCCAGCCAACATCATTTTGGTTTTGATTTGTTTTTTTTTTTTGTTTTTTTTTTTTTTTTTCAAGACGATGCAAGAGGAAAATCGTCTCTTGCCTGCCGCTAGCAGAGGTTTGGGCAGCAGAGGGAGCTCGCTCCTCTGGTATGAACAATTTCTCCGCTGGAGCTGTGATTTACCCGTCCTGAGATTGTGGGTGCTCTGCACCGGGACGACCTTGCGGGACGGAGGGCTGCCAGCCCACCCAGGAGTGGGGCAGATGTGCAACATCTGCTGCATCTTCTCGATTTGGGAAGATGCCGACCAACTCCGTGTTTAACGGCTGTTTCCTGTGATGTGGTTTTGCTGCCTACGAACATCACTCCCCCAGAGAGCATCCTCCAGGGCCAGACCTCAGGGAGACTTGGCTACCAAAATACCTGCCCCAAATGACATCCTTGAGCTCTGCAGTTTGAAAGCTGAGCTCCAAAGGGCCCCACTTAGGCATGCCACAGCTGGTCCCTATGTCCCACCTGTGACAGATTCACCTTTGCTCCTGCCAATGCTGGTGCTCTGGAGCCAGATGTGGCCATGAGTGACAGATGTGGCAGTGCCCGAGGAGCCTTGGCCTCCTCCCTTGGCCATGGTCTCACTGGTCCACTGAACAAAGACCAAGTGGGCACTAGGATTTTGAAGAGGGCCAATCTCCACACAGAGATTTGCAAAGGACAGGAACAACCTAAAAACTTTGTTGTGTGTCAGGTCATCATAAAATGGCTTGAGGTTGAAGGTCAAGACTGATCTAGTGGGAGGTGTCCCTGCCCATGGCAGGGGGGTTGCAACTAGGTGATCTTTAAGGTCCCTTCCAACCCTAACTATTCTACGATTCTATGATTCTAAGATAATCTGTTATTTTGTCTTTTGGTACTTTGAAAAGCTTTTTTAATATAACTTTTTCTTTGGACACATTGGCTTAACTGCAAGATGCACAAAGCACAAGAAAGCCGTTTTCCTTTTTTATTTTTTTTTTATTTTTCTTTTTAACTGTGCTGATTTAGGCTGGGATAGAGTTAATTTTCTTCATAGTAGTTTGCGTGGGACTATATTTTGGATTTGTGACCAAAACAGTGCTGATAACAGAAGGATGTGGTAGGTATTACTGAGCAGCGCTCACCCAGGGTCGGGGGTTTTCTCCTCCTCATCCTGCCCCACCGGTGAGTGGGCGGGGGATGCACAAGAAGTTGGGAGGGATCACAGCTGGGACAGCTGCCCCCAGCTGACCAAAGGGGTATCCCAGACCGTAAAGTCTTATGCTCAACAATAAAAGCTGGGAAAAGAAGGAGGAAAAGGGGGATGTTCGGAGTTATGGCACTTGTTTTCCCCAGTCACTGTTAACGTGTGATGAAGCCCTGCTTTCCTGGGGACGGCTGAACACCTGCCTGCAGATGGGAAGTGGTGAATAAATCCCTTATTTTGCTTGCTTGTGTGTGAAGCTTTTGCTATTAAACTGTCTTTACCTCAACCCATGAGTTTCCTGACTTCTACCCTTCCGATTCTCCCCCCCATCCCAACTGGGGGCAATGAGTGAGCGGCTGCGTGGGTCTCAGCTGCTGGCGGGGGTTAAACCCACAACGTTATCTCACCTACTTTGGCAAAACCAGCCTCTATTCCCACTATTTTCAGTGTTCCCGAGCACACATTTGAGTCTTTTCCCCCCATCCCTCCCCACACACGAACACCTGCATCCAGAATTTCAGATGACAGCTGCACTCCTCCAAACTCAAACATTTTTTTCAGAGCAGTGCCTGGAAGACGCGGTAGATGGCACTGCAGATATGATATTTTGGGCTTAAAAACTCCACTCCTGAAGTTAAACTAAAATTAAAAACCCGGAAAAGTTCAGGAGAGCTTTAAGCCTCTTAATTTAAATACAGATGCTGAACGTCTGGAAGAAATTCCTGACATTTGAAGCTGCTTTTCCCACCTTGTTCAATGAGAAAGGTCCCTTCCCGGAGTTATCAGCACAGTTTGAGTGTGGGATCCCTGAAGAAGCAGGTAACCAAACACGGAGAGATTTAGGGGAAGGCAGGTGGAGAAAAGGGCATGGCCGATTTTATTATCATTAATAATAATGAATCCTTCTCTCAAAAAACTTCTCACCCCGGAAAGGATCCAGGATAAAACTCAGTGCAGAAATGGCATTGGATGCGGGTGCTTTTCCGGTGTTTTTCAGCTGTGGCTTGGCTTTGGGGAGGTGCCACATCCCTGACCCATTTTCTTTATAGCTGCATGCAGGAGTCTTCTGAACATCTCAGTGTTACACGGCCACTGAGGCTGCTGCTCTGTCCCGGTGGCACCATCGGGGAAATGCAATAGGAGGCACTGTTAGGGATGGAGGTTTGACGAAAAATAAGCAAATTATGTCTAATTGTTTCTCAAATCCTGCTGAATGGATCATATCGGTGTATGCACTCACCTCAGGTGGAGAAACAGCAAGACTCAAATCCGTTGGAGGGTGCAGCTGTTGACTCCAGCAAGAACCTGTTCCCATTTCAAGTGTCTCTCCAGAAATTCTACCTTTTACTTAGTTTCCACTTTTTTTCCCATGAAGTGCAGTGATCTTCGTATGTTTCCTACAAAGTAGGTCAAAAGAATATATCCCTTATGTCTGGGGCACAAGAGTTAAAACTACTTATACTCTTTGTGACACTTGAGGATCATTATTTTTTTAAAGCAAATTATCTATTAAATAAAACAAAAGGTAACACGTAACATCTAATTTTTTAGTCTGTTATTGAACTCTTTGATCTCAGGGGAAAAAATAAAGGAAAAAGACTACTATCCTGATAGAATATTGGCTTATTTCTCCATATTTATTTAACCTTTCTCTTGCTTGCTGTAAGCATAAAATGATAAATACATCAGGCAAAAGGTACAAAATCCTCTGCTACTAAACTGAAGTCCTCTGAAGGTAAATTTGTCCCAGGTGAAGTTCTCCAGGGAGCAGGACAGGGAAAAGTGTCTTTGATTCTCAAGGCTGTTCCCTCGTTCCTCACTCAGGCTGCATTATGGGGAACGTTTTCAGAAATGTCTGATCTGGCCTGAGACAGCTGTGAGGTTAGAGGCACCCAAATCCCTCTGCAAGGCCATGGGAGAAAAGCCATGGGAATAGTTTCTTCGTGGATAAACAATATCCTGCTTTAGGTAGCTCTCCTTGGGCCCCAGCAGAAGAGGAAAGATGCTGGAAACCACAGGATTGTATGGCACCCGGAGGTTCGCCGTAGGTAGAACCGGTTGTGACTCTCCTTGGATAGAATACACAGACATCGGCAAAATGGTTAAACCTTTGTAGACAAATGGCCTTCAACACACCTTGAACTCCATGTTTGCCATCACCATTGACCAGAGACCACTCCGGTGACTTTCCTTCGGTTTCACGTAGCTCAGGGTTGGGCATGAAAGCATTCCACAGTCCCTGCCACGCACCCACAGGTGCACGCTCACACCTTTTATAGTGTTAATATCTTCAATGTTTCGACAAGCTGAGATGTTCATGCACAAGGAATCAAGGTTTTCATGGAGTTGTCATCCAGGGGAACGTTAATTCCTTGCTTTGTGTGGGATACAGAAAGAAAAGAAATCCACTTTTCTGCATATCCATCCGAAACTGGAGCTGCTAAGTTATAAAGAGAACATACCAGCAACCTTGCTGCAAAGGTTATGTACAACCGCCAGGTCTGTGCATGCCTTAGCGTGTCTGAGGGAGGCTGGATTATAAATGTCTGCTCTTCACAACACCTCTCTGTGCGTGTCAGTGGCAAAGGCAATAACAGGACATTTTATATTCTGCAGGTTACGTCCTACTTCGGTGACCCAGGTGCAAGAAACCTGATATTAAGTAAGCTGGGGAACTTGTGTTTCTCTCTTAATGGGATTCTGGCTGTCATTAATCCTTTACCGAGATGTGTGTTACCAGAAGAAGGCATGTGTAATCAGCAAGACTGATGTGCTGGTTTTTGGATGAACTATGTTTAGTTGCCATGGTGTGGAAGGCCCTGCTGGGCTAATTCGCTCTGCAAAGCCGGAGAGAGGAGCCATCCCCAGCGTGGAGGGGTTGCACGGGGAAGGCAGCCTGTGCCCATATCCTTTGTCAGGGGGACAGGGCCAGGGGCAGGTAAGGTGGCTGGCCAAGGATGCTGTGCTGCAACAAGGCTCAGAGCTCTCCAGTGGCACTACGTGGAGATGTCCCACCGCGTGATTCATTTTTGATACATAGTTTTTAGAAAATTAAGACCTCCAGGAGTAAGAAGTGAATATTATTGGGTTTTTCTCACCCCACTGGGCAAAAACCACAGTGAAATCTTCCTGTGCTGCAAGCCAGGAGTGGTCAGGACAAGCAGAGCCAGGCAATGTGTAGGGTAGGGGGACAATGGGACTCTGGCTCATTCCTGGTCTCATGTTGTAGCCCATTGCCCAGGAGGGTCCTGAGCCTTAGCAAAGTGGGTTGCAGGATTTGGCACCTGCACGTGAGCTTGTGCCAAATCAGTAGGTCTCTCTGGGTATTTGTACAACACCTTACGCCTTTGGTCCTCTCTGCAGCAAGGGCGAATGTGGCTCAGCCTCATCTCTGTAGAGCTGTTCAGCTCTCCAAGCTGGATTGAAGGATGCTGGTGGGAACCCAGAGGGACAAGGGATGTCCTGCCTCTCCCGGCAGTCCCTCAGGTGGTCCCCTCCAAGTTGCATCCATGTAGGATCCCAAATCCCACTAGGGCAGCATGGTGGTGAACCTGCTGCCCTAGACAAGGTCAGAGAGGGGGCACAGAGCTTTCGATCTTCCCTCCAATTTTGTCTCTGAACCTTGATTTACTGCCAAAATGTCGTGATTGTTTTGGAGGAAAAGGGCCATTATGCTGAAAACAAAACTGTCCACAGGGATACGAGCTCTCCAGAACCACCCTTGCTGGAGAAGAGGGCTCTCACCCGAGTGGGAGGAACGTGATAACTGGGGCTGGGGGCTGTCAGGGGGCAGCGGGTGCTTTGTTGGGTGGCAACGAGAGCTGAAGATGGACCATCACAGGGGCCCTGAGCACAGGACATCTGGGCGCTGCTCAATGGGTGTCCCTGCTTTTTTCCCCCCCCATACAAAATTCGCAGAGTCTTGGGGAAATGCAAGAATCTTTCAAACCTCAGAAAGATTTGCAGGAGCAGAAATCTGTTTCACATCCCTTTTACATACATCAGTCTTCTCACAGGGGTTATTTAAGACCTCCCGAGAGCTGCTGTACAGCAGAGTGGCTGCTGAAAAAGCACTGCTAGCCAGGAGGGTGACATTTGCACTGAGATGTGCTCACCTCTTCGTTGTGTACAAGAGCAGAGAATAACTAAATCAAACCCACAGCAAAATTCCCAGTCCCGTCCCATTGCCCAGGAGGGCAATTCACCTGTACGTGGTGAATTCAAGGGGTACTTAGGAGCTCGCTGCACCTCAAATAAGACAATAAACCCACTTATCCTGCATAAAGGTCCTGAATAAAACCACACAGGTTTGCTGAAATTCTCCTCCAGCCCTCTCGTGTTTTAGCCAGCGCATCAACAAATATTTAACAAGCCTGAAAAAAAACAAGACAGGAACAATTAATAGGATTTTAAAAACATCTTTAAGTACTTAAAGAGCAGCTTACAATCAATTAAAGACCTCATAAACACGAGAACATAAACAACATCAAAAAATTCCTGCATATTATAAAATGATTTGCCGTAGAGTGGCTTGCGTGATGAGATTAGATATGCTTTGCAGCATAAAACATTATTCTGTAAAGGCATTATGTTTCAGCAAACACACCACGCTAATTGTATTAGAGGAAGTTCAGGTGAAGCATAATTCCTGGATTAGAAAATCGAAGGCACAGGTTAAACGATACGTGTTGGTCAGACTGCTTGCAATTTGCTGGCAGATCTTAAATGTGATTTTTTTTTTTTAACATTGATTGAGTCACTGATTTTTTTTTTTTTTTTTGTGAGATTCTAAGATCTGTTTTTTAAAGGTACTAAAATTTCAAGCAACTCTAAGCAATATAATGGAATATATCGCGTATACGAAAGTAGGAAACGCATTCTGTAGTTATTTCAGATATTTAAACAAACCAACTAATTATAGAGCTGAGAACTGTTTCTAACATTGCTGTTATTCTAAAAATATTCCCCCACTGGCAAACTGTTCTAATCCACTAAATTATTTCTCGGATCTGAAAATAATTAACGCATACTACAGGGTACATATGCAGAATACAAACACTGTAATAATTCAGAACATATTTTTGGCCAACAATGGATACGATCCACAGCTGAATGCTGGAGCCAGGTGATGCATGGTCCGCGTGGGTGAATTTTTCAAGCAGTCGTGTGCGGCGTCTCACACACGCGTGCAAAGCGGGCGCTTGCATGTGCTTACCCTTGGCGCTTTTAGATGAGCCAGCATGAGCAACCTATAACTTTTTAAAAGCAAGCCCCCACCGCGTCTGCCCTCCTATGGCCAAACTTCATCTCCAACCTTCTCCGATGGGGAAGGAAGAAAAATCTACAAACACTGTGAAATAACCCGTTTTTATTAAGTTAGCAATCCCGACCGTGGGAGGCACGGGGCGCAAAGAAGAAATTCGTTCTGGTCCCCCCCCCCCCTCTATTTTTTTGACAGGGAGGACACGCACAAAGACAACACTGAGCGTCCCTGCAAAAAAAAACCCCAGACTTTGTCTTGTCAAAACGATCCTGATCTGGTTTTGTATGACGGGAACCTACAATAAATAAAAAAAAAGATCAAACATACGAGAGAGAAGAAAAATGGCAGTCACCCTGGGAGGAAGCTTCCTAGCATATGATAAATTGGAAAATGGACATACAGAACACGCCGACATACATTTTTAATGGCCCAATTGCTCAATTAATTCTTTCCCTTTTCCCTTTTTAATGTGGAAATCGTCATAATTCCTCCCAGATTAGTATAGATACAGGCCGACAGTCTCTCCTGCTCAAGGTATTTGCAGGACATAATTCATTCATAAAGCCGTAATGCACTCATCTATCATCCGAAATATTTTTTTTTCTTTCTTTTTTTTTTTTCTTTTCCTTTCCCCCTCTCCCGTTTGTGCTTGGGGCTCTCGCTGAGTCTCTGGGCACTGATGTATTAGCTGGCATATGCAAGCTATGAATTATCAACTGAAAGGAGTCAATTATCCACTCTAAAAATGAGTGTCTGGGCACCAATAGCCTGAGGGGCCTTTTTTGTATTTACGAAATGATTTCATGGCAAGTAGAGGTGTGTGTGGAAGGGGGGGATTGAGCAGGGGGGGGGAGAAGGGAAAGGGTTGGGGTTTTTTTTTCCCCCTTTTTCCTTGCGTCCACCCCTCAACCAGAGCAAGGCGAGAAAAAAAAAAAAAAGAAAAGAAAAGAAAAAGAACATTTTGAACTTTTAATGCATTAATCCATTTTTATATCCGCCGGCTTTTAGGAGTGGTTTCAGCTGGCTGGAAGGGAGTCTCGTCTGGTGGCCATATTGCCTGGGCTTCTCCTCCTCTATCTGGTCTCAGCTCAGCCTTCAATCAAACCCGGAGCCCTGGCTGACTTCAGCTGCTAATAGACTGGATAGAAAATGGGATATTGGATAGTTTCTTGGTCCCCAGTCACTGGCCGCGTGCCTTGTCATCTCCGCAGACATTGATTTCTCCCTCTCTTCCCCCCTCCGCCCACCCCCTGCTCTGCTAAGGTGCTGTGGCCCACCAAGAGGTAACACCGCATCAGCAAACCTTGCGTTGAGTTGCGCTTAGGGAAATGAGGTCATTAGACGGAATTACAGCGGGTTTTCATAGCTCGGTAATAGGTTTTAATGATGGAATTTAACATAGGACCCCCACTAGGGACAAGGCTGATATACATCCAGACAGGTCACTTAATAAACCTCCACTCAGCACTTGAGTTGAGGAATTTAGGAGGCTCTGAAAACACAGCCCTTCTTAACCAAGCCAATACATCACTGGCAAGTAGTCTCTTTGGAAGGCTTTTTATTGTTATTTTTGAGGTATTTGATTGACTTAAAACATGTCGTTTCTTTAAATATGCACATTTATTTTACCAGATGCATTTTTGAGGAGGATTTCTTTCAGCAGCAGATGTTTTTCTTAGACGTGAACGGGGCTGTTGTGCTCTTGGATGCTAAAGAGCTCATCTGATGGTGCGGTAAATTGTTTGGAAGTTTGAAGAGCTTAGCTGGCCTTTAATGTATTTGTTACTGACAGGTAAATTGCAGGTTAAGTGCAAAAGCAGCATTAGCTGAGGAGTCCTGGCTTCCACAAATCTACCTTGGCCTCTAATCTGAATACAAAAGGAAGGAAGGAATTAAATTTGACCCCTCGAATATGCTGTTCACTCAATCCCAGACTTATTTAGTAAGCTCCTTTAAGGTGCTCTCTGTTTGTTCTGGCCTCATCTCAAGCAGGTACAAGAATGCCCACAAAAGAGGACTCTTTACAGGTAGCAGAGCGGATCAAAGCCAGAGCCATTGCTTTGTATGTCCCAACAATGCTGAAGGGCCAGGCTTGAGGCTCTCTTGAAGGACAGTTCATTCAATTTGTTCTCCAAAGCCTATAATACCATGATAGCTGCTGCAGATCTGCAGGGTCCCCAAGCAAGGGAGTCCCATGAGAGCCACTAAGCCTCATGCCAAGCAGCAGGTCATTTATGTGCTACATCAGTCCTCGAATCAAGCACGATGGAGGTGTCTATAGCCATGATTCCCTGTCCAGGGGATTAAATTTAAAGTTTACCATAGAGGGACTTCACAGCAGGGTTTTGCTGAGCAAAGGACACTGTGGTTGAGCCGCGGAGGTAATACGTGGCTTGTAGCTTTATGATTTGGTGTTTCCTCGTTTGTTTTTGAACCTTAGCTGCAAAACCCTGTGTTAAAACTGCAATGTCCTCTATACATTATAAACAAGGGTCTCTAAATAGGAAAGGTGAGAAGAAAAGGTCTAGCAGCTGGGGACAGTCTCCCAGGACATGGAAGATGAAGACCTTATTGACTCTCCACCAGCATGTCTGTCTATTATAGAAAGGAATCTTCAAAAAACAACCAGGTGGTCTCCCTATATTGTCTCCATATTTCAGAGAAACGGAGAGAGGCTCTTCCAGAAGGTACTTCAGAACCAGAGTAGGCATCTACCCATCAATGTCAATGAGAAATGCTTCCTTCACAGTGTTTGATGTCCAGTTTAAACTAATTTCTAGGCCTCCTTGACAACCAAGGAAGCAGATTTGATGAAAGACTGCAGTGAGATGATCCAAGCTCACCTTGAAGCATGTGCATATTTCACTGCTTTATGGTTAGCTGCCAATGGGTCCCACCACTCAAAACCATCTTCCCCTCGATTATTTGCCTAGTTGTGATACCATTTCCCAAAGGCATTTCAAAAGTCAGCAGTAGTATTTAATGTTTATATTACAAGGCGTATCAGAGACTCAAATATTTCCTAGGGGCACCATCCTGGAGACCTCAGCCCAGGAAGCTGTGGTGCCTCCCCTGACATGCTGGAGGTTCACGTAGAGAGGATCCCCAGGTAATTTTCTTGGAATAGAGGCCGCAAAGATCTCCCTCGTGGGCAGTGGGTCCAGGAGCAGGGGACGGGGACTGTCCTCCCTGCTGAGCTGGGCCTGCTCACTGTTCTTCTTTGGCCTTCAGGAACCCCAGCCACAAGAGGATGACAAGTGCTTTCATGGATGTTTTGAATTAACCGAATTTGGCTTTGTCTCTCTTGTTGTTACCACCTGCTAGCAAACCCCACCACCACAGAGAACCTTATCTTCCCTGTAGTTTAACCTTTTTCTTCTTCTTTTTTTCCCACTTTTCTTGAACAAAGGTGTCATAAGTGATTTGCCAGCTTGGATGATATTTGCTCCAAGTGTGAACTATGTGGGCTGTGGAAAGCTGTCTGTTTAATTTTGAAATCCCTGATGAAGCTAAGAAACAAGGCCCGGAACAAAGAAGAAACTGCCACTTTTTGGCAAGAGTGTGCTGATTTACAAAGGGCATCCTTCAATTATTTAAGGAGCAGTCAGCAGTGCCATAACTTTAAGTATGAATCAAGTGGCATGACTGAAAAATTTGTCACAGTGTGTTAGATCAATGGTAATTACCTTACTGACATGAGTACTGTTATTATTTTACAGGGCTGCAAACAGGATCATGGACGTGAGGAAACACAAACTGCACTGTGATCAATACTCTCTGAAATATGACTCTCCGCGGCCCAAAATGGAGTTTTCGAGCCAGGCAAACCATTATAGACTGATTCTCTCTCTCTGCCTTTAGATGGATACCCTGAAGTAAAACACAGCAGCAATTGGTCAACTTGTTTCTGGCTTTGAACAGGCAAACAGTCACTTATTATTTTTAAGGACAACTGTGTGCAAATAAAAAGTCCGTGCAGCCAAACTCCGGGTGAAGAGCGAGCTGTGGAGGGGGCGTGGGGAAAGGAGGGCTCTGCCTCCTGCTGTGCGTGTTGCTTAAAACCTAAGAATAATCTCTCTGCTGCAGCACACATTTAGCATCAAAGGCTTTCAGGTTCTCCCCTACCTCCGATTTCAAAGGGTTGTGGGACTCCTGATCACTTGACATCACAGCCGGGATCTACGGGACGTGAAAGCTTTCCTGTATTTCCTCTCTGGAACATATGTGTTGTGGTTTGGGCAACGTGGTGGGTGCCACGTCCATTGCTGCTAAAAGGGAGTCGTGCACTTCGCTGCAGTGTTTGATGAGATGTCCGTGGTCAAGTTAGGCACCAAGTGTAAGGTGGACAAACAGGTTGGCTGAATAGAGGGCAACAGATGGTGGAGGTAGCATCTGAAACCAAGGCCACTAAGGGTTGCGTTTCCACTGGTTGAAGACACTGTATCTGGCATATCTAGAAACATGATGCACAGCTGTCCATCATACAAAGTGTGTACAGGATCAGCCCCTGGAATGTGCTTGAACTCTGGTGCTTTTTTGGAATTGCTTGTTAGTACAGCACCCACAGCCTTGCCAAACAAAGGTTTAGATACTCTCCTCAGGCAGCTTCTAGTAGAAGGGATGGACTTGCCAAACCTATGAATGAGAGCTTGCTCAGCTTACATAAAGGAGATGAAGAGTGCTCAACCAGAGACAAAATGGGGACATACATGGGGTAGACCTAGGAAGTGTGTCAAGGCGAGAGGGTGGCTGGGCATAGACCAGCATGAAGGATGCCAGGATGAAGAGGGGGTTAAGTGAGAAGTGTATATGGCAATGGAGCAGGAAAGGAAGGAGGAAGAGATTTGCTTGAGGTATGAAGAATGAGTCATTGTGACAATGGAGAAGAGAGCTTGCTGAAAGGTCAGCTCTGGTGGTGAAATAGGGAGTACCAGTTTGGCCATACTGGGCATGTGGCAGATGGACCGCATACCAAACACTGTGACTAGATACTACCAGAGAAAGCACTGAACGACCAAGACCCACCAATGGCAGATCAGAGTTGAAAAGCAGACCTGAAAATCAATCAGATATAGCCACTAAATGAATATAAAGCACTATGTCACCCTGTGAAGAGGTGGAGGAAGAGAAGGCCAAGAGTGAAGGCCACCAGCAGAACATGGAGATATTGCCTCACCCTAAAACATGAGCACTTGGGAATCCAATAACAAACGAAAATTCAGTGCTGCTGGCTTCCGTATTTTGAATAAATCAAAGTGCAAACTGATGAGGGACACAGAGAGAGAATTGTTGTCATGCTGCCCAACCTCTAAAAGATCATTTATAAGACAATGAAAAGTAAGAAAATAGAGAAGACTACTTGGGAATATCTGAATTTCTGACATTCCTCTGTTTTGGCTGCTGTTAGGAAGTCTTGGTCTTTTCAGGAGGAAGGCTAAAGCATGTCTTTGGGTTTATTTAGTGCTGTTTTGTCATCTTAGTCTGTCTTGTTTGAATTCCAGAACACCATAAAGAATGAACTGGGTCCAGGAAAGTTTTATCTCATTAATGTTTTATCCCCTTTGTGTGTGTGTGTGTGTGTGTGTTGAGAAGATGAAACAGTTGAATGGCACGTGACACGAGGACATTATCTGATGAGAAACAAATATTGAGTGCAGTAGGAAGCAGCAAAAATGAGCAGTGCCTCTTGTGAGGTGAATAGTTCAGAAGTGGCTATGTATTATTTTGGAAAGGGTCACAAATTAAGGTGTAAATTCATGTACACCTTAAGTTGTGACCTCATAAAAATGATCAATGGTTAATGGTGCAGATAACAGGATTCATAAGGGAAATTTATTGGCCACTTTTGTGAAATAAATATATTTATACCATACCGGTGGGAAATAAAAACACATCAATAAATCATATAATATCTACAACTATACTAATAGCATGAGTAGCTGTAGGTATAACCAACATTTTTAGACCTGCAGACACCCCCTCTGGCATGGTACAAATATAATACGCGTTAGCAACAAAATGTACTTCAGTAAGAGACAGCCGTGTATATCCCACTTGTGAGTTACCTAGGCAGGCACCCCTCATGAATTATAGTCCCTCCCCCCACACACCTCCAAAACATGAGCCATGGAACAGAAGAATAGATACTCCACAACCATATAATACGGGTCAAATACGGAAGCGCAGTGGCACAACAGGCTTGTAATAATAGAATCATAGAATACCTCAAGCTGGAAGAGACCCATAAGCATCATCGAGTCCAACTCCCACCAAGTCCAACAGATGTGACTGTCCGGTCAAAGCAAGGTGATCCCTGCATGCTCAAAGCAGGAGCAGATCTGGGCAGCAGTACTCATTCCACCGCTGAGTTTGCATGGGTTGTTGTTTTCAACTGGCTACCAGCTAAGGTAAAACTCAAGGTAGAATCTTGCATGGTGTCCTACAAAAACATGTCTTGGCTGTGTAGGACTCTGCACTCTGCTGGCATGCAATGGGGTTTTCTTTTTTCCTGGGAGTCCTCAGGAAATTTTCCTACGTCCCAAGGAGCTGCAAGGTTTGCCTGGTCCTGTCTTTGGCTTTGACAGGGTCTCCCAGTAGTGGTGTACCCATTACAGGAGCAAATCTTGCTCTACTGACTGCACCCACAAGCCCAGAGTGTACAATTTACATTAAAGACCAACAAGGGCAGGTCGCAAAGTCAAGTCCCCTGCACAAAACCTGTTCTCTGGTTTCAGGTCGGGAGTGCAATGTCCTCATGGCAGACCTACAGGGTCTTCACAAGGTTCCCACCTCAAAGTTCCTGAACCTCAACTCACCTTGGTTTCAGCAGAGCTTGCTGATTTGCACCAGGCACCAGGCTCTGAGCTGGTTGGGGGTCTGCTGTAGGGGTACAGAAGTCATTCTGCTGCTGGGCTGGGGTGGACATTTGGGTACAGCAATCTCCAACCATCCCAGCAAAGCTCAGCCAAGGGGTAAATAAGCACAATACCACGTGGCTCCAGCAAGGCACCTCCTAAGCCAAACTCCATTGAAATCCATGAAAAAAAATAATGTAGTGGCTTCAGCAAACTCTGGAACAGACTCATTTGGAGAGCTCAGGTCTCCAGTGCCACATTGTTAGATCTCTCCCCAGCACCAAATTCACTTGGAATCAGATCAAATCAAACACTTCTTGTAGCTATCTGCATTTTTCAGTGAATATCAGCTTTTGCCATGGTGGTGATAAATTCGTGCTCTAATGTGACGTGTAGCAGTATGCTGCATTGGCAGGGTGGAGAGATATAGAATAAAAGAAAGCAAATATAGCCTAAATTGTTGGGTTTGTGTGAGTTCGGGAGGCCATTATTCAAACACCAGCATGCTTGACTTTATGAAGGGAAAAAAAAAAAAAGACTCTTTTCCACTAGCAGAAAATAATAAATTGTCCTTGTGTTTTTTACGTATTTTCAGCTAAGCTGCCTCCTTTAAAAAAAGTAGTTATGAATTTGCTTTCCAAATGTATTTTTCATTGTGTATTTTATCATCTTTAGTCCAATAAAATTTTCTTTAGAAACAACACATTATTGTGTCAGAAGGGGAGGAGGGTCAGAATACACCAGGGAGCCTTTTAAAAATGTTTAAGTATTAATTTATTTCATGATGAATTTTCCACTGTCATTTTCTTAATAGCATGCACATGAAATAATCATGTCTTAAAATGCTCCGTAATTGAAGGACATTTTCATTTCCTGATTACTGAGGGAATCCTGCTTTGAACCTTTATGACTTAGGGATGTAAGCACCAGGCATTCTTTTTTATTTTTTTTTTCTCGTCTTTTAATTTATGTATTTCTTCCCTCTGCTAGTCTGTTGGAACAATTTCGTTCAGTGATAATTTTCACACCCACAGACCTTCCCTTTCGGATGAGAACAAATCCTGGTATGGCCCTCACTGATGCAGAGCGAGGACACTGTAGGAGCTGTAGCTCTTACTAATTGTATTTTGGTGTACAGGGGGGTTTGAGGTCACTTTTGAGGTAGGTTGGTAACAGGGACAGCTTCAGCCACTGGATTTTGGCTGAAGTAGGTAAAAATCTCTGCCTTGTCCTGATGGGATCTCTGTGGGCACCCACCTGCTGAGTCCCGTGGGAGCTCCCGTGGGCTTGCGGACATCGGGGTCTGGCTCAGGAGGCAGAGCCAGGTCAGAGCCCTTTTTCCCCGATTATTTTGTCCCTCTGTTGCCCAAGGTCCCACACCAACGGGGTGAGCTGATGGCTGGGTGCAGGGGACGTGTTGCAGGGTACACCCATGGGGATATACACTGGCCCACGTGGGTCTCAGCTAGCCCCCAGGACACCCATGGAGCTGAAGACAAGAGCCACTGAAGTGCTCGGAGTTGAAAATGCTGAAAACAACCCCCTGCACCCTGTCCCACCTCCCTCTGCAGAGGCCAAGGGCCAAACCCAGCTCCTGGAAGCCCCTTTGCACCCACAGCTCACCCAGGCTTTGGGGGCTGTTGGGAAAGGGGTGACCGTCATGGTTCCAGAGAGGGGAAACCAAGGCACAGGAATGGGACTGACTTGTCCCCGCTCACCCACCATGCACAGCAGAACTGGAGGCAGCAGCACTGGAGGCAGGTTTTGCAAGCCCACAGTTTAGGGGGTTTTCCCCAGCTGGATCTCTGCTTGTCTCAGGGCTCGACTTCCATCCCCGTCGCACTCCCTGCACCCCGAATCCATCTCTCCTCCCTCTCCCCTCGCGCCCGTGGGAGAGGAGGAAAGACGGGGGGCTGGGGGAGGCAGGGGAAGCACCGCTTGCCGGGAAGAAAAGGAAGATTTATTAGTGTTTATCCAGAAATACCAGCTAGCCTGCTGCTGATCCAACTGAGCCCAGCAGGCTGCAGATTGGGGATTTGCACCGAGCCCGTTCTGCGCCAGGCCATCCATCACGCCCAGGCGGAGCGGGCGCCCCGGGGGGCCGGCGGGGGCCGGGGGTGCGCGGAGGCGGGGGTGCCGCCGGCCCCGGTCCCCCCCGGCTCGCACCCCGCCAGCATCCTCGGCTGCCGCCTCCCGCCTCCTTCTCTCTCACTCCCTATCTCCGGCTGGCTCCGGACCGCGCCGCGCAATCATTTTTCTCTCTTGGACTCGCTGAAGCAAGCGAGACATGTCAGTGCCTGATGAAACCCCATTTTCACTGATTAGCTCCCTTAAAAATATTTCATTTGTCAGTGCCAAGATTTAAGTACTTCCCACTTGCAGGCAGCCAAGTGTGTCTTGTTGACTATGTAGCACGTCCATTTACATCGGCACTGACAACGTTACAGCAAGTGCTAATGTCCCCTCGCCCCCCGCTCCCCGCCTCCCCCCACAGCATCTCGCGAAGCTTAGACCTGTTTTATTGCAGACCTGTCCTCCTCATCTGCGGGAAGAAGAGAAAACAAGGAGGGAGGGAAGAAAAGGGGGGGGGGGAGGAGGGGGGTGGATAACACGACACCTCTGATGTGTGTCTCTCTTTTCTACAGGAGTCATTTGCAAAGTCATAAATTTCAATTTCCTCTTCCCCCGTTCTATTATTACCTGGGCCTCAAACAAGTTTTACACTCATTTATTCCCAAATAGAAATGCAATTTCATCGCCAAATGATACCTAGCTAGAACTCCATTTGTGTTCCACCAAGAAGACTTATTTTCTTCTCCTTTATATTTTTCCCCTTCTTTTTTTCTAACACCTTCATTTACATCTCACCCCTTGGGATGGTCCCCTCCTGCTCCCATCCCCTCCCTCAAGGGCACGTAAGGGAGACAAGTCATCTCTCTTTCTTTCCCAACATCTCACCTAAGGTTTCCAGTGTTCAGGAGCTGTCAGGCTGAAGGAAGGGATCTAGGGCACAGGTTTTTTATTTGTGAATGACAAAAAAAACGTGGAATTTGGGAGAAATAAATAGAACCAAGGCCAGCTGCGTTTCCCAGGGCTCCTGGTAGAGCATGTTAAATATTGTTTGCAGTCCCGTCTTGGGTGGGAGGCAGCATTTACATCAGGACATCCCCTAAGCATTGATACCTACCCCCAAAACCCAGTGAGAACAATGAGAATGGGAAAACCACGATCACACAGTGGAAATGAGAAAGTCCAGCGTGCTGGGAAAATTTAGCTAGAGGGGGGCAGGTGGGTGGGTAGTTGTACAAAAGACATACAGTTTCTGGGAACCAGTCCACCCGCTGGAGTAGGCTGTGTTTCACAGTGTTTTTTGATCCAGTCAAAGTTGTTTAAGTACAGGTCAATAGAAATGCAAAAAGAAATTGAGGGGAAAAAAAAAAAAGGCAATACCACGGTTACAAATGGAGAAAAGGTCTGGTGCTGATCTCTGATAGATAAGGGTCCTTCTTTTGTTTACTTTGGGCCACGTTCTCATTGCAATAATCACGGGCCGGAGCAGAAGTCACACAAGCGCTGGAAGCTGGTGGTTGAAATGTTCCGGGGAATTGTCTGACCCTAGAAGTAAAAGCAGGTGATGAGGGTCCTGCAGGGCAGTAGAGAGCAGTTGCTGTGTGTCTTTGGTGCCCGGGCGTCCTCAGGCAGCTCCTGTGAACTGGGTTGTTAAAGTCAGCTCTTGAAGGAACAGTTGCCTGTGGTAACTTGAGGAGAACAAACCCAGACCTGTAAAATGGGGTGGGCTTGAAGAAAATATTACCTGTGGGACTAATGAGCTGGGCATCAAGGGTAGGAACGAGATAGCTGGAGGGTCTGCTGTGAACACTGTAATCGGGCCTCTACTGTGAACATCAAGCCCAGGACCTTATGCTGAAGGGTCTCTGCCTGTCTTGCTGGAAGAAGGAAGATTGCCGTCTCCAGGGCATCATCTCCATGACCCCTGTGGGACTTTGGGGCTTCATGTCTGGAGGGATTATTCGAGATCTTGTTAGAGTCCAGATCCCAGACTCGAGTTCTCTTTTGTTCTCAGTGCCAACAAACAGATCAGGGAGCCCAGCAGTCTACCTTGGACTACACACACCACCTGTGTGGGGTGTCTTAGGGGTTGCAACATCCAGCTTGGGGGATGTTCTGGACTTCCATGCAACATGTGACTGTTGCCTAACTTCAACCCTGAGGCAATTGGCTCCCAGGCTTGACTGAGATGCTCCTTCCATGACTTTGAAGTTGGAGTCAGTCCACTGATGTCAGGACATTACCCTGGAGTCATTCCGGCACAAATAAGGGCAAGATCTGGCTTATTCAGAATATTCCCTGTGGACAAGTGCCTTGCTGAGGAAGTCTGATTTTCCTGCTAGTGCCAAGGTAGTGGCTTGGCTGTGAATTTGCCTTTGGCTCTGTCTCTGTTTTCTGCTACCCACCAGTTCAGCAAACTTACACAAGAGCAAAACTTGGTTACCGAAGACCTTCTGGAGCAAGTCTTATTCAGCTTTTATTTTTCTTCTCTTCGTCCTTCATTTTGCACTCTGCTGAAAATAAGCACAAGAAATATCCAAGCTGAGATCCCATCACGCTGACATTTTAACTGATTGGGCAAGACCTAAATCCCGGTGCCACTGTTCGTAGAAACACCAGATACATATTCTTTAGGAAATTAATAAAGAAAATCAGCCATCCTTTATCTTCTCTTCTCCAGTACTAGATTCCCCATCCCAAGATTAAGAGCCTAGGAAATATTAAAGGCTAAACGCCAAGGAGATTCCTTTCATTGGCTCATTGGCGTCCTGACATTTCCGCCGAAAACAGAGTGCTCTCATAGAAGAGAACAGAAAATGCCCAAGCCAACACAGCAGGAGTCTGAAAACCAATATAGTCTTACGGCTTTTGGCATGTCGCAAGTGACATAGTCAGCCACTTCCCTAATACAGGATAATATTGCTCTGTCTGCAAGAACGTATGGGGGAAAGTGCACTTAGCACTGAATTGGCTTCATGCTGGCTCAGCACGGAGAGATAAATCTGTACAGGGGAATCTCAACCTCACGTGCCGTAAAGGGACTCAGGGGACGTGAGGATTTCACTGTGGAGAATACCCCTGGCTTTTAAGAGAGGAAGCGGCCCTTGGTGCGTTCATGGGCCTGAGTGCAAGTGTTATGTGGAGTGCTGGTGGAGGAGGCAGTAAGAGAAGGTGAGGCTTCAGCAGTAAGATTTTCCCACACAGGGCACAACCCTGGGACTCACCTCATTCCCAGCAACCCAAAAAGGGAGCAGGAGAATGAGGCCCGACCTCAGCTCGGCCCCAAGCACCAAAGACCAAGCACAGGCAAGGTGTCACTTGCTTCAGAGAGCATAAAGGATATTTGGTTTGTGCAATAGCCCATGCTCATCTTCTGGTGCAACTGGCTCAATCTTCTCTTTGGGAATGGCCAAACAGGAGATGTTCATTAGCACAACCCATTTCAGAAAGGCATTGAGCACACTGAGCTCCTGCTTTGAGTCTTTTATTAATCAGTGACTCTATTGCATGCAGCACAATAAGTGTGGCAGATAATGTGCAAATAAATACAATTTCAGACACTGAATGTAGACAATGTTGGTCATGCAGCGCATGGGCAGCCTGGATATCCCTGCTATGAGATTGATTCATTCATCTGACAAAAAATACCAAAAAAACCAGCAAACCCCAAACCCATCAGCCCCATGATTACCACTGGCCCTACCTTGAATTTAAAATATTTTAGAAGACGTGGAGCAGTGACTCTCTTTTCACTTTACTCCTAACCATGTGCCAGCCTCCACATGGTCCATCCCTCACTTCCCCACTTCTGATGTCCCTGGCCATTTTGATGGCGTAACCATCACGCTGTTGTGTGTGAGGTCGCTGGTAGAGTAAAAGGCAGCAGAGCTGCCAAGAGCGAGTTCAGCTCTCAGCGGCTCTGCTCAGCATCCTCTTCAGCAATCAGGATGCAGCATCCTGCAGGCGAAGCCACACACATCTCCTAAACAACCCATTAGCAACATGCGGCTCTGTGCTGGGCCAGCACACAGAGGATTTGGGGCTACCATCAGAGACACAGGGACTGTAGGTGTAGGGGGGTACCCCAACATTCAGATGGGAAGAGGCAGAGGAGGAGGCTCCATACACCCTGTCACTCGGAGAACAACCATCTTCGCAGTCTGTAAGGGAGGAGGTTGGTAGCTTTAAAGTAGTTTTGCACCTATTAGCTTGTCCACTTATTTTCGAACTCCCTCAGAAGTCATGATGTTTAGTGTGACACATTTATTTACTAAGCTAGTAACCACAAAAATGAGCTGTGTGGCAGCTCCATTGAGCACAATGCTAATAATTGACAGGGCAGTCCAGATTGTGAAATAGAGGTGAAGAGAATGGATTTTGTCAGATATTAAACTTGACCACAGATGGAGGTGGCTATTTTATTAGTAAGCTCTGAAGGGGAAATGCCACGCACGCACATTTACGCTGCTATAACACTTCTTGCTTTAGCTTCTATGAATCTCATTTTTTGTCCATAGATCTGAAAGGGCTTTACAAAGAAATCACACCGAGGAGCAGAAACCAGGTTGCTTAACTCCTAGATCGGCACGCAATCTGTTGAAGCACATTTCTCAAACACTTCAGCCTGGTTGTCTTTCTTGGCTGCACAGGACAGTCCAAATCACAGGTAAAATGCCAAGATTTTGCATTGAGAGAGGCATTTGCTCCAGGTCTTGGAGGCTTTGGTGAAACATTTAGATAGGCAGATGGAGGGAAATTTTGGAAAAACTGTATGTTAGGCAGCGGTTGTTATACCCAGGAGCATACAGAATTTGGCTCGTCCTAGCCAGCAGTAGGAGTTCAGCAGACACAGTGATTCCCACTGAGACAAACAGCTAATAGGAAGGTCTACAATGAGTTAGGTGAGGTCTGATATCCCAGCGACACTGTGAGTACCTTTGCTGAAGAGCCCAATAGACTGAGAGCAGGCAGGTTTTACAGCTGGCCAGGAGACACCCAAGAGCCTCTCCTAGATGTCCCTTGAGACCAGTGTAGTGGGGCAGGCTGGGACCCTCCACCTCCTTTGGGTGTTCCTCAGCAGCACCTTGGTATTATACGTCTCATTGAACTACAGCCAAAATAAAGAGCTACTGATGTAGATGGAGTTGATATGGGTAAACCTGATTTTAGGCTTATTCTTCCACTTCATGGAGAAGGCCTTCTCAGGGGTACTTACCATAGGGAAAAATGAGATCCCTCCCCTTAGGCAAAACTGGACTGAGGGCAATGGATGAATGGATGGACAGATGCAGCAAATTCAAGCATTCATGCCTCTTCCTCCCACCCTATGGACCCAAACCAGTGAGTCATCTCCCAGCCCTTCTTGTCCCACTGCAGTCTTGCCAGCTGTGGAGAACATCAGATTGTGTTTCTGGTGCTTCCTGAATTGTGTGCTCTCCGCAGGAAATAGGTGGAACCAAGGGTGGGGAGGAAGAGCATGAAGTAGGAGCCAGGGCTGGGCTAACAGACAAGTCTCGGAAGGAAGCTTTCCACTTTCGCAGCCTTGAAGCAAGGTCATGGATTTGAGAGTGACCAACCCAGCCCCAACGAGAGGCTGGGAGCTGGCTCAAATAAAGAGCCTCTGAGACGATGCAGTGGCTGGCAGTGACACCAGCTCCACATCCCCCTCCAGCCAAGCCTGTCTGCCTGCTGGAGGGTTGCACTGCTTACTGAGCTGGTTTTCCTCCTTGTCAGGTGCATGGATGTTCACCTCGAAGCAGTAGACTACTTTCTGGTTTTGTTTGTGACTATGCCAAGGTTAAATCCAAACCTTCTTAGAGAGATGAGACTAAAGCAATACAGGCCTAGCGTATGAACCCGTGAAAAAACAACAGGAGACTCTACCAGGCTCTGGACCCTAGTTCTGTGGGGAAGGGGGAAAACAACATAATTCATGTGATATTTGTAGGATGTTCAGGGAATGGCAAAGAAGCATCTTCTGGTGTCTCCCAGGAAGGTGGTCTAACCACCAGGCTAGAGGGTCATGCTCCTGTTCCTCCTCCATTCCATGTTCTCCACTCCTAATCCCTCCTGAAATACCTGAAATACCATTTTTTATTCTAATGACTAGAAAGACCTATTTCCCATGAGTGCTGCAACCTCACAAAGGCATGATGCAACCACCAAAAGTGTGAGTCCCTCTGCCATGTACATACATGGCTTCACCGTCACCTTTGGAACAAAAGGAGCAGGTATTGGTCTTCTCAACAGGCTTTTGGGATGAAGAGAGGTGCCCCAGAGCCCAGGCTGAGCTTGGGGCTGCTGTGATCTGGCCTTTGAGAGGGACACTGACACCAATGAGATACTGCACTTGGGCATTACAGTGCTTAACTTTTCAGTGTCTCCATGCTGAGTTCAACCTTCTCATCTCTCCCTGGACTGCATTTGTAGGGCAACCACATCCCCACCGTTGATCCCTGCTTCTTATTCAGCTTGGAAGACCTCAGAGAGGTCTGCCTCTCTGGATGTGTCACCACGTTCAGATGGAGAGTGGGCAAGAGACCTGATGCTTGCTTTCCACCCACACCATCAACCCAGTGAGGCATGGGCATACTTGAACTTGGGGTGGTCGCTGATGGACTGCAGTACTTTCACCTCAGTTGGTGCCCAATTCATCTAGGCTGAAGGGACCTGTTTGGGTCCCAGCTCAGCTCTCCTCCCTCCAGATCGCTCTGCAGCTCCAGATGAAGCTTCTGTTTGCTGCATACCTTAGGGTATGCCATACTGACGGAAGATGAGTCTGGTCTTCAGAGCAAGGTGAAAATACAAGTCTGTCCAGCCTCCAAGCACAAAGGGGCCTCCACACACTGGGACTAAAGACATGTCATTAGTATGGTAGGTGACAATGCTAGGAGATCTCAAGCTATCCCGTGTGAAAATTGCAGAGTAGGTGCCCATGGCAAGGAAGTTAAAATAAGGTTGGATGAAGCCCTTGAAAATGATAAGAATTGATATTTAGCTAATCTCCACTAAATCCCTGTGGGATCTGGGAGGCTGTTTTTTCTTCCTTTGTGGTTTTTTTTCTTTCTTTAAGCTTAAAACCAAAAATAAATGCTTTCTCTTCTTTTGCTCCCCCTCCTCCTGAAATCCATAATGCTATAATTAAAATGTCATAGTGAGACCACTCAATATTTATCAACAGTGGGATGCTGGCAGGTAGAGTTTGGGATCCAGATCCAAAGCTAGCATAAACTGGTAGAGCTAACGGGGGTTACCTAATTTACAGAAGGAAACAATTTGGCCTGAGGTTTCACATTTTCTTGTCCATCCCTGAATACATAAAGCCTGGTTCAAAACTGTATTTTCAGGAAGTTTCCTGTGAGTATTAATTTGAACAAGAGCAATCAAAAATCCCTGATATGGCTGCATAGCTGCAGTTTCCTTCTGTAGGAGGGAAGTGCAGTTTCATTTGCAGCATCTGTCCTTTTAAATGGAGGAATAATACTTGTCTTCATCTGTTTTATTTATCTTATTGCTGTTGTCAACCAATACTTGCAGATTGTGGCTCAGTATTTATTGCTCACCCAACCATTCCACTTAGGCAAAATACCTCTTAATATGCTCCATAAAGAAACTTTACCCATTTGGCTCATGGTGCTGTTAATTTGCATATCATTACCATCTCATTAGATTTATGGCTCTGATCGAATACTTCCACCGCCCTGTTAGTCCATGCTGGAAATCTGCAGGCTTTTGTTAATGCTCTGTATCTCTGAAACACCTCTTTTCTTTCTGTTTCATTTTCCTTTATTGTTCTTTTTCATTTGTGCAGAAAAAGTACATTCAAGGCTGGGAAAGTCAGCACTGCATTGTCACAGGGACAGTAAAGAGAGATAAAAGGGTCGGGAAAGACAGACAGAAATACGTGTCCAATGATGGTGTGGGACCCCTTTGAGTTACAATTCAGGAAAGTAACAGCCACATGTAATCTTAATCTCCAGGCCCTCATTTTCCTTTGGAGCTAAATCCTTCTTCCAGTGATGGCCCATGCCAAAGGTAATATTTTTGGCTCAGGTATCCTTTAAAAAAATAGTAATTCAACAGGTTGGTGACCGCAATCTCAAAGCAAACACGTTCATGCCAGCCGAGCTTGGCAGCCAATATTCCCACTGGTGAACAGGTGCTCTTATTTAAAATATTTGTAGTCATTTAATTCTTCATGTCTCTGGTGATCATGTACAAGTGATTCACACCGCACAGTCTGTCCCTGAAGAGCCTGTGATGATCGTAATTCAAACAGATCTATTACCTTTTAGCTTTCCAAATGTAATTATAATCCAATTAATTAGGTACTCTCCGTTGATTCTGGGTTTCTTCCTCCAATCTCAGTCTATTGCCATATGAAAGTAATGACTGTGAGTCCTTAAGATCATTCACTATTTATTAGTGCTCATTCTTCAGTAGAGGCTAACGAAGTCAGGCATGTATTTGGTAGTCGGTATGAGGAAGCCATCCTAGCATTTTTTTTCACAAGCTGTTCAAACAAATTTTCCATCCCATTTTGACTTTCTGTGATTTGATTTCACTCTCTTTTCCGTGCGAAACACTTTTCTTGGGGGTCATAATGGGTTAAGAAGAAAGAAAGTTAAAAAAAAGGCTGTTCTGTTATGCTGCATCAGTTGCTTAACAAAATAGGCTCTGTCCCCGTGCCCCCGTGCCTCAAAGACAAAAAGCTCCAAGCTCCGCTGGAAGAGCAGCATGTGTAATATCAGATGAGGGCATAGCAAGGCAGTAGATGGCTTCCACTGCAGCTAGAAGGAAAGAATAAGCCCTCATCCCACCTGGGGAGGTGACCCAATTAAGTAACAAGGAGGTTAAAGAAAAGGTAAAGGAAAAAGTATAGAAAAAAGGTATTAAAAACTTTCTTTCCTTCCTTTTCTTTCTCTATCAAAGCTTTGAGGCATCCTTGCCAAAACCCATCATAAACCCACCCTGAAGCTCCATGGCTGGAGCCATGAGGAGGTAACCTTACTCCTCAAAAGCAGGGTGGTCACAAGCACCCACCGTGAGACACAGAGGGCGAACCATCCCTGGTTAAGCTCCCTCCAGGCCCCCCATCTCACCATGTCCTGACCAAGTCTAGCAAACACCTCAGTCAACAGCTCCACGGGCTGCAGGATGGCCTTGCAGCTCACAGACCCAGCAACAAGCGGGGTGTCTGCATGAAACCATCTCTCCTTGGGCTGGCAGGGGCTAATCCTGCAGCTACGTGAATGCACATCTGTAACCTTCTCCAGCCTCACCAAAGTGTCTGCAGTCTCTGCAGACCCTGGGAATGGGTCATCTTGTAGCATTCATGTATAAATTGTGCGTGAATATGAATGGAGGAGCCATGTATCAGATCAGCTCTACCGGTGACATTGGCCAGGTCACTTTACCCCTGAAGCTGTGATCCACCTTCTCTGTTATCAGTTCTTCTCATTAGATGTGGAAAATTACCAGCACTGTGGGGCTCTGATTGTTACCTGAAATTTCTGAAGGCTGCAAACCAGAAGTTATGAGCATTAAAATGCTCTGCTTTTATTGAGAGCTCTCAGCAAGATCGCTTTAAACACAACACATCACACACTGACCTCCATCCAGCCACAACCTTCTCTCCGCATCAGGTTTTTAACTGAGAAATGTTGGTCCTGGGTTAAAGTCATGGACGTATTCTGTGCTGTAGCTGTCTGTGTGAGAATAGTCATACACCTGAAGATGGGAAACTTGATCATAAATCAAACCATGAGGAGCAGAGGAAGTAATTTCTAAGCAAAACACTACAAAGTTCTCTTTTCTCTTCTTCTCTTCTCTTCTCTTCTCTTCTCTTCTCTTCTCTTCTCTTCTCTTCTCTTCTCTTCTCTTCTCTTCTCTTCTCTTCTCTTCTCTTCTCTTCTCTTCTCTTCTCTCCTCTCCTCTCCTCTCCTCTCCTCTCCTTCTCTTTTCCTTTTTCTTTTCTTTTCCTTTTCCTTTTCCTCTTTTCTTCTCTTCTTTTCTTTTTTCTTTTCTTTTCTTTTCTTTTCTTTTCTTTTCTTTTCTTTTCTTTTCTTTTCTTTTCTTTTCTTTTCTTTTCTTTTCTTTTCTTTTCTTTTCTTTTCTTTTCTTTTTTCTCTTCTCTTCTCTTTTCTTCCTCTTTTTTTCTTCTTCAGAATGCTGTGGAAAAGACCTTTAAAAAGTGGGCGGAGGAGGAGGGCAGCAAGAGATAGCTCTGAGGTACATTTCAATCTGCATGGTTCAGGAAGGAAGGAATTTTCAATCTCCTCTCTATCATTTTCGATATCATTAATCCTGAACACTCCATTTTCCATGCTCGCCCGCCCAGGCCCGGAGAGTGAGCGACACATAAAGTGACACATATTCATCACTTGGCATTCGGCGCCGTGAAGGCTGTAATATAATATTAGTGTTGTGTTATCACTGTGTCTCTCTCGCCAGCCTCGGCTGCGGCAACAGTAGATGACATGAATCGATCACCTGTGACATTTTTGATTTGGTGTCACTTTCCCCATTTCTGCCATTTGTTTTGGCAGTTAAGAGGTAATTGTGTGACATTAGCATGGAAAGACTCACTTTCCTGACTCCTCTTCCCAAGTAGGAAGAAGGGGATGAATCTCTTTTGTCTTGTTCCATGGGTTCAGTGCAAGAGACATGGTATTTGCTTGCAAGAGACATGATATTTGCTGCAATCTCATCCCCAGGTGGCTCCGTACCCTTCCCTAAAGCCAGTGGGGGATGTGATGTCTGAACCAGGGACAGATCTCCTGCAGGATGCTGCTGAGCCGTTCTCCTGAAGTGGGGATCGCAGTGGGAGAAGCTGGCATTATAAGACCAACAAGCTGTGGGTCCCTGCTGAGACAGAGTTTCCCCAAGTGACTTCAGGTATGTCACTGAGTCCTCACTGGAGCTGAGACACCAGTTCCCCAGGTGGCTGCTGCTCAGTGAAGCAGCGCTAAGAGGATCCCCATTTGGGTCAGGACCAAGGGGTTTGGGCATCTCTTTGCTCAGCTGGAGTCACTGGACCTCATTCCTCCAGCTGCAGGCCTTGTGCACGCACAAGTGATTAATAACATTACTAATCGGGGGAGGTAAGCTCAATTAATTTGCACTGCAGTCCTGGAATAATTTCAGCAACTGGCTGTGTCTCGCCCTACAAGGAACCCTGATTCTCACTTTTTTTTCTGAGTAACGCTTACCTTGGGTCTGCTTTGCTCCCACAGTATTTCAGTGCACAGCGTGGACATAAAGAGGGATAAAGAAGACAAGAACTTGCTCCAGAGTGATGAATACCAGCACCTGCCACAGGGGTCATTATACCCCCAGCAACCGGATGTCCCAGATGGGCTGGGACAATCCTGTAATGCATCTGCACAGAAATGTGCAAGGTGCAGTCCGTCCCAGATTTTTGGAAGGATAAAGGATTTTTGTGCTTTTGCCTCAAAGCTCGGCCTTTGCCTAACATGCAACCAATTATAAAGAAAATCTTCAGCGCAGGACCTGCAGAGCTGCAAGTCTCCAACACCAACATACCTTGGTCATCCCAACATCAGCCACCTTGTCATACACACTCAGCTATGGGAGGTCAATCACTAGTTTCTGGTATACCATCAAGGTGTCACGTGAAGATAAAAAATAAAAGCAAAAACCATCAGGGTCCTAGGAATGAAGCCCTGAAAACTGAAAATAAGGTTGTCCCTCCAGCTTTTGGTCAACAAGGTAATAGTTGGAGCCGCTAGTATGTAATGGACCATGCGATGGGGTGGCAATGGGAGACTTTGCTTTGACATCTGGCGCTTCATCTCGGCTCTTTTCACTGCACTGCAGGGAAGAACCACACTTTGGTGCTCAATCAACTGGACTGGACTCACAGCAGCACCCTTATGTTGAGTGTTTTCAGCAGTTAATGGTTTGCACCGAATCTTTCAATCTTGTGTCAGCCAAAACCACATGGACAGATGCCATGTTGGCAGCCAGTAAAACAGCAGGGATCTCTGCATTTTAATGCATCTTGTCACAGCAGATAAGGTGGATGTTAATACCCACACACTCACTTCACACCAGGGACCTTTCGTTAATTTAGGAAATGCTCTCCCTGTAGGGAGATTTTTTTGTAATTGTCCATTGGGAGCTTTCTTATAACGTCTGCTAAAGCAGTTTGTACCGGCCACCGTCGGAGACAAAAACCTGCTCAGAACCAGCTGCTCTGCTCCCAGATGATGGCTTTACGCCGACATACTCCCTGTGCCATTGGTCACTGGCTGCTCCCAGGGGCAAACCAGGACCAGATCACGGCAATTTCACAAGCGGCTGCTCTTCGGCTGGGACGGGAGCTGCAGTGGGGGATGCGCTCCCCTGATGGCCATCAGGGTGCCCCGTGGTGAGGGCGAAGGCCAGAGGACGTCAACTTATGGGGAAGCCCCCCAGTCTGGTCCCCCCCACTGGGGTCTTTCAATAACCCCCACTCTCCACCCATGCCTCCTGCCAGCTGGACCCGTTAACCCAGTCAGGAGACAAATTGTTCCCCGTGTCAATTTTGCATTTAAAATGCAAACTAGATTTGACAGAGTAAACTGAATAAAGATTTGGATCGGATAATCCAGTAAAAGCTAATTACTAAAACAAAATGAGACACTGAGACGCAATCTCCCTCCTCCCCTCTCTAACGAGGTTCATTTGATGAGTTCTCTGCCTCGAGTATTAGCACTTTCTATCAAGAAACACAAGCTATTAACTCCTTTTAACAATTTATGATGTTCAATAAACTGATTAGGAGCCCATGGTACATAATTTAAAACCATTTGGATGTCCTATGGCCATTAAAGAGAAAGCAATGAGTCTGAACAACCCTGCTAATTATAGGTCTTGATGACTCCTGATTAGAAATCCTAATTAGGTGTCCTAACTAAATCTTTTCTTGTTTTTAAATTTATTGCCTTCATCTCCTCACCTTGTTTATGAGATAATTTGAGGAAAGTTAAAACCAGACCTTCCCTAAACTAAAAATTCAGTAGCCAAATGGAGTAAGGTTCACAGCATTACCAATAAGAAATGTCTTAATACAAGCTACCAAACACTTAATTTTATTCTGAATTCTAAAATTAGTTACAGAGTTTGGCAAGCTGACTTTCTTTCATCTCTCTTTTATTCTCCAATTCATTGCACAATATGGAAAAGCCCCAAAAAGTGACATTTCAAAAGTTCACCCCCACCTCTTTTTTAATCCAAATTTGAAGCTTCCCTAGAATGTTTAAATGAAAAATAAATTACAGTAAAAATTTCTGCTCTCCAGTATTGGTTCAAACAACAAACATTTTCTGATTTGTTCTTTTTTGTTCCTTGAAATTTTATATTTTACATGCTATTTTTACAAATCTACGCTTTTCCTTCTTAATGTTTCTAATAAGTTCCACTATAGTAAAATTATTTGAAAACCTAAAATCAAAGGAGTGTTTCTGATGTGAAAAATTAAGGAATAACAGCGATCTGAAATTGGCAGCTCAGTTTTCACGTGCAGCCTCTCTGAGCACGTTTTTATGCTTGAGGTGATCTGCAGGGAAGGAGGCACAAGTGGAAAGATGAGCTTGGGTGAACAGAGATATGATGTGGAAGGATGCCCTAAGAGCAGTTCAAAAATGGTTTCGTTCTTCCACAAAGTCCTGTTCCGACCTGTTTTTTCAGGATCCTCCTCGTATGAGTCTGGGCCAACAGAAAGGCTGTGCCACCGAGAAGGGAAAGAGGAAGAACCCAACCTCTTTTGGAAACCTTCATTAATGATTAATCCTTCTCCCTCCTAAAAGTCTGTCCCTCACTTCCACTCTAAATTAATTTGCTTCATCTTCTAGCCATTGGGCTTTGTTCAGTTTTTGTCTGCCAGATTAAAAAGCTGTCTGCTACCAGAACTCTGCTTCATGGGAAGGTATTTATAGATGAAAAATCAAGTCACCGTTTAACCTTCTCTTTATTAACTCAAATAGATGAGTTTAATCTAGCCCTCGGCCAGGAGCACTTTTATGCGCTAGCGGAATGAGGGGTATGGGTCATGCTATCTTCCTCGGCATTCAAGAACTGATCTGTCCAGAGGCTTTCCCTAAAATCCCAAACTGTGAAGCGCCAAAGTCAAAGCAACAGGAGCACCAGTGATTTTCCAACAACCAGAAAATACCAAGGGCACATCAACACTGAAAACAAACCTGGGAGTTGGATCCCAGTATTATCTCCATGCTTGATCCTCTTCTGTCCTGTGCAAACACAGCGTGGCACTAGGGATGGGTTTAGCCCATCGTGTTGGGGTGGAGAAGCCCAAATTTAGCACATCTGAGGTGTTTTTGCTCAGGTGATCTGGAGGAACTAAACCAAGAAAGGTCTTGGCACCTAACAGCCCAGTGCCCAAGGAGATATCCTCTCCTCAACTCCTAAAACAATACCGAAACTTTATATGGTTTGATAAATATTGGACAGCAGGACAACAAACCTAAGATGGCAGCTTAGCTAGACTGGTCATATTCTTCAATTTCTGGCAAGCAATACGTTGATTGCAGGCACAGATAGATACAAATGTTCATGGAAAGACCTTACAGAACCCTTTTCAGTATAAATATGACAGCCTCATGGAAAATCATAGATCCTTCCCCTGTGAAAACTGTTGACTGATCAATAATTTTTGCAGTTACTGAAAATTCTGCACTTACACTTGCGTTTTTTAAGCAATTGACAGCTGACAAAGAAGCAAAAATTTTTACTGTAAGAATAAAAATAAAAATAGGGGGTAAGTGTTTGGGGTTTGAAAAGAAAATGAAGAGAGGGAGGAATCCAAAAGAGCCATTTTGGGTGGGAAATAACTGTGGTAAAAAGTTATTTGACATTTACAGAAATTTCAGATCAAATGTACTCAAGTCCTGACAAATATTTGTTTGTAAGGGGGACAAAGCACGGAATAGAAAGGAGATAATCCCTGATGTCCCTCTATTGGACTGAACTAGAGCCTCTTGCACAGGTCTGTTTCAGGAATAGTGTTATTTCCCATAGGTGTCAACCCATTCCTGGTCCCTCTCTTGCCTGCTCTTTTGAGGAATGGCACAATTTGTCTTGTGTTCTGCACCTCCTTCATCAGTAGCCCATGTAATGACACCAGGAAGGGTTCCTCGCACTGTCAGATAGCCCAAAACCCACTCTTGTTCACCAAACATTATGCCTGTCCACAGGAGAGGCAAATACTGTTTGTAAAAACTGTGTTTGGAGGTCAGGTTTGGCTTACCTTCAGTGAAAAGCCATCACAGAAACACCACAAAAAGTGAAAGTTGAAAAGCGTCCATCCAAACAATCCCACTCCCACTGAACCCACTGCTGGCTTGCAGCTGCCCCAAGAAATGTCTCCCAGGACAGCCCATCTGCACACTGTGAGCCACCCCATCTCCTTTCCATATTATTTTGGTCCTCCTCATGGATCTACATCTCATGGCAAGGGACACTGGCTTGTACCTCGTGCCGAGCAGCAGAATGCCCCCCCCCAAATGCAGCCCAGGAGAAAGCTGGTGGAAGCCAAAGGCCTGTTGTTTGTGTTGGTTTGATAAATATCACCACAATGTGATTGGGATGGCAAAATCTTCTTTTCGGATATGATGTTCCATCCTGTATAAAGCCGTCATGTGAGTTTTAATCTGAAGCTTTGCCCTTTAGTTGTGTTTTCTATGAATTTCACTTTCAATAATACTTATTTAGCACGCAAAAGCATAGGTGTTACTGGCATGATCTCTTTTTTTGGGTGATCCACAGGGGAATATTTGACCTTTGCCTCTTTTTAATACCCAAAGGAAAGAGGCTGCCTTTCTTCCAGTGAGCTGAGCTGTTCATTTGTTATCTCAATCTGGGATTTAGCAGGATTCAAAGCTGATTAGGTTAGAAAGCATATGGGCGATGAAAGACATTTTATGTAATGGGTTTACACGTCCCATTTGGTAAACAAGCAACCACACTATTCACTCTGAAGAGTTAATGTTTTTCATGCTTATTATTTTTAGAGTCAAATTTTGCCACTCTGGGATATTTTTCCCCCCAAAGTGTTCACGTTGTGGGCTCTGGCTAATGGGTCTCTCCAGGCAAATCAGCATCAATGACATTTCCCTTTCTCTGGTAGAGAGAAACAAAAGAGCTTCATTGAGAACAAAGGCCAATTGTGAATTACTGAAGTGATACGCTCCTCTCTTCCCCTTTTTTCCATTTATTAAGCAGTTTGGAAAAACTGATATAATTTCCTACCACAACAGGTCCCTCCAAATCCATACTTTCTTACAGAAGAAAACAAAACAAACAAACAAACAGACGAAATTTCTCTTGATTTAGATCTTAGGCATGATGATTACAGTAGAAATAATTCAGTATTGACGGCAGATTGACAAATTTAGTCCTCTAAATCATCTACATGATGAAGTCCCTTACAACCAGTAAGGCTGGGGGCATATTACTAAAAAAATCCTCTTTCTTAGTGTCTAGTCTTGTCCTTTAACAGGTGTGGGTATAATTTTTGTTCTCTGTAAAACACCAGGGTCAAGGTGGTGAGCGCAGAATCACTGAGACGTGCGTGGAACAATTGCTCTTTCAGACATGATTTATGAAGTATCTGACTAACGTGGTCATGGGAGCCTGAGAGGAAGGCAAGGAAGCTGGTTAAGAAGTACTTAGCTCCCCTCTCCAGGCCCACATTTGCATCCCATACCCACAGTAGCATCCATCTTGCTTGATAGTAGCTGTTTAAAATTTAGGCATTTCGTTTAAGCCGGTAGTCAAAGTTCCTTCTCAAGCCAGTGGGGAGATCAGCACCTGCAAATGATGATTCACTCCTTTATCAGACATCACCACCACCACGTCTGTCCCTTGGTCACAGGAGATGCCTAGACACCTCATTTCTAAAGAGTTAGATGAGACGAATCCCCAAGCATCCAATCAACCTATACAGACCAGCTGGCCCAAACACATCTGACATTCACATTTACAGGCAGCTCAGCTCGCCATGAACGGAACAACCTGATGGGACAGGAGAAGAGCAGGGCTGGCCTCACACCAGGAGCTTCTTTGCCTCTCACCCAGCCTTCTAACACACCTCTGAAGCCATCCACCATCTCATACCCGTTCAGGCCTGGCCAAATGACAGGGCTGTCCCAGCCTTCCTACCAGTCGCTGGGATGGTGCCACCGTGGAGGAACTGGATGTTTCTGCCAGGTACAAAAACACCAGCTAACACCCTTTACCTCTGATTTAGGGCAAAATTGCCTTTGCTACACCCACTGCAAAGTAGGAATAATGGCCTTTAATTAGCAATCAGAGTTGGCCTCTCTCTGCTCAGAAAACGGTCACCGTTTTTAATTTGACTCCCAGGGCACTACCCTGACATCCTGGCCCCTAACCCTATCACTGCACAGGTCCAGTACAAAGCAAGGTCTAAGCAGGTCCCTTTCTCTGCATGCAGCTCAACAGCTCTCCCTGTTACATTCTTCATCACCAACAAGTTCTGATTTTTTTTGACGTACCTAAGATGAATATTCAAGGTTTTAGCCCAATTTACATATCTGTAATCCGGCAGTGAGAATAAAAGGTTGTCAGGCAAAATAAATGTGTGTCTCAAGGTCAGACCTGGTTGAAACCGATAATGGTGCTTAACAGCCTATGCCATGCCTCCGCAATGATCAGCATTGCTCTAATTGACAAATTAGCTGTCCATATGGGCTCAGAGGCAATCATACATCCATAAATCCCAATAAATACAAACATAATCTGATCTAAGTTGGATCAGCCAAATAAGTTAAAGCTAGATTTAACACCTTAAAGGATCGCATTTAAGGAAAATCACTGTTAGACAAGATTCAGGAGTGGTGGAACCATATGGTCAGGACAGAGGCCACCAGGTCTCATCCCTACCGTGGCTCTCCTCATCTCCTGGCCAAGCTGCATGGAACTGCAGCCATTGGCCAGCCTCTGATGACAGGCGGCTGATGTGATGTGGGTCCTGCCCCCAGCCATTTGCATGGAGATGTCGCTATTGGGCAGGAGAAGCGCTGGCTCTGGATTTGCTGCCGCCCCACCAGTGGGGAAGCAGTGGCCAGGAGTGGGTGGGGCCTCATTTTCCTGCAGGCAGCACTGTTGATTGGGCATTGACCTAGGGGAGTGGGGAAATTGGGTGAACCTCAAGATTATCCACCTTCATGTCATCCTTCCCTCATGCCCGCAAGTGGGTGGGGCTGCGTTGCCCACTGCAACAGGTTTTGAGGAATGCCCATGAAAGCTCTTGTGTTGCTGTAATCAAGCCTTTCCACAATTTCTTGAAAAAGAAATCGATACAGTCAACCAATCTGTGTGTGTGTGTGTTCATCTGTCTTTTCCTCAGCTCCTTGCCCCCTTTTCCTCCCCAGAGTCTCTTCTGAATCCATTGGCCATGTCAACCATGTTGAACAGAGGTCTCTAAGACGTGCTTTTCCTAGACATCTGAGAAGTTTCTGCAGGTTTCCGGAAAACAGGTAACCTGGTAGAGCAGAAAGACCTTGGCAGTTCTTGCAGGAGGGAGAGTTTGGGACCTTATTAAACATCTCAGACCCCACACAGGTGAGCAGCACTGCAGAGATCTTGCTTTTCAAACAAGCTTCACAGTTCATCGTGTAACAAGGGTTCCCAGGACTACTTGGTCCAGGTAGCCTCCTAAGGCCCCATCCAGGTCTCTACCCTGGAAGAAGCAAGGCTGATGGTTGCCCTTAGGTAAGACCAAAAGGTGTGGTCCCACTGAAAGCTGACAATGCTCATGATCTTGCTGAAGGCATTCAGAAGAACAGCAAACCCTTCATGATAATAACACCTCCCTGCATACTTACCCTGGCTGTTCTTTGAAACCAGTTTGGCTTTACCAGGGGTATCATCAACGCCCCCCACGTATTTACATCTATGGGTCTCCCTCTAGGATGGCCTCCTAGTGCTGTCTAGGGCTTTGAACTGCTGAGATCTTGTTCATAGCCCAGAGGCTTGGAGGGTCTGGTCTCAGGGATAAGATGGAGAGATGGACCTTGAATCATCCCAGGAACTGGGAGAAGTGTGGTTGGCCGAGATAGGGTGGCCTTATCTTAGACACCTCTCAGTGGGAAGAAGGATGGATATTAAAGACGACAGTTATAACCCGTTCCCCCACTTGGGTAGGAAATGTAGGTAGTCCAGGTCACAATACACAGGTTCATCTCAAATGAGCTTCAGCAAAAGGAGAATAGCCCCTACTGTGTGCTTCTCCTGCTCCTGTGGGCATTTGCTCCCAGACTGTCCACTCTCACATGGGACAAGAAAAACTTTTACATTGACTGCTTTGCAGACTTTGAGGCCATGGTATAGATCCCATCGAGGAGGTGGGATGGGAGGTGGGAACATAGAGACATTGATCAAAATCAAAAATAGCGAACAGCAGGAGACAGAACATTCATGTCTGTAAGTCCATCCTTCAATAAATCCTGCTTAAATAGCCTTAGGGGCTGAACTTCTTGGTGTCAACCTCCTGACTTCAATTGACTTTGGATCGAGTTCTGAATTAAGCAGTAAATCACAACACTCATCCTAGGCACTGGATAGGAGATACAAGAGTTAGACAGTGATTTATGAGAGACTTGACCCAGAGCCAGTGTCCTCACCTTGAAATATAACCTTCATCCTTCTGGATTGTCAACAAGTGAAAAGAAACTGAAGTCTCCAGCTTTGCTGCCAGAACTGTTCTTCAGAGGACTTTAGCAGCAAAAAAAGCTTATCAGAAACATTTGTAGAATGGTGCAGCAAATTTTGGAAGTTTTTTTGACTCTGTTGTGGCTGCCCAAAAAAGACTACCAACTGTTCAATGGGTTGAGTGTAATTTACTCCTGCACTCTGCTACCGCATCTCTCGCATGCACACAGACACCACTGCATGTTACCCACACAGCAAATGCATCAAGGCTTGCAGTATTTCGGTCGTGAATTCATATGATTGCACCACGTTTTACATCATTTCTTCTTTAGGTGTCCAGATTGCAAGATCACTATTTATACATTTTAAAGAGATAGAAAAAGAATTATGTAAGATGCAGGGAGATTCCTGGTGTTCTTGTGCTCATAAACTCCTGGGAAGGCATCTGCAATTGCACTTCTATCCCTACAAAGTGGCAAGAAGGTCAGAGACAGCAAATAAGGGATGTTTGTTCACTGTCTCTTCCAGTACAAGGAGTAGACATAACCTAATGGCACTAACAAATAGCGATCCAAACCAAACACAAATAGAGCTTCTAAATACATTATGAAACTCCCTGATAAGTGGTATTTTGGGTGTTAAGAGTTTACATTACTTCAAAAGGCAACTGAACAAATTCATGGAAGAAAAACCACAAAGAGATGTTTAGTTCCAAGATACCACCGCTGGCTCCCTAGGTCTGAACAGCAAAACGCCAGAGGCTAGAGGGTAGTATGGGAAAGTGTCCCCTATTCTTCCCTATACTGTCCCTTTTGGGCACTTTCAGAAATAGGATCAATATTGTTTCCAGCAGACATTTGGCCTGGCCCTGTGTGGCCATTATTGTGGACTTAGGGCCTTTTGTTCCTGGGGAAATACTACAATGTGGTTGTTCTGTTGAGGTCTGTTTGGTCCATTCGTTGACAAAAAGCCTCCTCATACGCTTCCAAGGTGTCTGCACTCATGGCCTTCTCCTGGATACAGTCATAACTCAACAGCTGCTATTGGGTAACCCCGTCGCTCTCTTCTGTTGCTTACTGCTTGCATCCAATAGGGTCGGTCTGGTGCAGCAGCTTTCTATATTTTGCGATTAGATTAAGGGATTATTGATGATGATTCCCTAAGCAAACACAGACCACATCTCTCCTAGCAACAGGCTGATAAACCTCGGCCCCATGTTTTAATTCCTCAAATTCCATTAAAAGAGATTTTTATAGTGTAAGGCATAATATGTTTGTTTTTCCAGACCTAATGTGGATTATTAAGCCATGGGCATGCAGTAACTATGCTTGGCATTAGCATCCTTTATATATACTTTTCTGGGCTCCCTATCACAAATTTCCTACCCTTCAGATGTTTCAGTCTAAAAGAGAAACACAAAGATAAGAAAAGAAAGAATAAATCTGTGTATGTATGTGCAGGCACATATAAAGCTCTTTTCCCTAACCTAATCTTTTTTCTCTGTTTCCATGTGTGGAAGATTCATTGTCAGATGGGGTTCGAAGGCCTAATCTATGACTCCCATTGACAAAAATGGGCTTTAGCTGAGACTGGCTGAGAAGACAAAGAAAGGGAGCTCTGCAATTGATGGGGTGGAAGACGAGAACAGAAAAAGTAGCCAAGAGACATATGGCAAGAGCACAAAGAGACACACAGAGACAAGACAAAGCTACAGGGTTTAAGCAAGGCTTCAAGCTTGCCTATCATAGACATCTCTTATGAAATGACCCATTTAAATTACCCATTAGCTAATCCTCCCGGCCACTTTCAGGCTTTCAGCGAGCATTAGGGCAGAAGCGTTGCAGGGGAAGATGTGAAGTCTGGGCCTCAGCCCAGGTACAAATCTCCCTAAAGTCGGATCAGTCTCAGGTTTAACTGAGGGCTTTTGGAGCACTCTGGATATTTTTGCTGTTCCAAGAAGACTTTAGGAAATAACTCTGGAAACATCCTCATGGCAGAAGGGCTCCGAGTCCTTTAATACCATGAGGCGACCCACTACGATCAGTGGGCAAACACAGGCTAAAAAACAGAGCCAGGAATACCAGCCCTCCATTGGTCTGGTTGCTTTGAAGACCTGCCGACTGCAGCAAAAGAAGGTGCCAGATGCCACGGTGGCAGAGCTGTGGATGGGAAAACGTCCTTCAACAAGAACAGGAGGCACCTCTCCACAAAGGATGGGTTTGCTACAAGGGCAGATTTCATTTGGTAGCTGTCAAACTCATTCATACAGCGCTTCAGTTTGGTCAGTCCCGTCCCTAGGCTCACCCGAGCTCCAAATCCAGGTCCCTGTGTGCAAGCAAGGATGGACAAAAGCCAGCTCTACATATAGCCCAGACATGGGTGCGGCAGCACTAAAGGATCTTCTGGCACTAGGAGAGGGAATGTGACTCTTCCACATCTTCTGTAGGAGGACCTTTGTCAGGGTCAGTCCTCAGCACACCTGGGGGGGACCATGGCCACCGACTGAGGATGCTCACTACCAACATGGCCGGAGGGACAAAGACTTCGTTGCAGGACATCTATATTTCCATGTTATGGCTTCTGTATTTCTATTCTGACCACTGAGTGTACGGGGAGGGGGGGCAGGGGAGAATGGCTAGGAGAAGAAAAAATAAAGCCCATAGGGACTGTAAGTAATAAAAGGCTGCAGCAGATTTGTCACACTATTTCATTTCTTATTAAATTGAATGGTCTCAGTAGAGAGGGACATAAAAGAAACCACAGATTCAAATACCTCTGAACTCCGGAAATACTTGGAGATAACTCTAATTCTTCATTTATCATTATTATATCTACTAAGGGAAGAGACATAGATTTTAATTCCCATCCCAAATTGTTTTTTAAATATTCTTATGTTAAACAAACAGAACTGCTCCAAAACAGTATTGATTTTCTGTAACTGTCATTCATGTTCTCCCTATTAGTTCTATTTAAAAAGTAAAATCCACCAGAATAAATACTTTATTACAACTTTTTCGGCTTGGGAACATTAAAATCTATAGGTGCTGAAGCTCCCCATGCAGGACAGCTGTACTGATTCTCAAGGTTATGTGTATTTTTTTGTGATAGAAAGCAAGAGTTTAACTAAAATGAGTAAGAATTAGAAATAGAGGAAATCCAGAGGCTTTTTTATATTAAACTCAAAGCCTTTCCCAGAGCCGAGTGTTTCAGGTCATCCGGAATTTGCCTGAACTCATTTCTGGATTTGAAAGTGATCTTAGAAACTAAAGCCTAAGTGCGGAATGATTTACCAAGGATGTACTCACTTCTGTGCAATATCCTCAGTAATAAAAAGAACTATTTTCTTTTCTTTTTAAAATGCTATTAGACGTCAGATTTCTTATTACCTGTAGTTGCCCCCTGCCCCAAGATCAGCCCCATCGGCCCAGCTGTGTTTGCAGCCTGCATGGTGTTGCTGCACGAGAGCCCAGCGTGCAGCTTCTCGCAAACAAAGGGCGACATTTCCCAAAAACAAGACCGATAGCCTTGGCTAAGCTTGGGCAAGTGAAATATAAAAAATAAAACCACCTAAAATACCTCACAAAGCCTGAAAAGCAAAAGAGGTAATGAAAGCCCTCCAAAAACTCATGAGAAACTGTATGGGATTCTCAAAAACGGTCTCTTTCAACCATCATCGCATTGTTATTAGCCGTAATTTGCAAAAGCCTTTTCCACTTGACTCTTGTGCATTCAGAGAGATGTTGTCCCTTCACCAGTTGTTGGGCAAATAAATTGGCCTGATCCTGACTCCAGGCGAGTCACTCGGACTGGGAGCGGGTGGAACGGCCGGCAGATGTGACAGATGTGACCAATCGCCCTTCTCTTCGGAAGCAAATAAACAAAGTTTCCTTTATTTACTCAAGGTTTTAAATAAAAAGCTTGATTTTCATGGCACCACTTTTGAAAAGAAAAGCTTCTGAAATATTTTATTTTTTCTACAGGAAAGCCCAAGGAATGTGCTTATTTAGCTGAGATAAAATGATAATTCCTAAGAAATCATTGTGGATTAGGGAGCGAAGCGATTAGAGAGAGAGAGATGGTATATTTATGAATGTGTGCATAGCCCCGCTGGTTAAAGGGGTATTAATCCCTCTTAGTCTGCAAAAGGACCTTCAGACTGCTCAAGCAAGCAGGGCTTAGGCACTGCAAGCTTCCTAGAAAGTCCTAAATCTTCACATTAGCTCCCTGCGTTTCCCCATCTTAAAGTCTAAGCCGTTTTCTAAAGGATACTTCCATAAACAAGCCCCCTCAGAATCTGCAAGGATTTGGAAATCCGGATTGGTGAAATTTTTTAAATCCAAGGTCCAAGTGGATAGAAGAAGATTAGGTTGCACTTAAAAAGGCCACCTTTAAAGAGACAGCGCTGTCCTAGATCATTATTTAGGCTGAACTGAAAAAGAAAAAGAAAGAGAGAGGAAAGAAAAGAAGACAAAAGAGGAGAAAAAAGGAGACAGTGTCGCATCTGAGATCCAGCTGACTCAGTGTCCTACATGGTCCCAGAGCCTTTCAAGGGGGAGAAGATGTGGGTGTATCTGCCAAAAACAACACTGCATTTCTCGTACAGAATTCAGGTGACTTGTGACTGCCCCCCCAGCCCTTCCCCATGGGGTCCAGCAGGACTCCTTGTCCTCACTTTGGTGAGGTGTCCCTGGCTGCTGCCAAAATGCACCTGGGTTTCTCCACTGATGGTGTAGCATGCGCACGGCAAGAGTGGCCGTTCACATTTGCAAATGGTTGTAAAACTCCTCAGGGAAACTGGGGGCATCCTACAGGGAGATCTTGGGTCATTTTCACTAGACTTTACTTTGTTCATGGGGTCCTCCCTCCTCTGCCTCTTATCACCATAAAGGTGCCTGCAGCTACGGGCTCTGCTGCAGAGGAGGGACAGTGAATCTACGCAGGAGCAAAGCTCAGCAGAAGACAATGAACCCTGCCTCACTCTTCGCATTTTCCAAGAATGGATTTTCACCAGATCTCCATCAGATTTAATTTATGGTCCTGGTTATTCCACCAGAACAGCCAAAGGGTTGCTTAGGATTAATCTCCTCCCACAACCTTCGTCAAGCGCCATTTGCACTGTCTCTTCCTATTGGTTCTATCCTGGCTTTACATTTAATCTTCTCCCCCTTTTTAAAGTACATTGATAATACTTATAAATTATAGACCTCCGATGTTTCTAAGGCACATCCCCTTTTGAGATGCATTCAGCCTGTTATGAGCTTTATGAGGGGTCCACATGTGACATACGAAAAGGTGAAACGACAACTTTAGTGTCTGTCAAGACAATGCAACCCCTGCTCCATCAATTCGGAATAACACAACATGTGAAATGAGACTGTTTAGCATATGTGAGACTTTTTTTTTTTAATTAGGAAGGTGAATGGATTTGTCGTGTTATGTTGATGGTTGGACTCGATGATCTGAAAGGTCCCGTCCAACCTCCAACCTAGACAGTTCTATGATTCTATGATGACTAGAGAAAGGGACTCAAAAGGCTTCAGTCCATTTTCTAGCTTGGCTGTAGGGTGTCTGTGGGATCCCAGGCTTATCCATGACCCGTTCTGTGCCCCAAATTCACAATGTGGATGGCAGTTTTCTTTCCTCACATTTTTGGGAATCACCATCAAGGCTGGGCTTTCTAGGCCAGTGGTCTGCATATATGCGCAGCGCCGAGCACAACCAGGGCTGTGACATCCACTGAGCACGGATTAATGATAACCACGAACCAGCTCTCTCGATCTCCAAGGATGATTTATAATCATGCTTCCTTCCTTTCCCCAACGAGCAGATCCTGAGCGCCCCCCTCCTGCTAGCAGATCCCCCTGCCTTAAAAAGGACTCTTTGTAGGACTTGGATTTTGTGAGTTTAAGCCCCGACACCTCCTTCCCCCAGAAAAATTTGCGGAGCCATGAAATCTTTAAAGTATTCCAACAACTCCAGTATCACTTTACAGACTAATGCTAATGAGATCATAAGCAATTGACTAGAAACAAATAAATAATTCAAAATCTACTGCAAGTGTGAAAAGTATTTAAATGCTATTGATAAACTAATCTACAGACTCCATTAGCAATTCAGTCACACAGCACCTGTATCGATCGGTGAATTTAAGCACACGCGCAAAAACAAACCCCAAAAATACAGCAAGCAAAAGCTAGCTCGTTTAGCAGTGCTTTAGCAAGCAACTTCATTAACATTTGGGAGTTTACCGTGTCATTTGCTCTGGGAGTTTTCTTGCCTTGCTGTTTTATAGACTGTAGCGATAGCCTGAATGCTGTATGTATGGAGCAGTTTTAACGAAGCTTATATATTTATCTGTAATATGGATTAAAGACTATGTGGCCTTTGCTCCTTTTAAGGCACCCACACGTTGCTGGATTAGCTAATGTCACATGTCTACCCCCCAAAGCCTGCTTTTGGTCTACAGATAGCTTTGCTTCCTGATGTCCTGGCTTGTTCAGTCTTTTCCCTCATTGCTGGAAGTGTAACATGTTGAATTTCCTTCTAAAATATCTTTTTTGCGTTATACGTGTAGCTGACGTTCATGCTGTGGACCCTGCAGCGTTAGCATGGACTTGGGTGGTGCAGGTCTGCGTACGGGTGGACTCTGCAGGCTGCGGCTGCAGATGAAGCCCTTAGGAAGGGCTCAGCGGATCGGACACATCCGCATGGAGGTATTCAGGGAACTAACTTCTCACCTGGCCCGAGGTCCCTCATGTTCGGCCCTTCCCAGCCATGGGACAGAGTGAGACTGTCCCTTTGCCACCCCGGAGGAGGCGAGGGCCAGTGGCCCATGGATACCGCAGCGGAGCAGAGGTGGGGGCTGAACGAAGAGCAGCCCTTTCAATGGAGGGCGTCTTTTCTCTCCCCTCTTCCTACGTGCTTTAACGCACCGATCTCTTTAACTCAAGGAGCGTTTTGTGGCATCAGCTTCATTCCTGAAGACGTTGTTGAGGGCTGGAAAAAAGCATCGGGCTCAGCAGTGGTCCTGACAGATGATATTTGCAGCTAGGCCTCCGTCTCCTCAATCCACCCTTAGGCTGAGCCAGACCTGCCAGAGCTCCCTTCTTTGCTCTTTCCCGCTGTCACCCAGCAGCCTGCATCAGGGCAATTACCAAAACAAATCAATCTTCTCTTGACAGTTCATTTACACTGAATTAATTTGGAATTAGAAACCGTTATTGCAATTGGCAGCTCCTGATATTCCCAATACAACGCGGCATCTGCAGGGAAAACAACTCTAGACCCCGGCGTTTGAATTAAAAAGGACAGTTCTTCCTGATTGAGATATAAAACCAGAAAGGATTTTTTTTTTTTTTTTTTCTCCAAGTTCTTGTTAGTTTTAGGCTGCTGGCAGCAAATCTGGACCTCCGGCGTCCTAAATAAAATTTTCCTTATGGTGGTACGATTGTTTCTTGCTCAGAGCAGTATTTCTAATACTGCTGTGTGGGGATAAAACACCTGAGTCTTAATTTGCACCTTTTATAACATGTTGGAGCCCACAGGGCAGGGGCACGTTGGAAGAGACAGTCTAAGCAATCTGGTGCCCATTTCACAGGTAAGGAAATCGAGGCACAGAGAGGTTGAGAGGGGAATTTGCCTGATCTGGTTTTCCCCTCTGAAGGCCACAGTCTGAGCCCCTCCCATCAACAAAATGTCCCACTTTCCTCCTAAAAAAAAATAACTCCAAACCAAAAAACAACAACAACAACAACAACAAACCCTACCCAAACCACGTTTTGTAAAAAAAATTAAGCTTTCCAGTAAACATTTCGGAATCGTACAGTTGATCACACAACATCGCATGCCTTGTTATGCCCCCTCAATATATTGCTTTGCATTCCTATCTGAGAGGATTTGACCTGATGTCTCCCACCTCCGAGCACCTATGGATTCAGCTCTAGGTTAACTTTAACTCTAGGATTTACTTTAACTTTTAGTCAGCCCTGAAGTGGCCAGGCAGTTGGACTAGATAACCATTGTAGGTCCCTTCCAACTGAAATTGTTCTAGTCTAGTCTAGTCTAGTCTAGTCTAGTCTAACCTGTAGGACTTCTTGAAATTGTTTACCAATTCACTGAGCCAGAGGAAAGACACACACACACACACAAATACAGGGGATAAAAGATGCTAGCTGCAAGGTCTTCTACCACACTCTCTGATCCCTACCAGCACCAGCACCATGGTGTTTCCTTGGGGGCATTGGCAGTCCCTATTAGATGGCCATCATGGGTAAGGTAGGCTGGGAAACATCTCTGCGACCTGATAAGGGGCACTGAGCTGCTCAGCCAAGGCACGACGGGGATGCTCCCAGGAGGCCCTGCAGCACATCTCTTCAGGACCTGGGAATTTTAGCATTGCAAACCGACACACCAAAAAGATTTAAGGAGCATCCAGGGTCAAGGAGGAGCTGTGTGGTGGTTTGGAGGCTCTACAGATGGACTGAAGGGCTTAACATGGTAATTGTGAACCTATGTCCCTTTGTGGGTCTAATCCCTGATCTGTTTCCTGCTCCACCTTTGCTAGGGCTGGGCATGCACCAGATTTCTTGGTTTCAGTGGGTTATTCTGTAATTCTGGTATGTCCCACTGCTCTGAAACAGAGCTGGAAAGTGTCCCCATCAAGGGAAAGGAGGAGGAAAAACAATTGTGCGTGGCTTAATATGTTGGCTCCTGCTGTCTTCTGTTGCCCCATCCCACAGCACCCGAGGTGCATGGGATGAATCTGCAACAAATACCCAGCACTTACAGCCAGCTCTTGCTCAAAAATTTGTGCTGTACCCCAACAGTTCCTTCACCCTGTCGATCATGCGCTTGTAGGGCAGGAGCCACAGATCATCAGCATCCTCTCTCTCTGGAAATTAACCATATCTAAGTTTATCCCTGTGCAGTTTATCCCTGGTAGAATTCCATTTTAACGTTCTCGCTAGCTGCTACAGAAATCTCCATGATGAAGTCCTGTGCCTTGCCTGGATTCCTTCTGGTCTTTCTGGAACATAAAATTAAAATGAAATAAAATGAAACAAACCGAAATTTCAAATGAGACTATTGGGTGCTGAGACCTACTTGTTTTTATGGGAGCAAAGTACAAGAACAGGCAAGCAGAAAGGTGTCAGAAATTCAGCCTCCTGAACTTCTGTCCTTCTCATTTCATTGGAGACTCACAAACTGGCAAAACCAAAAACCAAACCAAAAAAAAATCCAAACAAAATCACCCAAATCTCTAGTAATCCTGCCCTCAGTGGGACTTTTTCAGTGAGACTCGACTCAAGGAACCAACTTCAAGTATGTTCATGCCATTGGTGTTACCATCTGCACACCCTCTGCGTGCAGAGCAGCTCTCATTTGAGGGTTCCTCTGACACCTTCAGCCCGACTCGCTCTGCTGCAGATCTGCTGAGCCGAGCGGTGATAGCGCCAGGCTGAATTTTACCCCTGGGAAGCAAGAGCTCGGCATCCCAGCCCACCCCACCACACTCTGCACACACAGCCCTAATAACCCGGTGCACCTGGAGATCCATGCATTCACACCAGCCTCCAGGCAGGGGAAAGGAGCTCAGGATCAGGCACCAAAAACCTTACAGGTACCTCCAGCCGCATCCCTCTGTGCTTTGGGATCTCACAGGCAGCCTGGTCTTTTGTGCCAGCATCCAAGAGGCTAGAAATACCTGGTAAATTTGGGTGAGGGGCTCAGACCCCAGCTCCAGGATATATTTACTTACATCTCTCCCTGTGCCGGAGCAGCTTCCTTGAGATGCTTAACTCCCTGTGTCTTTGTTGGGATCTAAGCACACGCTTACATTTCAGCAGACGCCTAAACACTGTCCTTAATAGAGATGCTTTGCTGAATAAGGCAGTTGGAAACGGTTCTGCTTTACACCAGCAGAGGATCTGGCCCACAGGCTATCAGGCATATGGCTAATCACAACAATGCCGAATTAAGCTATTTAAATTGCCTACGGAATGCCAGAGGGTCCACGTGCTTTCTTTTTTTTTTTTTCTTGGTAAAAGTCCTCTTTGTTATTATTCTGATGACCAACTTGGGCTGCTTTGCTTTGTCATTTTTAGTCAGTCCACAAATTCCCTGAGCTATACAATTTATGGTTTTATCACCAGTTCCTAAGCTTTGCTACCCCGTCTCTCCTGCATCTCAAATACTTCTCCCCTTTAAATAAACCTGCTTCATTTTTTTTTTTCATAACTTTCCAAAGCAGATAAAAAATTCTTGAATTTCTGAAACATGCAAACTGATCACTGTGGCATTAAGAAATCTTAAGAAGACTTATTTTAAGGGGTTTTATTAGGGAAATTCCTGCTCTTTAAGATATCTGTACGGTTGTCAAAAGCAGTCACTTTTGCAGATGTTGGGGCTTTTCTTACACTAATCTCCGAGGAAAGCCTGAGCCTCAGAGATCACTTAGCAATTTTTAGATTTAAGGAGATGAGAAGAAAAAGCCAGGGAGCTGGTCCCTCTTAGGGTCAAGTCTTATTTGAATTCAGAGATCTCTTCGTCTAACATGCAACAGTGTCGTTAAGATGACGGCTAATTAATGCAAGATGACTTCAAGAGATTGCATTGAAAAAGAAAAATAAAAGGGGGGGGGGGAAGTGTAACCTAAAGAAAAACCAAGCCTGGCCCTTCCCCTAGGAGAAGCAACACTGCAAAACTCTGTTTCCACTGGGTCACCAGCAGCAAACCATCACCAAAGCTGACAGTCTGCAAAAAGTAGTCCTTACCCGGATCAAGGGTGGGCTGGATATAAAACATTTTTAGATGTGCACCACCTCTTAGATATTTCTCACCGGCCAGGCTGCTATCTGTGCATCAGTCACAGCAACACCACCCTTCATTTTTGTCTCTCCATGTAAAGGAATTAGGCAACCATCCTTATTTTGGGTCTCCCTATTAGTTCTGTATTTGTAATTTGGCAAGTCTTTAGCACCTTTCTAAGCCTGAAGAGCACTAAGCCAGATCTGTTCTTCTCTAATCACATCAGCTTATTTCTGATTTCGAGAAATTACAAGGCACGCAGCCAGGGGAAAGGCCAGGGTCTGGTGTAAACACGCAGCGCAGGGCTGTCCCTGTCCCTCTCACTGCCACCAGACCCTCCCTCCTGCTCCCTCCGGAGGTACCTGCCCCCAGTGGGATCCATCCCGGGGAAGCGAAGGCAGCACCTTGCCCCTCTGATCAAAAGCCACATCCAATGCACTTGATACTAAAGGCACTTGGGAATATCTGCTCCCGACCCAATCCCTGCAAATAGATGAGCTGCTCAGACTGTCAGATAGCTTACTAACCCCAGCCTCCTCCTCCTCCTCTTTTTTTTTTTTCCTTTTTAAAGCAACACAGATTAGAGGAAGCATGTTTCCATTTGGTATCCATTTGCAAATTAGCCACAGTTCCCCAACATTGCTGTTATTAGGTATTTTTCTCCCGCCTCTTCCTTTTCCCTTCTTAGCCTATCCAATCCTGTTGTTTAAAAGAGAACAATAATACATACATACGCGTAGCAATTGTATATATGTATATGTAACATTTAAAACCAACCCCAAATTATGCCCAAACGTATATTTCTCCCTGTCTCGTAAGTCCTTTAATATCTGATTAATGTCTATTTTACTCCTTCCCCCAGAGTATTTAGTGTGTGCCTCACTGTATAAATCTGCATATATTTTGCAGATCTAGTGGAAGAAACTGAAAAAAGCTCTATCGGTTTGACTGAGAAAACTTGCTCAGAGGAGCCAGGTCAGACGATGGGAGGAGTTTTGCAGAAGGAGGCAGCGACGTATCCGTGTCTGGGGTGCAATCTAAGAATTAATTAATTATAATTAATGAGTGTATGAATTTTCTGGTGTAACATTGACATATGTATTTTTCTTTTTCTTGGAACAGGGTAGGATTAGTACTTCCTAGAGTAGATGTAGCTTTGGTATGATCTGGTAGCGGTGATTTCTTAGGTCAATCCTGATACAACAAGATGGAATTTGTGTAGACAGTGATACCCCTCTGTATGATCCAGTGATTTCATGGGGAGGGAAGAAGCACTCAGATGGGTGTGCTGACATGAAATATCACACGTTTGTGTATCTACAGTACATTAAGGACTGTAGGGAATTGGATTTTCTCTGGGGGCTGCTGCTTGCAGCGTAGATCTCAAAAAGAAGCTCTGATCTTTGCGCTATTGATATTTTCAGTGGCAGCCTTTCATTAAATGATTTGTTCCCTTCAATATTCTTGGCCTGATTATCTCAGGGAAAGGGCCTGATCCAGTGGTCCTGGATCAGAAGAAAGACAGCTCCTGACCACCCTGGGCCTTCACATCTCCAGATGTTTTGCTTCGCCAGTTTGCGCTATAGAGAAATGAATGACCACATTGAAAATTTCTTGATCGATTTGGCCAGCAGCTACCTTGGTCCAGCTTGTGAGATAACTCTACATGGCCTGTGGGTTGCTTATGGCCAGAAATGTACACAGTGACAAGAAAAGCAGATCAGGTATGGAATAATATTAACACGGGGTGGGAATATAACAACAAGTGGAGTTACCCTTAACATTACTGGGAATAAGTAACAGCCACCCTGAGAGAAGCCAGCATTTAGTGGTGAACAATAACGCCTCCTTGTACAGCAAAAATTCTTGTCTGATTTGAATTTTTTACTCTTATATCATTGTGATAAGCATAGTTTGAAAAGCCTGCCATATAGCTGCTTCTTCAAAATGGGGGATTTTGGAGTCACCAGCTCTGGGAATGTGGATGCTCCCATTGACAAACGCTTAGTGGTCACACTGTGTTGTTGCTGCTGGATTTGACTCATTGAAACTACAAAGTAGTTTCACGTTTCCTTTTTTTTTATGATTGCAGACGTTGCTGAACTCCTTGCCTTTCCTGCAGAAACCTGGTGAAACACCGAGGTGTTTTTTTCAACCAGTGGTCAACAGATGATCAAAACTGACTGTGTATGAATGAAGGAAAAATGCTAGGAGCTATTGATGATAGTAATAATTTCAGCTTTTGGAATAAAACTGTCGTTAGTCTTCTGTTATCTGTGGGAAAGTCTTCATAACACTTCCAGGTTCTTCAACCTCTTTCTTCTTTGCCACTAAAGGTGAGAGATGAATCAAAATGAGCTGAAATGATGTAACCTGGAGCTCCTGATAGGAGAAATAGCAACGTGGAGGAGACCTGGCATCAGGCTTCCCATGTAAGAGAAGGTTTGGAAGATTAAAATGAGCTCACCTCTGGGTGGAATAGAAATGATGAAGAAACAACTTCAATCTTAGAAATATGGCGTGTTTGCATGTAAAAACGTACTCTACACAAACTGGTGCTCCATCTGTTCAATGTGATTGCACACATTACTAAACCTAACCCTACAATAATAAATTAGAAGGAATATCCCCAAAATTTTATTCACCAGCAAACTCCTATCTGTGCCGTCAACTGAGGATACTCCACTGCATTAATGAAAGTCTGAAGTGAAATCAGTTACTTTGGATATCTATCCTCTGCAGGGACATGCCCCGCTCCCACATCATCTTCATGCGTGCATGAGGGTGGATTGCAGATACTGCAGAAGTCACTGGGGAAGTACAGCCAGATGCAAACACTCACATTTCCTAAGTCAGGTTCTATTAAGAATTGTGAGATTATTAAGAATTGTGAGATTACTTTAGCTGTTACACAGCTTTTAAGCCAATTTAGGTACCTTCTTAGGTACCTAAGTACCTACGGTGTACTTAGTACACCTTTCTTGGGTGTACTTGGCACACATGAGACCTATAAACTCATTTTTATACAAATGCAAACCAAGATTTCCCTGTATTCATCTGAGTCCCAGGCAGGCGGCTTTAAGATAAATACAGATGTTCATAAAACTCGCAACAAAATCACAAGTGTTGGCAGGCATTAATTCCATACAAAGAAACTCCACTGTTGCCCTTTCCCACTTGCTTGTGCTACACCCCAGAGTGGGAAATTCTGATTGCCTCCATGACAAATTATGTCTGGCCGTTGTTATCCTGCAGGCATCTCTTCCAAGGGGAACGCAAACCCTGATAGGCTTTTCAATGACCTTTATGGACAGACTCCAGAACACTCTGACCATCAGTAGAAGAAAACTCGACGACTTTATGGGTCCTTTTCTTCAAAGGCTAAACTCTTGGCAAACATTTCTCTAGGTCCCAACAACACTTCCGCCAAAAATCTGCAATAACCGTTTTAATACAAGGCAAGGCACAGTCTAGGAATTATCCTCGGACACCCCAAATCCCTTCACCACTGAACTGCTTCCAGCATTAGTTAAGAACTTTAGTCTTATAATAAATAATTTCATAAAAACAAACAAAGAAAATAAGACACCGGAGGCGAGAGAGGTGAAAAGATGTGATGGAGGCTGGTTTTACCTGTCATTGCCTCAGGTTGAGTGTCAATGAAGTTAAAGACATACAGAACACCTAATAGATGTACAGAGATAAAATGAAAGAGGAGAGAACACAGCACTGTCAGTTCATCTCTGAGCCAGGATAAATATTAACATTATCAGACTACTGTGAAAAATCCCAGAGAGGGATTACAACCAGAGATTCCTTAGAAGAAACAGGAAAAAAAAAAAAAAAAAGAAAGGAGAGAGATAAATGGACGCCTTTCTGAATGCTTCGGAGGCAGCGAGTAACACTTTCTCTCAACACATTGTCAAACTCTTTCACAGAGCAAACAGGGCTTTCATTTCACAGCCTCTTCTCCCTACTCAAGGGCCATGGGTAGATCCTGGAAAGAAAGAGGATTTTGGAAACTTGTCAAGTGGCAGGAGGGGTTTTCAATTGGTGTTTGAAAAAGGACTCAGTGAAACCTGATCTTGTGTTATCACAAGCACCACTTTCCTTTCCAGCCCCTGCACCCGCTTGCTCTCTTTTCTGCCTTCCCCCAAGATCTCCTGTCAAAGGGAAGTGCAGGAGAAGTATGTAGGGTGACAGTGTCAGGTTCGGGCACGGCCTTGGTAATGGAGCAAACAAGATGCTCACAGGCCGAGGACCGCAGGCCGTGCACACCAGCAGCTCTCGAGAGGCTTTAGCAGACGCGTGGGCAGGTCTTTGTCCTGCGAGCCCAAGGGCGGCTCTGCCCTCCAGCCCGGAGCACCTCAGCTGGACACCCACGCTCCAGCCTAACCAGAGCTCCAGCCCTGACTTTAGAGCTGCGTTTCCATCGTTCCTGCAGCAAAAATTTCCTCCCCCATCCCCCTCGCTACCATTCACTACCAGCTCAGCTGCCACAACTATTCCTGGGACTGGGCTGGGAACCAGGTAGCCAAATGGGTCCAGGCTAAAAATGAACCTTTCCCCATAACCCTGGGTTGTTGTTATTAACCTAGATCATGTCAAGATGGGGAGGAAAAAAATGGGTGGGAAAGGCATTTCTTATATTACCCTCCCACTGCAGGATAACGCCACAGTTACATATCCAAAAATCCAAAATTATTTGTCAAATGAGCAGCCAGAGACTAGCTGGGCACCCAGGAGATATATTAACATTTGAGCCAGCTACCAACAAAGCACAGACGGCAATCTGTATGAGGAACAACTGCAGTGACCGGGTTTCCTCCTCTCTGGAAAAGAAATTATTGAAGATAATAAGTGATGATGATAAAATGGGCTGAGGAAGGTAAACAGAGGATAGTTGTTCACCTTTTCTCCCAGTAGAAGAACTGGGAGGCAGCTGCTGGAACTTGCAGGTGGCAACTCAGACCAGCTGGAAAAGGAAAAATGATTTTTCACCCAAAGCCTGTTTAGTCTGCAGAGCTCCTTGCCACTGGACGTTGTGAATGATCAAAGGCAACTGGGGAAATTAATGGAGAAAATAAATTCGTTTTGGTTACATTGGGAAGTCCCTCAGCCACACATCTAGGGCTTGGGAGAGTATTTTGGCGCAGGACCGCCATGAGTTTATGGTGCAACATTCCTTCATCAGCGTTCACTGCTGGCCACAGCTAGAGACAGGATGCTGAGATGGACCAGTTTTTGCATGTTATTTTGGCCTTTGAAATGACCAGTGGAAATGGCACAGTCACTTAACACAGCACTAATAGATAACACATTCATGTCCACAGCCCTGCCAAAGTCCAGATTTCTCAGCAGTTATTCCGACTGATACTAAAACTGCCAGGTCCAAGTTTCCAGCTCAGTAGTGAGGCCAGCGACGGATGTCCGGAGCCCACCTCCCATGTCCTCCAAATCCACGGCTGGCAATGCACTCCCCACTGATAAAGGAAGATCTGGGTTTCCAACAGCCGCTGTTCTCATACTGATCGTTAATCTGAGCAAAGACCCTGGGCTGATTTTCATAAGTGCTGAGTACAGACAGCCCCTACTTAAGCCAAAAGGAGCTGTGAGCCTTCGGCATCCAAGAGAACGAGGCTGAACCATCAAAATCTCTGCTCAGAAACTCTGCAGTACTACAGAGTCAACTACCATCGATTTGCAGTCTGGTCACTGCTGGGGAGCTGGGCTGTGCACAGAGCACGAGGCAGGGCTGGGATGGGGATGCTCCAGGGGCTGTCAGGACCGTGCCATGTACCTCCAAGAGTGGTGGCAATGCAAAGCCGCCTATTCCATTGAGCAAATCCTATTCCAATGAGCGTCTTGTGGAAAAGGGGATTCTCAGCAAAGGAGGGCTTGGTGGGTGTGGGGACCTGCTTTGAGGCCCCGCAGCCTCACATCTGGGGAGGGTTGTCTTCAGGGTGTAGCACGACAAAATCCCGTTCCCCATCGGGAAGAAGGAAGATATTCCCCCTCCAATTTGTTAGCACTGGACTGGGCAAAGCATTAACCCCACAGAGCAGATTCACCTCCAGGCCTCCCTCACGCTCCTCCCAGAGAGGAGGGCTGGCAGGCGTTTTATAAAAATCCCCTCCTCCTGTATTTACTTCCTAACCCAAATGCCAGGAGATGGTCGACAGCTGGCTTAAATCTCTGCAGCTCAGGAGATCAGCCCTCCTCCCCCCTCCCGCCTTTTCTAATAAAAATTAATTTATTATGATCCAGAGAGTTGAAATTAATCTGCCTCCGGAGGGGCCGTGTCTGGCGAGGCCCGGTGAGGAGGGAGGCAGAGGGCTCCGGAGGGCACATTAACAGTATTGTTGTGCTTAATGTTGTGTAGCCGCAACATCTGCTAATTTAATGCACGAGCAGCCAGCTGCCTCCGACAGCTCCTAACAAGAAGTGGGCAGCGGGGAGAGGGGGAGCAAGGGGAGGTCTGTAAGAGGGTGAAGGTGTGAGGGGCTGGGGCTCCTCTCCAAGCCCCCCTCTCCAGGTCCCATGTGATGGCAGCGGTTGCTGATGTGCCCGTGATTAAATCCTTGGAGGATCGCCCCACCGTGGACCTGCTTGTTGCTCCCACGGTCAGGATCTGGGTGACACCCAAGCTCTGCAAGGGCAACGATGAAGGGGACACTGCTGGGTTGAAAGCCCCGCTTCACCCTTCGTCTGGTGGGACAAACACGGGCTCTGCTTAATCCGGCTTGCACCCAGAGCAAATGGAGCGCGGGATGGACACCAAGACAAGATGATATGGAGATGGTATAAGGAAAATCACGCTTGCATCAAGCCAGGTTTGTTGTTATTCCCAAAGACTTCATCCAAGCAGTGGGTTCTTGCGAGCAATTTTTGCAAAAGTGATTCTTCTTCTGCCAAATGAAAGAAGCTTAAAGAGGAATCAAAAATCCCAGCCCTCAGACGAGGAGAAAGGTTCCCCACTTACGGGATGATAATCAATGTAAAGTTGTTCAGTAGCGTCATGAAAGCAATGTCGTCATCTGGGACTCACGTGGCTGTCTCTGAGCTGGGTACAGTAAGCCTGCATAAATAAATATAGAAATTCACTGCCTGTTCCAGGCTTCACTCCCTAGATACTTGGGTGCACGTGGACCCCTACTCAGCGCAGGCAAGGACCTCAGAGGATGCCCTGTGCGGGGCTCAGACCGACGTGGGCTGCGGAATGGCTCAGAGGTTTGCACAGAACCCAGGAGTGAAGCAAACTTTAACATGGCGGCACTGCAGTGGTCAGCGAGGAGTTTTTCACCCATTACAGCAGTGGGAGAAGGCTGCAAAATTCAGTTGCAGATCTTGCTGTGGGTGGGAGGAAAGGCAGAGGGGAGGTTTTGAATCCTCCCATGAGATGAGTTGCTCCAAGGGTGAGTCCAGCCTCCTTTCCTAATCACACCCGGCAATGCCCTTGTCCATGCCAGGTCTCCATCGTCTAGGAAGGGCCTGAGGGTTGACTCTGTGCATGCAAACACCACAGGATCCAGCACACACAGGAAGGTATAGGTCCTGGGAGAAGAAGCCAAGGTTGGGCAGCAACTCTGAATTCCACTGGTAAATGGAAAAAGCCCTAGGAGGTTGAAAACCAGGAGAAGAGAAGCCATAGCATGTTCTCCGATACATGGTGGTGTCACACGGGAGACCTGGGACAGGTTGTCAGTATGCTGACGATCACCTGCTCTGCAGCACCTACCTCTGGACAGGCTCTTACCCTCAAAAAGGAGCTGATAATTCAAAGCTGCCTGCTGTCTTGTGGAGGAGGAATCAGGATTCATGTCTAGTACCTGCCGTAGGAAATAGCCAACGGTAGCTCCACAGGGAGAGTGGGTGGGAGAAGCCAGGGCTGCGGGACCCCAAACAGTCGAACTGCTCATACCCATATGGTGAAACCCTATAGGAATATGAGGTTCTTGGTCCTTAAAACTACCGGGACACCCCCATGTCCCTTGGGCAGAACAATTTCAGGGCCCTGACAGATCCTGCCTCCAGGCGAACCAAGAGCAACGCAGAGTGGGAAGAGATACTGACTTGGGCTAAAAGAATATGGTAAACCTCTTAGGGAAGGGAATGAAATGATTTTTCTCAAATAACCAACATAAGGATTTGAAAATGAACATCTCTTAGTATTAATTTAATTAAAGCAGCATGCTGCCGTTACTTATAAAGCTAGAAGAATCAGTCTGTTTAATGGGTTCTCAGCTAATCAAAAATTAATTAAGCGTTTAGTGGGGATTCTAAATCCCTGAATTGGATTTAAAGAAGCCTGTTTCCATGTCTTTTTCAAGTGTTGCTTGTTTTACTATAACAGGAGACGTGTTTGATTGTGCAGACCTCCCATTATCCCTGGCTTGCAGGTGATCAGCCTTGAAATTCATTCTTGTTAGTTGATAGCTGCTCCATTCCCCGAAATGACTGTGACAGAGCATCACTAAGTCTCTGCCAGCCCTAAAAGAGGGCTCAGAGCTTTCCTTTGAGCGTTGTGCCACGCATCTCCTCACTAGTTCACAGGTGATAAAGAACGAACAGCAGAGCGGGGCTGAGAATGGGGAAATCTCCCCCTTATTTCTGAGGCTTTTTGGTTATGCAGTGGGGAGTGGCAACGCATTAGATGGGCTCCCTCCCTCCACGCCTCTGCTTGCAGATGTCCTAAGGCCTTTGCGCTCAATAAATAATACCTCTTGCACCCTTATTCCCTCTCTCAACCCCTTCCTCACCACTCCACAAGACAACGTCCACCACCGAGTGATGGAGTCCACTCGCCCACAGGCAGCAGCTGCCACAGCCTGGTCCTGAGCTGGATGAAGATGGCTTTCAACATCAACGTGTCTCAGAAACGTCCTTTACCCAGTTCCTCCTCTCTCCTGCCCCTTGCCCCTACCTCTCCCCCTGCCCACCACCCATGAAGTCCCTTCTGTCTCAATTGCAGATAACAACCCCAAGGGAGCCCATTGGGCTGAAAAACACCCCGTCCATTGAAAAGCCGAAAAAAATCAAATAAAATGTATCTATCTTAACTCCTATCGGTTCTCCAACCCATTTCCCAGTGAGAGGAGCGGGGAGGGCAGCCGGCCCCTGGGAGGGAAGGCTGGTGCAGAGGGAGATGTGGTGCTGCCTGAGCCGGCTGCCTGCAATCACTGCTCGTCAAACTGCGCCCTGCCACGGAAACCACGGCCCCGAGCCTGCAGCTGGAGACAGCTCGATTTGCCTTTCATCCCTGGAAATATTTATTATTTTTTTTTTAGCTATTCAGCATGCTGACAATGTAAATAATACCGATAATAATAATAATAAACAACAACAAAAAAAAATAGAATGCATCAAGTGTCAGGCAGGACGCAAAATTTTCCTGCCTCTTTTTTTTGGATGGGGGGTAAGGGGTGGAAACTTAATAATGCTCTACCTGAACCCCTTAAAGCACAACATCTTTGAAGTAGCAAACTGGCAAATACACTCAATCAATTATAAATGAAATAATCTTCTTAAAATATTAGAGATTTGGGTGCTAAGCAATACTGGAAGATTACGGAGAGAAAATCAGTTTTAGAGCTTCCTAAAGTGACAGAAAGAGAATAATCGGAAGAAATGGTGAGAAGTTTAAAACGATTATGTAGATTTGTGTCAGTGAAAATGTCCCAGCAATCCTTAGCCGATCTCTCGTACGCTGGAAATAGATTACGTTCAATCCTTTCTTAAAGGGGCCGGTTTCTTTCAAGTGTGGGGGTGGTTTAATTCTTTTTTTTTATTATTTTGTTTCTAAGCATCTTTGCGTTATTTTTAACCTCCAAATGAGGCCGGGCCCAAGGGCATGGCTGTGTTTCTCTGCCTTGCTGTGCCGGGGGGGCACACACTGGAGCTGGGTTTGGGCTACACTGAGGGGTACGGTGAGCCCCATCTCCACCTCGCGGCGTGACGCTCTGCACAGAGCAGCCACCGCCTGGAAAGAGGTACCCAGCCTGAGATATCCACAGGAGCAGGACACTCAGTCCTGCTTCTGCTCAGGCCAGGCAGATACGGAGAGATGTCATCGAAAACAATTGGTTTTCCCCACTGGAAAACACCTATGAAAGCAAGATTACATCCATCCTTACAGGGAACACATGTTTCTTGGATGAGCCTGGAAAAACTGAGGTACCCAAGTCTGAGCAAGACTCGTTTCCCTTCTTCCTGTGGCACGAGCAGCACCAAAAAGGGAGAGCAGAAACCCAGAAAGGGAACAGGAGGACACAAGGAGGGATGTGACCCTGGTTTTGACATGAGCAGGTTATAGAGAGTCTGTCTGTGCTGCGTTTCGTTTTGTTGGTATTGTGATTAAGATCCCGTCTGATGTTTTACTGGCTCTGCCTTTCGCGTTTACAGCCTCGGTGCAGATTGTTGGAATAATGTGGAGCTTACCCTTCACACACTCGTACGCTTTTTAACACAACCTCCAAATGTATCCCCAGCACAAAGGACTACATGACCTGGAAAACAGCTATTCCATACAACCACCTTCTTCGGTTGCAGGGCCCCACTTGAGTTTGAGATACAAGCCCAGGAGACCTCATGCCCCCAGGTGTGATGCTGACAGGTGTAGGGAGGAAAATCCTGTAGCCAAGAGAGGAGGGCAGGAGCCCATCAGCCCCCCCAGGACCTCAGTGCTGGGGTTTGCAGTCAGAAGCAAGGTAATAATTCAGAGGAAGAAATTAAAATAGGAAAAAGGCACGTCAGCGTCAGGGCTGCTTTAAAAGATGGTGCAATTAAGCTGAGGGGTTCGTGAGAGCTGTTGTTAATTGATAGCAAAGGAGAGGGAGGCTGTCTCCCGGGAGAAGTAGGTAACGTAGGTAATCTTCAGAGAGGATTTGCCTAAAGAGATGGAGGTTTGGGAACGGAAATTCCTGGAGTCAAGCCGGGGCGTAAGAGGAAGATGAAATCTGGTTTGTCAACAGCCAGCAAGGAGATGTGGAGCCACCAAAAATCAGGCAGGTTCTCTAAGAAGATACTGCCGCCTTCCCTTAGGACCCACACATCAGTCCATCTCTGGAGTCAGGGATATTTTCGGTAGCGGAAAAAAGCTTTATTTTTCTAATCAGATACTTTTAATCACACACACAAAAAAACCCATCTCTTTGACAAAGTGGATTTTTTCGCTTAAACAGGAAAATCCTTTATTCTCCTGTTTGAGCTTTTCCCCCCTCATCTGCTTATTGGTTTCCCTACCTTTTTTGTCCTTACTTATTCCTTTCCTGAGGGCCAAAGTGGAAAAACAAAAATAGGGGAAAAAAATAATCCCAAATTAAAACCTTCCATAGATGTGCTTGCAAAAGGTAAAAGTGAAAAGCTTTCCAAAAAATGCTTGCAAAAAATAAAAGTGAGCACAAAAGATAGGATTTTTTAAAAGGTTCTATTTTTCAGCATCACTGAGTGCTGCGGGTGTTTTTCTTCAGGTTTGGGGGAATCTGGGGGTCATTCCAAATTACGGCCGCTCTCTGTGCTGCTCACCCCCCGGATGCCCGTGGCTGCTGTGGTCTCACCATCTACAGCAGCTTCCTCAGAGCAACTTTATCTAATCCCAGCTCTCCCCGGGGATTCAAACAGTCGGAAATAACAGCCCTTACCTGTCGCCGATGGAGGGGGTAGGCAGAATTAGCTAATGTTTGTAAAGCTCTTAGCAGATGACAGTGCTGTTGTGTGGTACTACCCCCATATTATAGCTGGATGCTGCTTGATAGTCAGGCATGGAATCAATTTTTGAATAATGGATATTAAAAACGTCAACTGTGACACCCAGCCATAATGCCTGCCGCGCGCTGAGTGCCTATATATTGTTTCACACACTTAATATACAGTGGAGGCACTGTAATTACTCCTTGCTAATCCCCACACTTTATAATCTGCCCGTACGTATGAAACCTGGCCGCCTCTTCCCACCTCTCCGCAAAGATTTCCGAGCACAAGCTGCACCTAGCTGTCACTGCGCTAAGACACCACTGCTGGTTTTTTTTTTTTTTTTTTCCCAAAAATGTTGTGAATTGCCAAGCAAAGATTTACTAATTGCGCTGATCCGGATCGCTAGACCTGCTCTCAGCCTGCATCTATTACCGGCCGTCACTTAGCATCAGTGGGATGGAACAAGTTGTCTACCCAGAGAACGAAAGGCAGAGCTTTCTGTGCAGAGGCCCTCAAATAAATACCGTCAGAAATGGTGCACAGAGGAAATAAGTTTGTTTGCAGCATAAGCTGTGGGAAATGTGGGTACAGAGGACTCGTTCCCACTTAGAATTAGTCATCTGAAAACTGAAGATGGAGTCTAAACAAACCGAGGCAAGTTGTCTCAACTTCGTTTATTGTTACTTGGGCTTTGAGCCAGCTTCTGCTGTCAGTCTTTCCTGTCAATTTAGGGAGATTCACCCTGTTTCTGCTAGACCCATCCACTGGTATACATGAGGGGTAGGTGAGGTCGGGACAGGAATACTGGGTAGCTGGGAAATGACCATGAATATCCCCAGGCTGGGAAAGAAGAACCTTCTCACCAACAGAAATATTTTGAAACAGTCCTTCCAGTTAGACCAGAGGGGCCTGAAACAGCCAAACTAAGCTTCAGGTAGGACTTGATGGGATGATGAGAGGGATAACAGAATAATTTAGGTGGGTAGGGACTTGTCCAGCTTCTAGTACAGCCTCCTGCTCCTAACAGGGACCACTTTGAGGTTAGATCCAACTTCAGTGTTATATCAGGTTGCCCAGAGCCTTGTCCAGCTGAGCTTTGAGTATCTCCAAGGATGGAGATCCCACAGACTCTCTGGACCCTTTGACAGTGCTGACAACAGACCGCACAACGCGGTGCTTGCACACAAAGGTGCACAAGAAACCAGGAGGTCCCAGCCTGTACCTCTGCAGGGCTCCTTCTCTTTCAGAGGCCCAAAACACTGGAGGTGGGAGAAGGTGGCCAGAGAAGGAGCGTGGCTATTCAGAAACCCTTCACTGACAGCTGGTGCACCCTTCACTGATGGACCTGGGCTTCCTAGAGCAAGGCTGGGCAGCCCTCAAAGAACAAGGCAGTGCAGAGACAGGCACCTTTTGCTGGATTTTTTGGATAGACCTTTATACTAGCGCAGACATGGCATTGGAGGGCAAGGGAAAGGGAAGAAAGCCCAAAATATCAGCCTCCGTCTGCTTCTGTCCAGCTCACCTGACACCCCCGCTGCAGGAAAGGGGTTGTGCATCTGCCGTCCCTTCGGAAATGTCCCTGTCTCTCCTCCCAGTCCTCCTCCACCTCATCGCCTCCAGGCAGCAGCACAGGCTGCAGAGGGACTGCTGTTAGGGAATATAGCTTTACTAATTAGATCCAGGCCCAGTTTCCTCACAGGAGAAGGAAATTACCTGCGCTTGAGCTGAGCAGGAAAAGCCTCTTTTCTGCTCTTACAGCACATTTCATCTCCCCCTCCACCCGTGGGTTTTGTGCTGCGCGAGGACCACTGTGTGGACAGGTCCTGGGTCACGGCTGGAGCTGGGGCATCGCGACGGTCCTGCCCACCGCCTGGGACACCACACAGCGGGAATGGCTCCCGGAGCCAACTTCAAGAGCTGTAGTAACAAGAGGGACTTTCTGCCGACAAGGCAGAAGGAGGAGGACTTTGCTGGAATGGTGGCTGGATTTTACCCCTCAAGCTCCATCTCAGGCAACTCCCCGCTCCTTGAAAGTATTAGGATTCCAGTGAGGTCAGATATGACACCATAGATCAGGCAGAGACACAATGCTGGTGAGCTGAGGGCTCAGATATAAAACAAAGGGGCCTTGAGGTAGCCTTTGCTCACAGTCACTCTAGATACAAAACCCCAGTTGGCTTTAGAGAACAACCTGTGGGTGTCATCCATGGAAACAGCACAAAGGTACCACCTCCATCTCAAAGCAGGTGTCTATTCACACATCATAGAGGTAAACTGAGGCATGCAGCAGTGGAAAAAGAATTGTATGTTGGACCTGAAGCCTGAGGGCTTCACCTGCAACCTGCCCCTTTTTCTTCTTAATGGAAGTGCTTGGATTTTTGTGTTATACCAGTTAGGGGCAACCCAGGTACAGACCAGGGCCCCAGGATGCTGCATGCTGACACACAGCAGAGAGCCAGTCCCGGCCTGAGTGTCTCTCATTCCCCAGCCATACTGATGGAGCAGGGGTCAGAGAACAGAGAAGCCTTCTATTTGCAAGAAAGTCGCAATTTAAAAAGAAAAAAATGCATTTACAAAGCCTCTGCAAAACATGCCTCTTCTGCACGTGCTCTGCTCCCTGCGTTCAGCCTCTGCCTCCTTAAAGTCGCTCATGGGGTTAGCCCAGAGTTGCAGCAGACTAACACCACCTACGTCTCGGTTCACAGCATCTGAGGATCCAAGTTGCTTTATTTTAAGCCTAGGGAGGGCTGGGGAAGCAGGCTGACACCCACTCGCTTGCGGTTAAGGGTATCAGCACTGTGACTCCCCGGGCACACACAGCACGGCTGCCGCTCGACCCGCCGGGAGCCAGCGGGACCTGCACCGACCCGCCGTGCACAGACCCAGCATCGCGGCCCCGGAGCTCTGCGGAGCGAGCGAGACAGGCAGCACGCCAGCCTGAAACGGCTCTGAGCCCAAAACTCGATTATTGCTTAACTTTCCTGCCAAGCCTCCGGGTCCCTCTGTGCTAAATCATTCCCCATCGATCCGTTCCCATTATAAAGCTCCTGTCTCCCCCACGAGCATGCGACTCCATACGACTCGACTTCCAGCACAATTGAGCTCGGACCCTAAAAATCAATACTGCAGCAACCCAAGGATCAGAGGCCAATGAGGTCTTTAACAAACGTGTCTGGTGCTCTTGACTTGAGTAGGCTTCAGCCTACTTTGAGGTCCTTTCTGATCCATCATGGGTTTGTTCAAGTTGTCATAAAGCAAATTTGCAGTCATTGATCCAGGCAGAATGAAGTTGTGAATATCAGATGGGGGAAGGAGGGGGGAGAATAACCCTGGAGAAAGAGTTTTAATAGCTTATAGGCAACACATGTCTGAGCCAGAGGAAAACAAATTAGGAAAATGCAAACGAAATAAGCTTTTTCTAGGTTTTTTTCAGCCTTTCTTCCCTCTGGAGGGGGAAGCTGCCTTGGCTCTTAAGAAAAACAAAAGGAAACAATAAATATTAGCTATAATATAAGTCTGGGTTCTTTCTAATGGATGAGGGCTATGGCTACATACACTTGAGATATTAACTGTAGACCATGTTATAAAAGGATAACTTATAAATATACAGAAAATAACGGGCCAGATCCTTCCCTGCCATGAAACCATGTGGCTCTGCTGAAGCCAATTCAGCTCCTGCCAGCAGACAGGAACCGGGGAAACTCATTTCAGAGCAAAATAACTGAAGAGGGAGGAAAGTTGCCTTCCATAAAGTGCGATTCTGATGACAAATGACCCAACCACCTGCAAAATGTATTAACGAGGCTTCGCTATGCAACAAATTGCACAAAAGCCAATTGAATTTAATATAAGGGTCATTCATCTCCCTGGCTTTTTGTTACTTTTAATTCAGCTCCAAATCTTTTCAAAACTCATTAAATGAAACATAATCAAAATTCACATTTCTGTACCTTTTAAGCCCAAATCAGAACCGTAGATCCAAACACTCCCAGGCTGGCTCAGCTCTGCTTTCAGAGCCCCTACCCATCCTCTACGAGGATAAAGCTGTTCCAAGGTTTGAAGATCACTTAGGAAAGGGGATCCAGCCTGGGATTTCTTGTGCAGGAGATGTCCACTTCACTTTCACGTTACCTAAAACATTGGCATATTCAGAGAAAATACGAGATGTTCACTGGGATTTTAGTGGCAGGTGTGGAAGAGGAGAAGAAGCGGCAACCAGCAAACCAGGAACCCTCCTGAGCTCTGCTCCCGCAAGCCCTGGGGAGAGGAGCAACCCCTGCCTTCTCACCCACAACCGTTTCCCTGGTGTTTGCCAACTGGCCTGTTGCGATATTTGAGACAGATTCCAGTTATAACCCCCGTTGGGCTGTAGTAGCTTTGCCCCTGCCGTGCCGAGCTGATGGACTCCCATCACCCATCACTCCCGTGGCGATGGTGCAGCAGCAGAGCTTAGCCAGGCAGCACTCTGGGTCGTCTGTCTTCTCCCTGTCAGTAGCTTTCACTACCCTTCCCGGGCAGCCAAATCCCCTCCCCACCCCTCTGAACAGCTCAGGATTTGGGGATCTGCAGCCTCCTCCAGACGGAGCAGGGGCAGGGCCAGGCGAGCAGCTTCCACGCAGGGACGTTGGTGGGAGCCACCCGGTACCGAGGAGAGTCATCTTGGCCCTGTGAAACCGAGGGGGAGTTGGGAAGGGAGCTATTGCAAGCCTGTTGGAAAGTAGAGACCCCCCAGATAATTCGTGGTTACCCCATCGGTAGTTTCATTCCCCAAACTTACGCACCCATGGGCGGCAGTGCAGCTGCAAGGGGCGCGCTGTCTCTGTGCGAGCCGTGCTGTGCTCATCACACCCCCCCAGCTCCCCGCTGATTTCCAGGTGCGATTTAATATCCTTTGGTACCGCAGGGTATCGGGATCTTGCTCCATCCTCTCTCCTGATCTCCGACTAGCAGCCTCCCTCTGCCTGCGGCTTTCCCTGTCACTCAGGATTTGTCCCTTAAGAAGTCCCAGTGAAACTACCCTCAGGTTCAGTCGTCACTGGTTAGGCCCAGAAATCCCAGTCCAAGAAAGCATTTCAACTTTCCTCCCGTCACTCACCCTGGCTGAGTGGTGACAGGATTGTCCCTTTTACAGGAAAACCCATGATTTCATTTTTCCTGCCGGTCCAAACTGAAATGAAAAAAAAAAAGCACTGAAATTTCTCTGATAGGCCAATCCTCCCTACCGAGTAAAAGTGAGTTGAGGTGTATGAAATTAAGTTTCCTTTCCAATTTTGTTCACATTTTTCACCGAATAGTTTTGGTTTGATGTTTATTTTTAACAAAACCGTGAAAACAGTCCGTTCGGTCACTTGTGTGTTAATGAGACTAAAACACAGTTTCCCCTTCCAACCGGTTCTTCTCCTCTAAAGCCTTTTGCGCTCCTCATATCAACATTATCCAGCCAAAACAGGCTCAGAGAGAAATTTCCAGCTGGGTGCATTTGCATCTTTGCATGCTTGGCCATTTCCAGCGAAGTCAATAGGGCAAACGCAGCGATTCAAACGCTTCTCCGGAGCGGAGCCGCGGTACCTGCGCTGTCCCCGGCTCCGTTTCACATTGCAGTGATGGAGGAGCAAACAAGACCTCCATTCCCGATGAACAGAGAGAATCAAGGTTTGCTTTCACCGCCCTTGATCCATTTGTCTGAAAACATCCCACCCTTGAATGCGTTCCCCTTCAGAGCCATTTTTCCTCAATTCAAATTGCTCCTTAATTCCTCCTTTTCGAGCGCACCTGACTACAAGCTTTGCCTCATATCCATCAGTTCTCGTACTCACCATAATAGTCTGCGTGAATGTTTGCTTATATTACTGCTGCTTCCAAGTTATGCTGCCTCCACCTTGCACTCTCTGCTCCATCTCCGTCTATTGCTTTACCCCGCTGCCCGTCTGAGAGCGGCTGCACACACTTCTGCAAAGCGTTATCTCATTATTTCAATTCTATCTGCTAAAGCGTTTGGAGAGACAGTGTATTAAAGACACTATATAAAAATAAATTGAATCGAGAGGAAATCTATATACCTAAAGTTGTAAAAAGGAATAGTCTCCGGTGATGACTCCATTTCCAACAACTGCATTGTAACAAGCCGGAGCCCATCTCCCAGCTGAATTTTAAATAGATCTGCTCAAATCAAGCAGAGCTGGCCAGGCTCGTGGGGCTGGGGGCTGTGTCCTGGGGACCGGGGGCTCAGGGAGGCATGGGAGAGGGGCGCAGGGAGCAGGGGACGAGGGTCACAGCCCAGCCTGACCCCCTGCCCGGGCTCCTCCAGGCCACTGACTCACCAGCACAGCTTGCCCAGCTCAGCTGGGACCTGCAAAGAGGGACGTGCTGCCTCTCGCTCAGCCGGTCCCTTGAGCATCATCCCACCGTTCAGCATTCCCTCCACCTCTAAGGCAGCCCCGCGGTGCAAACCCTGGTAGCTGCTCTCGTGTTGGTCCTCAGGCCATGGAAATACAGCCCAATCTTCCTCCCTTTGCAGTCTGCCTCGGCAAAGGAGACAGGCACCGTCCTTATGTGTGGAAAAGAAAGAGAACAGCAGGTTTGGATCCCCCTACAACCATAGTGGACTAAAATGGGTTCCCAGCTTGGCTAGATGACTTGGGTCAGACAAGTGGTCCAACAAGGACCCAGGTGCAGGTTTCTGGGCTGTGCTGCCGACCCAGAGCCAGGAGGGGCTGGAGCAGTTCCTAGATCTATAAGCAGGGAGGTGAGGAGGGATCTTATCTCTGCAATGCAGAGAACAACCCTGCTGGACTGCGGAGCGAAAAGGATCAGAGGTCCCAAGTAAGGGGACTTAGTAGAAAACAGCTAGAAATCTATGACAGGGCTACTACTGAAAACAGTAGAAATCTATGACAGGGCTGAAAAACCCACCCCAAAAATTTTGGGGCCACCCCAGAGTAAAATAACCTCTCTGCAAAAAGCTGAGCATCATGGTCTTAACTGAGCTATGGTCTACAAGGAAGCTTTCTAATTCCTGATGGCTGTAACTCTGAACTCTCCTCTGCATCCCTGGGAACCTGTAAGGTACAGAAATAGGAAGGCTTTGCCCCACTGGTTTGTCCTTGTTCTCGTGACGCCAAGGTCTTCATCAGTAAGTGATGGGGAAGGAAAAACTGTGCCATGAACTTGTACACGGCAAGAACGGGCCAAGTCACGGTCCAGATACTCCTCAAGACAGGAGGCCATCCATGGGGAAGGCTTTCTGCCAGTCAGTCCCAGAGCCCTTCTCCCTAATTAATTCATCATTTCTCTATTTGGGGGAATGGCTCAGCTGAAATGACGTCTTTTTCAAGTTAAAAAAAGAAGAGAAAGAAAGGAAATCTGACTTACGTCATGTGCTCCTCCACCCCTCCTGATTCAAAGTGTTCTCAGTTCTGTAATTCTTGCTTTACAGCTTTTAACGTTAGCGTTTGAGCAAATTGCGGGAACACTTGCCTCCCAGTAATTCAAATTAAAATGGTTAGAAGTAAAGCAGAATGTTTCGTTAGACCTGAACCAAGGTAACTACGTCACTTTCTCTGTTCAGGAAGTTTTTGGTTTTCATTTTTCTCTTGGTCCCCGTTCAGAATCATGTCTCAAAATAAATATTCACAGTTGTAAGATCTATTCCCCCAGCCTTGCACGATGTCCACCGGCACCCATATAATGCTGCTGCAAAGGAGGGGGGGGGCTATAGCTAACCATGGGATGCTTCCAGCACCTCACGCTACCTGCAGCCCTGAAGAGCGATGACTTGACAAGATCGCCCCATCGTCATTCACTCTCTCTGTCTTCCCAGGACCTGAAGCTTGGTGCCAAAAATACATTTTCGATTCTCTGACTTGTTCAGGGAGTAACTGGATGTTACCTGCATCCCAGGAACAACCCAGTTGGGTGGCTTTGCTCAGATGGTGAAATTCAGACCCCTGAATTGCTCAGGATTCCTGTGTTTTAATAGAAATGTTAAATCTTCCAAACTGCAGTGAGGGAGGCAGTGGAGTAGGCTTTAAAGTGGCAAAGCATCTCTCCCAGAAAAGCAACCTTCGCAAGTCTGGATCACAGCTATTGCAAAAAAAAAAAAAGACAGCAATAATAAACCAAATGTCTGGAGGAATTTATTCTCCCTATTTTCCTCTCTTTCCAGCTCATTATTTCTTTATAAGGCTTATTACTAGCAGGTCTGAGACTCGGGCACTGACCCACGAAGGCCTGGAGGGAGGGAAGCTTTCAAATGGTGTCAGACCCAGCTGGACAGACTGAAGAGAGATGCAGAGAAGCAAGAGAGGTGACAACTGAAGAGACAGGTTTCCTGGGGCCCTGTGTTGGAAGGGGCAGGATCAGGCTCCACTAGCACGTGCCCAGATCTGCACAGCCTCAGCATTTCAGCTTCATTGGAAATACGATTTTCCAGTATGCCAGACCCTGAATCCAAAGGGGATTTACTGAAATCCTAGTGGAAAAACCCTAAACGAACAATGTCCAGTGAAAAACATCGGTCTTTTCTATAACCATTCAACAGCTCAGGGGCAGGTTCTGCCCCACCTAAAGCCTATTTATATCAGGACTGCTGTGCTCTGTCCCCATCCCAGCCTACCCGTCTGCGCATTCCTGTCCCCTTCCCCATACTGCTGTCGTGTGACAATTTGTGTCACTTCAAGGAACTGGTCCGGCTGAAAACTAAACTAACAGGGGAGTGGGGTAGGAAGAGAGAGAGAAACCCAGGAGTTTTTCAAAAGCAAAACACGCTTTCACTTGGAAACATCACTGTGCGTAAGGGCCTTGTTGGGTGTTGTTTGGGTTCCTCCGGAGCAGCCAAACCCAGGGATGATGCTCAAGCCCTCAAAAATAAGGCACCACGAGTCCAACACTGAAGCCGAATGGCTCTGCAGGTGCCCCTGCAGGACCACTTCTCTACCCTGACCTGGGATGCTGGGATTTTAAGATCTTTTTGGAGGATTTGAAACCTCCCAGAAGACAGCACTGGTGGTGCTCTGTTTGCATCAATATTCATGCGAGAGCTGGAAAAGTTCTCGCCCTCATTTTGACTGTATAGTCCAAGCTGGGGCTCCCACTTCTTTCCCCAGTTTCCCTCTAGACCCATTACTTCATTTCCTTGGCTGAATTTCCTCCGTGCTATATGCCCCTACCAGCTTGTTTCAATCTGGGGTATCGGTTCCCCCTGCAGCGGAGCCTGTATCTGCTTGTTTGCATTCAACAGCACACCGCAGCCCTTCTTGCATCTGAATTTTGGTTTTGCTAGCAAGTGAGGGCAACACTTAACTGAGTTTGCAGCTGAGTAAGCCTTTCTATTGTGAACTCTTGGGAGAGAATATTGTGTCCTAGTGGTGTGTGAAATGCCTCGGAGAAGGGACCACAAGATGTTGGTGGGAAAACACTGTAATAAATAACATGCCTGATGGTCATAACAGGCAAGTGAGGACATATGACATAATCGGGGGATAATAAAGAATCTCACCAGGCTTTTAGGAGCATGGGGCTCAGAGAGACACAGAGCAACAAGCCAACGCCACTGCCGGGCTCGTTCCTCGCTGCCAGGAGTGAAACAACTTCATTCCAGGTGGCTCGTGAAAGCCTCGGATATATTCACCAGGGAGAAAATTACCTGTCAAAAGAATGATAAAGCCACGGTGTACTTTGCTACTGGAATCCATTTGTTCTGACTGGTGATGGGGAAGAGCTCAGGCTGCATCACATTTCTCTGCTAAGTGTTTTGCTGCTGAAAGGACAGATGCAGGGGAAAGTATTAAAGAGTAGCATCCACATTTATGGCATGGTGAGGTGTGTTATTGAGTAGCTCATTTTTTAAAAGTATGCAATCTTCTGCCTTGCCGTACTTAAGGTTAAACCCATGCACACGTCTGGAAGCCTGAACCCGCAACTTTTGTAGGGACTGATATGGTTCTTGGTGTGGCTGCGACAGAGGAAATGTGCCACATACACAAATCAAACCACCAGCAGGAATCTCTGCTGCTAGAAAAAATCGGGGCAAATCACACCCATTTACGCTGTGCCCAGGAGCAGCTTTGTAGATGCCCCTATACCTGTTTTTGTAGGCGATTGTGATGATTTCACAGTGTGGGTCACATACTCACAGAAGCAAGTATGACCTCTGAGAAGTCACTCTTTCCTGTGTTTCTCCCCTGCTTTACCCAATGATGCAGTGCTGATAGATGCATTTTGTCCATCTGTTGGTCTAGATACTCTTGAATTAGGAGGACTGCAGCAGGGGGATCAAGGGAAGTTATCATCCCCTCTGCCCACTGTTGGTGAGGCCACAGCTGGAAACATCCAGGTCTAGGATCTGCTGGTCAAGAAGGGAAAGGGATCTGGGGCATGTCCTACATGGAGACATGAGGGGAAATGAGCTTGTTTAGTCTGTCAGTGAGGACTAAGGGGGAATCTAATGCTGCTTACAGATAACTGGAGGTGGTTAGAAAGACAACAGAGCCAAAAAATTTCTCAGCGGTGCCAAGCAACGCAACATGGAGCAGTATCCACAAACTGCAGTTTGTGAGGTTCATGTTGGACAAGAAGAAACAATTAAATACCACACAGGTGGTGCAGTACTGGATCAGGACACCAGAGGAGGGGGATCTCCATCCTTGGAGGAGTTCAAGCCCTGGCTACATGGAGCCACTGCCAGCCCGACCCAGCGCTGGCAACAGCCATGCTCTGGATGAGAGGCTGGGCTGGAGACTCCAGGGGTGTCCCAGCACCTCTGGCACTAATTGTCCCATTCTCACTGCCAGGCCTGGTGTAGCCACCTGCGGTGTGGTGCCAGATGCTCTGCTGCAAACAGCTGGGGATCCTCTGAGCTCTTCTGTGGGACCTGGGGACAGGGAAAGATGGGAAGGGCATTGCGTCACACCTCTAAATCCTCTTCGTAATGTCTCACTGGTCAGGCACACCTAGGAAATCCTTACCTAATCTATTCCCCTGGACACTAATAAAGTGCTTGGGGACCCTCTGCAGATCCCACAGTGTCTATTATATGCATGTGCTCCTCCATCAGCCAACAGCTGCAAGCCCCCCCCATCCTCCCAGCTAATGAACTGTTTGAGGGAGAGTGGTAAAATGAAACCTTTCTATCCCACATGAAGTGATTGGAAAATAGCAATGGGAAAATGAAAGCCAAGGCAAAACTCTTCAGAGCAGGCAGTAGGAGAGAAATGAAAATGCTATTATCATTCTTCCACATGAGAAGAGTGACAAAGGAAGACCTCTATCCCCACCCTTCTGGGTGCTGCCTAGATTTTCCAGCAAGGTCGCAGTAATAAGCAATCAGCTGATTGAAATGCCACATTTCAGCCAACCAGGAGAATAAGCGGGCTTTCTATCAGGATTCTCCACAACGGAGCCCTCATTGTGATAAATGAACTGGAGAACAAGACAAATGAATATAACCTACTGCTGTGCATGGATTCATCAACCCAGAGAAAGCTTCTGACAGAGAGAGAGGGAAGGAAAAAACAGTGCCCAGGGAGCTTTGGTAGGAGGAGGCACACAAGAAGGTTGCAGTGAGCTTCTAGGAAGCACATAGGTCAAAGAGGAGTCCTCTGGTAAGTGCCCATGCAGAGCTGACCACGAGGTTGTGGGGCAAAGTAGGAGTCCATTCAGCTGTGGTTACTCATAACTTGCGTTGGGCAGAAGGGAACTGCACCACTTATGCGACAGCTCCTTGGTGTCTAATTTTGACTCCCTGACATGTGCAAATTGATCAGACCAGCCAAGACAGGGTGATTCTTGAGCAGGCGTAAACATATGAAAAAACCAAGCAACTTTCCTGCATGATCCCGCTGTTCTACAAAGGGAGCTCTGGGATGACAGGACCTTCATCCATGGATATACCCTTTCTGCTTCCCATGTACCATAGACAGGATCAGAGTCTGTGTTTGCTTCACCTGGTATAAAGCACTTTTTAAACCAGAAGACAAAGACAACATCCAGGGACTGGCAGCTGAAGACAGCAAGGTTCAAACCAGTAAGAGCATGCAAAAGTCTAGCAGGATAATTAGCCATTGAAATGGGTTACTAAGAGCTGGAAGGAATTCTCCATCACTGACAGTCAGGAAATCATGAGTGGAGGCTTTCTAAAACAAACAGAGAAGCTTGGCCAACAAATGCTGGGAAAGGTTCAGGAAGGAGAAGAAAACCTTTTTTACGGGGTGATCTTAGAAAATTGCAGCAGGCCTTGCTGTCTTTTTAGATGGAATGGTGGTGACTCCCATTATGCCATTCCGCAGTGTCCAGGCAACAAACGGAGCTAGCAAGGAGTCAGATTCAACAGGAAAGTATGAAAAGCCATTGGACTTGCCTCTACTTCCAGGGCTAAATTTTTGTCTGGTATCTGTGCTTCACAAAGAAATTTAAATTCATATCATTGCAGTTCTTAAGATGATTTCTTTTCCCCTCCTTATGGTGTAAAAATAACCTGCAATGAGACTTTGTTTAAAGCCATGGAGTTAATTTTCTATAATAATTGTTAACAGTTGGAGTTTTTCTTTCTTCAAGCTCAAGGGAGAAGCATGGACAGATTTATTAATGGTGTCCCCCAATGTGATTGATGGGCTGTCAAACAGGGAAACTTCACACCTGAAAAAACTTGAAACAAGAACACTTATACCAAAAATAACATCTGTGCCTGGTACCTCTGCAAGTCTCTCTGTAGTGACTTGCGGCCGAGCCTTCCCAGGGGCTTCCCTACCCCAGCAGCTCCTCTGTCGGTTCAGTGCTGTGCTCTGTTCTTCTGTTGCTACAGAGCTGGATACGCTCATGACATCACAAATATAGTGATGGATGATGTGAGAGAAGAGAGAGAGTCTCTCCAAAAGAGTGAGCAGACAGAGATGAGAGTGCCTCTCAGGATAATTGTCACAGAAGAGTTTCCTCCAACACCAGTGTCCATCAGAGCAAATGGGACTCATCATTTCCCCACGTACACACAGTCATGCATGGGTAAATCGTAACTCTTGGGTACATCCCTTTCATCATCATTGGTAACAGGTAGCACCCACTATCAGCCACACTGAGATTTTCCAGTCTCCAGAACAGATTACACACCTCTGTTCCATAAAACACTGGCAGCTCCGACATCAGGTTGAGTGAGTAACAGTATGGAAGCCCTTGTCTTTTTGCCTGGTGGCCACCAGCTCTCTACCCTGAAAGCATCTGCTGTTTCATTCACTTCCTAAGTCATGTGGGTATTGAGTGTGAGCACCAGGAAGCCCAGGGCAGGCACTGGAGGCCACAAGATGACTCCAGCAAGTTCAGCAGATCAAAGCCTTCTTACAAAAGGGATCTGCAGGTGTTCTGGCAGGATGACTGTGTGGTTCTTAATTCATGTACAACTACCAGCCCTCGCGTAGTCCAGAGAAATTCAATTCTGACACGCTGTTGCCTTGATGAATTCATGGGCCTATATCCTTCCCCCAGCAAAGGAAACCAGGCAGCGGTATTAACAGGACGGAAACTTGTCCAGCTGGAGCAGGTCAACAGAAAAAAAGGTTTGATCCCTTCCCGTATAGAGGCTGCACACACATGGACAGACAAACCAGGCTATTCACTGTGCCTCTGCCTCCTTTCCCAACAGCATACAGCAACAGAGAGAAAACAAGACGACCAGAGTCCCCGAGAAACACCTTGGCCTCAATTTCTGCCATTTGTTCCAGCTCTTCTTCAGAGATTTGCTTCACTGATATGTTCCTTCCCTGAAATACCAGGCAAGCACTTTCTTTACACAGTTGGGATGAATTTTTCACCTTGGTCAACAAGGTCTTGTGGGACACCAGCACATCCCCAAGCACCAGGAGAGCTACGAGTGTCTCTAGAGGCACCCAGGGTACCTACTGAAAGGCACAAGACCTTGTGAGCCCTCCTAAGTGAAGTGAAGAAGCACTAGGAACCGTCTCAGCATGCGAGAGGAGTGAGGAAAATCTCAAGCCTTCCCCACTGATCACGACTTCTGCTCCAACGTTGAAAATAATCTTGTTTAATAATCTTAATAATCTTTCTCTAGTATCCTTTGTCCATATGGCTGGTAATCTGGCTGCTTAGGAATGAATTATGAAAAAATCCTCAAATAGGGATCTGATGGCTTAGCTCAGAGAATCAAAGAAATTAGAGGCAGAGAAGCCCTATCAGGCCACTTAGTCTTCCTTACCCTCCAGGCCTCCTTCCATCAGGGTCCTGCTGGGCTGGCGTGGCAGTGTCAGATCAGACTCCCGAGTGGAAACCACATGCTCTTCCCAGCACTTCCCCAGCCTCCTGCCACTGTGGGCACTTCTCTTGTTGCCTCATTTCTCCTCCCATTTATTAAGACTACATTTTCTTCAGGACAGTGACTATCCCTTGCAGTGAGTTTACACACAGCCCAGCAAACCGGGACCACAATCGAGGACAGACCCATTCCAAGCTGTGCCAACAGTGACAACAAAGTACAAAATCCTCCTGCAGGCTCCTCCATGGCTTACCAAGGTCTTAGAGGGGATCCCACAAATGTTTCTTCCCATCTTCGCCTTTAGCATAGGATGTGGGCAAGGAAGGAGCCGATCCACCTGCCTTCTGGTGCAAATCAGCACAGCCCACTGACCCTGCTGACATGACCCTGGTCTGATGAGAGGATCTGGCTGAGGTGGTTGGTGTTGCCGGAAGTAAGAAACTCATATCTCATCTATTTTTATTTGCAAAGACTCATCCTGACCAAAGCAGAGTCACCCTGGCAATGTTGACACACAGAAAGCAATACCAGACTGCGAACGGGACCTCGTGCAGAAAGCAGGGGCTGCGGCACCCTGGCCTGCTGGTGGTCTGCAATGGCCTTTTAATTTATTTAACCATTAGTAAACAGATGTAATCAACATAACCTTCCCCATCTCCTTTGGCACCACATCAGAGCCACAGGCAAGCTCCGCTGGGGACCGGCCGTCACATTGGGATGAGACGGTGAAGCCTTGAGGTTATGAGACCACTGCTGTGAGTTTTGCCCAAATCTTTACATGCCCAGTTGGTCTCAGCAAGACACCATTAACTTACAGAGGAAGAAGAAAGGAGCCCCATCTGGAGCTTAGAAAGCGCAAATCTGCCATTCTCTCTTCGCAGGCTGAGGCCGTCTGAACAGAAGGTAAAGGTTGCAGGGAGATGCTTTCATAGGGAACAATGCATGGGAAACACAGAGACAATGCGCTTTTCTCCTTCCACCCCCCCCCACCCCCCCCAATTATTTCCCTGCAAGAGCAGGTACCGAAAATCAAGAGCAAAGAAAAACCGCACGTTCGGAACGTCATTTCTGCTTTCAACAATTCTTCCCACGGTCTTCTCTGAGCTAATAAATATTTTGCAGTATTGCGCCAGTGCAGCATTACCAAGTCCTCTGATCGAGGAAAATAAAATCTACCCACGTGCTGATTTTATACCGCAGCAGCCAAAACCATAAAACACACACAGGCAACAGTGAGTGCAGGTAGTGAATTACATAGTCTTACTCTTAGGGGAGCTCTGGGTGCAGGATTTTAAAGGACTTTAAAGAAGTAGACTGTCAGAAATGCTGAAATCTGAGTGTTTTCCTTCCTTACAGAAGCTGTCCAAATTGACAATAGAGCTGCGTGTTTGCTCTGCTCTGAATAAATCAGCAAATTAAGTTATTTTCCTCTTTTTTCTTTGGTCTGTTTGCAAATCTCTGCATTCTGTACCTATTTTTGAAGTGTGAAAATTTGCCAGTCGGTTCGGAAAACAAATCAGATGCTACAAGTCCTTTTTCTCCCACTCGGCTTTTCTGGGGGATCGGTACCCAAGATGCGTAACAGCTGCTTTTATTCCAAATAGGAGAGAAAAATTTCCTGGCCAGAAGAAGATGCCCTGATTTCCTCAGTTGCTCTAAATCTGGGAGGCCCAGCCACTTCTTGGACTGGCTTAAGAAGTTTCTGCTGCTCCGTCCCCCCATGCTGATCAGCCAATTGATCCCGACTGAAATCTGTCCTCAAAAAAAAAGCAAAGCAAAAAAACAAAACAAACAAAAAAAAACCCCAAAATGCAAAGGAGGTGAGCATTTTTAAGCTTCATTGTTTTGGTCACTGAGATAACAGCGGTGCCCCAGTGCTCGACACGGCTGGTAGAGACAGGAGGGAAGGGAGGGAGGAAGACGACTGCTTCCCAAGCCAACATGGTGCTGGAGAAGAAGTTT